>NC_080571.1:308643831-309843831 GCF_030247185.1 Malaya genurostris
ATCATTATCATTATCATTATCATTATCATTATCATTATCATTATCATTATCATTATCATTATCGTTATCATTATCATTATCATTATCATTATCATTATCATTATCATTATCATTATCATTATCATTATCATTATCATTATCATTATCATTATCATTATCATTATCATTATCATTATCATTATCATTATCATTATCATTATCATTATCATTATCATTATCATTATCATTATCATTATCATTATCATTATCATTATCATTATCATTATCATTATCATTATCATTATCATTATCATTATCATTATCATTATCATTATCATTATCTACAACAATAACAAAAGCATTATCATTATTAGGGGATGGGTGTAGCGTGTTGGATAAGTCGATACCCACTACGCAACCCACCAGGGTTAGATTCCCAACCCCGTACATAGGGTCAGAAAATTTTGTTATGATTAACACTAATGAATACTTTAATAGAATTATATTATATTAGACTATGTTGCAGGACTATGGGGACAATACTCATCTCATCAGTAGAATAGCCATAATACTCTGTTGGGCACCCGACTCCAAGCAACGGATTGTAAAAACTAGCAATATAGTATTTATGTTCTAGTTCTGAGAAACGACAATCAAGTAACTTGTCCAAAACTGGGTAATTCTGCTGCTGTTATAACGATGCGGAGGTACGGAATGTAGGTATCTTTCTTCGTCCAATCACTATAGTCAGCATATTGATAAGAGGTAGCATATTTCACAATTGTCAGTTTTCGCACTTGAGTTGTCTAGCGGAGGGAGATGAAGGATGATAACGTAAACCCTGCTATAGTATAGTATATTGTATTATATTATATTATATTGTATTATGTTATACTATATGTATTGTATTATATTATGTTATGTTGTATTATATTATACTATATGTATTGTATTATAGTATATAATATTGTATTATATTGTATGATATTATAATGAGTTATATTATTTGATTTTAATTATATAATACTGCTGCTGTTATATCATCGCGGAGGTACGGAATGTAGGCATCTTTGTTCGTCCAACCACTATAGTCAACATATTGATAAGAGATAGCTTATGTCACTATAATTGTCAGTTTTAGCGCATGAGTTGACTAGCGGAGGGAGATGAAGGATGATAACGGAAACCCTTCTATAGTATGGTATATTGTATTATATTATATTATATTATACTATGTTATATTATATTATGTTATATTATATTATATTGTATTATATTGTATTATGTTATACTATATGTAATGTATTATATTATATAATATTGTATTATATTATATTATATTATAATGAGTTATATTATTTGATTTTACTTATATAATAATGTTGCTGTCATTACTTCGAGGAGATACGGAATGTAGGCATCTTTTCTTCGGACAAACACTATAGTCAACATATCGATAAGAGATAGCAGTTTTTACTATAATTGTCAGTTTTCGAACATGAGTGCCTAGCGGAACGGAGATGATGGATGATGACGGAACCCTTCTATAGGATAATATATTGTAGTATATATGTTATATTATGTGATATTATATGGCTCTATGTTATATTTTATTATGTTATATTGTATGACGATTTGTTGTATTGTATTATATTAAATGATATTATATTATGTCTTATTATTTTACTATATTGTACTTCGTCACAAATATTATATTATTTTATTACAATGGTGAGGGGCAGGGAGTGCATCAGGGTATCTTACAAGTGAATGACTGGATGATGGAGTGGATTGCCAACCTGAGTCACATGGGAGAAACTTCGTGTTTCTCCCTGAAGGTCTGAAATGAGTAAGACGCGCCCTTCTAACAAACAAACCATCAGGCGGGTTTAAGCTGGTACAGCGAAAATCTTTATTATATGGCTGGATGTTATTGCTGGAAGGCGCCGGGTCCAAATAACCCATTTTGGCCTTCTTAACAGTAATAATATGAAAGCTATCTGATAATTAAATTCGGATCTACTGTAAGTCTACCCGCATACATTGGTAATGCCTTGAACTGATGGTGGCTTCACATATACATACATACATACATACAAAACGGAGAAGAAATTGATAAATAAAACGAAGAAAGTTTGTATGTTCGAGTTCCGTTCAGGTGTATTTTTTCCAAATTTGTATATCCGGAATGCCAGGCATCTACCTCTGTGTGTGTGTGTGTGTGTGTGTGTGTGTGTGTGTGTGTGTGTGTGTGTGTGTGTGTGTGTGTGTGTGTGTGTGTGTGTGTGTGTGTGTGTGTGTGTGTGTGTGTGTGTGTGTGTGTGTGTGTGTGTGTGTGTGTGTGCATGTATGTGTGCATGTGTGTGTGCGTGTATGTCTGAGTCTGTGAGTGTGTGTGTGTGCATGTGTGTGTGTGTGTGTGTGTGTGTGTGCGTGTGTGAGTGAGCGTGTGTGTGTGTGTGTGTGTGTGTGTGTGTGTGTTTGTACACTAACTTTTTTCGGAGATGGCTTACCCGTTTTTCACAAACTTTGATTCAAATGAAAGTTCTAGTGGTCCCATACAAAATTCCTACATATTATTTGGACTTCCGGATTCGAAAATATAGGGTAAAGTGTGTTAAAAATTTTATACCATCACTCAAAAGGGCGAAAAGCAGTAAAAAATTCTGAATCGACCTCAAATCTTCTCCAATTGATAGTTTTTATCAGTTGACGGTCAAACAAACCGATTTCGGTTATTCTTTCAAGAATCAAAGAAGATTGCAAAAGTCGGTTAAGTGCAACTTAGTTTGAAAAATCCGTTTAATTATTTTTGAATGCAAAAACCGGATAAAAACATTGATAGAAAAAACCGGACCTGGACTTTGCCATGCAAGAATCGTTTGAAGACATCTTTTTTGCAAGAACCGGACAGAAAAACTTTGAATGCAAAAACCGGACAAAAACTTAACCGGTTCTTCCAAAACAAATGTATTTATCCGGTTTTGGCATTCAAAGTTTTTACAAACTGTCGCAGCATAGATCAAGTTGCCCGTAACAAACAAACAAACCATGCTTCGTCCACTTCGACAGTCGGTAAAAACTTTGAATGCAAAAACCGGATAAATACATTTGTTTTGTTTCAAAACGAAATTTAGTTCAGTGCAGCATAGAATAAAGTAAGGAAAAAAACAACCAGAAAACAATCGACGCAAATGAATGTATTCATGTTAAATGTTCACGTGTACGGCTAATGTTGAATGAAACCGAATATCATTGTGTATAATTATTCTCGTTAAACAAATGTTTAGGAACCAGAATTAAAATATATCTAATGCAAGATCATTAGCATCTGAGTCAATCACAACCACGGTAGACATGACTCAGCCAGAACCAACTAAACGTTTTTTTCCTATAATTTATTTCATCAATATTTACCAGCTATCAGTACACGTTAGATTCTGGAAACTGGCAGTCTTAATGTCCAATCAACTGAAATTACTGACAACGGCTGTGTGTTTACATGTCAAAACTACCGTGAATTTCAAGCTCACGCGTTCATGAAAGATAACTTAACTGATTTGAAATTGTTTAAAACGGCTTGAACGTTCAGATCTTCCGAATTATAGTGTCTAGTCCCAGTTATCTTGCGTGCATGGAAGTACTTGATTATCAAGCATGTAAAATTGAATCGTCAAATTTTGTTATATCTCCATCGTTTGTGTGGTTCTGATAAAGCAAATTCACCGTTAGTTAACAACCTTGGCAATTACATGCATGATCACATTAAAGATTACACTGATCGTACAAAATAATCCGTAAACGTTTGTATCTCTGACGACTCATGTTTCATTTCAGAAAATCATATCTAAACAAAAGGTCGTGAATCGACCGATATTGCCGAAAGGTGATCACTTGTGGAAACCACCACCGATCGATCGTAGGATGCCGGACAGTGCAGGTATTAAACATACGATCAACTTGGACTCGGACCTTCCAGCGAAAATTGCGGAAATTGCTCGAAGACAAGGCGAAGACCCGGAGAAAACATGTCTTCTACTGCAGGAGCTCCGAGATATGGTTTACGGTAAGTTAAGTATTTAAGGTGTTGAGTCGAATCAGTGTAATTGAAAAAAATGAATGTTTTCTGTTTTAGAAAGAGGCGACTGTGAACCCCACCGATTGGATGATGATTTTTTGATAAAATTTCTCAGAGCAAGATTTTGGAAAGTTGAAAATGCTTATAAATTGGTAATGATATATTACTAATCTCTTGAAGTATGCGAAAGTCTCACATTGAGTGTTACAGATGTGCCGCTACTACGAATTTCGTGAGAACAATGTAGAACTACACGAGAACGTTAATCCGATGACTCTGAGATCGCTGGGAGATGATAACATCATTACAATATCACCTTACCGCGATCAGGAAGGCCGTAGAGTTTTGTTTTTCAAATTCGGTAACTGGAGACCATCGAAAGTTCCTATGAATGATTTGCTTAAAGCTACTTTGCTAATGTTGGAAGTTGGTTCGTTGGAACCCGTATCGCAAGTAGTCGGTGGAGTTGGTATTATGGATTTGGAAGGATTATCTTTAAACCATGCTTGGTATATGAGTCCAACAGTTGCTCAGAAAGTTATTGCTTTGTTGGTGGTATGACTGTAGAAACACTCGCATTCACCATTTTACTCGTTTCAAACATACCTTTTTTGCAGACATGTATGCCCGTTCGTACGACAGCAATTCACATCGTTAACCAGGGATGGGTATTTGATACAGTGTTTCAGATGTTTAAACCATTGTTGAATGATCGGATGCGTGAGCGGTTGTACTTCCATGGCACGGATCGTGCTTCGCTGCACAAATATATAGATCCGGAGTATTTACCAGAACGTTATGGAGGTACAAAACCGGAATTCCCTTACACTTACTGGTTGGATCATTTGTGCAAAAACGAACGCGTTGTTCGTGAGTTGGAGCAGCTGGGTTACGTAGCGGAAGCGGAGAGCGAGGAATAACCAAAGCTTTATAGGTGTTACAGAGTCTGTGATTGGATTTTTGACTTCAACTGTCAAGTGACTGCAGCAAAATTAGTTTCTGTGAATTAGACATAAGAGAACATTTTGGGCATATCTATTTTTGTACAAATATACAATACTGATTGTGTCTATATTATATGACTACATGTGTTTCAGAGTTCATATACATTTTGCAATGATTACTGAACTATTTTCCACAGTGTTAGGAACTAATTAGGATTGTCATCGGAACGGCACATTTGAGCCTAGCAGAATGTGCTGGGCTGCCGAACTAAGATTGTGCTTGGTCTCTGAACTTCTTTAATTTTTTTTAGTTGTTATCGCTTCCAAACTTTTTTTTCCAGTTTCCATATGAATTGATTACAATAAGATGTTATCCAGATGAATGATTTTTTTCTGGTAAAACATGGTGACCCTAGGAATTTACTAACGATATCGGGATTAACATGGGCGAGATGTAAGACGTCCGAACCAATTGCGATTGAAACTATGTTCCTCTTCATTATCAACCGTAGACTTAATTAGGTTAGTGACTTAGGTTCAATTATCATGGACCGTTTCTGAATTTTCTGGTGAGATCTATTTTCACTATCCTCAAATAAATAAAACATCTTATAGCTCTACATGCTGTTAGGGAGTTTTAATCGTGTCTACTTTTCCATTCCGGAACTATGAGGCGATGAGCTGAAAATGTTAGTTTCATGAGTACATTCTTATGAGTGACGATGTTAAAAAGGGTGATCGCAAATCGCATCGTCTTCTAGTTGGTGGGTTTTGTTAGTTAATTGCCAAACATTTTACGGCTATATCGGATCCCAGATATTATAGTTAAAATAATAAGTAGGTTAATAACTATTTTTTTCAACTTTATATATTTTCAGTAAACATTAATTCACCAATGTCCTTCAATACATAATGAGTTTAATTACATTGCTTCATTCGTACTTGCCTATCATAAAAAGTAGAAGAAAATGTTGATTTTTCCCAACTCTTCAACATTACATTTTTTCTATTGAGTAAAAATATCAATACAATATGCATATATAAAAAAATATAGCATTTTTCCAATTGTTATAGGGCAGTTATGCGAAATGAGGCAATGCTAAGCTGTATGTATATATGAATTGTGGCAGAAGCGACTATATTGCAATCAGTAGGGTTTCAAAGTTAGTATTACCACCAATTAACACTCCGAATGTCAAGGGGGTAAAAAAAGTGGGAACACTAATTTTGACTGACTATATCTTAGGCATTTTTGGACCGATTTCAAATTTTTTTTACCATGAGATAGATAAATTCATTCGGAACAAAATTCATTTGAAACGATGGAAAACCGATAATTCTATTCAAAGTTATTATAAACAGTTTCAACTAAAAACGCTTACTTTGGCGGGCCATATCTCAGTTGTTAGAAGTCCGATTTTAAAAATTTGTTTATCATTAGAGAGATACGTCTATCACAACATAAATGGAACAGAAATATTTTCAATTACACTTTGGTAATGAAAGTTATGATCAAAGCCGTAACCAAAAGTCCAAACATAAATTATCGAAAACTTTGTATTTTCGACATATCTTTAAATTCAAAGCGATGTTATATGCATTTTTATATACCAATAGATTGCATTTGAAATCAGCTATATGTTTCAGAAAAAATCAATTTCAACTTTACTGAAAATGTCTAAAAAAATACGATATTTTCACAGAAATTTTAGAATATTAGAAATATTTTATCTAATAGCAAATTCAATCTACATTAAAGATCATAGATGTTTGTTTTACATTTTCCAATACATTAAATTCGAAAACTTACACGAAAATGTAGATTTTTTGAGATTTTGCTGTAAGCATAGATTTTTTTAGATTTATGGTAAATATAAAACATAAATTCTTGAATTTTAGCTGAAAGTAAATTTAGTCGGTTAGTACACGTGCGTGATTAGCTAAGTCACAAAAAACTCTAAGATTGAAAAATTTCTGTAAAAATACAAAATTTCTTGAGGTTTTTAGTAAATATGATAGAATTTCCTGTTAAAAATTTTAATAGAAGCAATATTCAATCGATTGGTGATCAACAATGCCTAAATGTTTGATATGAATCTAATTTTTGGATATTCTTTAGTAAATTTGAAACTACTTTTTCCCGTACATTATAGCTGGCTTCAATCGATTGGTGTACAAAAGTACTTAGCTGTATTTACAGACCCGTACCCAGGATTTCGTTTCGGGAGGGGCCCAAAGATAAAACAAATAATGTTAGTGATTCTAATTCTCAGTGTGCCTTTTACGGGTGTTTTAACAGACACTTTGAACGTTTCCATTGGAACTGTCAGTGTATTACATTTCTTCACGTTCACTGTCTTGTTATTTCTGTAACACCTGTCTGAGTCCTGCTAAATAATTATATATCTGTTTTTGATTTCGGGAGGGGCCAGGACCCCTCGGGCCTCATCTCTGGATACGTGACTGTGTATTTAGTATTCTTCAAATACTTCTAATATTCTAAAATTTCTGTAAAAATATCGTATTTTTTGAGCATTTTCAGTAATGTTGAAATTGATTTATTCTAAAACATATAGCTCATGGCAAATGCAATCTATTGGTATATAAAAATGAATATGTCGTCGCTTTGAATTTGAAGATATGTCGAAAATACGAAGTTTTCGATAATTTATACTTGGACTTTTGATTACGTTTTTGATTATAATTTTCATTAACAAAGTGTAATTGAAATATTTTCTGTTCCAGTTATGTTGCGATAGACGTATCTGTCTAATGATAAACAAATTTTCAAAATCGGACTTCTAACAGCCTAGATATGGCCAGTCAAAGTAAGCGTTCCCACTTTTTTTTCAACAGACTTTAGTTGAAACTTTTTATAATTACTTTGAATAGAATTTTCGGTTTTCCATCGGTTCTCCATTTTATTCCGAATGAATTTATCTTTGTAATGGTAAAAAAAGTTTTGAAATCGGTCCAAAAATGGCTAAGTTATAGTCAGTCAACATTAGCGTTCCCACTTTTCATGGTACCCTTGGTAGTCCGTGTAACTTTTTACCACTTTGGTATTCGGAGTGTTAATAACATAGAGCTCAGAAAGCTTTTAATTTGCTATAAAATTTAACTATTATAGCTTTGGAAACCTCCTGCAGTTATGCAAAGTAAGTTCGGTAAGCAAAGCTTAATACACTCTTACTACAATTAAACTAGAAATATGTTGTACTGCGTATAAATGCGTAAATTGAAGAACATGGTAAAATATACAGCGGAATAACAAGAAGTAAAGGAATGCTTGATTGAGTTCATGAACAGTTTACAGTATATTCAACAAAGTAACTGATTTGCTAATTGTACTTTCGTTGATGTGCATTATGTTCCTAAATATTAATTACTACTTCTCAGCTTCAATCACTTTTGTGCTACTAACTAACTTGAATTACTTGTGTGTGAATTGCATATCAGAATAAATAAAATTAACCATTAAAAATGGTCATTTAGGGGTAGGCCAAATTTTGTGCTAGGGCACATAACCGTTTTTATTATTTTTACGTTTCGTCTTTGACTCATCAGTGCAGAACAGTTCAATTTGAACTAAGCAGTTTAATTTAAACTGCTCTGCACTGATGAGTCAAAGACGAAAGATAAAAATAACATTAAAAATGATTACAACATTCTGAAAATGCTCCGAAGAATTTACATTGACCTATACTTATTAGAAATGTTAATTTATATTTGGCAGTTAGGTATATTTATTGAAGTATCCTTCGGACCAAAAACGGATCCAGATACAATGTATAATGTACAACCACGCTCGAATAGCTTTCCTTTGAATCTATCATTTGTCATCCATTAAAAACCACAATATTTCGATATAAGAATTATATTATTTCAATTAAATTCCATTATATTTAAAAGTCTTTACTATTTCGCCACTTGTGTCACGAGAAAATAACATACACAGATACCAGTATTTCGGTGTGTTATTTGCAACCTTCTTCAGTGTATCAGCTCTGCGTATAACAAATGGAATTATTTTTTTTAATCGATTTAGTTCATTCCACTAACCGCTCAAAAAGTATTTTTTTCACAATTTTTCATTACAATTTAATTTTACGCAGGTCGGTCGAATAATCTCCGATAAATCTATGTTAGATCCAGCTCAGAACTATTTGGCTACTACTTTTTGACCTTCCTGATCCGGATATCGGAAACCTATTTAACTTAAGGTCTTTCTGTTAGTCGCCAATCATAGGCTTGCAAATTAATTGATTGTGCGTAACTCTGAAACTGGCACACGAAGTCGAATAAAATTTAATCGCATCTTTGCATTTGATTCTAAGCTTGTGAATATCGGTTCAGTTATATAAGACGAATATGAAGGGTTTTTAGCACACACATGGCATGGTCTATGTCATAATAGGCATGGTCCCTATCTGATCGGTATTAGAGGAAGATTGTGAGCGCTACAAATAAAGAGGTACGTAAGGTGCAGCGAGATTGCGAGAGCCAGCTCGATAAAGAAATAACAGCTGGATTGGATTAGTTCTTTGAAAGGAAGGTAAACCCATCGGTTTATCCCGCGCGTGTCATCGACCATTTCTACTTGACACAGCCTTTGTCAGTTCATGGATTTCTAAGGGTTTACCCAACTTGTACGAGGACACACGGGGAAACATACGGCTGCCTACGATTCTGGGCTCTGAAAACCTAGCGGATTGTTTTAGTAATTTGATTTCAAAGAATGATGAGCTAAGATGATTGGTATTTGGTATAAAATGTGTTTATTGAAAATTATAACCTGGTCCCTATCTGATTTTCTAACACTTTCAGTGTATAATTTCTTCATCTGCAGAATGCCACCGTAAATATTTAGTGTGCTCAGTATTAATCCTTGTGTTATGTTCATACTCCCTCACTTTCACATTCCGATCAGCAAACACCATTTATTATTATTATTATTATATCGTTTATTTATACCCGGTTTTAACCTAGTTACGGTCGTTCACCGGTTCGACATCATTTGATTTTTTTGACATTGTCAAACCGTTTTCGTTTTATGCTTATTGTAATATCCAACTAGCTAAGGATTTTATTCACGCTTTTCTTCCCAATTTGCAGTTAGCTTGACGGTCTCTGTGTCTCGTAAAATGCCTCCAGTCCAGGCGATGCCAAAATGTCTCTCCCGTCGTCGTCGTCGTCGTCCGCCACCTGTCAAAGTCCAAGATGATTCGTTATAAAGGTGAGGACATATACGTATGATGTAGAACCCTACACTTATGACAGACATGTGATACCGGAATCAATGTACACCATGAAATCACATGTCACAATTATAATACGGAATACTTCGACAAATTTTCAAGGACACATTTTGCATCGTGCGGTACACTGTCAGAGTGACAATGTACTTTAACGAGTTTTCTATAAAACTAGCAACACTGAAGGGTAAGAACAAGTTCACCATAGTTACGGTTTATTATAGTGAAAAATAAATAAACAAAAAGTTTTGTCGTGAATACGACTTACTTTTATGGGGCGCCTTTTCAAAATTTAACCTCTGAGAGAGTGATAAGTTTTTGATTGTGAATATCTCTTGTTGTATCTAACGAATCAACATAATTTTTGCTACATGCCATCGGAAATATGATCACAAATTTATGATAAAATATTCAGTTGTGTGACATAATCTCAAATAATTCAAAATTAAACTGTTTGGTATAAACGAGTATCAAAGAGGATAATGCATAAGGCGCGTTTGCCTTTCTAGTATTTTTAAAGCTCATAACTCAGTGATCTGTAAAGGGATTTCTATAATCTAACTACCAATAGAATCGAAATTTTTCAACTTAAACGTGTATAGCAACAGCATTGAAGTATTTCAATAGTACACTATTGAAAAACCTGTCTCATTTGACCCATGTCAAGGCCAGCCAATCAGAACGCGTTCCGAGGAAGAGAACAAAATATCTGCGGCTGTACAACAAATCGTTATAAAAATATGTTCCGAACAGTGTTTAATATCGTAGTGAGTTCCACAATTTGGTCCTTCTAAAAGGCAGGAATGAATCCCGTACATCATCCTGATAGATTCTTTCAATAAATTATGCAAATCCGAAATGAAATAATCGACATTAAAATTATGTATGCGGCTTTTTTATAGCCGTTAGGACCGCCCATTAGTGAAAAGGCTACAAACGAAATCACGTAAAAAGAAAGCTAGTTTCGCTTCCGACAAGAGCGATTACGTCACAGCTGCCAGTCGTTTGCATTGGTGAAAAAACAACGAAAAGGGGACACCGGTGGAGAGCATCACACAAAATGAACCGTTCTAATGGCTCTAAAACTTTTCTGAAGAACTATTAGGATTTCTTCTTCGCATATCGAAGGTAAATGTCCTCAGTTTAGTGCAAATCTAGAACTGTTTGATTAGATTTGTGCACTTTTGGCTGTTCGAAATTCACAGTAATCGAGATCAAGTGAAGCCTTCTATGTTTTGCGCAAAATGTGAAAAAGGGGAATAATTCATACAATTGATCGACTAATTGATATTTGGGAGTGTTAAGGAACATGTCAGTTGTTTTCGTATTCACGACATCCAGTTATGTCTCTGACATTACCCACCCGCCTTTTTATTTGATAATCAAGATCACAAGCGAAATGTAAGCTAAACAATAATCTAGAATGGTTAAGCCACCATGAATATACTACTAGCTGTATTGATATTTGTAGATTCGTGGGTGTTTGTGTTCATTTTTCATCTTTTGTGCTAGTGCCGGTGGCATTCAGACTGATTGTTGCAGTTTAATACAGCAACGATAAACATAAACAAACAAGTTTGTTTTGCACCGTAGCAACTAGCATAAAGCGTTGCCAGAAACGATCTCCTTTCACATTTTCAAACTATCGCAATGAAAGGGAGTAATTGGCTAGGCTTACTTGTTCAGGCTGTGAACCAAACATTGGCGGTTCGTTTGTATGGGACTTATACCATGTTCACATTAGCGCTTATATCACTTGATATACAGAGATGATATGCATATCACGTGGGAGTGTTCACATATGATCGATATAATATCGTTTGACAATCAAATTGTCATATTGAATGTTCCCATTAGGAGTAAGATCAATAATATTGCTTTTCTATCCTACAATTCAATCAATAATTTAAGTCTTGCAATAAATGTTCTCCGAACGCCAGTATTCGTTGAAAAATTTGAAATTATAATGATCGTTTATTGTCACTCTCAAAGTGACGTTCATAAATGAGTGCGTTCAATGCCATTATCCGTGTTGCTAGTTGCGATTTTTGACAACTCGACATGATATCGTACATGATATCCCGGATATCATGCCAAAATGGTGATACGCGTTGACATCAAATTTTATGGGATATCAAGTGATATCGCACATGATATCATCGGATATCAAGTATATCCGTATATCACTTGATATCAGCGCTAATGTGAACATACTATTAGGGGTATTATTATTTGTATTTGGTTGTATCAAGAGAGTACCATGATACAACGCTGATTTTCATACTGTCAATCATCGAGCTGAAATTTTGTGTCTGTCTGAATATGAAAAGACTTGAAGAATAAATAAAATATACCTAGATTGTGAAAAAGGTAAGCTCTATTAAAGGCAATAAATGAGCAATCGATATGGAATTTTTAACATGTGTAAATTAAAGGGGTTTGCAAGAAATATACTAGAATAGGGGTCGGTAACCAACGGGTGGCGAGCCTTATGCGACTTTTTGCATGTGAGGCTACGATAAGGGAAAGCTATTTGGGACCTTTCAAAAACATTATTATTTTGTGAATTTCTCACGTTTCTGAGTTAGAAGGTTCACGACTCCTGAACATAGAATTATCAAAATAGGATAGAAAAATATCATCAAATTTAAGAATCACGAAAAAAAATCGGGCAAATATCGAAAACTAAAAAAAAAAGGCTGGCGAAAAAGTTTAATCGCTCTTAACCCTGTAACTTTTTGTTTTTTTTTCTCGCCGTTCTAGTCTATTCTTTACACATGTAATAATTAATAATGTATATTTAAAATCTCACAACGATAGCGCAATTATTGTGTATTTGGACCGTTATTTATAGATTTCTTGTTTTGAGTATTCGACTGTCAAAAAGAATTATATATTATAAATGAACCTTGCTAAATGACTGTGCAAAATTTCAGCCGCGTTATCTTCATATGACCGGTACAAAAATCCATAAGAAATAATATGATTTCGATCCCACAAGGTAGAAGTCCCCCTTAATCGTATTACCTATTTGTCCTAATTAGTATAATGAATTTACAAAATCTGCTTACCAGAAACCACTGATCATATGTGAACAGAACTGATCTTATCAGTGGGGCTTTAGAGTGAAATAAATTAACTCCAAACGGCATATACTCACAAAACACATTTCACATCGAATGTAGCACGAATAACTTTAGTCAAATAAATTATTCCAAAAATCGGTCAAGATATTCGACATTCCGTTACGGAACGTAACTAATTTAATTGTCAAAGTTAAGAAGAGGCCTGTGTGCAGGGGGGAGGGGAGCGTTTGGGGTTTTTCATTCCCCCTCCCATGGAACATTTTTCAACATTAGGCTCCATGAACAATACAGTACTTGTTATATAAAAGTGCAAACAACTTGACAATTCATACTCAATATTGTGGATGACGAATTTTTCTTTCAAATTTTTACGCCTTCCCCAACTTTTGAACCCCCCTTCCCTTGAATCCTCCCTTGTATGACTCTTGCGCACGGGCCTGGAAGGCAGCAGAACAGGCATTTCATATTCGGGAACCACCGATCCGAATTGATTCTTAATTAGAACATTAGCAATCGATTCGGACAAGGATGTATACGTTTCTGAAACTGTAGACTCATGTTATAATATATAATATATAATTTTGGACTTGTGTATTTAAAAGTAACGACGACCAATAGTACCAAATATGCGAATAGCTTAATTTCGTAAATTGAAAAATCCACCTATTATCTAAATCTAAAAAACATAGTGTCCAAATAAATGAGTGTGAGTTTAAGTTTGAAAAATTCAAACAAACAATGTTCGGTTTAATTCAAATGTATTCTACTCACCTCAAATAACTGGTTTCATTACCGATATGACGCTGCTGAATTCAACGACCGCTGAACAGTCTCGCTATGCAAAAAATATCCAGCCGGCATTTTTTGTTGTTGTTGCTGCTGGTGACCATTGCCAGCGCTTGAAAGCATGGGCAACGGAACAAAAAAAACATCAATCATATAATCGTGCAACATAGAAACAAACCGAAATAGTCCCACTTGGAGCTTCAAGCAGTTTAGATCGGTGAGTGCTCGTAAGTTGGCTGGCGATCGATTTGCTCGAAAAACTTCGGTATACTATTCACAGGGTCAGTGTTACTATTTATCAGCTTTTGTTTTGATCGGATAGTTCGTCGTTTTCACACGCATTGCGGTTACTCTAGGTTTTGTACGCATGCTTTTGTGTATTTCCGTTTCAGTGAAATAGTGTTTGAATATTTAACAGCTGTTTGGGATCAGACGGAATTTAGCATTCTTTCAATTATTTGTACTGATGTGAAGTGTTAAAATATTCAATTGATGCCATTAACTCCACAAGTGTGCTGATCCGGATGTGAAGAGATATAAATGCAATTGAGTTCGTTACACAAATGATTATAGCATCGAGAGTGCGTGTATGGATTTTCCAATAAATGGTGTTACGTGATCAGAATAAATACATTACAGAGATGGTTACCTACAATAGTGAAGGTTTGCGCAGGTTGAAAGTTCAATCAATAATTTATGACAGTCAGGGCCAATACCATTTTGTCACGAATATTTTACACCGTTTTTTTACTTCACGAAATGGTCAAGATGTGGATACAATTGTCTAGTAATTAAATTGCAAACGTGATGAATGAGCAGGTTACGTAAAGCAATTTTGCAAAATTGTTTTCCTCGTCAAAATTACAGACCCGTAGTGGACGAAGAGGCAATTTTCAATTGCCGTCATTCTCAAACAATTACAAAACAATGACACACTTTCAGTGGTCATTGCCCTTATGGAAAGACAAGAGAATCACATAAACACACGGATCGTGTTTCGTTGAGGTGCAAATCAGGTTTAATTTCTGATTGCTTTTCGAGGATGCTCATTTATATTTTTTCCTCACCATGTTGTCTTTTACGTTATTATTTTGATTTTCTTTATCGCATCTTTAGCTTATAATTTTAATGGTTTTATCGATAGGGATCGATTCTAATCTTAGTTTTTATTTACTTTAATTATTGGCTTTTATAAACATTAAGAATGTTTTACTTTCTATTTTTCATTCTTACAAAAATATTACAATTATATGACTATTATATATTATATAACTTATGACAAATACTTTTATATGGTCCTTGCATTTAAAGTTTTTGAGACGACTGTTTTTGGAACGCGGCATAGATCAGCCCACCCGTTACAAACTAGCAAAACAATCTTTGTCCATTTTTGAACTGGATATCGCGATGAAACAATTCCAAAAATTAGTCGCTGAAAAGGTAATAAAATCAGGATTATTTCTCCGATTTGGACAACTATTAGCTTACGTCTTCAGTGTAATAAACTCTTAGCGTTGCACGCATTTAGAAACCAGTTCAACTCATGATTGATTAAAAATAACTCGGAAACTGCAATTTTTTGTAAACCGCTTTCACATTCACACTATGCACTGAAAACAAGTGATGGTAGCAATCTTTTTTCTAGAATTCGAGATTTTTTATCATTAAGTTCATTCGGAAACTGTAAATTTTACTAAAATTGTGTCAAAGAAGAAGTTGTACACTGAGCAAAATTCTCATTTTCACATTATATGATATTCTAATGATTTTTCACTATTAGCATTTACATTGATAGCTACAAAGTGTATTCAACATAATGTCAAATATATAAGATAATCTTATGAAACATAAAACTCTTCGTAACGTTATTTTTACAAGATTTTCATATAACGAATGAAATTTCCAGTCTGAGTCAAATTTATTGGCGCGCCCTATAACAATTACTAGATATCCACACAACATACATTAAAACAATTTATGAAGCGCATATTATATTCACTTCGAATTAATATAGATAGGTTTATCTATACCATATGACTAGTTTCATAAAATTTATATATAACGTTTGATGGAAGTCTTCCCAGTTCTATATAGCATTTATATATAGATCAAATGATTGCCATTTGATTAAATAAGTGATACATATAAGATTCAAATTAATTAAAATACTGGGATAATGGTGCTTAAGAGAATCAAAAACAATAAAAATAATTGTCTTATCAAAAACTTGTTATATTTTTTGTATGTAAAAAAGTTTCATAATGAAAATTTATTTTAATATTTCAACTACACTTACTTTTTTGGAACTGGCTGATTTCATCGGATATTTACTGTTACCAGACGAATCAGATGCACAACGATTCGGAAACTACTTCTTTTATTGAGGATTTGAGCTATACTAGTCGTTAGTTTTGTAAGGGAGCACCTCCTGATATTTGTGAAGGAGAAGTAGGATCCCGAAACTATAAATAATAAATTTAAATCCTTTTATTAGACAGACAGAGTGATGAGACGTGCCGGGTATTTATTTCATAATTCGTAAGGGCATATCCTTGAACGAAATTGAATGAGCTGTCTTGTCAGTGATTTGAAATAACGGAACTTCCTAAAAAAAACTGTCTGGAGCAGTTGATGAATATCGAGGACACAACTCTTTCTTCAGCTTCAAGCAGTACGATTCACAACTATTCTTTCGTAAAAACAAACTCCATTACATGTAGTTGAAAAATTATTTCTTGTTATTTTCTTCAGCTTAAGAAAACAGTGTTTTCTTCCTTGATGAAGATTTGATGTACGCTTCCAATGAAAATTATAAGTTTTTACATGACTTTTATTAAAGATAATCAGCATTCGATTAATAGAAAAATATAATGAATATTAATATTATATTGGCTTAAGTTTCATCGACTTTTCGCATAACTTGTATATTGTATTTTTAACAATATCATAAAGAGAATGAAGATATAAAATTTATAGAACATCATTTAGGTTTTATGTAGAGTTCCATTAAAGGTCATATATCTTTTTTGAAATACCATCAGCGTACGATTCATAAGACATATCCAATGAATATAAATTGGGGTATACTTGAGCTTGTGCTTATACGAAGAGCAACTGAAACTGTGCCGGTATTTTTTGCGAAACAAACTTTGTTTTTGTTTTTCGGAAAGTATCTTCTCTCTGCCACCCATTAGAATTGATGAGTACAATATTAAATTAGATTTAAAAAAATGCATTCTAATTTATTGCGATTGGTTAACTGTTTTAATTTTATCTGTGGTGCACTAATAATAATCACCAATAAAAATCTTATCGAATACATTTCGACTTTTTAGCTCCGAATTCCATACGATGGGAATGAAAATACAAATATTAATTGTATATCGAAGCTCTGAAACCTAACATATCGATGGCGTGAACATTTTTAATAAGTATAATGATCAATTTCAACTTGAATATCGAATAGCACAAAAATTTTGAGTATACATAATTAGTTTTCACAATCTTGAATTCTATATATTTTAGTTTTGATCATCGAATGGCAATCTTTGGCCATAATGGAAAAACATCAACAAGTCGTAACTTGACACAAACGTATACTTTTTTGTTTCCATGTGACTGATATAAAACCAAATCAAATATTCGTATCTGAGAACTTGTTTGGCAACCCTCGGTAAGTCGCACAAGCTTCGCCTCTTACGCTTTTCAGGTTACATAACAGTTATCATGCACGTTGCTATGTCTTCAACTTACTCTATGAATTTGCTTCATATAAGTTACTGCCACTGAAGAATAATAATGTATGCTACTTGGGTATTCTACTAATACGATTAGTGCCTTTTCGAAAAGCTAAAACAATTTTTAGAAATTTGCAAAACATCAAGTTTGTGATGTTTCTTATGAAAAATAATAATTCAAACACTGGAGTAAAATGCATATAAAAAAACCGAAAAGTAATCGTTCTCGACATATTTAGACATGAAATTGAATGAACTCATATATTTGTTGAATTGCGCAGTTATAGTTTGTTGCATATTAAATTTAGAATAACTATTCTTGTAAGATATGCTTCGTCGTTGAATAAAATTACTAATAATAGCGAGTGTTTTTATCACATTTAGTTGCATCCGATGCACCGGAAACATGCAAGAAAAAAATTACTTGAAACAACCTTTAAGAAAGATCTTAATCGTTCTACTTATAATTGTCCTCCCGGTGAACTACCAAAATTAGGTTAAAGCCGGGTATAAATAAATGATTTAATAAAATCGTTCTATTAATGAAACTCGCTCCTGTTAATCGTTTCGTCGTTCGCATGTATTTTTGTACCAAAAAGGAAGGATTGGAAGGAATGTTAGTATGAAATTCAATGTTTCTAGAGACCGCGGGATTCACAGGTTGTAACAGTGAGGAAAAAGTTCTAGATTTGTTTTAATAAACAACACAATCCTGAGAGAAAGTTCGCTGCATAACATAACAAACGTAAGATATCAGCCAACTATCTATCAAAAACTTGCAATCGAATTTTTCATTTTTCATGATTTATCATTTTTCCAGAACCATGGTCGTGGAAGATTTGTTTTAGGGTACCCAGACTGCTAATTGAGAATTATTATGAGCTTACGCAAACATAGTTATAAAATTTTTATAGCCAGTTAGCTTGAAACTTCAATGATGACTTTCATTTTATAAGCCATAAAATAGAAACCTCAAAGTTGAACATTAGAACTGCCACTTGTTAAACCAGCTGGTACTAGTTATGGAAACGTATCTCAAGAAAACCACTCTGTACTATACTCACTGCCTCGATATTTGATTTGGTGTGGTACTTCACTGTTGAATCGGCACACATTAAGTTCCATACATTGACATATAATCGCAATTAAAGAACATTGCCCATTAAAACTTTATCTCGTTTTAGTCTATCGTTTCACAGAACATTGACCGTGGTACAAAATGCCTGAGAAGGGAGAGATGCAGTCATCAGCTGATCATAAAACACCTGCGGAAAACGAAGTGAAACCACCAAAGCTCGATTCGATGATGGAAACTTCCGTGGGTTCGGAACTATTATTTCCTTGTGATGATGAGAAAAAGAAAATGAAAATCAATGAGCTACGAAGGCTAGTCGAAAGTAAGTTAATATGATTTTATGCACCCGGTTAGGTGATTAGGTTTTTACAATCGGATAAAGTTCATAAAATTCTTTAACTGGATCGATCATCTATATATGAAAAGATTAAGTTGGAACAAGTTTGTCGATATATTTTGTTAAAGCTATACGTTTCTCATGGGTGGATTTGAATAGTGCAGTATTTTTTTGTCACCCTATTAGCACTGTTTATTACCTATCTCGGTTAAATGCGGTGCCTAATCAGGTTCTTTTCAAAAATCAAAGCATCATTCATCAAAGCGAACCTACAAGTGTATCAAATATGTCACTGATTGATACTGTTCTTGAAGTCGACCGCGATCACGACGCTACAATATATTCTACGGTTGTTTCGGAACGTCAGTTAGCTGTAATCGAACAGGTTCATTACTTGGATGACCTTCCGCTTGGTCAATTGTAGTGTTAAGACTTTACCGCAACAGCGGTTTCTTCTGTTTAGTAAACATGCGGTGTCTTTGGTTGGCTATATCACGTTTTCACGTTTTACAAGCGACGACGATTACCACCGCCGTAAGGAACGTTAGCTGCTTGCGCGATGTTATTAGATTTTACAATTATAGATAGTTTCAGGGGCCTTTCCACCCTGTACTGGTCGTACTTGGTGCGGTTGATGGCGATGGTGATGATGCGTTCAAGTGGAACCTACGATAATGGTAGATTTTCGCTTTCAAAGCACTTCCTGGAGAGCAAAAGTATTCGGATTGGAATAAAAGATTTAACACTGTCGATGCAAAGTAATGTTAGACAAATTAGCTACTATCGAAGGTGAAAACATAAGGATTTGCGCTAGAGTGATTATCTCGTTTGCATATCTTGTAGGTGAGACACGCAATGTTGATGTCATTGCCTGATATTCTCAATGATAGGCCCCAGATTAAATATACGGTGTGGTTTTGTGACATATGAAGTGAATATGTTTTACCTAAGACACCATTTCGAAATTTACCTTGTTTCAAGTTTTGGCAGCATGGCTTGTGTTCAATTTTCGCTCTCATTGCTGTCCAGCAAATTAAGGGAGAGGGATAGACTACGGTTTACTATTAAGGCTCTCGTACTTTGGTTGGGCGTCGCTCTTGTTGGAAGAAACATCGTGAGGATTTTCGTTATAATCGTTCGTAATATAACAACGGTTACGCCAGGTTTGTTCAAACAGATTTAAAATCATTTGTTATTTCACATTTTGTCGATCGTTATGGTCCAGTATACGCATACCAAGTTTATTCCCATACAAATGTGGTTTGTTGATAAAAAAGTGGAACAAGTTTGGACTCCCCTGAACGGCTAGTAGTCCGCTAGAAAGAGACATAAAAGTTAGATATCGCGTGCAATTGCTAACAATCCATGACAAGGCAAACTGCTAGCGGCTTACTTAAACATCATCTATGAATGGATCCTGCGAGAAGAACAAGAGTAGGATCGCTGGCTGGAACGAGTCCGACTGAATTCCAAATAGGATTTTCGATAAAAGGATTCGCCCAAGTGGCTAATTGTTTTAAAAAGGAAGATTCTTCCACTAACATATGTTAGTGAGAGGCTCTCTGTTTACTGTTTTTTTTGCGATTATTTGAAATTAACTACTGCTTATCACAAAACGGGAGTTGTGGTTACAAAGAGAGTTTGTAGTAAAGCTTGAAAGTAACGGAAACGAGGGTATAAATAGTAAGCTTCCGTTTGCTATTGAACCTTTATGAAATACTTTCAACGAATATCGAAATTTCTTTGATGTCGGAGAAGAAATATTTTCGACGACGTGTTTTAGAAATCATGATTTGCGGTGTCCACTGTATCTCAGCGCAAAATCATCAGAAGTAAAAAAAACAAGCATTTGTAGTAGATGTTTTTTAGATCCCAACGTTTTTATCGGATGTTTTTTTAAATTCATTTCAAATTTTTGGTGATTGTTTAAAGTCAAAACTGCGATTTTCAACGAAATAATCCACCGTTTTGAAGCGTGAATCCTTCCCAAAGCAACAAAAAACAGGAAAACGTTGGGGTGGGGTATTTTATACCTAAAAAGTATGTGCAAAATTTAAAAATAATGAGTGGAGTAGTTTTAAAATGACGATGGATACAGCCTTTGAAAACGTGCTTTCAAGAAACGCGTTCAAAGTTTATTGTCTATAAAATCGAAGTAAACAATTCAATTTTAAAGGGGGTGCGTAGGGTCTAAAACTTATGAAGAAGCACATTGTTTTCTTTGTATTTTGTTATAATAAAACAATTTACGAATGTTTTGTCAATTGTTTAGGTCAATCAAAGCAGAACTCTTGGGCCTGTGCGCCGACCTAAGTGATGTTTCAAAAGTGCTAGATCCTAACGGCCCCTTAAAGATGACATTTCAAGAAGACTGCATCCACAGACTGGTGAACAGAAAATAAATTTGTTTGTTGCTTTGGTTAATATTCTATTAATTTTCGATGCATAAGTAATTTTTGTAATAAAATTGTTACGGAAATATTCCTAAATATAATTATTCGATGATGTGCTTAATATATGTATCAGTTACACTATTTCCAGAGTTCCGTCGAACGACAGTAACTAGGCTAAAGCCGGGTATAAATAAACGATATAATAATAATAATACTTCCACTGTATGAGAATCTTCAAATGGAGAAGTGCTGTAACCTACTTCGAGTGTTAATTTTTTGTAATGAATAAGGTGTCAAAGTCATTTACATATGCTCAACGGTGGATAGATCAAAAAGGTAAATAAAGGAAGTAGCAAATGTGAAATATTATTAGAGAGATAGGACGTTTAAAGTAGTTCGCTTTAAGGGTCTGAGATATTAGTTTATTTTGGACATAAGTCTTTGGTCCTAAATTGCTGGTTGTATGCATTCCACGTTCGAATGTTTCATCGTAGTATCAATTATAAACACGTTTCCATCGTTAATAATATTGAGCTGAAATAAGTTCCACTTATATATACCAAAAAATGAATGCATAAATGTTTTGTTTGCTACGGGTTTCAGCGTGAAATAAGTGGATACAATTTTGAAGCTACGCTGCGCTGTATTCAGTTTATTTTAAATTTCGTTTTCACAGTGAAGTAAAGCTTCAGGGCTACACTCCGTTGTAATAACTTGATAATCTGTTTTAAAACAGATTTCGAGTTTTCGCAGTATCTAACTGGAATTGACAGTTGTATTTTTTCTTCGCTACTTTTGTTTGTTTTTTTAGAAGAAGATCTTTTACTACTTTGATTCGAAACATTGTGACATTTTCACAACAATATAGGAAATACATAGCATGACGCATATATAATTAAAAAAATCCATGTAGATGCAGTCATGCAACTGTGGTTTAAATATTATTTATTCTATTTTTTAATGAGCATTGTGTATCAAACTACATACGGATTGCGGACCGGAACTTTTATATCAAAGATAATACATGAGCCATACCGAGGGAAAATTGTACACTATATATTTGGTTTTAAAGTCGAACGTTGACAATAGTACAGGTGCATGATTTACGTAGTACACAAACATGCCGATTTAGAAATGATGATGAAGCATAATATATTACGGATTGCAATGTAGCACGAATTTGAAAAGATGTTGCAACCTAATTAAAGATTGGTTAACTTTGAGGTAGGCAGTTCAGGGGAATTATAAAACGTCAAACCTAAATCGAGGTATCTTAAGTAACGTCAAAACAACAAATCTCAATAGAAAAATCAACCTTTGGTATCAACAGACTTCACAGCCGTTGGCGACTCGATTCATAGGACGATTGATCTACAAACCAGTTGTCGTCTATTCGAACCCCGATCTGGAATAATTTTTAGTGTCAATAGAATCGTACCATTAACCATGTAGTTGTTCTGTACGCTGAGAATTGGTTACAAAATTTGATGAAACAAAATGGTAGAGTTTATTGCTCTTCAAAACTCCAAAAACTTATCGCATTCAATGGCATTAGTGATTGGATTAACGACCTTGAGCTTTCGGACCAGTTATCACGCCAGGCGTATTATGTCAATTTGTCCACGAAATAAATAAAATTAGAAACAGTATGAGATCTGGATGAAGAGTGTTCATTAGGCTTATAATGAACTTTGAATTAATTCGAAACCTGCATCGAATATAAATGTTCTCATTATTAAATTTTACTAGTGTCGACCACGACATGTGCCTTTAGATATCAATATGATTTGAAAATTGACTATGAGAGAAAAACAAAAAACACTGCACATTTTTTCTAAAGACTAATTTTCGACTAAGATTTTTTGGTAGTATATAATTCTATTGTTGATTTCTCGTGATGACAAAACCCAAAATCTTTCCGGAAGACATGGCTTGTAGTGGTTTGTTCATCGTAGTAGTTGTGATACCGTAGCTACAAATAGCTTGCCAGACCATAGCTCTCCTACTACATGTCTTCGACTTGATTTCTCTGGCTGAATCAATACTTACCCACACCATATAATGTTGTTGCCCTGGCAAGGATTTGTAATCGAATTTCACGTGGGTTTCGTGGGTTTCGTCGTCTATGATTATACAGCTCAAATTCCCAGCAAGTATCGCATCGTACAACCTTTGAACCGTTGACCTGTTTTCGGTTTATTCACATCACTAAACTTCCTGACCGCTCTTCGCACGACTTTCTCTTTTAAGGTCAACCTGCATTAGACCAATCCGATTCCTACTTTTTCTCTGCGTCGGCTATCGCTGAGCTGCACTTGCTGTGTGTATGTGCTGCTCAGCCATAGGCGAAACAAAAAAAGTCGGAGCCGGATTGGTCAACTCGGTCGGATCGGTCTAATGAGAATTGGCCTTCACTCCTTCCCTTTTTGTTATCTTTCTCAGTGACAATTCGGGTTTTGTGCATCAATTGTGCAAAATATATCGACGTTGTTCTGCTACGCATTTTGAAACAAACTAATGGCAACGAATAAACTGGAAAGTCGTTGCTAAAAGAATCAATTTTGTCAAGTTCCTTTTCGCACTTACTGCAACCGGAGTCTTCTATAAAAAAAATTACAGCTGAAGTAGGTATTTAAAACAAACCCTTTCGAAATAACAAATGGCAAGGTTAGTCGAATCAAGAGTGGACCTAATTGATGGTTCATTTAAAACTCAATCAAAACAATTCCCTATACTAAACGAAGTCAGATTCCTAATTAATTAATTTGTACACACTAAAATAACCTGAGCTTGAGTTTCCGGTGTGTGTTCGCTAGTTCGACTAAACAAATAAATTAAACTCCTCAAACCGTCCGTGCATCAAAACGTTCAAACGTGTGTCTATGGAAAATGTTTTTATCCGAGTAGGGCAAAGTAATGACAAAGCTGCAACGATTAAAATAGTAATTGGCAAAAATTGCTCACTCATGTCAACTTTTTATTATTCTATGTTTTAGACTGTGATGACTTTGTACGTCGAAGTGATGATCTGTTTCTTTGTCGGTTCTTGAATTGCTGTGATTGGGACGTGCAGGAAGCGTTCCAGCGAATGGCTAAGCTGTTCAAACTGAAGGTAAGTTTGACCGGCGTGCGGTGTTGAATAATTTATCAACCATGACGATGGTAGAAATAGCAAGTGTACGGTTGGCTTTATGGCTTTGTTGTTGATGTTGGATTACTTCTCGAGATGCTTTTCAATTCATCGATTTCAGCTAGTCCAATAAGTAACGCTGTAGGGTAAAGTGTTATAATATGACCGCTTAAGAAACCATGTTTCGAGAATGTGGGTATTTCTAAACGATACGCCTGAGGAACATAATTTTCTATGATTCTGGTAGAAGTGATGAGAATTGATTGATATCAACATATTTTCCAAAACGACCACCTTCTCAGTTTTTTCGCTTGCCATAGACATAATGCCCCACAAGAAGAGATATTATGCCCCACAACAATGAGGCATTATGTCTCTTGAAATTTCAAAATAGAAAAAAAAGCGGGAAAAGAAATATTAATTTAACCGAAACTATTTGCGTAATCGACTAATAGCAATCCTTAAGCAACAAAGAATGGGAAGAAGAATGTACCCCCCTGCGCACGGGCCTGGTACCTGAACAATATCCATTTTATTAGAGCCCTAAAGTACGCGTGACACTTTTTGGCAACTTGAATAAGGGGACTGCTTCGAAGTTTATTCTGTTGCGTCGGGTGAACATTCAAGTATGAGTAATTCCTTAAAACGGACTGTTCAGAATGCTTTGTTTATCAATACAAAATTCTGGTTAGTGAGCTTTTTTATCCATTACCGAAAGCAAGAATCACACCTGGAAGAGAAGGCACCTTATATCCATTATGTCGAAGCCATTAGAGATTCTTTATTAACTCAAAGGATGGGATGACAATCTGTACAATTGCCTAATTTTTTCTTAACAGAAAGTTTTCACATTTTCACATTAATTTTTGGTGATATTGCTTTTTTGAGCTAAAGCGAATGTGTGTCGAATTCCGTTGATTGTAGGATAAGTAATCAGCAAAATAATGGAGATAAACGTTAACTACTTAGTCGTTTGACAATTCTGCTGTCCGAAAACATAAATTTGAACAAATAATTTTTGAGAGAGACGAAGTTTGACGTGTCAGCTAGTGTTAGTGATAAAACTTTTGTTTAGAAAACTCTTGAATGCTTCAAAGAGAAAGGGGGCGTTTTGGCCAGTAGGGAGACTTTATAATACTTTCCCCTAATGTGTACTGTTTCGTTCGATTGAATCTGTTTCGGTTTCATCTAATATTACCATATGGGAAACTGGTGTGTAAAGAGTGGTATTTCGTATAGCGAGGGACATTTCTCCTGGTTTTAATAGCTACTTAGTGCAACTAATTATTGATTCAATTATACTAATTAGCTTGATCAATTGAGTTTTAAAACGCTACATGAATCCTAGATACATTGTCACATTTGGTTTACTTTTAAATCAGTCTAGTTCATTTTTTATGTTATTCTGCAAAAAAAAAACTGGAACCCATATAACATTCGTAATTATTTCAGCACGAACACCCAAATTGGTTCATCGATAGGCCGATAGCTAATTACCAAGAACTGCTGAACCGGAACATAAAATTCGTCTTGGACAAACGGGATAAAAACGGTCGGCGTATCTTTGTCAGCAAAATGTGCAATATCGATATCAATGTAACGGCTGCCACCGATTTAGCCCATCTGGATGAGTTGTGGTGCGAGTTCATGTTGAATGATTTGAAAACCCAAGAAAACGGAATTTCCTGCTTAATCGATATGAGTGGATTGTCGATCAAGAGTCTGGGTTATCTTACTCCTTCCAACATAAGAGTGGCAACGCAGAAAATGGATCTCCTACCGGTTAAAAATATGGAATTTTACGTCATCAATTCATCCATGTTCCTTAACGCTGCCGTTGCAATCCTATATCCAATGTTAAGTAAGCATATCAAAGATCGGGTTCACTTTCATTATTCGGATTGGGACTCACTACATGCTCATCTAGGAAAGGAGGCTCTTCCGGCCATATATGGTGGAACACATGGGAAGGATTTCAACTACGAGATGCTGATCAAACAGTTGTTAGATTTAGAAGAGCACTACGACAGTTTACTGAGGTTCGGTTTCGAACTCAAACCGCATGTGGACTCAACCAAATACACTAAGTTGTTTCAAAACATCGATAAGATGAAATCTGGTAAAAGGAAAAGTAAAAGTAAAAAAGAAGTTGAGCTTGTTGTTGAGTGAATAGATTTTGGATACCAAGCAAAGCCAGGGTATAGGACAATTAAATGTCAAGTGTTCCTACTACCACTGACACACATGCCAAGTTAGGACTCGAACATATGGCAACTGGCTTACGAGACCAAAGCCTTATACTGTGTACTGTCAATCCAATTATTATTATATTGATTATTGTAATTACTTTATTATAATTGTTTTTTTAAACACAAATAATAATTATTGTAAATATTAATTGTAATAAATCTTAGGTTCACAATCGGCTAGAAGCTTTATTTCATCAATCGTTTTCTCCAGAGCAATCAAAATGCAGTTTTCTGTGATTTAATAGGCGAAATTACGAAATTCTGTGTATTATCGAACAATTCATTCAAATCCTTTGTGATTTCCGGAATAATGCTTATAATATCGTCCATCTGACAAAAAAAAACACACACATATACACAAAATATTATAAAAACTTCATTAAGCTAAAAGATAAAACTTACTGTAGACAATAAATACCCAATTATAGAAAGAAGTGGTTCCTTTGTACAATTAGTTATGCTCTGCATGATTTTTATTGACTTTTGTCCAAGAGAATCAATATATTGAAATACCTCCGAAAATTTTCTCTGCAATCGATCATCAGAGTCGCTGTAACATTTTTCAGTGTTTGAGATATAACTACTTATGATTGGTTCTAACTGTTTGCCGCATTCCACTAATTTGGATACTTTATCAATTTCCACAGCAAGTTTCTCAAAGGATTTTTCCACAACTTCCTTTAAATTTTTAGTTCCATTATCGAACAATGAGCTAATTTCACGGCGAGTTCTATCTATGAGTTCAGAAACTGTATTTTTGAGTTCCTCGATTTTTTTCAAAAGGTTCGTATCGAACAATGCTCTTGACTCTCTCTGGGTTGAGTTTGATTCGATCGACGGAAGCTGCAGTGGATTGAAAACGGTATATGTTTCTGCACAGACGTTAGTCATCAATATGTGTCGTATTTTAGTGTAGACGCATCGTTAGAATTCTGGAAGCGAAGCGGTAGAAGGTACAAAACTCATACAATAACATTTAGGTGTTTTGTTGGTTTGTACCAAAAGCACATATTTTGTTTCAATTTCTTCGCATTTCGCCTTCGGCTCATCAGTGCTTAAAGCAGTTCAAACTGAACTGCCATCTCGCGCCTAGCAGTTCAATTTGAACCGCTAAGCAGACGTAAAATTTGCACTTTTTATGCAAGCTTCATACAATCAGTCAATTCATACGAACGATTATCGATATTCGGAAGTGTAAAAAAAGCATATTAGTTTTATTCGTATTCACGTTTTCCAGTTATGTCTGTGACATTACTCATTTACCTATTGATTCAATCTGGTTTATCTCGTCAGAGCTCTGACTGAATATTGCAAACTCAACTATCACAAAACTACTTTTCAGTGTGCTGAGTATTATTCGTGTGAATCATCTGATATGTAGCTGTCCCGCATTGACGCAATAACGTATCCGCACGGAAAGACCGAAATCAGCATTTTGGCGAAAAATTTAGTTGATTTTCGGATTTTAGTTAGTTATTTTTTGAGACAATTAAAAAAATCTTACTTTTGCTAATTTAGATTTTTCAATTCTAATTCCCTTAATAATAAAAAAATATTTGTTGAAATGGCTATTTTTTAGTTGAAGTCACCAATTAAACATGCTGTCATTTCTTAGCTAAGGCACACTTCATTTCCATTCAACTAATTTTTTAGTTGAATTAGAGAAATAAAAAGTTGTTTTCAACCAACATAGATAGTTGAATTGGTTTCTGCAATTTGCAGCTATATGGCGCTCTGTCACCGAAAAACGTTAACACCGTAATGACTACTAGCCACTAGATGGCACACTACTATCGAAAAATATTTCAGTCGCGGTTGTCTTTTCTTTATTGGCAGGTATAAATACGATGTTGTATTGGAGAAAAGGACATAAACAAAACATCAACTTCTTTTTGAAATTTTTTCTTCAAAGTCGCTGTTTTCTTCATTCGACTTCGCAAAATCGACTCTCTCACTTGAAACTTTAAGCACTCGGAAAACATAAACCGAATTCACATACAATTAGAGTGCAACATTCGAGACTCATTTTACTGTTCCGCGTAAAAACATTATTACGCACAATCGCTTCAAATGCGCACAAATTCTGAATAAATACACTTTCCACTAACAGTACGTCATTTTTACATATCGGTTTAGAAATTTATATATGGATATATCGTAACACATGCGAAAAACAGCAAAACAATTTGCAATCAGTTTCGACAAGACTGTCCTTTTTGAGCTTTTAAATGGATTGTTTTGCTTTGACACTTCTCATGAGTTTTTGGCTAATAAACTTGTTAATAGAACGAATTTCATTTTTGTTTTCTTTGTGCTGTCCTTAAGCAATGATGGTGATAGATAAATAGAAACAAATTTTCTGATTTTTTTAGTTGTCAATGAGAATTTCGTGCTGGATTGAAATATTGCTGGTTTGTGTCCAGGATATTCGCCAACTAAACACATTCTCTAAAAATAAGAGTTTTTTTCAGCAAAGTAAATTCTCAATTTTAACTAATTTTTTAGTTATTTTGGAAATTCTGTTGTTAAAATCAACTAATTCAAAAACAGTAATACGAATTAGGCGCAGAACTAATTTCGGTCGTTCCGTGCGAGTTTTTGGTTTTCCATGCAAGGTTAAATCTGTGTATGGAGATTGTGGAGCTATAGTCAGAGTGTTCATCGTTCTTCCTGGAATAAATGAATCCTTTCTGTATTGATTCTTTATTTTCTTAAGCATATTGAAATGTTAATTATGCTGCAGCGATCTAATGGATATCATGATTAGTTTACATTTCGATCTCCAAACATCGAAAGCTAACTCTAACATTTAAGGGAGGTAAAGTTCGGTGTAAGATTTCACGGTGACAAAAATAGATACTCTATCGCTTATTCCAGTAAGAATACCAAATGGATGAATTCCTTAAGTAGAGTTGCTTTTTAATTTGTCATTTGGTTTTTGCTAACGTTTCTGTCACAATAACAATATAAATTTTGGGAACTTTATAAGTGTTACAAAATTCATCTTCATTTTATTTAAAAGAGCCAGCATTCCATTTTAGAGACATTAAACAAAACTTCTGATCTTACCGGAAAGAGAAACTGTGGACGGTACATTCGAAAAAGTTTGACATGGCTTAGAGTGTTATGTAATGAGTGTTTAGAATATTCGTAGAAATGACAGGATCATTTTTCATGAGAAAGATTGATTTCCCAGATAGTCTCAAAAAGCTAATTTAGACCTAGTCTTGAAAAAGACTGATTATCTGAGAATATGATACTTTGTATAAATTATACTTACCAAGGCTGATTGATTATTAGTTTCAAAAATTGAAAGACCATTAGTAATTCAGGCACCCTTGAAAAAGATTGCAAATTTTCAGCAGTCAAAAGCAATTAGCGTGCGGTGCGAACGGCTTTTCCTATACCGACTGAGAAATAAAATACTCTTATTGAACAGTTATGATCTCAAATGCTTAGTAAAAAATGCCCCGTTGATATTGTACTTCTAATAAAAGTTGTTATCAGTTAAGATCTTGACTGGATTCAGACGACCACGGTTAATATCAATTCAGTTTGGCGGTGCAATAACCTTCTTTTAATAAAACACTTGATAAAGTTAGAGTTTATTACCGTAGCTCGTTGATCAAAAGTATATAAAAGCTTGGTCTTGTAAACGACATCCCAGATTGCAAGTGTCATTACATTATTCAAAATGAAAGTGATATTCTTGCTCATTACCGCTAGACTAGATTGAATAAATAGGCTAATGAGTAATGTCACAGACATAATTGGAGAACGTGAATACGAATAAAACTAATATGCTTTTTTTACACTTCCGAATATCGATAATCGTTCGTATGAATTGACTGATTGTATGAAGCTTGCATAAAAAGTGCAAATTTTACGTCTGCTTAGCGGTTCAAATTGAACTGCTAGGCGCGAGATGGCAGTTCAGTTTGAACTGCTTTAAGCACTGATGAGCCGAAGGCGAAATGCGAAGAAATTGAAACAAAATATGTGCTTTTGGTACAAACCAACAAAACACCTAAATGTTATTGTATGAGTTTTGTACCTTCCACCGCTTCGCTTCCAGAATTCTAACGATGCGTCTACACTAAAATACGACACATATTGACGACAAACATATTCTACCTTACAATTAAACAACACGGAACAAACGAGAGTAAAAAAATAGCAATGTTACAGCAGCTTGTTTATTTTGAAATTAACTTACTCAGTAGACTTGGCATGATCATTTTAAAATACTTTAATGATTCTAAAAAAAACGATTTGCGGAATTTATCCGATGTTTACAACTATTGAATACTTTTCGCCATCAGGCTCGAAATTCAGTGGCAAAATTCTGGTTTGGAATCCAGATCAAGAATTCAGTACACGAATATAGTTTCATTATTATGAAACTATTATGACTCATTTTTCAAATCAAGAAGTTCTAGAACTGAATTTTGAACTTGAATTCCGAACCTGGTCGAAGAAAATGAATGAATGAAACAGTTCCGAAGTCTAAGTCCATAATCCAAGTTCAGAATTTAGTTCCAGCAGGCAGGTTTTGAATTCTGGAAATGAATTCTGAAGATGAACTTTAATATAATAAGTACTCCATTGTTCATGAAACTTAATTTAAAAAAAATTCTTCATGGGGGGGAGGGTTAAAACCCCCAACCCCCCCCCCCCTTCCCCTGCGCACGGGCCTGGAGTGCAACATTAGAAACTCACTTCACTGTTCGCTTCAAATGCGCACAAATTCTGAATAAATACACTTTCCACTAACAGTACGTCATTTTTACATATCGGTTTAGAAATTTATATATGGATATATCGTAACACATGCGAAAAACATCTAAACAATTTGCAAGCAGTTTCAACAAGACTGTCCCTTTTAGCTTTTTAATGGATTGTTTTGTTTTGACACTTCTCATGAGTTTTTGGTTAATAAACTTGTTAATAAAACCAATTTCATTTTTGTTTTCTTTGTGCTGTCCTTCAGTAATGATGGTGATAGATAAACAGAAACAAATTTTCTGATTTTAATAACAAAATTAGTTGTCAATGAGAATTTCGTGTTGGATTGAAATATTGCTGGTTTTTGTCCAGGATATTCGCCAACTAAACAAATTCTCTAAAAATAAGAGTTTTTTCAGCAAAGTAAATACTCAATTTGAATAATTTTATAGTTATTTGGAAAATTTTGTTGTTAAAATCAGCTAATTCAAAAACAGTTATACGAATTAGGCGCAGAGCTAATTTTGGTCGTTCCGTGTAATATTCTACCTGGGTGTTTTGTCCGTTTCTTGCAATAAAAATTCATTGTTAATGACTATCCACACCTTTCCGATCAGGTTCAGTGCTGGCACATTGAAACGCGTGAAAGAGTAGCGCCGGACGTGCACGGAACTGTGCCGGCACTGAACCTGATCGGAAAGGTGTAAATAGTCCAATAGTCTTACAAATAACTTTTCTGAAATATGTTAGATATAAGCAAAAATTACACGCTGGCGAAAAAAAACTCATGTATTTTATCTTAAGAAATGTGCCTTTGCGGAAAAAAATAAAAAAACTAAATTTCCATGAATATTTTTCACTGTTCTAGGAAGCTGATGACAATTTTTCATGATGTAAACACTTATAAACATCCGTCAGTAATAGATTTAAATCCTTCCGCGATTGTTCAACTACAGTCAATAGACAGTGCTCTGTATTTTTACTAAGCAAAGCCACTTCCTGAAGTATACTAACGATTAATTCCTTGGAATCCATTCCGATTTTCGAAACGATCCTTATAATATCGTCAATCTGATTAAAAAATAAATTATGTTACATAAACTTTTAGGATCTTACAGATAAAACTTACATGATGCAGTAAACACTTCACTTGAGATACTAGACCAGTTTGATTCGTTGTACAAGTTTCCATTATCCGTTGAATTTCATTTATTTTTCCAACAAAAGAATAAATATGTTCCGTTACACTTATCCGTAAATCATTGATTCGACCAATAAAGCTACCGTAACATGTTTTGGTGTATTGGATGGAATCATAACTGATTTGTTGTAAGCGCCAAGAAATCTCGGTGAAGCATTCAGATTTATTATATTTACCAATATCTATAGTTTGATTCGCCTTATGAATGAGTTCCTCGATATCTTGATTGGAGTTAATCAAAATATTTTGCGTTTTTGTGATTATATTGTCAAGGTGCAAATCAATACTAAGACGATCTGTTTCGATGGTTTTGGAACTGTGGTGAATGATAATCTCGATGACTTTCAAAGGGTTTTTAGGAAGTATATGGAGCCATAATGGTTCCTCCTGAATTGTGTTTGATTCGAACGACGGAAGCTGAAGCGGATTTAAGTTTATATGAATTTCTGCGGAAACAGCCAAGAAACCAGCGATAAGAAAAATTGTCACTTTCATTCTCAATAATTGAACGATTGATACTAGAAGACTGTGAGTACATTTCCAAACGCAAGTTTTTATAAACATCTGGTGACGCCTAGTCTTTAAGCAAGCGAAGACGAACCTTGATTGTACCAAGTGTTTGATATAGGAAAACGTTATCTCATTGCCAACTTTTATTAATCGCGGTCATTTGATGCGATGCTTATATTACCTGGTATTGACTATTATCAGAAGATCAATATTGAATTGAATATATGAAATCATTAACCATATAGAATAGAAAACCAAGATTATTTATTAATGTGAAACAAGAGAAATAACTGTCTTATAAAAAAAAAATCTGTCATTTCAAACACAGTACAAATATTTGGAAATTAAACAGAACGGAAATATTATGCTGATTTAAACATTGAAGGCGGAAACAATTTTCAATTTTATGTTACATAAGTTTCTCACTATTAATTCACATATCAGAATTAGTTTCTAATCAATTTTCTAAACAAAACATTGTCATTCAAATTAATAAACGCATTTTTCTATCTATCAGCATATTTTCTGTCATGACTGACTGAGGTTTATCGTTATCACGTTGAGATGCCGTTATATGAATTTATGTATATTATTTATCTGTCATGTAGATATGTGCTTATCTAATACTGTTTAATGTTCTTCCAATTCAAATCCCATTTTTGCCTTTCTCATATAAAAAGGTATATACAATCACTTGGAAAATTGACTAGTAAAAATTGGCCTGGACGACCAAGTGTTACATACCATTCGACTCAGTTTCTTGAGCTGAGCAAAGTCAGTGTGTGTATGTGTGTATGTATGAGTAAGTATGTATGTATGTATGTGTGAAAAAACCTCTCTAGGTTTTCTCGGATTTTTACAAACATAGGTTAAAATGAAAAGTCTTTTGATCAAATACAGAATTCCTGAATTTCATCCGGATCCGACTTCCGATTCCGGAATTATAAAGCGTGTAAATAAAAAAAACAGTAAATAAAAATCAAAACTGGCCTCAAAATTACTCCAATTGGTAGTCATCATCAGTAGACGGCCAAACAAACCGATTCTGGCTATCCTGGTTCCCGGTTTCCGATTCCGTAAGCACCGGAAATAATGGCCATATGTTCCCAAATGAATTTCACTCACTTTTCTCAGCGATGGTTTGACCGATTTTCACAAACTTTGGTTCAAATGCAGGTCCTATGGTCTCATAAGGAATTTCATCCGGATCCGACTTCCGGTTCCGGAATAGTAGGGTAAAGTGTGTAACAAGATTTATACTATCCCTTTAGCGGGCTAAACAAAACACGTAAAAACTCTCAAAACTATTCCAATTGGTAGCCTTCATCAGTAGATTGCCAAACAAACCGATTCCGACTATTCTTTCAAGAATCGTCGAAAATTATTTTGAATAATAGCACAGTATTATGTATAATAGTATGATTGATATGAGAAAGGCATCATTACACCTATTATTACGGACATTCTTCCCTGGACGTTTGATATCAAAAAATGACTTGATTCTGATAAGCCACTAACATAGTTCGCCTGATCTGTTTCATTTGTAAGAATTTTCGGAATTCAAAGTTTAGAACAACACCAAGCCACGGACCTTGGTTCAACTCTGAGAGCAAACAGCGTACGTGAACTTGCGGCGATGCCGACAGTTCCTTTGGTTGAGCGTCTCAGTAGAATGCTCGAATTGTCCGAAAAGCACCGCCCGGCAAAACTATGGAAAATGTCAACGAAAGAGAGCTAATTTTGTCATCAAGGTAAAATGCGAGCACTTGAGCCGAATAATATTTTAAAACTACTTGATATTTATCTCCTTGAATCAGAATAAATGCCTGCGAAAAAAATCAAAAAATCATTTGGTAATCACATGGATCACATGTCGGTGATCTTCCTTGTAAAGCACAGATGTACAAATAAAGAGTGAGAGCTGACGTTGTTTTCGTTATTGAGCTGTTAAGACTGATGCGCACTGGTGGATCGTAACAAAATAGAATCGTTTTTAAACTCACAGACCAAACTTGAATTGGAAACAGTGAACAACAATGAGCCGACTGTAATGACAAAAATGAAAGCAAACGTACTGCTAGGCGACTACTATAATTAATCAGTAGAACATAACGCCGCTATCGACGATATTGAGCATATCGCAGGGCCAACGAGCTACCGACGAATCAAGGGCTACTCGCCGACAAGGACATTGACCCAGAACTTCCACCTTTCTTGCACAATTTTCTACTCATACGTGTATTGGCGGCGTGAGCGCGCTCTGTGGTTAAATTTGTTATTGCTTTTGTAGCGTGTACAGTATCACTTTAACGATACCGGCCGGTGAAATTTCCACGTAGGTGGCTTGAAGCAGCCAGCGGATGCAGGTTTCGAATTCTCACGAACAATGATTTCTGTAGACGTGTTGGAAGAATTAACGGGCGTCGCTCGTTGGATGTATTTCTTTTAGTTTCCTGTCAATGGGAACTCAAAATGGCAGCAGATATTTGATTCTGATCATATGAATCATATATGATATCTAATGTTATTTAAGTTTCGATATGCTAAAAGTCATCGTTAATTCGAATATTGATAAATTCAGGATCCCCTTGCTCCGATTTGGATGAAACTTCGCACACGTTATCAGTTCGGTAAACCATTTGTTCTGCACCATTTGGATGGAAAGTCCAAAAGCATGAATAATATGCAGTTACTTTCTCCAAATCGTTGTTTCGTCTTAGCCTCATTAGTGCATTAACAGTATATGTTGAAATGTTAAAGCCACCCCTTACGGCTCAACTCGAACAACTAAGCAAGACTAAAGTTTATGCCATTTGCAAAATATTTTAATTTTTGTTTTTCACTACTTGTTGTGACTCAATTCGAAGTTGGTAAGGTAAATAGGAAGTATTCGGTCTTGATTGAAAAAAGGCTGTGAAAGTATTTTTGTTATTTGTTAATCACTTTCACAGAATGTAGGATCGAAAATTGAGGAGAAGAAAAATTAAAAATTTCCACTGTCTTTCTTTGGCACATTTCATGGCAGCTTCTAAGTGACCGCAGATTTCGCATTACATTATTCTTTCTTTCATATATGGTAGGCATTCTGCATACTGTAACCATAGAATGTAGAATGTAGAATCCTAACATTATTCGATCAGGAATATGTGCATTTTACGTCATGCGTTTTATATTGAAAAGGCGGCATCTGTCCCATAGTTTTTGTGTGGCGTCTCTATCGATTTGAAGGTATAGACGCCGCTTAATTCCAAATGACAATGAAAAAATAAATCTTTAACTGTGATTGAAAAGATATTTTCGATAACATTCTATCTGTCACGAAGATAGGTTACGTCATTATTTTGATATGAGTTTCCAATGAAATACTATCTTTTAGACAGCGCCAAATAAATACTTTGATCACTACAACATAGCTAACAATATAATATGGTGTTTTATGAAGCTTGCTGATTTGAAATTTTAATAAAACACACGCCACACGAACGCGGATTCCAATTCACCGATCTATTTCTCGAAATAATGTTGACGTTGAAATGTTCTTTCAATAAGTCAATTGTTTCGGCCCCAGTGTGACATGTGGTACCATCCTGTTGAAATCACATTTCGTCCATCTAACTCGTAAATGCGGCAACTCTCTTAAAGGGGCATCTCACCCCCACTTTACCTTATATACTAGGTGCGCAATGTCGTGTTTCCAATTGTTTGTTTCTACACGCCTTCTGTCTATCTTTTTGGCAATTCATGGATACCATCTCAAATTAAATCTTCAGCCATTTTCGTACATCCTGGAAAGTTTGGAAGTGTTGCTCAGCCAGTGCGTGTCTCATTGATGAAAAGAGATGATAGTTAGAAGGTACCAGGTCTGGTAAATATGGGCGGCAGAAGTTCTCAATCAAGCGTAGACATTGTTTCTTAGACGACTTTGGCTGAGTATGGATGAGCCTAGTCATGCTGCAGAATGATGTTGATTCTCTTCAAGCCCATTCTGGTCGCTTTTCGATTAATGTGTTGTACAAATTGATCATTTGTTGACGGCAGCAGACGGTACTAATGGTTTCGCCGGGATTAAGAAGCTCGTAGTACAGTACTCCATTCTGAACCTACCACACACAAAGGATTGTCGTTTTTTCAAAACAATATGGTTTTGCACTCGATGTTGATGGTTATCCTGCCGCTACCCATGATTATTTGCGTTTCGTATTCTTAAAATTGAAATAGTTTTCTCGTTGTCAGTTGCAATTTGATGAAGGATAACTCTTTCGTTCATAGCGTTCCGCAACAATTTATTCGCTCTTCCATCTGTCGTTCATTCAGTTTGTGTGGAACGCATTTATCAACCATTTGAATTTTTTTCCCAAGGCTTTCAGGTGATCGGAAATGACTTGTTGAGTGACATTCAAGTGCCTTGCCATCATTTGTCATGTTTGTATATTAGTTTCGTACAATAATTGGAATAACTTTCCGTCTTTTGCTTCCGGTTAAACAAGAAAATTATCATCTACTGAAAATGCTCTTCATGTGTAGCTCAAAACCAAGTGAACAAAGATTTTAAGTAATTTTATACTTGCGCACCTGGTACATATCCAGTACACACAATTAGCACTTTCTCATTTCGCTACTAACGCCGAAAGTGACAGAACTTATTCAATACCATTCTATTGATTGAATGTTATAAACTTCTGAGGTAGTATGAGATAAGATTTTGTGGGTATTTACCTAACGTTTCGACGATAGGTGACATAAAATTCATCAGAGCGTTAACTTTCAATTTATATTGCTCCTATAACCCTGTAATTTTGGAAACGGGAGTTCTATAGTACCATGGGTTTAATAGTTCAAAAGTGTTCTATCATACCACGCGACTTTTCATATGAATCTAATATCGTTTTCACTTCAAGTCAAAATGATACCAGTTTCCACCAAATTCTTAGTCAAATTCTTATAGTTGACGCAATTATGAGAGAAACTAAATTAGAATTTGATTTTACGCGAAAACGCTATAAGTTTGTGACAATTATGGTTCAACCAGCTTCGAGAAAATCGAGAGAAGTTTTGCAGTCTCGACGATTTGATTCCAATAGAATATGGTAATTGGCTGAATAATTTCTACAGTGATATATATTTAAAAGAAAACACCAGAGGATGAAACCATTCAGTAATAGCCGTTCAACCGAGAAGGTTGTGTATAGAAGCGTACAGTTTAATAACGCTGGTTAGTTTACACGCGTTAAATACGACAACGGTTGAACTACAGGTAGAGACCTGTTGGCAGCAGCCGTTAAAACGTAAAATCGTGCTGCATAAGAGAGCCCTAGTGCTGGGCCAAGCTGGTGAAGGGAACAACAAAGGGCGTTTCCCAAGCTCTACCCAGGCCACAATATACAGCCACAAGTGCTGAGCAGGAGAGTGCAAAGGCACATTGAAGAAGAAGAGTGCAAAGGCACACAGAAGCAGGAGAGTGCAAAGGCACACCGGTGCGAAGGCACTTCGGTGCAGAAGCATATCGGTGCGGAGCACAAGGAAGAAGGAGACAAGACAACTCGGTCTTTCCACTGCCATACAACACGCAGGTATACACCGGTGACCTGCGCTGGTTGCAGCTGGCGAAGACAAAAGTAAATCGGAAATCGAGTGGCGCTGGATGTCAGGTAGCAGTAGCATCACATCCAACAATCAGCATCCAACAAGAACATCTAGAGCAACGAGGATCTACACGGCAGTGCAACGGAGATAGACAACAATTTCAAGGTAGAAGTTTTTTCTTTTCCTTTTGATTGAGTACTGTGTAGTGTTGGTTTCATTTTTTATTTTAAAGTTTGATTAAAAAAATTTTAATGTGATGGATGAATCCATGGACGTAAATCCTAGCATGAATCCTATACCCCCACGAACGAAAAAATATCAGGAGAGCTCTTCTGGGCCTTGGATAGTCTTTTTTAGACGTATATCAAAGCCATTAAACATTTACCAAATTTCTAAAGGTTTGACATCACGATTCTCTTCAATCAAAGAGATCATAAAAGTAATTAACGATAAAATTCGTGTTGTGGTAAATAATTTGAAACACGCGAATGATATTGTCTCTTCGGAACATTTCATTAAAGAGTATAAAGTTTACATACCCTCCAAAGATGTCGAAATTGACGGTGTTGTTACCGAAGCGAGTCTTTCGGTAGATGATTTACTCAAGCATGGTGTTGGTCGTTTCAAGAACTCTGTGCTTGAGGGTGTGAAAATACTGGAGTGCAAACAACTGTACTCAGTAGTTTATGAAGAGGGAAAAAAAGTTTATCGCCCATCAGACTCGTTTCGAGTGACATTTGCCGGATCTGCGTTGCCGTCCCATGTCTATGTCGATAAAATTCGCCTCCCTGTTCGGCTTTTTGTTCCAAATGTAATGAATTGTACGAACTGCAAAAAATTCGGACACACAGCTACTTACTGTAGCAATAAACCAAAATGTATTAAGTGTGAAGGACCTCATAAAGATAATGATTGCAACAAGGAAATTGAAAAATGTATTTATTGTGGGGAAAGGCCTCATGAGGATATTTCAGTATGCACTGCATTTAAAGTGCACAAAGACAAAATTAAGCTTTCTTTAAAAGCACGGTCTAAGCGCACATATGCAGAAATGCTTAAAACGGTCATTGATGTCCTCCCTTTGGAAACCGAAAACGGGTTTTCAAATCTAGAGGAACCAGAGGACTCTGACTCTGACGAAAATAGTGAAGGTAATTCGTTTATCACTACCCAAGGGTCAGTTAAGAGAAAGAAGTCTTCTTCCAAATTACCAAAAAAGACACCTAAAGTTTCATCTTCAAAAAAAGATCCCCGTGTTAAACAAAAAAAGTCAAAACCAAAGACTGTGCCTCCTGGTTTGTCAAATTCACAAACCAATCCAGGATCTAGCACAGAAAAAAGTAATAATCCTGTGGGCTCCATTTCACAGCCACCAACAGGATTACTGAAGTTTTCGGAAATTGTTGAATGGATTTTCTCAGCATTCAATATATCTGAACCCTTAAAGATCCTCATAATGGCATTCCTTCCAATAGCTAGAAATTTTTTGAAGCAGTTATCAGCTCAATGGCCAATTGTCTCAGGTTTTGTATCTTTTGATGGATAATTTATCACTCGCCGCAAATGATACAATCACTGTCCTGCAGTGGAATTGTCGAAGCATCATGCCAAAACTTGATTCATTTAAAATTTTATTGCATAGTCAAAAATGTGATGTATTTGCTTTATGCGAAACATGGCTTACTTCAAACATAGCTTTAAATTTTAATGATTTTAACATTATACGTCTCGATAGAGACTCTCCGTATGGTGGAGTGCTTTTGGGAATTAAGAAATGCTGTTCCTTTTATAGATTAAACATCCCTTCAACTTCTAGTATAGAAGTTGTTGCTTGCCAAATAAACATTAAAGGCAAAGATATTTGCATAGCTTCGGTTTATATTCCTCCAAAAGCACAAGTTGGACAGCGACAGCTTAATGAAATGGTTGAAGCCCTTCCTGCTCCACGATTGATTCTGGGGGATTTAAATTCGCACGGAATGATGTGGGGTTCCGTTTACAATGATAGCAGATCATCTTTAATACAAAACATTTGTGACAATTTTAGCATGACGGTATTAAATATGGGTAGCATGACACGGATCCCAAGACCTCCTGCACGCCCAAGTGCATTAGATCTATCTCTTTGCTCAACATCAATTCGACTAGATTGCACCTGGAAAATATTGCCTGATTTACACGGTAGCGATCATTTACCAATCATCATCTCAATTAGCTGTAACAAATGTATTGCTAATTCAGCTAGTATTCCATATGATCTGACAAAAAATATCGACTGGCTTAAATACCAAAGTAGAATCTCTAGTATTTTGAATTCAATGGAAGAGCTCCCTCCACTTGAAGAATATGACTTCCTCGTTTGTTCGATTCTGGAGGCCGCAGAACAATCCCAAACTAAACGCTTTTCTGGGACAACGACTAACAGAAGGCCTCCCAACCCCTGGTGGGACAAAGAGTGCTCAGAGGCTAAACTCGCAAAACAAAATGCTTACAAGACGTTTCTAAAACGGGGAGGAGGAACTCCTCAGAATTTTGAAAAACTTATGGTTTTAGAAACCAAGTACAAGAGCATACTTCGAGCCAAAAAATGTAGCTATTGGAGACATTTTGTCGAAGGTTTGTCAAGAGAAACCTCAATGAGCACTCTTTGGAATACGGCCAGACGAATGAGGAATCGTAACGTGGGCAATGAGAGTGATGAATACTCGAACCGATGGATATTTGACTTTGCTAGGAAAGTTTGCCCAGATTCTGTTCCTACGCAGAGCATTATACGGGAATCTCCTCCAAATAATGGTTTTATTAATAACCCATTTTCAATGATGGAATTTTCTATAGCACTCTTGTCTTGTAACAATAACGCCCCTGGGTTGGACAGAATTAAATTCAACTTGGTGAAGAATCTGCCCGACCTCGCAAAAAGACGTTTGTTGGAATTGTTCAACAAGTTTCTTGAGCAAAATATTGTTCCACCTGACTGGAGACAAGTGAAAGTTATCGCCATTCAAAAGCCGGGGAAACCAGCTTCCAATCACAACTCATATAGACCCATTGCGATGTTGTCCTGCATCAGAAAATTGTTCGAAAAAATTATTCTACGACGTCTCGACACTTGGGTCGAGACGAACGGTTTGTTGTCAGATACTCAGTTTGGCTTCCGTAGAAATAAAGGGACGAATGATTGCCTTGCATTACTTTCGTCTGACATCCAAATTGCCTTCGCTCAAAAGCAACAAATGGCATCTGTATTTTTAGACATTAAAGGAGCATTTGATTCAGTTTCCATTGATGTTCTTTCAGACAAGCTCCACCAACATGGACTTCCAGCGGTTATAAATAATTATTTGCACAACCTTTTGTCAGAGAAGTGCATGTATTTTTCACATGGCGATTTGGCAACATTCAGAATTAGCTACATGGGTCTCCCGCAAGGCTCATGCCTCAGTCCGCTCCTCTATAATTTTTACGTGAATGACATTGACAGCTGTCTAGTAACCCCATGTACACTAAGACAATTGGCAGATGATGGCGTGGTTTCAGATACTGGGCCCAAAGCTATTGATCTGCATAAACCATTGCAAGATACCTTAGATAACTTGTCCGTTTGGGCTGTTCATCTTGGTATCGAATTCTCTGCGGAGAAAACAGAGTTAGTCGTCTTTTCAAGAAAGCATGATCCCGCGCAGCTTCAGCTCCATATGATGGGAAGAATGATCCAACAGGTTTTAACTTTTAAATACCTCGGGGTGTGGTTCGATTCCAAATGCACGTGGGGAGGACACATTAGGTATCTGATAACGAAATGCCAACAAAGAGTAAATTTTCTTCGAACAATAACAGGATCTTGGTGGGGTTCTCATCCGCAAGATCTAATAAAATTGCATCAAACAACGATACTTTCAGTGATGGAATATGGATGCGTTTGTTTTCGTTCCGCTGCAAACTCTCATATTATCAATCTTGAGCGAATTCAGTACCGTTGTTTGCGAATTGCTTTAGGCTGCATGCATTCGACACATACAATGAGTCTTGAAGTTCTGACGGGAGTTCTTCCATTAAAAGATCGATTTTGGGAGCTTTCATCACGCCTGCTAATAAGATGTGAGGTGCTGAATCCCATGGTAATTAATAATTTCGACCGACTAGTCGAGCTTCGATCTCAAACAAAATTTATGACAGTATATTTCAACCATATGTCACAGGAAATCAACCCTTCAAGATATATTCCTATCCGTGTCAGCATCCTAAGTGCCCCTGACTCAACTTTATTTTTCGATACATCCATGCAGCGTGAAGTGCGTGGAATCCCGGATCATCTACGCTCGACGGAAATCCCAAAAATATTTTCAAGTAAGTTCAGGCATATTGACTCTGAGAAAATGTTTTATACGGACGGATCGCGAATTGAAGAAGCGACAGGGTTTGGTATGTTCAATGTTTCGGCCTCATTTAGGCTTCAAGAACCTGCATCTGTTTATATAGCAGAGCTAGCAGCAGTTCATTATTGTTTGAGAGTAATCGTCACATTATCTCCAAACCATTATTTCCTCTTCACAGATAGTCTGAGTGCAATTGAAGCCATTCGCTCAAACGCTGCTGGCAAAAATGAACCGTTTTTCCTGGGCAAAATAAAACAGTGCCTGAACGATATATTGAACAATAATTATCTAATCACTATAGTCTGGGTCTTGGCTCATTGCTCCATTCCTGGCAATGAAAGAGCCGATATTTTAGCCAAACGTGGTGCTATTGAGGGTGAAATTTATGAGCGACCGATTGCTTTCAACGAATTCTATAGCTCGTCTCGCCAAAGAACACTTGCCAGCTGGCAAGCATCTTGGGATAGAGATGATCTGGGTCGGTGGATGCACTCAATTATTCCGAAAATATCGACAAAGGCATGGTTCAGGGGACTGGATGTGAGTAGGGATTTCATTCGTGTGATGTCCAGACTCATGTCCAATCACTACACGTTAGATGCACATCTCCTTCGAATTGGGCTCTCCGAGACTAATCATTGTGCTTGCGGAGAAGATTATCGGGATATTGATCATGTCGTTTGGACATGCGTGGAGTATCGTGATGTCAGATCTCAACTAATAAATTTTTTGCGTACCCAAGGTAGACTATCCAATATCCCAGTTCGAGACATTCTTGCTTGTCGTGACCTTTCATACATGAAACTTATTTATCATTTCATAAAGAAAATTGGAGTTTCAATTTAATAAAGGCCCCTTTTAAGACTTAGTTCTGATCCCAGCTGCGTCCATGAGTTCAACCAATAGCTAAATTAGAACAAAAATTATGTAATGATACAAACAAACTCGAAACAGTTTATGAAATTATCAACAAAATGTCTGAAAATAACAGCTTATTTTATAATTTATAGAAGTTAATCGTTTGGTTCAAATAATATTTCCGAGTAGATTTCATAATTAATGACGAGTTACCTAAGATGATATTTAAGCTATAAGAGAATATGTTTTAATAAATTCAAAACGTTGTGACTATGTTAGAATTAAATTAGGATAAGAATATTATGTAAAAGTGATGCTACGGCGAAGAAAAACTTATGTAAACTGCCTTAAGAAATAAACGTATTTATGGAGAAAAAAAACCAGAGGATGAAAAGAATCGTACCGTTGTATCTTGAGTAAGGTTTTTAATTATATGTATATTAGTATATTAGTAAAGGTAATGATGTAGTTCTTGGATTTACCGAACATTTTCAGGAAAGTTATTCCCACCATCATTACGGGTTGAGTATTATCAAGATAAAATTGGCTTTGAATAGTAGTTTAATAGTCCACATCCGGCACCACTCCCCTACATTCCGTTTTTGACACCATGCATATGACGCTGATAGAGTGGAACCGCCTTGTATTTATGCAACTCTATACACAATCCGATCCAACGATCGTTGCTATAAAATTTTCGTATTACTAACACCACCACAAACTGCTCAACTTGAAATAGGCAAATATTGAGCCGCTCTGCAGGGAATGAATGAATGTTTAGTACCACCGGGAACATCGTACGAATTGTTTCCTTCTATCACTCAATTTATCACCGCATGGCAGGGACAAGTGGCTCTCTCAATTTCAAACACACATTTATAACGCACTGAAGAAGCAGACGTCCGCTCAGCAGTTATGAGACTAGCGAGAATTTTCATTGTATTTTGTTCCAACAAGAAATTCTATCGACTCGGGGCCCCAACAGAACATCTGTTCCCGTGAGTTTTGGTGAGCGGCTCGGGAAAACTATGAACATTTTCAGTTGTGTTGGTAAAGTTTGAGGTGAGAAGGCAGAATTTGTTTCTGCGGGAGCTTTTCCTCTCGAAGGTTAATCGAGTGAAAGTATTGGCACAGGGAGGAGCCTTGAAAATTTCGCAAATGCTATCGGGTGATTGCAGAATGGTTGTGATTATCTATCTAGAATAGAATGTTAAATCAGTGTAAATGTACTATTTTAATGTGATGGATACACAGTACCAACTTGTTTCCGTCTAACTTGGTAACAAGGATAAAAATAACCTCATATTTTCGAAAAAATCTAGTTTCCATAAGAAAAAATCACATTTAAGATTTGCAACTTGTGGTTTAAGAGTTTGTTAGAGAATAGTGATTATGAACGCAACTTGAATTGACAGCCCGTATTATTAATTACATAGGTAAATTAAATGTTTATAAATGGAAAACTATTTTCTTGATCGATTTTATTTTTAATTGTGTGAAATAGTGACTAACTCACAGTACAAAATATAACCGAATCGTGACAAACGACGAAAATAATTTTACCATAACGCGGCAAAGTGTTGTACCCTTTTTCTCGCAATGGTGCTGAAAAAAAAACATAGAAAAAACAATGCCGATCTTGAATGCATCTACTAATATTTTGAGCCAGTGTTTTTGATCACACAAGCGTTTTTTTGTCGCGCTCTAGATGATGTATGTGCGAATGAACCCAGCAGGGGACAAATCACATGTTGTAGTATAAAATGAAAATACAAAGAATCGTCTGTATCTGCGCGTATGATGTTTACGTTTTGAAGTGTTTCGTTGGCCATGATTTCAACAAAACAGTATGGTTACAGGTCATTCGACTAATGTAGTTTCCTTACGTGGAAATCCATAAGGTTAGAGTTTCGTGCCATAAAACGCTGTAGTATGTCGTTTTATTACAGTGATTAGAGAACAGCAATTTTCCGACAGCGATAGAGTTTTTTTTATGTAAAATAGGCTATTCAAACATGTACCCAAAAATTGGTATGGTAATATTGCTAACGACGGTATGTGTTAAAAATGAGTGCATTGAAGAAAACGCTGTTCCTAAATCACCTCGAAGTAAATTGTTGACCATACTGTGAAAGCAATTTTTTGGCGCCAGTTCGTCTGTTTCCAACCAGACGCCAGTTGTTCCAGCAATTTGTTAAGAGCAACTAGCTGACCCGCTCGATATATCATGTTCTTAGTCCCATTTCGGCGGTGAAATGCAATAGCCTTCTATTAGTGTCGTTTGTGAGAGAAATTGAATTTGTACTTGAATATTTTTCGTTTCGGTGCAAAATAATGAACGAGAATAATAACTAACACTTCATACCAAAAGTATTATTATTTAATACTGCAGTAGAACGATAGTCGAAACAAAATAACCATTTTGGCGATTAAAAAAAACTAATCTAATCAGAATATAAATTACAGTGACAGGATGGATAAATGATTAATTTGCTTGTCTGTATGCAATACGCAAGTCAGTTGTTGTATGTTCGAGCCCGACCTGGAAGGATTCTTAGTGTTAGTAGGATCTATAGTACTAGCCATGCAATGATTCTGTACACTAAGAATTGGCTGCGAAGTCTGTTGGAACATAAAGGTCAAATTCCACAAAAGGAATGTAATTCCAAGACTTTGCTTGTACAATACGCAATCCCGCATGTGGTTCAAATATGGAAATTACGACATGGATGAAAGGAATGTCTCGGACAATCAAAAAAGTGCATGTGGTGGGATGAACTGGGCGCTATTTATTATGAGCCACTCCAACCAGCTGACATCATCACTGGTGACATATAACGCGGACGCAATATAAAGATCGTTACGACAAAGTATTTTTGCTTCATGACAACGCAAGACCCCATGTTTCGAAAGTTGTAAAAGCTAATTTGTAAACGCTGCAATGAGAAGTTCTTCCCCAGCCGCCATATTTACCAGACATTGCTCCATCCGATTGCCATTTGATCTAATCCATTGGGCATAGCTTGTAGGAGCAGTCAAACCAACACCGAAACCACCAAGAATTGGATCTATTCATTCGTCGAATTTGAAGAAAAGAAAATTTTCCGAGATATCCGCGCTTTACCAGAAAGATGGCAGAAAGTAGTAGATATGGATGGACTATAGTTTGAATAACGGTGCAAAAATGACACTCTCACAATAAATTATGAAATTTTGCGAATAATGCGCAACGAATTAATTCTAACGCCAGATGTATTATAAATAGGTTTATATAACGACATCTAAACAGAAAAATCATATACATAATATCGTATGTGATTTTTTCGTTGCTTAACTACACCCCATTATAAATATTCTGCATTCATGTATGTTTCATACAGTCGTTTAAAATTTAAATTTTATTTACACCGACTTCATTTAATAGCATGAACTAAATATTGACATTGTTGATGTGTTTGTAAGTATCATGTCAGGAATATATTGTTAATCATTAGTCTAGTTAATATAGATCTGGATTTTTTATCATAATCAGTATTGACAGTGAACCTTTCATTTAAATTAATTGTGTATAAATCTCGTCAATCTGCATTCAATTATATTTCCGAGTCGATCTTGCAGATAATAGTTTTCAGATACACAGAAATGATAAAAATTCTCGTTCATCCGACTCGCCTAGTTTTTTTATTTTTCTAAGAATGGTTATATGATCAATCGAGAAACAACAAGAAACAAGAAGAGAATCTGAACCAGATCAAAAGATTTAAAATTTATTTATTTTCCGAATAAATAGTACATTCTAAATAAAACTTTATTGATCAAATGGCTCAAAGCAATGAAAACCGCTTTTTAAATCGAATTTGATTGATAAAAAGTATAATTAACATAATTATTTTAATAATGTAATAAAAACAAAAAATAGTAAAATATTATCATCATACAAAAGTTTATCTCTAGTTTCTGTGATTTTTATTGTCAACCCCGCAAACAATTGAACATAACTTTTAATGCGCAGAAATGCGTAAGATCGCATAGTGGTTTTTTGAAAAGTAGACAGCCTTTTCCTACCTATCAGGTGTACAACTTTTCTTCCGCCGTTTTCCGATAGGTGGCTGCACCGGCTGAGGCTGGTTAAAATACATAGATGATAATTTTAAAGTGAGTGGGTACAGTGCCTAACGAGTTGTCATCGCCGTTTCAGTGACAGTTGTTCTTGCTTTCGTATTATTCACGCTCAAAAATGTGTGTTTATGTGCCCAATTCTCGCCATTTGCGGGAAGTTTTACTTTTCTGTTACAATTCGAAAAAAAATGCAACTGAAGCGCATCGAATGCTTTCAGAAACTTACGGTGATGCTGCTCTGAGTAAAAGAACGTGTCGGGAGTGGTTTCAACGTTTTAAAAATGGTGATTTCGATGTCGAAGACAAACATGATGGTGGAAGAGAAAAAACCTTCGAAGATAAATAACAATTAACTACGAGCTCTTAAAACCGGGTGAAACCATCACAGGAGATCGCTACCGAACGCAACTGATGCGCCTTAGTCGCGCGTTAAAAGAAAAGCGGCCGCAGTATCACGAGCGACATAACAAAGTCATCCTCCAACACGACAATGCTTGGCCTCACGTCGCAAAAGTGGTCAAAAGGTACCTGGAAACGCTGAAATGGGAAGACTTACCCCACCTTCCGTATTTCCCAGATGTCGCCCCTTCTGACTTCCACCTATTCCATTCGATGGCACACGGCCTGGCAGTTCAACATTTTCAATGCTTCGAAGAGTTGGAAAATGGATTGCTTCATGAATAGCGTCAAAAAAGGACTCCTTTTTTCGAGCCGGGATCCGAAAATTTCCGGAAAGATGGGAGAAAGTTGTCGCTAGCGACGGACAATACTTTGAATAATACATCTGTAAGCACTTTTTCGCAATAAAGCTTTAAATTTTGGAAAAAACGGCGGAAGCAAAGTTGTACACCTAATATATAAAACTCTAGTTGCCAAATATTATCATTGCGCCATATATTTTGTATGGAAGGATGAGACGAAAGTTCACAATGCCCCATTTTTTCAGCTTATTTCTTATTCAAACATTTCCATACTTCTTTAAACTGTTATCCTTCTCTTATCTGGGAATTAAAAAAATAGTACAGTGAAGGACAGGAAACATTTGTTTTTTATTTGTTTTCTGAGCAGCATTTCAATTTTTACGAAAATTTACGAAAATGGCTCATCCAGTGATTCGACACCTAGGACAATCAATTCTAACGGCAGTGTTTCCACAAATCACCAGAAAAATAGTAGAAATTTGTCGATATGTGATGGAAAATATTTCCAATGAAATAACTGTGTTCAAAGCAAAGCCTTGGTATTACATTCCTGTAGTGGAATTTGATCTTCTATTTCAACAGACTTCGCAGCCGATTCGGAGTGTACAGAATCATTGCATGGCTGGTGCTACGATTCTACTGACATTACTAATCCTTCGGGGCTCGAACATACGACAACTGGTTTGTTAAATCAGTGCCCTCTGCATTGAACCGCCACTCGGGATAACTGTGTTCAATTGTGTTTAATTTAGAGTAGAGTTTACTATCCTGACCAAGTTAGCTATACTTTGAAATTCCGGAGAGAAATCTGATCCGATCACGAGTCAAATAGCACTATATAATATGAAGCAGTAACACTGCATCGTTGATAAAAATTGGAAATTCAGAACAAAAAGATGATTTCTGTTACAAAGCTATTTTTGGAGCTTAGATTCTAAACAAACACAAGACCAAATAGTTTTTCATGAATTTAACTTAATTTATATATGGATAGAACGGTTCTAACGACGTATCAGAACCTCAAAGTATTGTATTGAAGTTTTCACTTAGATCCAAGATATCTATTCTTACTTCTTTTTATGTTATCCCATCTTTCCCATACCTTTCCAATTTCCGTCTATCAACTTATCCTAAAGACCTTCAACGATGTCATGAAAAGCGATTTTCTTTTCATATTCGCAGCAAGTGACTTCTACTACTCGTACGTTACCATACTTCTACTCCCGTGTGAAGATTGAAAAAGAAATCCAGCCGAACTGAAACGCACGATGAGATGATTCTAATTAATCCGATGGTTATTTTTGAAATGCTCTCGATTGTTTATTTTGTCTGAATGATCATTGATGTCGGTTTTTATTTCGATTGCGCACGCAGTAAAATTGGTGATGTATATTTTTTCATACGGTGTTATGCCGTAAACATCGGTAGGAAGTAATCAGAGTGCTAACATCTCACAGCTTAGTGAAAAATTGACATAGGTTTGATACTTCGGTGCGTATTTGTAAGTTTCATTCGAAATCGGACAAATGAAACTTAGCTTGAAAACCCCGTTTAAGTATTTTTGAATGATAAAAACCTTGAAAGCAAAAACCGAACACGAATTTTGTAATGTAAAATTTGTTTATAAACTCCTTATTTTCTGCAAAAACCGAACAAAGAAATTTTGAATGCAAAACCCAGATAAAACCTTAGCAGGCTCTTCGAAAGCTGATGTTTTTTCTGGTTTTTGCAATCTAAGTTTTTTGTCCGGTTCTTTGAAAAAAAAAAGATGTTCAGTATTTATGCATTTCGAATGCGACTTTCTATTCCACAACAAATCGTCAAAGAAACAACAAAATTGTTTTTTGCAAACGCTTTTTTGAAAGTTTGAAACGTGGGACTTCATGTCTTGGTCTAATTTATCTATCTTTATTAGATATTTCAGTATGGGCTGTTTAAGAAAGGCTTTTTTTGTGAACTTCATTTTACGTATCATATTTAAATTTAAAAACATGCGTATCGAATAGTTTTGGCTTCAAAGCCGATAAAAAAGTGTTGGTGGATAATTTTGTGTGGAATGTCACATTTATAACGCTCATATCCGTACTGTATTTTACAATATTGTACTGTGATTTCGAGTGAACTACTATGTACTGTGTTTCCTCTAAAATGTACCTTATTTTCCCATTGCAATATACTATATTCCAGTATACCAATGAGGTGCGAACAAAACAGGGAATACTGCTAATTATAGGGGAAAGTGGGGAATCTCGAACTACACTTTCATTCAGACTGATAAGTTTCCTAAAACACATAATTTTTCAAAATTTTGAAATAAAGGTTAAATTAGAAGCAAAAACCCTAAAATTTCAAATTCTATAGGTTATACTAGTTTATGGACAAACCTATTTGTTTTCCAAGAATCAAAGAAAACTATATTGAAGTATCTATATATGATAATATGTGAGGAGAAAGGCATTACACCAATTGGTATGGGCTTTTTAAATTTGTTTCATCTATCAAGTTTTTTAAATTTCTTTCATCTATCTTCAGTCTGAGTTTCGTTTGGAAGAAACCAGCATATTTTTAGAATCCCGCATTATTTGCTGAACATTCTGTTCGTCTAATACGTCATGCGCGCGAGTGGTTTTAGGAAATTTTTGGATGGAAATTTTCAAAAATTTGCCAAAACCAAAAACATAGAGACCATTGAAAAGCTTTCAGCTATCTGCAGGGAAAAAAGGCTGAAAAATTCGGGGAATTTTCCGAGTCTTATAAAAATAGCTCCGCGAAAATGAGTTTTTTTTGTGATCTTTCACAATTATCTGGAAAAATAATGCGATGTTATAATTTTGTTTTTCAAATAAACCTTATGATGGTTACAAAGATTACATTCGGACACATTGTTGGAAAACCTTTTCACGCTTTTCATGGAAAATCAACGAATTTCATATAACCGATTTCGTTGAAATTTTTGAAATTCGATGATTTTCTTTGAAAAACGTGAAAAGGTTTTCCAAAAATGTGTCCGAATGTAATCTTTGTAACCATCATAAGGTTTATTTGAAAAACAAAATATATCATCGCATTATTTTTCCAGATAATTGTGAAAAATCACAAAAACACTCATTTTTCAGAGCTATTTATGATAAGACTCGGAAAATCATCCGAATTTTTCAGCCATTTTTGCCCTGCAGATAGATAAAAACTTTTCAAATGTCTGTATGTTTTCGGTTTTGGCAAATTTTTTAAAAATTTTCATAGAAAATTTAATAATACCACCCGCGGGCATGGTATCTGGACGATGGCCTTAAGTAGCTATTTTGTGCCATTATTTCTTCATCCCGAGTCGCTTTTCACGTAGTTTTCGTCTCGCACTTATTGCCTTATTATATTTATAAAAATCGTATGGATCGTATTTTTACCAAATATGATCTTACGTACATGCATACACTCATGTACCATGGGGATAATATGTACCTACTCATAACAGCAAAAATATTACTGTGGAATTTGCAAACACAACTGTTCATTGAATAGAAATAGGAAAGTTTGTTCGAACTTAATATAACAAACTCTACAAATCCTGTTTAACCTGTTGTTCCGGAACCGAAAGTAGTATCCACAACAAATTTAGTAATTCCGTATGAAACTGTAAAGCATTTCCTTTGAACCTATAAGTTTGTGAAAATCGATTTGGCCATCTTGAAGGAAAGTGAGTGAGACTCTTTTGTAGTTTTTAATCACCATTTTCAATTCTTCCGAAACCGGATTCAGATGACCGGTATAGCCAAAGTTGGTTTGTTTGCTAGCAACAAATATGAGCTAAAAATTGCAACAGTTTAGAAACTAGTTAAACCTAGACTTACTACCTCATGTTCTATTTCGATTAAATCAATTAATCGATATCTAACAAACGAAGCGAACCTGCGTTTCTGTTACTTCTGCATATGTAAGTCAAGTTAAACAGCATGAATCAGCAGCATAAAACATGTAGTAGGATTATTACTTTTATTATTATTATTATTATTGACGTCATTACAACACCGGCATGGTATTACTGCACTACCGGTTGTGAAAATTTCATATTTTTTTCAAAAAAAATGGAATCCATTGACATTCGTTTATTCTTTCGGTCGTACTGATCATAAAATAGCTATAATTTTTATCAACCGCATCGCCGTCTTTTACCAATATTACACACTAGTAGCAGACATCCGTAACCGTTTCGATTTCTTCATAGCGTGTACGAAATAGAACAAAGCACACATCGTTTGTTTAGTGTTTTCTTCTTCTTTCGGTGTGATGCATATTGTCATTGTATATGGCGATATGTAAACTTTGACACTCATCGCCCTGTAACTGCGGAACCGGGAGTCGGATCCGGATGAAATTTCACAGTAGCTTTCAAGATACTAGGAGGTTTAATTCAAAATTCAAAGACATTTGAAAATCGGTTCAAGCATCGCAGAGAAATTGAAGGGAGTTCTGTTTTTTAAGTTTTTCCTGCACCACTTTCGGTGTTTTTGGAACAGGAAAAGGGGGGACCAGTAGTGCCGAATTAAGCTTTTATGCCCACAAACTAACAAGCTCTGCCAATTAGAAGAATTTATCAGACAGTTTTATGGGATTTGTACTTGTTTTTGACCATCGTTAGGGAAAAAATATTTATTACTATTTGGTAATTTTCCACTTATCACGCTTTAGTTCCAGAACTGGAATTCGGATCTGGACACACGCACACCCACCCACACACACACACACACACACACACACACACACACACACACACACACACACACACACACACACACACACACACACACACACACACACACACACACACACACACACACACACACACACACACACACACACACACACACACACACACACACACACACACACACACACACACACATTTGCTCAGTTCGTCGAGCTGAGTCGGTATATGATATTCGGCCTCCGGGCCTCAGTTAAAAAGTCGGTTTTCACAGTGATTGCATAGCCTTTCTATATGAGAAAGGCAAAAAATGTTAAACCAAAGAATTTTCGCAATTTCATACGTGACATTCACTGACGTTATATTTTATTCTCAATTTCAGAAAAAAAAATCGTTAGTATCGCTATAAAAATAGACTGTTTACAATGCGATTAAACATAAAATCAATTCAACACCAAAGGTAAACAGAATTCTGTTTCAAATGTTTACTTTCAAGTGAATTTGTAGAACTTGAATTAGCCTAACTGAATTAAAAAGCTAAAGGATGTCAAGCAACGGGAGCACGCCAATCAACAGCCCGCGAAGGATATTTGGCAAAACTGCTACGCTGGATAAAAATGCAATGCTCGAATACGAGATGAATAAGAATTTAGGTCAGTATTGCCAACGGAGTGTGGATGATGGCTAAATAGTCAAGGCTTTGCCAATGTCGACAATATGTCTGCTTTTGTGACAGTGGTTCTACTTTCTAGGGTGTAATATCCACGGTTGTTATGTCAGAGAAATTAATCTTTCTTTTTTTGGCTGTTTTTTCTCTGTTCGTTTCCTTTAAATCTACAGATAGTAAATTTCGCGAAAAGGCTGAGAAGGAACTGGGTGAAATTGGCGGTGAGATGACGTACACTAAAATAAGGCTCTTACGTCAGCAGTTGAATATCTATGCCGAACATCATCAGCGTGGTCTGAGCGGGCGAAGAGATGACTCGTTTCTGTTGCGATTTCTGCGCGCGAAAAAATTCGACGTGGATAAGGCGTTCAAGATGGTGAGTTCGATCTATCAAATCTGCTCAAAACATAAATTTTCGTGCAAAAAAACCTCCGTAATCATTCGTTATAATAACTCGGAATACCTCTCCAGATACAAAAATATTACAAAATGAAAGACGAATATCCTGAAATTTTCAAAGTGTCGCCTCCTTCGGAGATGAAGTTTATGCTTGAAATGCAGATACAATGTATGCTTCCGAAAAAGGATGACAACGGGCGGCAGATTTATTTATTTAGAGTTGGTGAGTAAGACTGATCTGATTAGATTACACTATAATCCGTTTATGAACTTTCCTCTTACGAATATTTATTCTAAAACGTATTTATTTTCTATTTTTTTAACAACGATATTATCCATTGATGTTCGACCAGAAAAATGTGATCCATACAAAATTCCAGTAGACTACGTTTTCCGTAGTAACGTGCTAGCTCTAGAGGATGCTATTCGCAACCCAGAAACTCAGATCGGAGGTCTGGTGGTTGTGCTTGACATGTCTGGATTGGGATTTGCACATGCTAGGTCTGAGATACAAGCAATCTTTCTTATTTTCACACTCATCATTCATGCGTTTTCGTGGTTATTTTTGCAGGTATTTATCACCACATTTAGCAAAAAAGACAGTAGAAGTAGTTCAGGAAGCATTTCCGATGCGATTCAAAGCGTTCCACGTACTCCACGAACCATTTTACTTCGATGCTATTTTGGCAGTGTTAAAACCATTCCTGAAGGATAAAATTCGAAGGAGAGTCAGTATTTTCTGCGGGAGACAACGATACCGCAGAAACTGATGATTATTTCTCGATCTTGATTGCAGATACATCTTCATGGTCACAGTTTACCATCGCTACACAAGTACATTTCTAAGGACGTGCTTCCGGTAGAGTACGGTGGAACACAACCGTCGTTCGACAATACAGAATGGCGGACTGCCATTTTGGAAAACGAGCAATACTTCATCGATCTGGAGTCGTACAACCACAGTGCTGACAGTTGCTATCAGGACGATCAGGATAATGCGGATGCCGACAGTATCGACAGTTTGCAGTTTGGTGACACGGAGACGGAGGACAGTGAGTTCGACGAAGACGATAGACGAGTGTTAAGCCCGAAGCGAACACCACGGTCACTCGTGAATATTGAAGAGATATTTCGTAAGAATGGACTCAATGGGATAGAAGTTGAAATGAATGGTACCGAGCAGATTAATGAGTGCAGCCCCAAACAAGATGAGCAAAATGCTGAATAAATTGAGTGGATGGAAAGTATTATAATTTTTTTACTTTTAATTTTTCAATGACACAAATATCAAGTTTTTTATTTAGTTTTTATTTTTTATTAAGAAACTGTTGTTCTGTTCTCCTGTATATTAAGTGATATTAAAGATTTTTTTGTTAATTTGATAGTTTTCTATTCCTTTTATATTTTTGGTAAAAATATCTGAAGTTATTCTGAAGCGCTGGCTGTGGTGAACTCGTCTCATGAGTTGTAAGCGGAAATCTGCTCTAGATAATTTGAGGGCAAACATGATTCAGAAGTAGGAAAGTCTGATATGTTTTGTTTTCCGATAATGTCAGATGCTTACTTCATTATGAACATTATGGCATCTAATAACAATTTATCGAGTCGATTTTGAACAAGAAAAACACTATTAAACAACTAAATCAAATTGTTTGAAAGTCCGACCTGTTAATATAAGAAACTGTACAATTAGTGTACACGAAATGGAGTATAATGTCCATTATCTAAAAGTTTTTAAATAACTAGAACTGATAAAAATCAAAATTCAATGATTTATTAATTTTAGTTGGTAAAACCGCCATAACTATGTTCAGTTTTTGCAAAGACTTAGCGGAAACATATATTGGAGAAGCCAAATGAATGAAAAACTGAAAGAAAAGATGATTTATTGGATAGATACGGCTCAGAGATAGGACTCGAACCTGCGTCCTTATGCGTTCCGTGCATACGCGCTACCATTTCGCCACTCTGAATTTTGTTATAGTCACTCTGAAACGCCAGTCAGACATGGTAGAACTTACATCGAACATGGCCGTCACCCGACCGATACCTTACATTCAAACATCTTTTCTGTCCATCAAACACTAGTCTTCTCGCTTTAAACATATTTTTTCGCTCAAGCATTGACTATGAGAGTGTATTTATAATCGCTTGTCACCTTCTTTAATGGTACCAGTCGCTGGCTGGACATCGTCAGTGACATACCCCTATGAAGGTTGTACTGATTGTCTGCCCTCTGACGTGAAGCAGCCATAACTAAGTTGAGTTTTTGCAATGACTGAGCGAAAACATATATTGGAGGAGCCAAATGAATGAAAAACTAACAGAAAAGAAGATTTATTGGGAAAAGATACGCTCAGAGACAGAACTCGAACCTGCGTTCTTATGCATTCCGTGCATACGTGCCGCCATTTTGCCAATCTGAATTTAGTTATGGCGGCTTTACGTCAAACCAACTAAAATTAATAAATCGTTAAAAACAATTGCGGTTTGATTGTCCGTAACAATCTGCTTCTGGTAGGAAAGGGCAGACAATCAATACAACCTTCATAGAGGTCTGTCACTGACGATGTACAGCCAGCGACTGGTACCATTAAAGAAGGTGACAAGCGATTATAAATACATTCTCCTACTCAATGCTTGAGCGAAAAAATATGTACAAAGCAAGAAGACTAGTGTTTGATGGACGGCCAGGATGTAGACTATGTTCGATGTACGTTCTACCATGTCTGACTGGCGTTTTAGAGTGTCTATAACAAGATTCAGAGTGGCGAAATGGTAGCGCGTATGCACGGAATGCATAAGAACGCAGGTTCGAGCCCTGTCTCTGAGCGTATCTTTTTCCAATAAATCATCCTTTCTGTTAGTTTTTCGTTCATTTGGCTTCTCCAATATGTTTCCGCTCAGTCATTGCAAAAAAAACTCAAAATTAAATATTTTTTTCAGATATTTCGTTCAAAGCTATTGCATCGATGACTTGATATAATTTTTCGATAAAGTAATTCCGCTTTCTGGCCCGGCTTTATGCATCGACGAGTGCAAAACATACTATATGTAACACATCATTCAAGAACTCGTGTGTGTAACTAAGCAAAAAACCATTTTTACCAAAAAATTTATCAATCAATGTTTCACGACAGTACAATCATTCCAATCTTTTGCTAATTTCTTGATGCGGTGCTTGTAGAAGGATTTGTATTTTGCCTTAGAATAGGCTTCATTTTCGGTAATTGCTTCTTCATTTTTTGAAATCAGAAATTCGAAGTGTAAATCGATCAATTTAACCACCGTTGCCATCGACTTGTGAATCGTTGAATTGTCTTGGTGAAACCGTGGTTTTTATTAGACATATGAGGTTGTTTTTCCTTGTTTTTGGCATCTAACAACGCTATGTAATATTCTCTATTGTTTATTTTACCTTTCTCAAGATAGTAGCAGAAGATAACAACATCATGTATCCAAAAATACTGAAGCCATAACCTCCCCGCTGGCTGCAGTCTGGCATTCAGATGATGATCGTTTTGATAACAGAGTGAAATGATAGATAAATGTTTCATCCATTGTCACATATCGATGCAGAATATATGATTTAGTACTTTTCAACATGGCCAAACACTGCGTTGAATCATCAATACGTTGTTGTTTATGGTTGACTGTGAGTAAACGAGGCATCTACTTTTAAAAGAGGTTCGTCATGGTCAAGTGTTCATTCATGATTCTAAACACACTAGCACTGCCGGACGTCGCTATCTCTCGGAATTCCAATTTACGATTAGATATAATCAATTTGTGGACTTTATTCAAGTTTTCTGGCGTTAATACCTCAATACCAGGCTTTTTGCGATGAAGCAGTGTCCGGTTAACACTTTTGAACTCATTGTTGAACTTATACAGCTTTTTTTCATCAAGAAGCAATGATAAATTAACACACGAAACTGTTCTGAAAATGACACTCAAATAGTCAGCCAGTTTTTTTTCTGACTTATTGAAATGTCATTAAATTTCACAAATAGTCTTTTGAAAGTTGGTACTTCAAAAACTTTTTTTGAATTTCAATAACATAGCGCCATCTGTGTGCGGGAATCTTCGAAGGACCATTACGAATGTCAGTTTATGTTTCTCAGTGGATGCAGAGCAGATTTTAACGATGTTCTAGAAACTGGTGATGTTTTGGTTAACTTCGAAAGAACATAATTTGGAAGTATCGCAATAATTATCAGCTCACCTTTTATTATGAACTAATAATACCATAAAAATGATGTTTTATTCACAAGTTTGTATCTCACTGCTTCCAAGATTGGTCCGAATCTTTTTTCAATAGCCCTACTCAGAAGCATTTAGCATTTGTTGGCTACCTCGGATGCATGCTGTTAGACAATTCAAAATAATCTTTTCGGAAGCGATTAATCCAACGTTCATAAGTGTGCAGTGGTGGATAATGTTCCTCGTGAACTTCAAAAGAACGTTTGAGTTTGGTTCAAATAATAAATTTACTTTTTCCATGTTCTATGGGATATTGGTTTGAGTTATCTATATACAAAAGGCGACTTCAACTATTTCTAGGTAACAATTTTTAAATCGATTACAATATTTAAACGTGGAAGCTGGAAAAAGTTCTTTCCTTAAAAAAATTCAATTTAGTAAATTCAGACAAAATCATTTTAGTAAATTGGATGGTGATATTCAGATGTGAAATGTTGAAATAGTTGTTGGAATTAAACGTAAATATTTTTAGTACAAACATTGATTGATATAACGCGAAGTATGTATGTGATAAAAAAAATCCAACACCCAAATAAAACATTAGCGTTTATATCGATAAAATCATATGAAAAATATCTGCTGTTGCGATCAATCAAAATATAAGAATATTTATTACTATATAAAAATGACAAAAGTTCATCGAACGAACGAATTGAATATTCAAATTCCCAATGATAGAAAATTCCCTAACGGAAGAACTACAATGACGAACAAGGTTTTTCGCGAATAGACAACGAGAGAACCGTATTGTTCTACAATTCAAACGTTCAATTAGATCATTGCCTAGACCAATCGCATGGCTTGCAACAGTTCAGGTTGCGCACTCAGAGTAGCAGAATTACATTTAAAACAACAGTTAAGCACTTAAATATTTAGAAGAAGAAAAAACTGAGCCCCAAGTAGTTTCATATTTTGATAGTTTTAATTCAAGATGCAAATAATAAAAAGAGAGAATCATAATTTTACTGGGCAGTTGATTTATCATCCGAAATTCGAATCATTGTTACAGTGAATTTACTACGCTAAACACACGTAAAATCCAACGTAAAATCCAACGAGCCATGCACATCAACATCGAATCGAGATATTCATGAGGTTACAACTATTTTTCGTTTGAATCAGACGTTGTATAGACTTAAAATACGAGACCCATGACATGTTCTGGCTCCGGTCGAGAACTAATCTGGTAATAATGAACGGTATCTTCAACCTAACCCGCCTTATAGTTCAGACTTGGCACCATCCAACTACCGCTAGTTTCGATGGATGTAAAATGCTCTTACCAGAATATATATCACTTCAAACGAGCAGTTAACACTTGCACGATTACTTCTTGGATTCGAAACATCGAGAATTTGTTGATATCTTGCATTGGATTATGTATGTTACACGCCACACGCCATTTTATTTGCGAAACTTGAGACTCTGTAGGTACTTAACTAAAATAATGACGAAAATCTGTAAATACGGTTTTTTGGTAAGCTTTAGAAAAACAATTTTCTCCTTTTTTGTAGTCAAGTGTAACAAGTCGGTCGGTGAAGGAAAACAACGATTTTTTCTCCAAATTTAGGTTTCATTTATTAGTGTATTACTATCATGTATTCATTAATGTATTCCGTATTCTTTACGCTTTCACCTTAGCCTCGAACAACATTTTATTGACATCCTCTTTCGATGCAAATTTCTTCCCAGCAAGTATTTCTAAGGGGTTCCATACCTTTCCGGTTAAGATTTCCCACTGTACGGAGTCTTTGACTACGCTATGCGCGAGAAACGGTTGTATTGGTTGTGGTTGTGTGAAACGCGCAGGTAACTTTATAGACATATTAAATGATTGCAATTTATGCACCCATTTTTGGTGTCACTGATCGCTCTTTTACATTACTATTACACCCGGCTCTCTAGACTTATTCGCATTATGATATCAGGCAAAAGAAAATAGTAATAACTGAGAATCCATAAACAAGATTTTCCAAATTTCTTATCAATGCTGGTAGAGTAATATTAATATTCTTGTTTGTAATCATTATCAAAATATGTGACCTTCTTCACGAGCTCATTTGTAAAGAAACTTGAACTTCAAAATAACTAGACTGCACGCACAATTCACGCGCAAAGTTGGGAAGTGTAAATTAAATTTCGCATAAATTAAATAAAATATCAATGAATAAAATGTAGTAAAGTCTGTTGTTTGTAGTATCATCTCAAAAACAAAGTCCACAGAGTATAACGCGGTTTGGTATGAATAAAAAACAAGTTCGAACATGTAGTTAATGCTACTTCCGAATTTAAGCATTTACTGCATACCGTATCGACAAAGTGCCGGAAAACCTGGCATAAGCATGCACAAAGCAAGAAACGTACTTACATCTGTAAAAATGCCACTTTTTTAATTTCTGTACTTCACTTTATCAGCAAACACACGAGTAGCTACCTCTAGAGCTACCTAACGAAAACTTGTAGTAGCATGTTTTGACAGGAACGTGATCCAAACGTAGCATTTACTACCGAAATTCAAGCATGCTACGTTTTATTCATACGGCCCAATGTTTAAAAATTTTCGCCCAAAAAGGTGTTTTCAATTTCATTCGATTTTAGTGAAAATAACACAAAAAATCCAACTACGTTCATACGAAAAAGCATCTAGTGTCATCTAAGTATATCCTGAGACTACGGAAATCCATAAGAGATATTCCAAGATCCAAGAATTACTTGGAATATTGGCCCTAGAAAGTACACTTCAGCTTCATCAAGAACTACAACGGCTAATGCCTATTTATTGTGTGCTGGTCATATTTTTGTTTATAGCTACACATTGCTCACTTGTATATTTATAGCTGTTCCAGGTATGTTCTCAGTGGTACAAGAACTTCAGTGAAAACAGGTCTTAAACACAGGTATAATAAACCTCTTAATTGTAAGTGAAACCACGAGTATAGACCAAAGATAAACTCAAGATTACAATGTCCCATACGATCCATCGAAAAATATCGGACCAGTAATCGTGAACCAGTGAACTTAGTAATAGTGTAGTTTTGTTGACCCTTCGTAAATAAGCGTCGATAAACATTTGAAAATGACGGTAAAATTCCATAGCAACAATACAAGTTTAAAAAGAAGTAAACATATGTAAACATACCGCACAAAATATGTTGTAACATCCATTCACTTTAATGCATCGTAAGATAAGAATATTGTAAATTGAACAGATTCTTAGCAATAATTCTTATTGATTTTTGTTTTCCTGGTTCAAAAACCACTCGATATGCAGCAACAGACTACGATTTCTATCATATTGCAATTTAAGATTAATTCTACTTAAACGAAAATTGTCATAGTTACGACGCATGTAGCGATTCGACGCTTGTTATTTTGTTTTAAAGAAGAATTGTACTGCAACTGACGGTGAACCGATTTCATCGAGGGGTCCTATTTGAATAGTATATGAAAAATCATAGAGTATTCCATCTTGAGTTTATCTTTGTATAGACCGTGATCAATAAGTTCGTTATTGCCGTTTATTATGCTGGTAGACCTTAAGCCTTAACTCCAGGTAGTTTTTGGATGACCTAAAATATTTACTTTAGCAAATGATTTGCATTTGGTATCACGAACATGAACCGTGTACAAGGATCTTGATAGTCCACTTGGTTACGCAGGTAGATCTTAAGGCCTATACTCCAAGTAGTTTTTGAATGAACAAGCACTACCTCATAACTCATCACGAATGTGATGTGAATGTGATACCACGAGTATGGACCACAAAAAAGAAACTCGCTAATGTTATTGGTTTCGTTGGTAGACCTCAAAGCAGACCATGTCACCCACTTAGAAAAAAACGTTCAACGGTGGTCCTTCATTGGTCCAATACGTCGGATCATTGGTCCAATGAAAGTCCAATCAATCGTTCAACGGGAGGCCAACACGGGACCTTCGTTTGCCGATTTTGAAACAGACCGTTGAACCGAATGCCATTTTTTTCGTTCAACAAACCCGGCAGACAGAGGTCCATTGTTGAGCCATTTTTAACATGAGGAGTTGGAGCCCCGTTGGACTAGTTTTACTGCAGAATTTCTGAAGTTTTCTCCACTTATTTGTTTAAACTAACGATACATACCTTCACAATACTTCTACTTCACGTAGAATAACAACAAATTTTCTTTCTATGTAAAGGTAACACCTAATTTTCACACTATTTTTGCAAGAGAAAAAACAACAACAAACCGTTCCAGCAAATTGAGCAAATTGAACGAATATTTCGTGCAATATGTCGTTCAACAAGCGCTCACAAACCAACAAAATTGAACGGCCTGCTGAGAGGGCAGCTTGGAAATATTAGTTTTTTGTAGTTGATGTCTTCACAAAAGTTGATGAAAAAAGTTACTAGGGTGGTCCTCATTTAGATTGAAATCTGAAATCTAACTTTCTTAATTGAACTCAAAAATGATTTTGTTGTAAAATAAAGTTGTAGGAAATTTTATTTTGAGCAACGTTGTTGAAAAAAACACCTATCTAGCTTTTCATTTGATCGAGTTACATCAATTTTCCCGAGTAAAAGTAGGGTGGCTCCTGAAAAATCACTTTTTTTGTTCTAACATTTTTGTGAAATGTTCTACGGAAAAGTTGTCTTCAGAAGAGTTGTTGGACTAATTATTGCACACAATTTTTCTCAACCAAGCTTTTTTATATGAGCTACCAGTAAACAGTTATGATTATTTTTCCATCGAAAAATAGTCAATCTTTAAATATCAATATTCATTAGATGCCTAATCGATAAAAATGTATCCTATGCGGTTCCTGAAAGGTCATAATATAAATAAAAATTTAAGAGAAAATTGGAAGGGTGTTATTTTTTTACCTTATTTAAATCAGTTTTAAAAATACCTTAAAAAACTCAAAAACATTACATAACTCTTAAACGCCTTAACGTATCAACATACTTCCTTGAGCAAAATAATAGTATTAAATTAGGTCTACAAGTGTTCCATACATTGTATGTTCGAGAAATGAGACACACAAAAACTACAGCCGAAAATAGATTTGTTGTAAGTCAAAGCACTTTTTGAAACCCAAGAAAATCTTTAGTTTGTTAAAATGAGTACAATGTATTTATTCGAACCAAAACTCATTGTGCGTCGTTTTCCGGTTTCTACAGGCTATTCGGTACACAAGTGGATGAGAAAGAATGGCCAATGTCGTAGGCGTCTCGGCACGATGTGGATAAAAATATTTGCATTTTACTAACTTGCACCAGCTTGTTGGAATGGTAGTCGAGATCATGAAAATTTCTGTTCATAGATTTATAATGGCCAACTAGTGCGAAATAAGCATAACACAGTATCTCTAATTCTCAGTTGCTCAAACTCAATTGAAGTAGTTATATTGGTAATAAATTATTTAAAATTGTTCTGCAATTTATTTTCGGCTGTAGTTTCGTATGTCTCATTTCTCGAATGGACAATGTATGAAACACTTGTAGAACTAATTTGATACTATTATTTTGCTGAAAAACGTGTGTTGATACGTTAAGGGGTTTAAGAGTTATGTAATGTTTTTGTGTTTTTTAAGGTATTTTTAAAACTAATTTAAATAAGATAAAAAAATAACACCCTTCCAATTTTCGCATAAATTTTTACTTATATTATGACCTTTCAGGAACCGCATAGGATACATTTTTATCGATCTGGTATCTAATGAATATTGATATTTGAAAATTGACTAGTTTTCGATGAAAAAACAATCATAACTTTTTACTGGTAGCTCATATGAAAAAGCTTGCTTGAGCAAAATTATGCGCAATGATTAGTTTAACAACTCTTTTGAAAACAGCTTTTCCGTAGAACATTTCACAAAAAAGATAGAACGAAAAAAGTGATTTTTCAGGAGCCACCCTACTTTTACTCGAGAAAATTGATGTAACTCGATCAAATGAAAAGCTAGAGAGGTGCTTTTTTCAGCAAAGTTGCTCAAAATAAAATTTCCTACAACTTTATTTTAAAACACAATCATTTTTGAGTTCAATTAAGAAAGTTAGATTTCAGATTTCAATCTAAATGAGGACCACCCTAGTAACTTTTTTCATCTAATGGAGTGCCATTTGATACCAAGCAACTTTTGTGAAACCATCAACTACAAAAAACTAATATTTAATAGTGAAAATATTTTTGTCACGCTAATTTCCTGTTTCGGACCACTGTGCAATGATTTGTTCGGGAAACGTGAAAGCTTGATATCTTATTAATATAATGTCTTTGCCTCAAAGCCTGTATTCCAAGGAGGTTTCGGATGGACAAGAATTTCCACAGACATAACCACAGTATGTCAGTTGGCTGAATATAGTATTACGGGAACATGCCGCACTCAAAAGTAATGCAAAAGCCACGCGTTCATATACTGATTTATTTTTTCAAGAGAATTACTGGATGCCCCCAATCTTAACTAAATTCTATGAAACCAAACAATTCCGTAATGTACATTTCATAAAATTCGTTTCACTGAATTTGTTTTGTATACGTATAAATAAATTGAGGTTTTAGTGTATACTGTTCCAAGCCGAGACTTCAACCAACAGTTTTGTTTTTGAGTGATTGTTTACCTTTTCTATATGCGATAAATTTCATCATTTCTGTATTATGATGACCCATGACAACAAAAACAGTCGATGAAGAGGTACGTTATTTAAAGCAGAGAATGAAAGGTGCTCAAACTCATCAAATGGCTGTGATATAAAATATCAACATAGAGAAGAGCAATTTGCCTCCAACTGCTACTGTATGAGTGAAATGTTTACATTAGCTATGCAAGGGTGCATGTGAAAAGGAATTGGTAGCCTGGCGGGAAAAATTACCATGTGCTTTCCCGATATTTTTTTCCACGAAGTTTAACTTTCCAATGGAGAGCTTGAAGATGAACCAGAGAGCCGCTCGGTATCGAACGAGCGTAGGAGAGCTTTCCAGGATGTAATTGCCTCCCGCATGAGCAAAAGGATCTCACTCGAGAAGCTGACAAACTTCGCGGATTCGTATCACGTAGTGGACAGTATATGAGTAAAGTTCGAGATTGTCGGTCGCAATCGTCTAGTCGCTCCTGAAAGCTGGCACGCGCCTAGGTCGTTGGCTTGGCCTATTACTTCCCATTATTACTACTACAGTGTGGAGTAAGCCCCGGGGGTTGCCGGAGCTGTACCAACACATCGGCAGCACCAGTCTGGTCATTTGTGGGGAAGGGAACCCTGGTGAATGTGAATGGTGGCTGGCTGAGTGCTTGACAGTGAGAAGCTCGAAGTCAGGAAGGCTAGATCTTTGAAAGGAAGAAGCATCAAACTAAGTGATATAGAGTCTAGCGCACGGTTCACCTCGGCCTCGTCGGGAGTGGTCAGAAATAGGCCACTGTCGAGTGCTAATTTTTTTTTATTTTAATCTAGAGTATCCTGTAGAGTTAAAAGGTATCTACCATTTCAATCGTACATGTGGTGTGCAAACGGAAGTACTTCCGGTGATTGGGAAACTGGGTTACATAATCAATCTCTGTGCTTGCTTGTCCAGTATCTGGGGAGTCTGCTCGAGTGGGAGAATAAGCACTATTGAAGAAAGCGAACATTAGTCGGTTGAAGATTTTACTGTTGGAATTTAGTCTTGTTTTGACGGTGTGTATGAGACAAAGAATGCTCGAAACAGGCTTTCGCACAGAAGCATAAAACAAGGTGAAACTTTCGTAGGCAGGCAATAAAATAACGCTCGGGAATAAACCCCGTGTTGATGTGTAAGTGCCATTGAAAGGAAAACCGCATCGGTCTGGGATAACATAAAAAGAAAAAATAATCAATATAACTGTTTGAAAATTTCCCTCTCAGTGACAGCGACAGAGAAGTGAGAGTGTGTTTCTTAGATAATTTACTATTTGTGGGGGACTCAGCTGTGAGACTGGTTGCTTTAGTAGGTAGATCATTCTGAAGACATTCTAGGAACGAGCCCTTCGTGTGTAGAAGGGTGCCAATACGAAACGACGAACACACAGAGGTATGAACTGCTACGTAGATTATATTAAATTTTCATTCTGAGCAATTTTGTGCAAATATAATACATCGAAGCTCTTGTTTCTGGATGATAACTTCAACGATTAGGATAATTTGGTTAATAGAGTAAAGAACTAACGTTTATCGTTGATAATCTGCGTTAAATGAACTCAAGACAAGACATTTGTAAATTACTTATTTTCGGCAAGTTACAACATTTCAAATCTTGTTTAATTTCTTAGGACTTGACCAAACATTACGAGAATAGCGAAGATAAAACTGAACATATTTAATTATCTGTGAAATAAGGTACCAATTGTCACGGAACAATGAATAGGATGCAATAAACAGCAACAAAATAGCAAAATTGACAGCCAGAGTAAAACTGTTTATTTTTCATTTAATAATAAAAGTTTAAAGGCACACTGCTTAAGTTCTAAGATGCCGAGAGCAAGGTAAAACTGGTTGACTTCGCTGTTTAGTGCTGATTAGGAGAAGAAACTTTCCTTTGTAACTTTTTCTACCATAATGGAAAAGATTTGTTTTGTGATCCATCATCACCATTCGCAGACGTAGCGAAAAAACATCTGATCTAAACTGATACGTTCCATTTTCTCGGTACCGTAAAAAAGGCGGTCCTATGGAAATGGATAAAGTTTTGTGTTGTAGGAAGTACTATCTTTTCATCAGATAGGGCGCGTAAATTGTTTGTAATTCTTTCAAACGACCTCGGTAATGTCAAACTAAATGTCCTCCAAGAATAAGTGATTATAAAAGACAATGAATACGGTATACGATGCATTTTCAAAATTATTTATCAAAACTTTATCCGGAAAACTCGATATCGTGATATTGATATGCACTGTTGCCTCAAGATACTTTATAGATACTATTCTGATGAATGGGGCACTTATTATATTGATCGTATCATTATTTATTACCCCACCTACCGAGAATACACTCAATTATCATAATTGGATGGATATGGGAGGACAGACGAATAAAGGGTAATAAACGCTTCCAATGAAATATCGCCATATCTGGCTTACACAATGATAATCACTTGAATTTTCTGAATTATCATCAACATGTTCGACTTAATTGTTAAACGCGTTGCTCCGATTTGGATAAAACTTTGCACGTGTCTTCTGTATAACAAATCAGTTTTATTACACAGTTGAGAAGACAAATTCTACTCAAACGAATATATTTTTGTTTAAAAATTTCTTCAAATTTGTGGCAATGTGGCAGCTGTTATTTGTATAAAAATGATGTCGAAAAAGAAGTTGTAGAAAATCGATTGAACATTTCAAAAAGCTATACCCTGGAGAAAGCTGAAGTTGTTTTGAAAATTTTGTATCTCAATTTGTTTTCTTATATTGTCCAATAAAGTCTATGTAAAACGACTTTTCAAACGCTTTGCTTGGAGGATCGAATTTCGGATACCATTCGACTCAGTTCGTCGAAATCAGCAAGTGTATGTGACAAAACTTCACACTCAACTTTCTGCCAATTGTATTCGAATGCAACTTCTAGTTTCGGAATTACAAGTTAATATAGAAATAATGTGCATTCACTTTTATCAGGTACCGATTTTTACAATTTCAGTTTCAAATGAAGATACTATGGTCTCGCAGTCGATTCATATCGTACAGAACAAATCCATGGCTGGTGATCCTATCCTTACTAAGATTCCTTTCTTGTCAGGGCTCGAACATACGACAACTGTAAGAGCAGTGCCCTATGCATTGAACTCCAACTCGGGGTGAAAATCTCCAAAACTGGGTTCAAAACCTTGTTAGACGATAGAAAATCGACATGATTTCAGTTATACCGGTACCCAGTTGTCGGTTCCGAAAATATCGGGAATAGTACTCGGATACTCCTGAATGAAACTTGCATATTGATTTCTCACGAATGACGTAAAATCAAATAAAAGATTTTACGATCTCATAGGCTACTATTGTTTTATCCAAATCCGACTTTAGGTTCCGGAATTATAGGGTAAAAAGCACAGTCTTGGCATTAATTTCCTTTTGTGGAATTTGGCCTTTCTGTTTCAACAGACTTCGCAGCCGATTCATAGCGTACAGGATCATTGCCTGACTGGTACTACGATCCTACTGAAACCAAGAATCCTTCCAGGTCGGGGCGAGAACATACGACAACTGGCTTGTAAGACCAACGCCCTATGCATTGAACCGTGTTAAAAATTTCAAGCCGTCATTTTAAAAGGTCGATGCAAAAATATACATAACTGTTTCATTTCGTAGGTCTAATTAGTTGATGGCCATACAAACTATTCTCGGCCATACCTGGATATACCGATCACTGGCTCCGGTAATAGCGATCAAAATCCCCACAAAGTAATTTTCCACTTTCGTATAAAATAGTAATGTGTTTGTTTTCGTTTCGTAGTAATTTTATTGAGTTATGAAAGTTATTTTAGTCATGCAACCAGCACCTGTACCTGTACCAATCCTCCGTTTTTAATAATTCTGTTCTAATACATAAGGCCAATTGCAATGAAATATATCAATCTTCAAAGGTGTCGTCGGCAAAACTACCCACTTATGTGGGGCATAAGGTTACGGAATTCGCTTTCGAAATTCGTGTATGAGCTAATATTTGTGCGAATAACAGTGTACAATCTCACATCTGGCACGCATGAAAAGACTAATACTTTAATTTTAAAGGAAACAGGAGGGGTGCTTCTCCTGTAAACGCGGTTTTTCGTCCCTTCGTTTCGAGCGTGGAATAAAAATATCTATGATTATTATTATTATTATTATTCTTTATTAGAAACAGCTACAGTGCAAATTTTATGTAAAAATATCGAGTGGAGAACACCTCGAGCGGTTTATAAAAGATTGTATTGGATTAAAGCGTAATAAACGAAAGGGACACCGTTGAGAAAATTACGAAAAGATATCACTTTTTTAAACTGATTTGATGAAAGTTAATGAAAATTTTTCCAATTTTGTAGTAGTTTTCTCATATCGTCTTCGCTTGATGCCATACCTAACCCAGTTTCCACCCTAACTGCTGTCAAATCGTATGTTTGAAGCTAATTTTGAACCTAGTTTCAACGTTGTTGAACTGAAAATTGAGTCAGTTTCGAACCTGGTTTTTATATCAGGTTTGCTCAAACTCCCGTTGCTAAGTGCGAACCAAGCACAGTTTCATGAAAAGTGTTTGTTTGATGAAACTATCCTGGGTCAATTTCAGTTTTTTTAGGCGAAAACAGAGAACTCAAAAAACAAACGAGAGACATTTTATATTGTTTGTACTAGAATCAACGATTGAAGACTCACAATGCAAACCTTTTACCTCTGCAAAAATAACCTGTCCCACTTTTAGCAACATAAAATTTACTCTGAGGCAGTCTCAAATAAAGTATAAAAACTACATAAAAGTTGAAGATTATAGGCAAACCCGCAGTTTTTTTAATTCACGCTCGAAAAAAAGAAACGAGACACCCAGCTCCCCTTGAGAGTGGCATAACAGTTCAACATAAACGGTTATGCACTGCATAGTCGAAGACGAAACATAAAGTATATAAAACGGTAAGACTAAAAATTCAGTAATTTTTGACTCTCGTATATGTCTCACTCAAACGTGTAAGAGCAAATTCAGCAGCTAGAAGTTCTATATGGAAGATCTATAATAGAACAGAAACTGGAACAAACGTATCCCCAGCAAACCGTTCTAGTTTTATTTATTCGACCAGTTCTACTGTCAAATTTAAAACTGGTCTACGACGCCGTTCTATTTTTTGTATATTTGAAACACGAGTAAAACACTGCTGGGGCTGCCAGTTTTTCTTGTTATAAAATCCAAATTTAAATTTTGTAACTGACATAAATTATCCATCTAGAACTAGAACACTACTAAATATGCCCTAAGTGTATACTCCCTTGATCAAAAAGTTTCCGGAACCATCATCGTGTGGCGCTCTAATTCACCCAATTACGTTTTTTTTTTGGTTGTCACATCTGTCATTGATATTCTATCAAATTTTCAGATTAATACCTTGACATTTGTTACGCTGTATTGAGTACATCTGTGTGTCCTCGATTTTATACAATATTCAAAATGGAATTGAATTTTATACAAAGAGTTTGCAATAATTTTTGCGTTAAAAGCGGTTTCAATGGTGCGAATGTTAGAAGAGTGTTTCGGCAACGATACTCTGAATAAAACAGTTATTATTATTATTAATATCAATTATTTTACCCCGGCTTTAACCTTTTGGTCGAATAAAACAGTCGTTTATCAGTGGCACGAACGTTTCAGAAGTGGCCGTGAGCCTGTGAATGATGACGAGAGAGTTTTCAGTCGAAAAAGAAGGCAATGTTTTCATTGATTACAAGGGTGTTGTGTATCATGAATTCCTTTCACAAAGCTAGACCGTCAACAAGGAGTATTATTTTGGCCTTATGAGACGTTTGTGTGAAGAAATTTTCCGAAAAAGATTTGTGGACGAACAAATCGTGGATCTAGCACCACTAGAACGCATCGTTACACAATGCCATCGTTATCCTTGAACATTTGGCTAAAAACGAAACTTTATCTCGAAACTTAAACTAAATCTTCCTCAATTTCGTTTTCGTTGGAGCGAGATAAAAAGTAAAATTCATTAGAATATAAAATAAATTAACTCTATACGAATACTTAAAAATCAAATTAACAAAGCACAGTTAAATTGAGAAGTAAAAACAAACCTAAGTAAAAACATAGTCTTTCACATTTTCAGTTTTTCTCATTCCTCTCGACTATTCATATTTCAGTGAGGTACAAATAATTCGATGGAAAATTCATTATGTTTGAAAAATTATTGAAAGACTCTGAATTATAATACTGAGATGAAAGTTCAAGGCAATAATCTCCGAAACATTACAATTTTCAAATATAGAATCACCCAGTTACGTTTTGCAGCTATCACTATACTGCTGTGGATTGTTTTAGTGGATGATAACATGAATAGGTGAGCTGTCATTCGCAGATCCAATCATGAATCGCTTTACCTTCCTCACGTCCAATGTCCCACTGTGCCACTATACCTACAATTGACAATTTGTCACAAAGCACTAGCTCTAGAAAGACGAATGAAAGTGGGAAAAAGCGCTATACTTATCGCGTGAGAAAATTTCATCGATTGTTCTGAGTGGTAGTCGAATTTAGGCTCTGATAAGCGACTAGCAAAAACCCGAACCAGTGTACTCAGACTGTATGTCGTCCTCCAAGAGGCCTTGAGATTTTTTTATGATTGCTGGGAATATATTTTTTATTGATTTATTTGTTGTTAATATCAACGTTCAAAAATAAGGCAAAAGGTTGTAAATTTCGGTCCAAGTCTACTATACACATAAACTATACTATTATTGGACGCGAAATACTACATCTGTTTTTCTGTGTTCGGATCTCGTAATCTTGGTAACCAAGCGTTGTCAGTGTCAGCATATTATACCATTTCTATCTCTTATTGCGATTGTAACGGTATAGACATTACAGTTTTCACTTTCCATTATCGGTAAATATTGTGTGCCTCCGATTACCAATGGAAACGGCATAGCATGGTGATTCCAAACTCCTGTCTGGGGCGCCCGTCACGTTCGTGTTAAACGTGGAACAAAACAATTTTCTATATTGAAAGCTTTGCCGTACAGCAGGCTGCCGGCTAAGAAGAGGCTTTAACGATATTTTTAGCGAGGGTTGGATGAAAGACTAAAAATAGCTTTTCGCCTACTGCTTATCGACACTGTGCAAGATTTACCGCAGGCCGTTTGTAGTATGAATAATTGTATTAGCAAAATCAAAAGTAATACTAGAAAATTAGTATGAATTTCATCTACCCTGATGCATTTCCGAAGCCTAATTGTTAGACACCCATACCCTTTCGATGAACAAATATCATTCCATCGACGGATCTTTGCTACATGACAGCATTTCATACACACTACGAAAAATTATGTAAATGGACGTCACATAATTGGAGTGTCACAACTCACTAAAATTCACAATTCAATGCATGTAAAAATGAAGCATAACTTCAAAGCTAATTTAGCTGAAATTGACATAGAAAATGGCAAGAAAATTATTTTTACATGCTGATAAAGGTGATATTTATTCATCATCAAAAAAAATACGACATGCTTGAATTTACATCAAGTGTAAGTTTCATTTTTTATAACTGTTTAGATCAATACTTAAATTGTTAAAGCATGCACTCAATAAATAGAAAAAAAAAGAAATATAAGATTAACATCCTATCACTGAAACAATCTTTGATCTTGTATTCCTTTGAATTAGCCGCCTTTGATTTTTCACTGTTCCAGCATCAGTCAGGCGAAAAAGAAACCGCTAAAACCGTACTTTATGGGAGATCGGAGCTGGTTGGCCAAAGGGGCAGCTTGGCAGAGTACCAGTTATGAACAGGCTGTTATGCGCAGTGGCGACATCTATAGTGATTTCGGTGTAGTATTAGGTCGCCCATGTACTAAAGTAATTTCAAGTGTTTTGTGTTGTCGTTTGGACAGGAGCACGTTTGTTCTTTTTTGGCGCTGTTAAGTAAATTTCAATTTTTGTAAAGTAGTAGGTGTAACACGAATACATTTACATCCTATTCCCAAAAACGTGGTACCACTGAAAAGGATACTCTAAATTCTACAAAACATTCATCGGGGATGGTTGGTCTAGTTGTATATTTGGCGAAGAGCAATGTGTACTTTGATATTTATGAAATTTTCACATATTTTTTAACGAAATCGGTATTATGCTAACATTGATGATTATGAGGAAAATAAACCTGAGAAAAAAGCAACAAAAAAAATTAAAACTAATTACAAATAGAAATAAGAAATTAGAATCAAAAAAATTGTTGATTGAAAAGATGATTCCGACATTTAATGTATCAAATGCTATCAAAACTCTTCGCACTTAACTTAACCTCGGCCTTGGGGTAGGTTGGCCGATTTTTTTTGGTGGTATCTTCTAGACAGCGCAAACCGTTTATCAAAAAGTCTAACTAGAGTGACTACAGAAATTCCGGAAGCAAAATTCAGCCAATCTGCCCCGGTCTCCCCTATCGATTGAAAAATTCTTACTTGGAACATTTCTCTTTTGTACAACGGCTGCCCTCGTACGCAAAATCATTGAATAATCATTTACAACGACCAAACATCCATTCTACTTTTATCATCATCGATTGGGTGCGAAAAGATTTGCTTTCCGATTTTTTGTATTCATATCATCCGGTTGGTTTTGTTCTGTTTTGTTGAATAATGCTTTGATGTTTGCGATGATGATCGATTTTTCATGAGCTTTATTTGTTTCACTGCTTTTGTATTTGGGCTAGGTATTCATATTACCTTTTTGTTTTTTTTATTAACCCCTTAACGCTGTTTCCCTTCCATAAAAATCGTTTGAGATATTTTAATTACTATTAAATCGATGTTTTTTTACTGAATGTTAAAGAAAACTTATTTCCAAGGCGACAAATGTGTTTTTGAACGAATAAGTAAAAAGAACTATCAATCTTTATTGCACTAAAAAGGTTTTTGCAAAATGACGTATAGAAAATAGAACACATAATAAATGTGTTATGTGCATCGTCCACTAGTACATGAAATCGTTTCGTAGAATGCCATAACTAACTTTTTTTTTTACTATTCTGATAATTAAAGCAGTTAAAGCAATAAATTAAATTACGATATAATAAACCCAACTCTTCTTTTATTTATTTCTAATAATTATAGGGAAAAATATTTCCTATGAAATTATGGGAAACTTATGCACTTTACTATGTTTTTCTGGTGATATTCTCTTAATTTACACCTCCAATAGCTGAAATGTTGTCTTGTACTGACATATTTCGTCCTGCACATCTTATGGTCGTAAAAGGGTTAATAAAAAAAGCTTTTTCAAATAGGGTAATCGTACTCATATTCTTCTTAGTAAATTCATTTAATCAATTATTTGACGTCGTTCGCTGGAGTGAGCTCTGCTCTCGATCTTAGCATAATTGTGAAACAATCACATTTCGGCTATACATCGTTTTCCGAAAGTATCGGAAATAGTGATCAAATGGCTCCAAATCGAATTTTCTTATATTTATCAAAGATTGCTTGATCGATCTTCACAAAATCAGAATTAAATGATAAGGTTCATGATCTCATGTTGAATTTCCTTCCGGGACCGGAAATATAGTGTATATTTTTTCAAAAATGCAGGATTATAGGGTGAAGAGGGTTGAAATATTTAAACCATTATTCCGACGACACGACCTGCCACTCGTCTATCAAAACTGTATCGTAAATTTTACTACACCTCAGTAACTGGAAATGTCAAATCGAAAACGCTAGTGAATTTTTTTGAACTGGCAGCACAAGTTGATATATTTATTGATTTTGAATAACAGTCACCATAACCTTGGTTACTGCATATCAAAGCCAAGATGAATGTAAACAAAATAAATTTCAGATCGGTTATTATATTACGGAACATTTTAATGGATTTACCTGTGTTTGCGCACATTAACGTTTGTGGTTTGTCGGAATTATATGCACGAGGAAAATCTGATTCGCGGTGCAACATGAACACACAAATATTTGTACTCAACTCAAATGATTTATTCTGTTCAGTATTATTACAACTGGAATGATGACAATTACTAGGAATTGTCTATCTTGACTAACGTTCACATTTTAACTAGCTGTAGTACTGAGTTGACTGACTCTAGATTCTAGACCGTCCACTGACTAGTTTACTTTCTGACGAAGAACACCCCTTGAGGCTACTGGTGGTTCAGTTTATATAGGTTGTCTACATTTTTATATGAACACAATTTAACTGTACAGGAAATGACCGGCATCTGTAACGCAATAATGAAAGCTACACTTAGTTCCGTAACGTTAGCTGCCTGTCGTTATCCCTAATTCTGTCTATCATTATGACTAATCGGTTTCTGTTGTGTGTACAGTAAAGCTTACTTAAACTGTCTTCTGAGACCTACCTACTTTGGCGTAAACATACCGCCCGCCTTGAAAGACTATGCTTTCAACAAACTCTAATCTGATTTGAGATATTAAACTATCTGCTCTGTTCCTGTTACAATTGAGAGTGTGTACTACTGTTAACTGGCTGCTGTTATCATATATCTAGAATTATTTCACGAGTTCTATTTGCCTGACTATCCTATACATTACAAATTCTCTGTAATTTCTATTCACACTAACTTTGGTGTGCTGCTTGCTGGTACTCGATGATCCTTTGGTGAACCATGGGCGTCGAGGACGGGAGACTTGAATTCGACTCCGTCAACTGCTATGCAGCCGGCGTCGATAAAACAAGACCCGAGCGACTCCGCTGGTTCCATCTCTGGTAATGCTGCTACAATCGCAGACTGTTGACCGAGTCAGAGTGACTCAAACGTTGACCTTGAATAACGATGTAACAAGACCGATGCTGACTGTGTTTTCCGCCGTAAACACACGAAGAAGAATCCGATAACCGAAAAAAAGCTGATGAACGAGATGTTGTTTCTGACGATGAATGAACTGATGATCTCGTTGACTGAAGTCCTATGCAGAACTATTTGGATTGTTGAGAATTTGTTGGCTGAATTTCCTCCGTTGACCTCCTCCACGATACTACTTAAACTGCCGAACGTTCACCTTCTGTATTCGTTCCTTTGACCTCCTCCACACTTCGTAGACTTGATGCCACAATCCGTATCATGACGCAGAGCTACGTCGCTCAGCAAAGTTTCAATGGTGTCACACTTCACACCTGCACTAGGACGGGAACCGGATAAATATCTGCATTTTCCAACTATAAAGCGTACTTAATTTGAGTTATTGTTGGGATGGTAGTTCCGATCACCTTGACCAAAACTGGGCCATCCCTGATTGCTTCGTTGCTGGGACCTCGAAACCACTTCTGTTATGTGGTTATCAATCGCTGAATTGACTGCTGTAGATCGAACTGGCAGAAGAATGCATCGTAGACTCACTGCAGGAGGTGGAGGGGTAGAGTGGCGATGTGCACTCCATTAACTGTAACTTCACTGTTGTTGCTGAATTGCTTCCTAGACCGAGGATGATTTTATGCTGCTGGACTGGTGAGGTAGATGAAAATTTGGAAATATACAACAATCATGAATCATTGACTGGCGACACGCTGTTTGATGTCAGATGACGAATGCTTCCGAAAATATCCTCTCTTCTTGGCTGTCGATTAGCCAAAAAATGCTCCGATGATGTTGACACGCTTTTCGATGTGCTTGGGAACATCCTGTTTGACGTTAATGACGATCTGGGAACCTCAACCATTGTGTCCCGATGTCCTTGAACCGTGCTGATGGTTATTATGTGAAGTAGCTGAAACGTAAGAATCTGTACGAGCACGTTGGCGATTGAAATGAAACAAAATGGATACTTAACTACTGTCAAGTCCCAGCCGGGGGTTCTACGAACCCACCGACGAGGCTTGTGCTCTTTACAGATGCTACAGGAACTGCTCGATTCCCCCGAGCTTGGGCCAGGAACTCGTCTGGCGACTCTTTCTCCCGAGTAAGGACCGGATTCACAACCGGCGACGTATATCTAATGATCGATAAAGTTGATAATCGCCGCAACTGCTTGTGTTGTGACGCTGACAGGATCGCTTTCTCTAAAGTATGATGGTTGATGCTAACGTAAAGTGCTCCGACTATTACTGGACCGATGAAGCTTCGAGTATCTTGGATACTCCCGATGATATGAGACAACAGTGTCTCTTAGAATTTCAATGTGTTGACGTAATAGTAATCTGTGTTGATTGACGACGAATTTCCTAATAGAACTGTTGGTACCACTGGAATTTTCCTGATGGTTCCTATTACTGTACTGCTGCTGTGTTGCCTTCCGAAAAGCTCCGCTGGTCTCAGTCCCACGGACTGGAATTGCAACATTTCCTCAATGCTGTAATTATCAACAGCTTGCTTGTTGATCCAATAAATACTAAAATGGTATTTAGCATTCGCGAAATTACTGGATCTCAATCCAGCTCTGCTGCTTCACGTAAGCAACAGACTGTAGTGGCTCTGCAAGCCCTGATGGTTGACTGCCGAACTTGGATGAATAGCTTTCAATTTCGATAGGACGATGTTTTGAGTACCTTGGACGTACAGATACTCCCGATGATATAAGACAAGGCTGTCTCTCAGAATTCGAATAACTAATTCGACGTAATGATGAACTGTTGACTGGTGACAAAGTTCCTATTCGCGCTGTTGGTACTACGATGAATTTCGTGAAGGTTCCAATTACTGGACTGCTGCTGTGTTGCCTTCCGAAAGGTTCCGCTGGGATCAGACCCACGGACTGGAATTCCAACGTTTCCTCAATGTTGGAATTATCAACAACTTATTTGTTGATCCGATGAGTACGATGATGTTATGGAGGTGCATTCGCGAAATTACTGGATCTCAATCCAGCTCTGCTGCTTCACGTAAGCAACAGACTGCAATGGCTCTGTCAGCCCTGATGGTTCACTGTTGAACCTGGTTGAATGGCGGTCGATTCAATCCGAGAGAATGCACCTGTGTTTAGTGAGGACGAATACCATCACCGCTGTAGTACTTCCAGCTGAACTGTCTTTGCTTAGCGAAAATTAGTCTGGGAATGCTCGGGAAGGATTATGCTCGTTTTGTGGATAGGACCGAGTGAATTGATGTCGTGAGACCATTTTCGAGCTTCAGAATGGTCACTAGGTGCTCGAACAAAGCATGAAGATTATGATAACCTATAAGCTAATGCATGCCATCATTTGAAGGTAGGTGAAGAATGGTGCGATGCATCTGATCGAAGGTATAAATTTGATCGAATAAGATTCCGTACTGCTGTCAGTGGACTGAACAAAGAACTCATTTGATTCGAACGCTCTAAGCGTCATCCGTAGACCCAAGATATGCTTATTCATGGCTCAGATAAGAGGAGAAAATATTCGACGAATTCATGATATTTATTAAACGAAATATAATTCAGCTTGAGTTTACACTCCATGGAGAAAAAACATATAATGGTACTGTTTTCTGTCGACCCTTGTTACTTCGCTGCATGGAGCAGGGTGTGATGTTTTGCATTGCATCGCATACATCGCGATTCCTGTTGGCAGTCCGTCTCGAAATGAACAGCACTGAAGCAGTTTCGACAGATTTTCTTTCTGTCCACAAATTCCAATTTGCTTATTGGTGATAACTTAAAAAACTCCTCACATCGGAATAGAAAATGACGTTCGCTGCAGAAGTGACATTGCGGCGGTACAATTCGAGCAGCCGGATTAGTGCGACTTGCCGTAGAATCCTTTGTCCGTTCAATTATTACCTTTTTCGTTGAGCGTATTTTCAACAACAAATGAAGATATGTTTCTTCCAATTTGTCATCTGCGTTGTGAACTGTCCCCTTCTCACCGCTTGTACGTGATGCACTCTGCCGCCACCACCTTTCGATTAATTCTGCAGACGACTTCAACCACTCTAACTCCTTGAGGGAAGGAGGTCCACAACTTGCAATCTGTTGCGCTATTGCTAATAGCTGTTTGGCTGACTCACGCTGTGCTGCCAGAGCAGCCTTTACTGGACTGACGTGGTCCATTTTATCCCGAAATTCCACACAACCGAACTGCACAATGTTTTGCTGGTTTTGCTTGAGCACGTTTTTTGATCTCACCGTTTATGTGACAGTTGTTCGAAGGTAATGAAAAACAACAAACCTATTGACTGACGTCTCACTGATGGGCGAAGAATCGGCCTCAATCGGGCGAATATGGAATGCATGTGTACCCAGGGCGGTTAAGTAAAGGTGTACACATTTGATTTTCAATGAGGTGATTCGAACTAGAACTTTATTAGTTTGACTGTGTCTGTGCTTGGATATCGGTTCACTCAGTTAATTTCTTCGCAAGATGGCTGTGCCGCCATTACTGTTCTGCTTGATCACATGTCACACATAATTTTTACGATGTTTTATATGTAACATAACACTTTTTACACAGATTTGAGTGCTTTAGAATTGCCGTTTTTATCGAGCATAATTAATTTCGCCGCATTTCTGACGGACAGTAAGACACATACAAAACACAGACTGATACGAGTTGCTACCAGTTCAGACAACATTTAACCAACTGTATGTAACGACAATGAAGGTCGTTGTGAGGATTGCAATGGCGGTTTCACTTTAACATTTCTGCCTTTGCCGTACACTGACCGTAAGGTTCTTCATTTTAAACGTGATCGCGCATGATTTGTAACAATCGATTTGATGTTCACAGAAAGTATAACGAACACGGATGGTCCTGTTGGTTCGTTTCATGTTGGCACTGACAGTGATTTTCTGATTCCGCATTTCGACCGGCGCGATAGATTTTCGTTACTTATTCCGACAATCCGGCTCGAAGGACCAAAATGTTTGCGCACATTAACGTTTGTGGTTTGTCGGAATTATATGCACGAGGAAAATCTGATTCGCGGTGCAACATGAACACACAAATATTTGTACTCAACTCAAATGATTTATTCTGTTCAGTATTATTACAACTGGAATGATGACAATTACTAGGAATTGTCTATCTTGACTAACGTTCACATTTTAACTAGCTGTAGTACTGAGTTGACTGACTCTAGATTCTAGACCGTCCACTGACTAGTTTACTTTCTGACGAAGAACACCCCTTGAGGCTACTGGTGGTTCAGTTTATATAGGTTGTCTACATTTTTATATGAACACAATTTAACTGTACAGGAAATGACCGGCATCTGTAACGCAATAATGAAAGCTACACTTAGTTCCGTAACGTTAGCTGCCTGTCGTTATCCCTAATTCTGTCTATCATTATGACTAATCGGTTTCTGTTGTGTGTACAGTAAAGCTTACTTAAACTGTCTTCTGAGACCTACCTACTTTGGCGTAAACAACCTGACTCGAGCGGAATGTAAAAATTGAGGAGTATGAGTTATGTCTTTTATAAAGCCAAGTTCAAAATTCAGGTCTTGACTTGAAACCGTTGTGTGAGAAGGAAGACATGGAAATGACCGACAACGAGTTGAGCGAGGCTAGTGCTCTGCGGTACCTGCATAATGTACGGTAAAATGATTTCTTTGTGGAATTCCACTAGTAATCCTCGAATAGTGGCCAACAAGGTGAAATACTGTTTCCACTGCTGCGCAATCAACCGACACAAAACAATTTTGACACCGGCATATTACACAGAATCCTACTGCCCAGAAAAGATAGCAGTTGAAGTGTACGGATGAATCGCTGGAAGCAGATCATTGTCCTCGTTCGTTAGTTTCATCCATAGTTTCGATTAAATTCCGAAAATCGAGTTCATTTAAATGCATTTTTGCTTAATTTGGACAAAGTTTAACACTAATAGAACTATTCCACCGCTTTCAAAACATGTTTATTTGTTTTGGGGTTTCTTGGTAACTAGTCCATAGCAACTTAAACAGTGTTGCTCGAGAAGATTATTTTTATCATTTACAAGGGGTCGCTAGATTTGTGGTAACTGGCGGTGAATCGTTAGCGAACAGTTTTAATGCTGATTTTTCTTTGGAGTGCCTGGTCGTGTCGTCGATTATTCAATGTAACGATGCCAAAACACGTAGAACTTATTCAAAACTGGCCTAAAAGCTGTTTCTATTACTAGATCTCGTTGGTTCAGGCCAAACGAATCGACCTCGGTTATGCTGATCCCCGGATTTCAGTTCCAGAAGTATCGAATATAACAATTAAAAATGTCATAATATAATTCATTTAATTTTTCTATACATATCAGTGCTACTTTGATTCAAATGAAATGTCATATAGACCAACAACAAATTCCAAATTTTATCCGGATTCAATCTCCGGTTCCGGATTTACTGGATTACAAATGTCTCAAATTTTAAACCGTCATCTAGAGCGGCGATGCGAAAATATTAAAATTCTTCTAACTAAGCCTGAAAACTGTTTCAAATTGTAGGTTATTTCTAGTAGATTGCTATTGAATTTTATCCGGATTCTTCTTCCGGATCTGGAAATATTATGTAATATTTATCCAAAGATTTCACGTACTTATGTAATGTAATGTTGCCTAAAATTGTAAAAATCCAGGAACTGGCTCCCAAACTATTTATGCTTGTAGTCCTATTAAATTTGTGCCCAAACTAACTTTCTTGTTTAAATTTAAGAATCAAAGAAAAGTGTTTTGATGAATCCCACAGTATCATATTAGAGGATATGAGAAATATGAAAAAAGTTGGGATAGAAACAAGATTTTGACGTTGTTCCGAGTAGCAGCATGGAAGGCCTGCCGCCGAGGACTTTTCCAACCGACTAAAGATCGTCTAAGAAAGTATTGACGCAATAAAAAACCATTGCCGTCTATCGAAAATTGAGAATCTGTAAAGTTTTATGGATGCGTAATGTTTCTATTTAAAAGATATTTTTTATTCAGGCCTATTTGCGTACAAGCTGTACGTGGCCGATTCAGCCGATTTTTTAAATAATATTGTTTTTGAGTTGGATCTCGTTGTCACCTTTTTTCTAGGGAGAAAGGAGCTTCCATTTCCCTCCTGCGAGGATTGAGGGGCACTTCGTTCGTGGTTCGTCTCGTCATCCATTGCCGCATCGATGGTATTGTTGTCGATTTCCGTCTTCTTTTCGTTGCTAGTTGCTATAGATGCACCTTGTTGTATATTGGTTGCAATTGCTGGTTGGTTGGAGGGTAAGTTGTTAACTGCAGCTGGTGTACTTTGTTCTATAGGGGATACGTTGGATGGTTTCGTTGAAGGGGATGCTTCTCTGTTGTTGGTGACTGTCCCAGGTGTCAGTGCGGTAAAATTTCATTTTCAATCGAATAATATAAGATGAAAATGAAATTTATGGCCGCTGACCGTCAGCGTATCCCTACTAATTCATTTGACTTTTGTTGCCATTTTCAAGTGAAGCTCCCAGGATTCATCGTCAGTTGAATAGTCGTACCTAGTCATTTGAAGTTTTGCTTGCTCAGTTTCAAGTGCCAAGTAGTATAGCTGCTTCATTGTCTTCGCTCTTGGTAGTAAGCAGATTCGAACGAATAGAATTATAAATGGAGTAAAGTATTAAAAATGAAAACTGAAGGATGTGATTGATATTTCATCTATCTGATTAGTCTTTCATCTATTATCTTGAACCAATTCGAATGTTTACATGAATCTCATTTGAAGGCCGCTTTCACACTATTGAAAGAAATATTTTGTTACTTCAAGAGATCAACTGACGGTGGTTAAACTGAGCCTCGATTGAAGAGAAACGAGTGATGAACTAAATGCTGCTCGTTCGGGCCGTCAGCAAACATTGTGTGTGACAGAGATTGAAGTTTACTGCAGTGGAGAGATCGTCAATGTGTTTCACATTCAGTTTCAATTGAATTGAATGAAATTTTACTGCACTGACAGGTGTACAGGGGTTGCTTGGGGTTTGTGTGAAGGAAGCACCGTTGTCCTTTAGTGTAGTTGTCCCCTTGTCCAGTTTATCACATGGCTTACCGTAGTGAACAGCTTTTTGGTAATATTGACATGCGCCATCTGATTGTCATAGGTAACAAGTGATTTGCACGGAATTCTTGTATCTTGACAAAAATTAAATAAGAAGGTATAGGCCTCTTCAAGTGTATGCGTAATAAACGTACGCCATTTAGAATACCGGGGAAAAATTCTTCCACTTTTCTTTTTCGATAGAGAGAATCTCTCCGTATTGGGACATAGTTTTGCGAATATATGAATCGGTGACACTTGAGTGAAGATCATGCACACGCACTTCTATAGCACTATCTTCCATATATACTGGAATGTTGTACTTAATGTTCTCGTGTTCCACATAGTGCACATTGTTATTGTCTTTTGCGAATTGAATTGCATCCAACTCTTTATAAAACTGGATGTAAACAACATTATTCGTCTTATTGCATTGAAGTAAGTGCACACGTTTAATGTCAAGATGCATTTGCTTATTAAGCAAACCTTCAAGTTCTCGTATCGAAGGTCGAATTTTGCACTGCCTGAAGTCAACAACAATTGTATTCTTTCGTGTCGGCGGTTGCTTTTGTTCGTTTGGTTCACTCATTTCGAGGTCGTTCTATTGTTCACTACACAATACTGTACTTGGTTTCTTCTGTCCCGAACGTAAGCGGTTTTGTTTTATCGACTGACTTGGATGAGATGTAAAACCGAACTGGATGCTTAATGTTGTTTACTTTTTTCTTATACCACTTATGTAACCGTTTATTTGTTCCCATGAATTTGTTTTAAAATGCGAAGATTAATGTCGACATATTGTGCACAAATAGAGCAAAAGGGGAAGGATTAAGTGAAAAAAGGCGGGTGGGTAATGTCAGAGACATAACTGGATGTCGTGAATACGAAAACAACTGACATGCTCCTTAACACTTCCGAATATCAATTGAATGAATTAATTCCCCTTTTTCACATTTTTCGCAAAAACAAAGAAAGCTTCACTTGATCTCGATTACTGTGAATTTCACACAGCCAAAAGTGCACAAATCTAACCAAACTGTTCTTGATTTGCCCTAAACTGAGGATAATTACCTTCGATTTGCGAACAGCAAATCCTAATAGTTCTTTAGAAAACTTTTAGAGCCATTAGAACGGCTGATTTTGTGTAATGCTCTCCACCGTTGTTTTTTTTTTCCAATGTTAATGACTGGCAGCTGTGACGTAATCGCTCTTGTCGAAAGCGAAACTAGCTGTGCAGACGACACAAAACACATCTGCTCGCAGTGGCGATAGAGTCCAAACTGATTTAATTTTTATTAAGAGATTTCCTTTTATGTGATTTCGTTTGTAGCTTTTTCACTAATGGGCGGTCCTAACGGCTATAAAAAAAGCCGCATACAGAATTTCAATGTTGATTATTTCATTTCGGATTTGCATAATTTATTGAAAGAAACTATCAATATGCTATAGGGATTCGTTTCTAGCATTCAGAAGGACCAAATTGAGGAACTCACTACGATTTTCACCACTTTTCGGAACATTTTTCTAGAACGATTTTGTTGTACAGCAGCAGATATTTTGTTCTCTACCTCAGAACGCGTTCTGATTGGCTGATGTTGACATGGGCCAAATGAGACAGGTTTTTCAATAGTGTACTATTGAAATACTTCAATGCTTTTGCTATACACGTTTAAATTGAAAAATTTCGATTCTATTGGTAGTTATATTATATAAATCCTTCCAAAGATCACTAAGCTATGAGCTTTCAAAATACGAGAAAGGCAAACGCGCCTTATGAATTATCCTCTTTGATACTCGTTTATACCAAACATTTCAGAAAAGTTTAATTTTGTACTATTTGAGACTATGTCACGAAACTGAAAATTTTATCATAAAATTGTGATCATATTTCCGATGGCATGTCGCAAGAATTATGTTGATTCATTAGATACAACAATAGATATTCACGATCAAAAACTTATCACTCTCTCAGAGGGTAAATTTTGAAAAGGCACCCCATAGTAAAGTAAGTCGTATTCACGACAAAAACGTAAGTAGAACTACCAGGAAGTCCGGTGAAGATAACATCTTTGAGGATGAACCGAAAACAAGTTGAAAAACGGTTATGCTAACCCTCGTTTTGATAAATGTATACTGAAGGCGTTCGATCAGAAGGAAAAGGTTTCAGTAGGGGATGTGACCAAAAAAGACTATCCGAAAACAAATACTCTTCATGCTGAAGTTGAAGCAGCCAAAATGCTGTCCGAAACAAAAAGCGTCGATCAGACCAACAGTTTGAAAACACGTAAACAAAAATCGGTGCTCATAGCAGAACAACAAGCTGTATCGCACTGAAATTTGACATGTCAGCCTGAATATGGATGGACTATATGGCATCATAACCTTTTTTTGCGGTTGCAGTGCATTCTGGCATTTACCTAGTATTTTGCACCGATCATACAGGGTGCGTTCGTTATTTGTAAAGAAAATAGCAACAAAAATTCGTTTTCTCGAAATATAACATAATTCCATGACTTTTTGAGATAACCTGAAATGGCTCATAGATAATATAATTATTAAATAACAATCCTATTTGCGGTAAAATTCGACTCAATCGAAACAAGAAACGACAGACAGCATGCTCGAATCAAATGCTCTTGGGTCATGTTACTCATCGTTTCTGTAATAGCATTCTCCACCGAAGTAATAGTGTTTAGGCGATGTTTACAGATCTACATTACTGATACGAAAATAACAATTTTGTAATAAAACGTTCCCTACATTAGTACATCGTACAAAATCGTGTTACCTCAGCTAACATAATGAATATAAATACAATTACCCTGCAAGAGAAAATTTTATTACAAATCAGATGTGAAATTGCGAAGTAGCAAACCGTATTATGCTGATGTTTTATACGCAATTGAAGCCATACACGTATCTACATGCTTTTCCTATCGAGTACAAGAACAAGTGATGTTTCAGTATATGGCGGTATTATGAGCAAGTTGACTAGTCCGTCTGCCTTTACTTATTGTTTTATATGAACTTTTAAAGTGCTTTTGCTCATGAAACTTTGATCAAGAAACGAAGAAAACATTTCTAACCAGCGATGAACCGATTTGATTCGTGTCAATTCGAAAAGAAGATTGACTGACGTATTTGTTTTGTATGCAGCAAGTAAAAAGAAATTTACTTAAATAAACGATTGTATTTTTTTACTAATATGAATTTTATTGTAGTGCCCTAAACATTATTCCAATCATGATATACACCAAAATATGACAAAGCGTAAAGTGCGGGCCGGTTTCCCTTACCAAATCGAACCCGTGCTCTGCTTAATGTGTCAGTTCTGTTACCTCTGCTCGAATCGTGACCTCAGAACGTAGAACATTGTCTTTGCCAGCAGCTCTTCACTATTTACACTTGACCTACAAAATAGATCACGAGCTCGGAGAGCAGATGTGCATAATTTCAGTGGAAGGGACAAAAGGGAGTGTATTTGACAAAAATATCCTATGTGTTGCGCGTAGAGCTCCACCGTAGTTCGTTGATACCACTTGTGAACATGGAGCAGTGCCAAAAGAACACGGAATAACAATTTCGACGAAACAGATTGCTCTAACGGGTGGTAAGGGATAGTGCCGTGCATGTAGCGGATTGTTAGTTTATAGTTTTATTTTCGCCGATTTCCGTTTGTTTTTCTCTCTGTAGTGCATAAACAAATTTACGCTCCATTTGTACTTGAATGATTCGTAGTGGAAACAGAATTTGTCGAGGTTTCACATTGAGGACACAGAGCTGTGAACATTGACAATGTGCTCTGTTTTTCTTTTGATGAATAAATAATACGTATGGAAATGAAAAAAAAAATCGATGAAAAAAATGTTTTTTTTTTCAAAAGCAAGTAGTGAAAATTGTGTATTGACTTAAATAACTTAAAGTGAAATTATAATGAATATCACTGGTTCCGAATGTTATTTGCATTCGGCAAAGACAAGATATCCAGCTCTCACATTTCCCGAACAAGTCATTGGCAACATACTTTTTGCGAGCATGACGCCCTCAGGCGAGTCCGCATCGAATCTCATACAGTAGGAGAGATAAATGTCAAGTTCGTGCGCACGTCAAACATAGATAAGAGACAAAACAAAGTACTGTAACAAAGATGAAATATTTTATTATAAAATCACCTGAAATGTAAATCATACAGAGATGTAAAGAGTAACGAAAATAAATATGAAGTTAAATGAATATAATTCGTGCGCACCAAAATAGCAGCACTGCGCACCCATACACAGATAAAAATATTTACATTTAATTTCATGCACATATTTGGAGCAGACAATTGAATGGAAAGTCACATTACAAAACTAAGCGATTTGTAAATATACAGTCTTGTTCAATGAAAAACTAAATGAATCTTAATGTGATTTTACATCAATCAATCAATTGCTGAACTGGATATTGATATCGCTCCAAGCTGACAGGGTCTGCATTCGGCTAGCAAGTGCAAGAATGGTGAATTTATATGCACCATTTACCAACCAAGCAGATGTGTTCAATAATTCGTTGTTCAATTTTTGCCAGTCGTAGTTTTTTTCTGTCATTAAATTTCATGCCGTGAAATTGTCCAATCACTTAATATTACATGTTCACAAGTTTTATGTCAAAATTATCAGTTATTATTTTTTTCAATATCTGTCACAATTATAGACTCAATTTTTGCACGGTAATAGCTGTCCAACAAGCCATTGAATATAAAGTTACTCCTCAGGTCTGTACTTTTCAATATACTATAAAAGCAAAACTAAGGGTAAATTAAAATATGTTGTACAATTCCTTGAAAAATCAAGGCATTCTAATTTACTTTTACACCGATGATGGTTTTCAATCAACTTGTTGATTCAATTGATGTCTCTTTCTAAGTATCATTGAATTACATGTCGTGTAAATTTCATTATTTTTTTCTGTGTAGATTGTCAAAATCCGTCCATTTTTAACGGAGATATCGATATTTTTGTGTAAGCGACATTTCGCCTTATTCCAGCAGTGGTAGTTTTACGCGTTTAATGAGAAAGCGATGTTTCGGAGCAAAGTGGAACTCGATTTTCAATACTGTTTTATGCAATTGTTTTTTGATACCTACAGGACTATGTACAGCACCCTTTTGCATGACGTTTCAATTTTGGCACGGTTCGTTTTTGGCAACATAATCGTTCGAATATGACATGTGTAAATAGAATCTCAGCGGGCTTTGTACCAAAATTAAATTTGTATGTCTAGTATTATTATTGCCAGTGTTTATTTGTTTCTTGTTTTCCGCTGAGACTTGTTGCGTCTACTACCAGGGGGCTTCAAATTGAAGCTTTTTGGTGTGGGGGAGTGTGGTGGACAAGAAATAAAAAAAATATGTATTAGATGACAGTATTTTCAAATTCAAAACAATATTCAATATTTATATTGTTTTATACTGCTTGCAACAGTAGTTGCTGGAAGAACACAACTTCTCATATCCTTATACCATTCGAAGAAGTTCTTCGAGATAAGCAAATTTGTGTGTGAAAAAAAGTTTCGTTAATTTTACTCGGAGATGGTTTAACTGACAAACTGACTGACAAACAAACTTAGACTCATATGGACAGTCCTATGCTCCCATATAAAGTTTCCGACCTCTGGTTCCGGAGCTAGGATGATACCTTATGATAAAAAATGATCCGGAATTTTATACAAAAACGCAAAATTTCAATTTTTAATAAATTTGTTTATTATCGCCTTCAAAGTACTCTCATCCTGCGGCAATACATGCATGCCAACGCTTGATCCAATTTTCCATACAAGTTTTATAGGCCGCCGAAGGTATGGCCTATAAAACTTGTATGGAGCGCAGCGAATTCTCTTTTATGGTCTCTATGGTCTCAAAACGCGTTCCCCGCAATGGCAATTTGAGTCTGGTAAAGAGGAAAAATTCACACGGGGCCATATATTTAGAGTACGGTGCTTGGTTGATGATATTGGTTGAGTTTTTGGCCAAAAACTGCGACACAACCAACGCTGTGTGAGCCGGCGCATTATCGTGGTGTAAAATCCATGAGTTTTCCTTCCATAAGTCTGGCCTTTTTTGCGAATGGTCTCACGCAAACGACGCATAACGGCCAAATAATATTCCTTATTAACCGTTTGATCGTCCGGAAGGAATTCATAGTGCACCACACCACGAATACCGAAAAAAACAGTCAGCATAACTTCGATTTTGGACCGACTTTGACTTTGGCTTGTACGACCACCTTTGAAGCGTTTATACCACTCGTATGCCTGTGTTTTTCCTAGACACGATTCACCAAAGGCCTTTTCTAACATTTTCAACGTTTCGGAACACTTAAATCCATTTGCAACACAAAATTTGATGCACGAACGTTGTTCTAAATTTTCATCCATTATAAAAATCGCCACACGAAAATTGTTCAACTCCTTTGTATAGACGCCAAACAAAAACTAATCGTACGATATGCGTCAAAATTTGACAGAATGTGTATAAAAGTGTTGCCAACGTTGAGAGAATAAAAGGTTTACCGATTGGACAAGCGCGGGAATTTTAAAATGAAAATTCCGGTTCTTTTTTGATCATAAGGTATATGTAATAAAATTAAAACAATGTCACTCATTTTGCTAGTAAATGACTGAACCGATTTCGCTAAGGGATCGTTCATAAACCACGTAGACCAAAATCTGTTTTTTTACCCCCCCCCCCCTTTCCCCTCGTAGACTTTCGTAGACTTTCCAATTACTACCCCAGCCCCTCCCCCCCCCCCACCACTACTTTCTAAAAAATCAACGTAGACTTTTCTTTGTCACAAAACAATTTTTTCAATCATTTTTCAGTGAAAGGTTACTAAGTCTTCAATCACTGATACATTATTATAGTTTACATTCTGTAATAAGATAAAATAAACTCTGATCCTGTACCGTTGTCATACAGTCTTAGTTATTCAAGATATTCAAGAGGCGAAGATATACAATAAATCTCAAACAGCTTCTCTGGATGAACGATAAGAAAGCAAATATGATTAAAATCACATATCATGTAAACAACCGTTCGTGGGCATACGATTTTTAGATGAGGAACGATAAGATAGTGAGTTAACACACAGTTTCAATGTTTTTGTAATATCTTTCATAACCAATAAACTTACAGCCGTTCTTATTTAACAGACCGGTAAAGCCGAAAACATAATTATTGCAAATTAAAATCAACAATTTTATGGTTGGTTGGTTCGATTTCAACCTCTGGGATGTATTATCCGTTTTTGGTTGGAAGAAACCACACTGACAACTACTTCACGTCAAAACAAAAATATGAACAACTTTTTAGACTTCCTCGCGATTTGGTTTAATTAATTGCTTTTTTCATTCTTGATCGGCTATAGATGAGTGATAGATTTTGATCATTTTGTCACACTACTAACATCGGTCATTTACTGATTTCTAAAACACTCTGGACATTTCACTCATCAGAACGCTCATGGATTGCAGAAGCAATTGACATTATTTTCATTTATTCTTTCACTGCTTGATTACGATGTGACTAAATAATAATCGGAAAGCACAAAAATTGAAATTTATTCATTTACTCCAATAAACTTAAAGTCCGATGACTTTTTGCAAAGAATAATGAGCTTTTTCAATTTATGTTTTTGTTAGCACTTTCTTTTATTTTTTCACTTCGATAGGGAATAGAAGAATGAAAGAAAAAACAATAGAGTCGCTTGTCTTTAAGTTTACTTCTACTTGGTCATAGAACTACGGAGTATCGAATTTGATAATCACTTTCACAGTACAGATTACAGTCGACGATGTTTTTAATCAGTCTGTCAAGGTTATTCGACGTGACAAATTGCAATTCTGCTCTCAAGAATCATGCATTTGGTTCAATACGCAATTTCTTAAGCAAACACCACCCCCCCCCCTCTCTCCCATCGTAGACAAACGTAGACTTTTGCCAGACCCCCCCCCCCCCTCCCCCAGTGAGTCTACGTGGTTTATGAACGGTCCCTAACATTCCAATAAAAGATCTTAAGGTCCCATAAAAACTGCTTGTTTTTTATCAGATTCGATTTCCGGTTCAGGAGATACAGGGTGATTAGTGTAAAAATTTTAAATAAATTTATCGGGTTCTCAGATTTCGAGAGTTGACGACCAAATAAACTTATTTCGGTTTTACCGGTATTCGAATCTCGATCGCGGAAGATACCCAAAATTTTTATGTTGAACACACTACGATTTTTTTAGGATGGCTACACTGAGTTTCAAAAATTTCGAATCTAATGAAATGGCAAACAATCAATTAGGCGAATGTAACTGACTTCGGCTACAACGATTTCCGAGTTCCGTTTCCGAAAGTATTGGGAATAGAGATGCTAAAAGAAGGCCAAAACGAACAAAAATTCAAATTAAAATTAATTTCTGGTAATAAAACGTGTTTAATCCACCTATCAGTGAGATGATACCTTTTTTTATCAATCCGCATGTGTTTTTTTCATGAATATTCTTCGGTTTTCATGACATTATTTTAATGACCGTCGTTTTAAGCTGCAATTTGACATTTTAATCACTCATTACTCTATCTAAAAAGGTTACAATCGATTAAACTTTTCATGATATGTCGGAGTGAGTTCCACTTTAGAATTTACGGTAATTAAGGGTACTTCCAGAGCCGGTATTCAGGAACCAGCATAAACCGAACCGATTCGTATGGCCATATGACGAATAAATTGCAATAGTTTTGAGTCCAACTTTCAAGCTTTTCGGGATTATCATCTTCTATATCGGTTTGAATTTAAAAATTCATCCTTCTGTAATTCCAGAATCGGAAGTCAGCATTGAATAAAATTAATTAATTTTGTATGGGACTATAAGTTTATTTTAATTTGAATTTTTTTCTGAAATTCGATTTGGCTTTATTTGAGAAAACGATTAAGCTTTGAGAAACGATTCGATACTGGAGCCGGAATTCGAAAATCGGTGTAGCCGCAGTCAGACAAATTCACCTGATTAGTTTACATTTGTTTCAATATGTTTAAAAATCAGTATAGGAGCTGTGCGCCGATCAAAAATGTCAACATCGGCGGCTGAAACGTCTTTTTGACCAGCGGAGCCGGCGAATCGGCGTGACGCTGTTTCCTGAAAACATCGGCGGCGGAGGCGGCGCGATTCGGCGTAATCAATTATAAACATATTAAAAATTTTAATATTGATTCACACAGGACAATTTCTCTATCTTATTGTTTTGTCGACCTACAACCAAAGATCCTAATGTTTATGTGATCCATTAAAGCCAACGTAGTGAATAGAGATGGTAAATGGTTTCGAATGCATCGAATTAGAAGAGAAATTGAGATGAGTATAAGTGCGATTATTGGGAGATGGTTGACTATTGTTTAAAAAAATATTTCATTCATATACAAAGGGTTTTTTTTATTATGAGCAAGAAATATGAAGTTTTATTCGGAACTATTTTTTCAAATCGCTTTTTACATAGTTGATAATTATCATGTATAAAAATCGTTTTATCAACTCAAAAAATAAGTATATCTTTTTCGTACGTATGTAATTAACATAAAATCGATTTGGCGTTCAAATTCATTCAGATATCAAAAATAATATCAAATTAACAAATTTTAATTACTTCACATTTGTAACGATTTCTTATAAAAACGGGTAAATTCATTTGAAAAGTCATAGTAGAAGTAGAAGAAAATGTTTTTACTTTGAGTTGGTAACGTTGATCTTAATTTATTGTGCGAAAACTAACGTTTATTTAGAATGGAGCATGAAACTTTGTTCAATACCATTTTTCAAATGCCCGGAAATAACAAATAAAGTATCCAAAATAAATGGACCTCGATCGCTAAACATTCTAGTACCCGAGAAATCAACACTACACCGGTTTCTAAAAAAAAATGTTAATCCGAAAAAACCTAACATTATTTTTTTTTCGGAAGAACCCTCCTTTTCTTGGTTCCATTTTTCATTTTCAGATGTCGCGACCGATAATGTTGCGATAATGTGCCAATAGCTCAAAGCCTTTTAAATAAAGACAGAAAATAGACTTTGAATCAAATGACATTGGCTTCGGTTGACAACGGTAGTACTGAGTTTCAGTATAAGTAGGAGGAAAGTGACTGTACTGTAATTTTCAATGAATTTTCATGAAAACTGTAAACAAATTTCCACATTGACAAAATCATTTTTTCGGCTGATGTAATATTATCGGCGGCACGATTAAAAAGGGATAACCGGCGCGCTGATCATCTTTTTCTTATATTGGCGGCGTGTCGAAATTATCGGCGGCGGCGGCGTGGCGCGGCGGCGCACAGCTCTAGTATAGACATCTTTGAGAAATCGTAGTACGAGTTAAATGGTTGGGTGCCTTCCGAATCGAAAACTGAATACCACTAAAACTGAAATAAGTTTATTTGGTTGTCGACTATTCAAATCAGCAAATCTTAGATGATTCTTAGATATCATTTGAATCTTAGATCGGTTCAGCCATCTACGAGGAAAATAAGTTACACAATTTTAATTTCGTTTCACATATCATCCTGTAGTTCCGGAACCAGAAGTCGGATCCAAACATAATTCAGGAACCTTGTTTAGGAGCATACGAATTTTCAAATGAATCTGAGTTTGTAGAAAACGGTTGAGTCATCTTCGAAAATAAGGTAAAAAATTGAGTGAAATTATTTGTCACATACGCATTTGCTGATCTCGACGAAATGATTCAAATGGTATATGGGTGTTTTGTTCTTCCAGCATTTATTGCTGTAAGCAGTTTAAATCAATATAATTATGAAATTGTTCAGAATTCGGAAGTACTGCCATCTTTCCAATATGTCATATTCGAACGATTATGTTGCCAAAAACGAACCGTGCTAAAATTGGTCCGAGGCAAAATGTCATGAAAAATAATGCTGTTCACAGTCTTTTTGGTACTTAGAAACTATTGTATGTAACAGTATAAAAAATCCTGTTTTACGTTGCTCCCAAGCCTTTCTTTGCCATACAGCGCTCAGAACTTCTACTGCTGGAATATGGGGAAAAAGTCGCTTACACAAAAAATTCGATATCTCCGTTAAAAATGGACGGATTTTAACAATCTTTGGCTTGTTGGATAGCTATTACCGTGCGGAATCTAAGTCTGAAAACATATTTTGTTTTCAAGGTCAATTGTGACAGATACTGTCAAAAAACTGAAAATTTTGACATAAAACTTCGTATAACTCAAAAAGTAAACATCCGATCTCAAAACCATTCAATAGCGTTTTGGGTGACGGGGAGACCTTTCATTTGCGACTAGTTTGATCAAAATCGGTCCAGCCATCTCTGAGATCTCGACCTCTTAGTTGACAACACACATACAGACACACACACACATACACACACACACACAGACATTTGCTCAGTTCGTCGAGCTGAATCGATTGGTATATGACATTCGGCCCTCCGGGCCTCGGAAAATTTTTCGAAAGTTTGAGCGAATTCTATACCTATTTTTTATATATATAATAAAAGGTAAAAAATACAAAACCGGTGAACAAACCGGTGAAATTACAGGGTTAAGAGTTTTTAAAATTCAAACCGCCATAGAAGATGATGATACTAAAAATCTTCAAAGTTTGGCCCGAAACTATTTCAATCTATTTGTCATACTAATTCATGGACATAAAAACTATTTTGGGTTATTCTGGTCTCTGAATACCGTTTTCTGGAAGTACCATAAATATTGACAAAAACTTTAAAGATGAACCCACTTCTACAACTCATGGAATGCTTAATCGATTGTCACACGTTTAGATTTTAAGGTTCATACAACTTCTATCTTCGATTCATGATGCAGTTCCAAAATTTTAATTACAATTCATTTAAAACGATGGTCATTCAAATAATTTCAGGAAAACTAAACGCAACGAAGAATATTCACGCAAAAAACACATGCTGATTGATAAAAAAGGTGTCATCTCACTGCTAGGTGGGTTAAGCACGTTTTACCTTTTTTTATAAATATAAAAAATAGGTATAGAATTCGCTCAAACTTTAGAAAAAATTTCCGAGGCCCGGAGGGCCGAATGTCATATACCAATCGATTCAGCTCGACGAACTGAGCAAATGTCCGTGTGTGTATGTGTGTGTGTGTCTGCATATGTGTTGTCAACTAAGAGGTCGAGATCTCAGAGATGGTTGGACCGATTTTGATCAAACTAGTCGCAAATGAAAGGTCTCCCCGTCACCCTGAACCCTATTGAATGGTTTTGAGATCGGATGTTTACTTTTTGAGTTATACGAAGTTTTATGTCAAAATTTTCAGTTTTTTGACAGTATCTGTCACAATTGACCTTGAAAACAGAATATGTTTTCAGACTTAGATTCCGCACGGTAATACCTATCCAACAAGCCATAGATTGTTAAAATCCGTCCATTTTCAACGGAGATATGTGTTTATGACTTTTTCCCCTATTCCAGCAGTAGAAGTTTTAAACGCTGTCTGGCAAAGAAATGCTTGGAAGCAACATAAAACACAATTTTTTTACTGTTGCATACATTTGTTTCTAAGTACCCAAAAGACTGTGTACAGCATGATGTTTTGCCTCGGACTGATTTTAGCACGGTTCGTTTTTGGCAACATAATTCGAATATGTCATATGTAAACCAGATGATGGCAGAATTTTCGAGTTGAAAGCAAATCCATAATTATATTGATTTAAACTACTTACAGCAATAAATGCCGGAAGATCATAACAGCAAATGCGTGTGTGACAAATAATTCCACTCAATTTTTTTCGGAGATGACTCAACCGTTTTCTACAAACTCAGATTTATATGAAAAGTCGTATACTTCCAAACAAAGCTCCTGAATTATGTTTGGTTCCGGAACTACAGGATGATATGTGAAACGAAATTAAAACTGTTTAACTCATTTTTCTCGTAGATGGCTGAACCGATCTAAGATTCAAATGAAATCTAAGAATCAACTAAGATTAAAATGAAAAGTTTTAAGATTTTATAAAACATCTTCTGCTGGTTCCTGAATACCCTAAACTCTTAAATCGAATTTACTTCGACATATCATGGAATGTTTAATCGATTGTTACACTTTTAGATTCGAATTCGATCCGATTTGCAGTTTCGACATTACAGAGTGAGTGATTAAAATCTCAAATTGCCACTTAAAACGACGGACATTAGAATAATGTCATGAAGACTGAAACACCGAGAATATTCATGCAAAAAACACATGCGGATTGATAAAAAAAGTATCATCTCACTGCTAGGTTGATTTATCACGTTTTATTTACTAAGAGTAATGTCGTGACGATATTTTACTTTTTTCTTGTCTTTGCTGGTTTTCTTAGTCCTTCTCCTACCAGCTTTTATGATAGTCTTGAACATTTTCTTAATCAACTTAAAGAAGTTACAGCCTTATCGGTGCTTTAATTTTGGTCAATATCTTTCAACACCCACGCCAGAAGCTTACCCAAACATTGACTATTACCAGGTGTTTGACGGTACACAAAATAAAACGTGTATCGTTGATCGAGCAAGCACAATTCGGGGGACTTCATGCTCAGAAAGATGATGCATTGGAGGAAAACTAGTTTGATTCAATCGAAATATTTGTTTGCTTTAGCCCAGGCCGTTATATCGCTTCTGCCTTACGAAGACGCCGCACTCATTCATCTTATCTTGGGAGTGGGTATTCTCTCGGATAGATCGATTATAGATTTTTACTGTTATTTTGTAGTTGCTCGCATCTAACCACGGTCATTGTGGTTATCAAAAAAAATTACGACTCGAATCCCTGGACCTACTTCGCAATAAAAGTTCTAGACTTCTTTTTATCGATTTATCAGTCGATTGAAATTATAATTTGATTTCTTCCGCGTGTTATGCGTATACTTTTCGCATTCTACCCGATGCCATTTTGCACATTGAAACTAAGCTCCAAAGAAGTGATGTAATTGTTGAGAATACATCGTCACTTGACTTCCTATTGGTTATAGAAGGCCTAATAATTGACTTCATTCAAATACTATCTCAAATGTTTTCATTTGAAGATTGGAATAAGAGAATTTACGTAAGTACACATTGGCAACTAAATTCCTTTTTGATATTATTAATATTATTTTGAGAAATAAATTACATTATTAAACACAAATTATCTGCACAAAGTTTTAGTGTTATGGCGATTCAGTCCCAGAAGTGAATATTCATTCGCATTTAACATAAGTCGGTCGACTTATTAGCGTCAATCTCCATGAAAATAGGAAGATATTTTTTGTGGCGCCAACTCTCAGACAGTATTCGTGGAAAAATCAAGCGCTCGAAGCACCCAGTCTCCTGGGGCCAATCACCAGGAAAATTACGTTTCTTCTTTTTTATTATTGGTAACAAATTTTATTGGGTTTGTGCTCGCCGGAATAGAATAGGCTAGACAATGTACTGTTATCTTGTCGGCGATTTATCGGAGCGTGAAATCAATACTAGCAATGTCTTTCGGGAAGGAAAAAAAAATCTGTAAATTATCTTCTAAAAGGCTAATGACTTGAATGATTAGTGTTGTGGTTCGGATTTCGTTAGAAGTAAATTTTGAATTCTAACGGGGGCACAGATAATATCACTCTTGTTGTTATGATCCCGGCCAAACAATTGTGCAATTTTGAAAAACTGCAACAATTCGTGCAATTACACAAACTGTATAGCCGAATCTTAATATATTCCGATGAAACATAACAAAATATGCACAATATGATTTTATTTGAATCTGTTTTTTGATTTTTTATTTCTATCTCGGAATAGATTCTTCACATTTGCATCATCATTTGATTGTCCCAATACCTCCCAAATATACCTATCATTCAATATAATTGAACCCAATTGGCAAAGCGGAAAACTGACCTTGCATAAAAATGGATACATAATTGCAATCATATTCCATAAATTACCGTTCCGTCAATCATCGATATAAATAGCTCCTGGCTTTTTTCCCCTGGCTGCTTCAAACCAACAGTTTCCATTTACAAAATAACAACAGCTTCCGTGAACATTTCGGGCTACATCGGAAGGAAGATCATCACCTAATTAGAAGCTGAACGATATTTACGTGTTTCGTTTAAATTCGTGACATTTGGCCCATATCACTTTACCATCTTAAAAGTGACAAAGAGCAAACCAATCTAGGGAAACTAAGACGAGATGATTTATTATGCTTTAATTAAATTTCGTTACAATTATAATTTAACTTCATTTAAAAAATATGAGAAGATTTTTATTATGAAGAATATTCTTAATTCTAATCTTTCTTATCCAATGCTATTCCATTCAAATAGCTCCTCACCGTTTGGTATGAGTATGATTCAATAAAACGAGACCTGTATGTGTCCTTTACCGAAAGAAGCAAGAAAATGTAACACAATGACTATATATGTATATTCTATTTCTGCCTATCGAGTACCTTAGGAAGGGCTTTTCTGTGCGGGGACAAGCGGTATGTCAACTTGATTGATCTTTGTAGAGAAGGAAATACCGCAAAAGACGCAAAATAATGATATCGGCACCAAGTCAACACGTCTAGGTACGGTATGATAATTAATGATGCCACCCACTATTGCCGTGTTATTCCTAGTGATTGTTTTGTGTAAGAAGTGTCTCATATCAAATTGAGCTAATTCGGAAATTGTGCTGTATAAAATTGTTCTGTTATTGAGACCGTCTTACCGTTGACAGTTCGTGTCGACATCGATAGAAGAAGGTTTCAGAAACATCAGGATCTATTTCGTATCCAATCAACAAATCGCCTGAAGTTGAACAATTATATAGAATGTAAACTCGTGTTACAACACTTTCTGGAATTGTTTTCGCGAGATAAAGCGATGAAACATATTCCACTGGTAAGCGATACTGCATTCCCTTATAATCTGGTATATATTACACTTAAGGACTGACAATATCAGGAAAACAGCCTTTGTTGAAAAACCGCTAAAGCAGTTTCCTCCACAAATACTTGATGAATCTCTAAGAAAAAACATCAGTTTGTTTGCAACAATGGCCGTTCTTTTAAGATTGTAAATTGCCCCTTATGCGGAATGCAAAGTTGAAATACCTACTAGCTACTATTTTTAGCAAGAAGTTGTTTAATATTGACTAAGAACTTTAAGAAAATTTGGTGTCATAACAGAAATTCTTGTATCTTAGAAACACTCCTTCACTTATAGCTTGTAGAACAGTGTCAAGAAGTAGAATATGAATAGTAGTTTTTCTTTGCGATGTACTTGAAACTGCAAAAGACGATTTGGGAACATTCCGTCTTCACATTGATGGTGCCGGTTGTGGCCAAAATTTAACACAACCTTTCAAATAAGCAATTTCGATACGAATTTCTAAACTGTATTCGTTTGGAAACCATTACTCTCTTTGAATTTATTTTCTTCGGCGTAAGACTTCTATCATGGCAGGTCGGCTAAGACGCGTATTCTACATCTGTGCTGGTAAATCTGCTCTTGTTTTTTTTGTATGTAACTTTGTGAAAATCCCCGGCACTGCACTGACGTATAAATGTTGGGATTCAAGGTGAGGTTACCATTAAACTTTTCCTCAGTCTTTCGGTTTTCTCTCTGCTCCCAGATTGTAATTCAAAGTCAAACTGCATAATAATTCTGGATTTTTGCGACAGTTAATTTACGAGTTTTCAAAAATTTTCCCTATCTCTATTGGGCAGCTACGAAGTTCTATTCTTGATACTTATCAATATTTCTAACAGTTTAAAATTTCTGTAGAAGTGTAAAATTTTTTAGGACTTTTTAACAAATACGACTGTATTTTTGGCCACAAATTATGGATAATGTTCAGTTCAAGTGATTACTAACATTTTCTCTGAGTTTCACGCCAAATGTCAAATACCTTAGATATTTCAAAAATTACATTTTCTTCTAAAAATCATTTTCTATTAAAAATATTATCCAATGTCATATGAAATCTATTGGTACATGAAGACACAAAATTCATAGCTTTAAAATCATAGATTTGTCAAAAATTCAAAATAACCGATTTTAACCAAATGTTTGGATTTTTGGAAACGTTACTTTAAAAAAAAACTTTTGTTGGATGCTTTCAATAGAAAAAAAATGTCGTTTCGTTTTTTTGTCGTTTTCTGATAGATAAACTTTCATTAGTTTTTGTTCAAATCGGAATTCAAACGGTCTAGATATAAAGCAGCTAAAGTAAGCGTTCCAATTTGGTGCTAAGTTCTAGTAGTTATGTACCATGCGTTTTCTTCTAACAGAACTTTAATGGATACGCATGGTTGAATTTTTTTTTTTAAGAAAAATTCAAAAATTGTTATTTTTCAAATTTTGAAAATATATTAAACCCAAACACTTAAATGCGTACATTTTTTTATTTATTCCTAAAAATCGAGAGTGGTACCAAAATAGCCAGTGTAAAAACTAAGATATAATATTCTCAAATATTTTTTAATGCAAAAAATGCATTGAAAAATTGTAAACCTTCCAAAACTACCCTAAAACAATGCCGGTTTTTTTCGAAGCTGCTTCAAAAATCAAATAAAATGAATATCAATAGAACCAAAATCCGTCAATATATCCGTCAGTAATGGGTAAGATCAACACCTTTCACGTAGCCTACCTGTGTTCAAGTCCTAACTCCGCACATAAGGTCAGGAAGTTTTTCTGTCTCAAGAAGCGAATTAGCATAAGGTTTAAACTTCTATAATTGAAATGAACAATATGGCAATTATATGGTTGAAATAATGTTTAAACTTCTATAATTGAAATAAAAAATATGGCAGTTAGAGGGTTGAAATTTTGGGAAAATTGTCTCTTTCAAATATGGTATGACGATATGAATTTCTTTTGAGAGCATGCTTACCAGACTATAGCCTTTATGATTAGGCCTGTCCCTAGTGGACAGTGGCAATCAGATATTAGGTACGTTATTTAACAAAAAGATCAAAGCCCACTAGATGCGACTCATCTCCTACCAATTATTTTATCTTTTTTTAATTTAACGTATTTAATAAGGCACACTGTCTAAACTCTAATACCGTTATCGTTTTTAAACCTTCATGCGGGTGACTCTGACTCCGAGTAAAACGAACACGTGGTACGCGCTCTAAACTACAATTCACAAATAAAGAAAAAATAAACAAATTCGCATGGATGCCGTGGTGCGACCCGAGAAAATTTTCAGAGCAAAACTACGCGATTGGAGTCCGATCTAGAGCGACCCCAGGTTGCTCAAATAAACATCTCAAAAGTTGTTTTTACAAATTTGTTTGATGCGGGTGTGACCAGTTAATGTTGTTTTAAATAAAGAGATGGCTTTTTGGTCAATTGGTTTCTCGTCAAAACATTTATTTTTCGTTAAAGGCCAACGTTTCGAAGGTTATACCTTCATCTTCAGGGCAAAACGACTACAAATATTTTTCGTCATACTTGACGAAAAATATTTGTAGTCGTTTTGCCCTGAAGATGAAGGTATAACCTTCGAAACGTTGGCCTTTAACGAAAAATAAATGTTTTGACGAGAAACCAATTGACCAAAAAGCCATCTCTTTGTTTTTACAAATAACTTTACAAGAAATTCTTTATTTGGCATGCCATTTGCTGCGACGGATAAAAAACTCATATTTTTGCGAGAAAGTCTAAGAACTCGAAACTCAACATGGAAGAGTGTCTTAAGGGGCGTGTAGGGTCTAACACACTTGAAAAATCATTTATTTTTTCTTTATATGTTCTTATAGTAAAACATTTCAAGAATATTCTGTGACATTTTCAAGCCTTTGCTCTCTCATAATTCGAAAATGTAAGAGCTCGACACACAGGTCCAAGATTTCTTGAAATGTTTCATTCTAAAAAATTATAAAAGAAAAAATATGATTTTTTGAAAATGTTAGACCCTACGGGCTCCCTTGAGTAACAAATTGTTTCCATTGATTTTATAGACAAAAAAATTTTAGCGCGTTTTTCTCGTAAGCAGGTTTTGAAAGTCCGTGTCCATAGTCATTCAAAAACTACTGCACCAATTTTTTTTAACTTTGCACACACTTTCTACATATAAATTTTTTTAACTTTGCACACACTTTCTACATATAACCCAACGTTTTCCTTTTTGTTGTTTGTTACTTTGGGGGAGATTTTATAGCTACAAAATGGTGGATTTTTTCGTGAAAAATCGTAGTTTTCACTTCAAGCAACCACCAAAAATTAGGAAAAGTATAAAAAATCACATAGAAACGTTGGGGTCTAGAAAAACTTCTACTCTAACTACGCTGCTTTGTTTTGTTGACTTCTGACTCGTCTGCATTGAGATACAGTGGACACCGCAAATCATGATTTTCAAGAAGCTTTCTCAAAAATACCTCTTCACCAACTTATTTCTCAATATTTTTCCACGAAAAAATTACAGAATGTTGTTCGAATTATGCTTTGTATTATGCAAAATGTTTGAGTTTATTATGTTGAACGATAGTTCTGAAAAAAATCGCAAAATGGTGATTTTTTCCATCATTTATACCCTAACCCCCATCAGAAACGTATACTACCACTAATCAAAGAACTCATAAGCCCTATAAAGTATTTGTTTGACTTGCTCAGCTGCATTTCGATTAAATCTGCCCTGTAGTTCTGTGACAACAAGGCGGATTTCACCAAAAAGGACCACGCGCAATTTCGCTCGTTCAGGCAATACTAATCAATTGCTAAGCGGATGGTGAAAAAGATTGTATCTCGAGATGTTTCAGGAATTAAGATAGAGTTTACAAAAGTTAATTTGAGGTATTTCAAGAGAAATTCGTAATTTCATCAGAACTGAAACGGAAAAGAACTGATAATATTTTATCCCGAAAATGCATGAAATTTTTTTATTGTGACTTGTAATCTGTATTATTTGATCAAAATAATCCCGAGATGAAGTTTATTCCTATGCCTAGACATTAAGTAAATCGATTTAGGTATCAAAATTGGACCTAACATATTTCTTCCCTTGATTCAACACAGAGTTCATGCATTCTAATATAATTTTAGGTGTTCACAAACGTAATTTACATTCCGGCATATGTCTGCCCCAGATTTGAGTCATTATTTCTATTGAAATATGCGTCATTTCGTTTGTTCGTTTCGTTCTCTTTATTAAACATGTTTGCAGCTTAAGAGCGTTTATGGCTTTTGCGGTCTAGATCTGCTCTAGAATTGCTAGACTCCAAAAACCGCAATATGAATTCTTTCAATATACAATTCACCCTTTGTTTAGTGAGAATACAAAACTGGAGATAAGCCAAACCTGAAGTCAATTTACCCCATTTTCGTTCTCTCGAACAAACACGCTTGTGAAATTTTTTAGGATTAAGCAACACAGACTGTTATTAGAGATGTGATTTATATTAATGCTGGTCTTCTATTTCAACAATGCGGGTACAAGACAAACATGACATTGATATTTTTCTGTTTGTCAATTTTCAAAGAAGATCACAGTGCTCGAGAAAGTGTGCTTTAAGGAAAACAAAACAATCGGGAAGGTGAATAAGGCCTTCGGGGGAATGAGATTGAAACGTCATGCTCACTGTAGCTCACTGTACTTTATCAGCCCTTCGAAGTGAATAAAAATTCTGTTCATTATTCATATTGAGTCGAGTGTTTACTAGAACATGCTCATTCTGGTTGCTGGTTTGGATGACTGAGAAATATTTTTGTCGACACAAAGCGAAATTATTTTCTAGAGTAATTAATTCCTGAAACATTGTACTAAATATTTGATCTCATTATTCTGTCTATCTCAAAATACTTACAAACGCAATGTGAAAGAACAAAATAACTTAAAATGTCTCATTTGTACTCAAATTGATACTTTTTTTTCTCTTGTTACAAGATCTTTTCATTTATTATACGAGTAGTAATGAATACTATAAAAACGTAACTTTCAAGTAGTTTATTACCCCATTACACTTTCTGAAATTAGACTTTTGCATTGTTGGAAAGGTGATCTGCCCGATGTTTCAATGAATCAGTCGAGGGGCACATAATTAGACCATCACATGGAAAACTTTCACCATTCAACCAACGATGCCTAATAAAGTTTTACGCGAGGTAAAACGAGTTTACGGTTCACCAATTTAATTAGCTTCCCAATATCTGATACTGCTGTTGATTAAACAAATACTTTTTTCTCTTCTTTTTCAGATATTTTTTCTCGGATTGAATGTCGTTTTATTTGCCTGCTCACTGTGCATCATCGGTTTCCCAAATGATTACTCTCAATGCTATCATGACGGCAACATTTGTGTGTCTGAGGAAATGAAATGAAAGAAACAAAACTAGCATGGTGAATTTACAAAATGTGAATCAATGACCTGCAAGAACCGTTGAACCAGAAGTGGCAAACGATGCGAGAATGACAGTTACAGTGATGTGTGTAGCTCAATTGTAGAAGCCTGGAGATCATTTTCATCGGCACAATCAACAACTGCCTCTAGTCAATCGGTCGTAGAATGATAAATTATATTTTGGGTGAAAAAGTTCGACTCTCGGGAAAGACAAGAAATCGTCAATGCAATTCTTTACAAAATTATGACATTTGATGATGATTAAAAATCATGAAATCATGAATAATAATAATGAAATAATGAATCATGATTTCATGATCAAAACGTTTGTTCATGATATCAGAACAATAACACTTCTTTCGGAAAAATTTTCATGATATCAATCATTTTGCTCATGAAATTTCATGACAAGCCATGGTTCATGATTTCATGATTAAAAATCATGGTACCGGCAATAGATTTTTAACAGTTTTGGTGTCATTCTCGACGGTAAAGGCATCTAGAGAAATCTTATCAGGAAATTGTTGAATAACATCTCTTAGATTTACATTTTGCACCCAGTCGTCATACATGTGAAATGAACACGTGAAGGACGTGACTGAGTTAGTATACTAGTATATAGTAATTAGTATATTACTGATAGTAGTAAATGCATGAAGGTTATGATTGTAATGTACATTCCAAATTATCAGCAAATACCAGCAATTATGCAAAAATTCAACATAATAGACTCGGTGTAGTGTTTGTTGAAATCGTTAGGAATGTTGTAAGGGGAATTAATTTTTTCCGATTAAAAGAATTTTTATATGGTTTTTGTACAGCATTTAAGTATACTAGACTGAACCGCTTTTAGAGTATTCACTCAACAAAAGTTTGATTAATTTGGATCAAAATAGTTCGCTGTAACAATTTTTAGTTCTTCTCGCATATCGTATTTTTCTGAAATATTTGTCAGTAAAATTTTGAACGCTGAGAATTTTGCCCTATTGTCAGAAAAGCAGTAGTCCTTGCCTAGATTGCCCATTTACGCATATCAGTCACATATATATGTTTGTTATTTTTGAGTTGTTAGACGAATGAAGTCAGTGGCGTACCGAGGAAATTTGGCGCACAGGGCAAAATAAGAGATTTGCCTCCCCCATCGTCGTAGATTGAGCAAAAAAAAAAAACAAAGCTGAATTTCATCTCCGGAAAGTTGACTTGGGCGAGCAGAAAAAAAGGTCCCATGGATTAGTTTGCCGCCCCCCCTAAAAACGTTGCGCCCGAGACGAGTGTTCCCTTCGCACCCCCCCCCCCCCCTCCCCCTTGATACACCACTGAATGAATTTTCACGGCTGCTCGGCCATCCATGGAAGTTGACCATCAATGTTAACTTCCCTCTCTGAGCAGCCTAGATAGCCGTGTAGTGTCGGTAGCGGTTTCCCAACTGGCTAAGAATAACGCTACGGTCCACCTGTACCGGTGGTATAAGTCCACCAAACAGGTAAGCCGTGTGGCATCCGGCGGAATTATTTTTTACCAAGAATTGATCCACTGGTTACCTGTTCCATGTCGTAAAAGGCCACAAAAATAGGAACTCCTAAGTCAAGGTGTATTTCCGTGCCGATGGCTGAATGGCTGCAGGAGGTTAAACAATGCAGTCGTGAACGGAATATCTTGGGGTTTTCCCTTACTGGATACTCGCAATGCTTAGCAATCAACTTCTTTGATCATCGCTTCGGCAGGCCAGAGATTAGAAAGCTGAGTGTCTGTGGGTGTCCTCAAGGTGGTGTACTATCTCCACTTTTTTGGAACCTAGTCGCTGATAGTTTGTTAAGGAAACTTAATAACCTTGGATTTCCGACTTATGGTTTTGCCGACGATTATCATATATTGATGACCGGTATAAGCATTAACACTCTCTTTGATTTAATGCAGCAAGCCCTGCGATCTGTTGAACAATGGTGTTGTCAGGTTGGATTATCTGTAAATCCGGGTAAAACATCAATGGTGCTTTTCACTCATCGTAGGATAATTACAGGAGCTCGTCCGTTGCAGTTCTTTGGTTCAGAGGTCACTGTGGTCGATCAAGTTAAATACGTCGGGGTTATTCTTGACTCAAAACTGAATTGGTCTGCTCAAATTGATTTCAGGATTAAAAGAGCTTGCATGGCTTTCGGCCAATGCAGACGAGCTTTTGGAAAATCATGGGGACTCAAACCCAGATATATTCATTGGATCTATACAACTATCGTTAGACCAATTTTAGCATATGGATGTCTTGTATGGTGGCAGAAAGGAGAAGTCGCGACAGTTCAGTCAAAGCTAAATCATCTCCAAAGGATGGTCCTAATGGCGATGACAGGAGCATTCACGACAACTCCTACTGCTGCTCTAGAGGCGCTACTGTGCATTAAACCACTACATGTGTTCCTAAAACAAGAAGCATTATCTTGTTCATACCGTCTTAGGGTTACAGGGCTTTGGAACAGTAACCCATTAGATTATGCTACTAGTCACACTCGCTTGTGGTCTTAAATGGTTACGTGGGATGAGTGTTTACTCGCTCCTAGTGACCTAACTCTCACATGCAGTTTTCCTTTTAAAACATTCAATGTGAGCTATCCTCTTCGTTAGAAATGGTTGTCTGGTTGTCTGGAACGACAACTTGATGAACACATAGTTTGTTATACGGACGGTTCTCTGTTGAATGGTCGTGCTGGTGCTGGTGTCTACTGTCGTGAAATGAGGCTGGAGCAGTCTCATTCACTTGGTAGATACTGTACTGTGTTCCAAGCAGAAATCTACGCAATTCTATGTGGAGTACAATCGGCACTTCAGCAGAGGATCTGTGGTGGACGTATTTATTTTTGTTCCGACAGTCAGGCAGCCTTAAAGGCACTCAGTTCGAATGACTCGCGGTCGAATCTGGTGATCGCATGTCGAACTCAAATTGAAGACCTCAGCATTTGAAATGCTGTTTACTTCTTATGGGTACCCGGCCATTCTGGTATTACTGGAAATGAATGGGCTGATGAGTTGGCTAGAGCTGGTGCAACGAATGATTTCGTTGGTCCTGAACCGGCTTTACCACTTTCGACTAGTTGGATAAAGCACAAGATTCGTTCTTGGGCTGCATCCAAACATGCCAACTGCTGGCGCGGCTTGCAAACTTGCGCTCAGACGGAGGCATTTCTACCAGATTTGTATCTGAAAATGTCAAAGTGTCTACTGCATTTTACCAGGTATCATTGAGGTATTCTGGTCAGAGCTCTGACTGGACATTGCGGGCTCAATTGTCACATGGCTACTGTTCAGCGTGCTGAGTGTTGTTCGTGTGATTTGTGTGAATGCGATTATGGTACTTCATATCATCTGATATGTAACTGTCCCGCATTGACGCAGCTACGTATCCGGGTTTTTGGTTCTCCATACATGGTTGAGTCTGTGTATGCGGAGCTAAAATTGAAGGATATTCTCTCGTTTCTCACCCAATGTGGTAAGGAGCTATAGTCAGAAGGGTTCATCGTTCTTCCTGGAGTAAATAAATCCCTTCTGTATTCACCTTAAATAGGGTTTGGCAGATTGTTTGGCATCCTTTGGGGGTGCCGAATTTACTTCTGCTCGTACATACTGCGAGTCGTTCTGCATTCTTCCGGGAGTGCAGAGTGGTGTCGCTTTTGTGAGATCTCTGAATCCTCTCGGGGGTTGGAGGTTTTATTAACAGCAGACTGTTCGGGACCTCGTGGAGGTTCAGAATTTCCTTCTGCTTCCACTAAATGTGATCCTCAGCAGATTGTTCAGCATCCCTTAGGGGTGCAGAATTTACTTCTGCTTTTATGTGTTTTTGTGTCGTCAATTTTTCCCATCCTCCTAGTCCAACCCTTACCATTTCCTTTCAATCCTTCCCTCTTATATATCGGGAAAATGATGCTAAAAACAAATTGATGGCAAGGCACAAATCTCCAAATATCAAGGGGAACGTGCCATTTGAGCCAATTTGTTCTGATTCCTGATTCCAGTGGCGTACCGAGGAAATTTGGCGCACAGGGCAAAATAAGAGATTTGCCTCCCCCATCGTCGTAGATTGAGCAAAAAAAAAAAACAAAGCTGAATTTCATCTCCGGAAAGTTGACTTGGGCGAGCAGAAAAAAAGGTCCCATGGATTAGTTTGCCGCCCCCCTAAAAACGTTGCGCCCGAGACGAGTGTTCCCTTCGCACCCCCCCCCCCCTCCCCCTTGATACACCACTGAATGAAGTCTATCCTTACTATACTTTCAAAAATTGCAATAATAATTGCGGGTTTGTTCAGTAAATTGTATGAAAAGTACTAGCACAATATTCCCATACAGTGCAAATTACATCGAATTACATAAAATTGAAGTGTGCTCAGTAGCGTAGAATAATAGCAGTTTTAAAAATAAAATATCAATCGTTTATTTCTATGTATATTTGAAACTATCCTCTCCAACACGTGTTTCTACAATTTTTTTTTTGTTTCAATTATAGAGGTTTTAACACCTTAAGGTCATTCGCCTCTTCGGCCCAGAAAATCTTTCTGGCCCTATGTGCGGGGTTGGGAATCGAACCCAGGTGGGCTGCGTGATAGGCATCGACTATCCCATCACGCTATACCCGTCCCCCTGTTGTTTCTACAATGATAACTCAATGTAAATGCGTATTTTTTTTATTTTCGAATGGAAATGTTAAATAAACGGAGCAGATATTTAAGTAGCTAATCCAAGAATCCTTCTCGATATTACGCATCCAAATCTCATTCCATGGCTGTTTTACTTGCTTAGAGCAAATCCCGGTTGAATCCTATACTTCACGGCAACTATGGAAGAGTTTGATGAATCGTGATCCCTCCGTAAAGTAGATGAGCATCAACTGTTCTCAACTTCCATGTCCTTTATTCTTCCTTAGAAATGATAGAGATCATGCTCACGAGTTGGAAGGATACCCGGATCGACTTTCATTCTGAATATTCTATCTACCATATTTGCATAATAGTGATTCTTTTTATATTTATTTATTTATTATATTTTTTCATATTAATTATTGATTAGAAAGGTGTTCAATTATTATCAGAGTATTTTTGAATGCCCTATCTATCTGCAACTTCTAGAAATTTTTTTATGCAATTTATGATTCTTTTTATATTTATTTATTTATTATATTTTTTCATATTAATTATTGATTAGAAAGGTGTTCAATTATTATCAGAGTATTTTTGAATGCCCTATCTATCTGCAACTTCTAGAAATTTTTTTAAGCAATTTCCGAGTTACAACGAGTCGCAGAAAGTGCATGAAAAAACAATTCATTCACCCTTTCTAAATATCAGCCTTGAGTCGAAAGTTTCATTCTAATCGGATCAGTCGATTGTGATCTTACGATCATTTCTGCTGTTAATTTCTGAAATTACTCTACAAATGATTCGTTAGATGCAATTTATGTTCTAGAAGACACTCAAGTACTGCTCCTTTTATACTTTCAATCCAAAGATTAATTTTATAAATTTTCCAATTCATCAATTTTATTCAAATTACCTTGACGATTTCAATGACTTTACCGGGAATGCGAAGGATCAAACTGTTATGTGGGTTTGACAAAAGAATCAACGATGTGACTTTACATATTCTGATCATTGGTCTCTCTGGAAGGGATGATAACACACCTACTAGTTCTTTATCTGTACAGTCCTTTGTCCCAACGATGTTCAGAAGGGATGTTCATATTTTTTTTTGCTATTTTCCGTCGCGTTCAATGATCCAAGAAAGCATTGAATGAGAAATAACTCGTATGATTAACATTTTCTCATCAAATGCAGACCTTAATTTTCTGCTTCATTTCCTGATAAATGCATCCTTACCGCATACATATATACCACGCGAAAATGCAAAACAGCTGCTGAACGGCACAAATGTTTGAACTCAGCTCCATTCCCAGACAATTTATAAGTCCTTACTGGTATACGAGGCCACGTCTCAGAGGTTGACAGTCTCAGAAAATGGTTTTTCCATTAAGTGCACATACCAGAGAGAAGAATGTGATCGTCGGAAGTGAATAAAAAAAGGAACATCCCTTCAGGCCCGAGCTCCGTACTGTGAAGAGTGTGCATGTTTTTCCACGTTTGAAAGTACTCCTTATCGTCATTCTGCCAGAAGGTCTATTCAGCGAGAAAAAATCCTACCGCAGCGGTGTTGAACGGAACCGACCGAAGCTAGCAGTCCTGAAAGATTAGAAAAATATAACTAAGCAAATCAAACACCATGGATGGAAGCAACGCGGCGACAGCGGAATCCAACCCGGCCGGTACCAATCTACCGACCTCGGGCGTACTGTTGCCTGATGATGTGCTCGAGAAGTTGTACCAAAGCTACGCGCTCAAACAGAAACGTGTCGCCTTCGGATGCTATCTGGCCGCCTCGATACTATTTGATTTATGGGCAATCCTGGTACCACAGGGCCAAGGTTGGGACAGCATCGGTAAGTGAAGGCAGTATGCCAGGGTGGGAAATCAGATGAAAATATTTTTCGCGAAGACGAAGATGAGGGTTTTCAAATTATAATCCAGTATCCCCGAAGAGTTGAATTCACGGCAGAATATTGCAAAGGGAATTGAGCTTTTCAGGAACAAACTCGTTTACATGCATGATTTGATAATAAGTAGTGTTGTTCAGTGATTTTAACCTGTAATGATTCTTCAATTGCAAATTTACACCGTAGTTCTCGCTCAAACAATAATTAACCTACCAATTTCTGTAAACGCACAGTGGTGACCAGCATATTTCTGCTGATTAATATCATCCTGGCTGCAATTCTGAGCTTCTGCGGCAAAGGTCGCTTTCGTGGTTTTATCTGGGAGGTGGCACCCCATGCTGCATGGCTGCTAGCAATGAAGCAACTCTTCCTGCAACTGTTCCTGAAAGGATCCGTCACACCCAGGTAAGTCCGTTCTCGTTACCGTTACGCAACGGTGACAGGAGAAACATTTGTACACGATAATAAACTGGGCTGAATGTTTCTTTTTTATCTTTATCGAATTTACTGAAACGTGAGCTGATCGCGTGCAGTGAGAAGCAGGTGTATATGGTTGCTAAATGGTTCTCGAGTGCGATCTAACACAACATTTTATTGGACAAACATAGTACTAGATAACGGCTGGGATAGAAGTAAATAATGTCCCTCCTCTAGGTTAGATAGGATAAGATAAAATGTGGGACAAACCTTCAGGCGAAAGCAACGGATTTCCTGCAGATATCAGTTCCATTAAACCATTTTCGTATTTTTCTCTCTGCTAGTTCTGTGTGAGAAACCAATCCAAAGGAGGGATTATTTTATTGCTTTCGGTAACGGTTTATATCCCTTTTATAGCAAATATTTCTTTTCCATTTGGCAAGTGGATAAAAAAAGCAAAAAGAGTTAAGGCGATAAAGAACGCTAAGAGACTGTAAATAGTAATAGCGTAGTTTCTGGGAAATAAGTTTCAACTGTGATTAGAGTTTTTTTGTTTCCTTTGCAACATTCCTGATCTAGTAAATTTGCCTGTAAATACATTTTGTTACATGGGGGCAGCGAACCATTTTCGCCGACTTGTAGCTTGGATCCGTTTAGAGATTGACAACACTATTATTTTCGTATGGATAGATCCCAACCAGCTACCATAGAGTGACTATAATCAAAGTGACGACAGCTGTTCGTTTGGAATGACAGCTACCAGTTCCAAACGAGCAAACGACCTGTCAATTCAATGTAAAGCTAATGAAATGTTTTGAATTGTTGCCAACATTACGGATGAGAAGTCGTCACTCTGGTTATAGGCACTCTAAGCTACCAGCTACCGGAAAAAAGGACATCAGATAATAGTTTAGAATTTGGATCATTTTCAGAAGCCGTTTTTTTTTCAAAATTCTGTGTACAAACGGCTAAGTTTGTTTCTATAGGCGAACCTTACTATGGGGCGCCATTTAAAATTTTGCTGTCTAGAAGAGTAATATGTTTTTGATCGTGAATATCTCTTGTTCTACATAACATAACAACATAATTATTGTTTCATGCAATCGAAAAAATGTTAAACAATTTATGATGAAATTCTCAGTAGTACAATTTAATAACGAATAACTCAATATTTAAGTTTTCGGTGTTATTGAGCACCAACGTGAAAAACTCATGACATGTGTTTGTCTTTAGGTTCGGACGACATTTTCAATGTAGTGAGCGAAATAGCATTCGCAACTTTGATCCGTTGAATTTATTCTAGAATGCGCAACTGTCTGAAAAGGACTTTCACCATAAGAATGTCATTTCGGTCGGTCCAAGTCCCGAAATGTGCATTCTGGGAAAATCAAATTCAAATAAATTTATCCCAAAGAACTTCAATATTTTCTTCCAATGCAATAGACAAATCGGTACCTTAGTTCTAGAATGTTCCACCATATTGATTTAATTTGTACCGTGCACAGATCTGCAGTCGGACAGTTTTGTTGTTTTGTGTTCGCTAGATACCACCAAAAAGGACAAGTGTGAACATTTACTTTGTGAGCAGTTTGCATTGGAAATGTGACAATTTTTTCAACAGAAGAGACTTTGTTCTTAGTTCTTATGTTTATTAGGAGTTCCAAACAACATTTTTGATATTTTCTTCCTATAGTGTTAGTATTAAATTCGCACCATGAGCAGTACTGCTGCCAGACAATTTTTCCTCGTTAGTTTCGCTTTATACGGCTCCGCTTTATTATGAAGGTACAAATATTCTGTTTTTTCTACTTTCAAGATTGGAATTACGAAGCTATTAGGTTTACAAGTAAGATTAAAAAAAAATATTTCCGAACTAACGATTTTATTGTAGAGAATAGGAACAACGAATTTTATTCAAAGTACTATTAATCGTCAACTAGAACTTTCGTCCACCATTCGAGCAATTTAATAATCCCACTCGCGAATACAAAAACAACATAGAATTTTCAATTTGACTCATGAATCGATGCCATTTTTCTAATCTTTGTATGAAATGAACCGTTGTCGGACAATGACTTAGGTCGGTTTTCAGAAATCAAAATTCTGGCGTAATTCTTGAACAAACAGACAGAAAAATCACAGGTCTAATGTTGAACTGAGTTCATGGCGACATACGTCGTATCGCGGAAAGTGATATGAATCATTATATCGGTTTGGGTTTAATTTCGTTTCGCACTGTGCCGATATACAGGTATCAAATTGCCACTGTTGAGCTTGAGCTTGAGCGACCACCACTGGTTGCTACTCCGTCACTGATCAGGATTAGATGAAATTGTACAGGGAATTTCTAGATGATTCGACCTGGGACTGGCAAATCATCCTTCAATGTACGTCTTCTGGTAATCCCAGAATTCATTGATCAGTACCGGCGCCGGCCAGGCCCGAACGTAGATCGTCTAAGGAATGGGAAGGGATGTTAGTCCAACACTTGTTGTTACTAGAGGCCGTATATACTACTGCGCACTCCACAAGTGTCACGGGAGAAGGATATTTGTTAGTAAAAATTTCAGTATTGGTACTATTGGCGCGCGACACAGTATGTTCCGGTTTCAAGATGCTCGGATGCACCACTAAACTCACTGACTTCCCGAGTGAACGTTTCAACAATATCCTATATTGAAGTCCCGGGAAGTCTTGATTCACAGCTCTTTTTCGAGGAAACTGAAGAAAAATTTGCAATACTATCGCGTAAAAAATAAAAGCTTCTCTATTTTGAAAAAATGAAATTACGAAAATCACATACCAATATTAGTCACACAATGTTATGTTCCTGTTCCGCAGATTACTGTATCATTAGTTTTAGTCTTCTAACTAGAAGCATTAGGTTTGATTTGGATGATAGCTTTCCTTTAAAGCAAGAGATTACCTGTTCGAGGGCAAGTTTGACTGAAAATAACTTCAGTATGTTTTTCCCTGCTCCTAACAAATCAATAAAAATTAAAAAAATCTGTATAGAATTTTCAATACGAATTATAGAATTTCCATTACGAAAGTAAATAAAGAGAATCCTCATTTGCACATAGGTCGTAATGAAAATTTCTGTACAGTAATATTGTCGGCAACCTGCTCAAGGTATGCCTTGGGAGGAGAAATTCAAATAAAAGACATCTATCCTCTACATCGACTGTGAGCAACTCCAGTTCGTCACGCAGAAATCGACACTGATAATACGAAAACTGACGGCAAAATATTCTCGCTGACTGAACAATCAACTCCAGCAAGTGTACAATAAGGGGCGCTTGTTACAAGCAACAGTTGGTACAAACACCAGAACAATAATAGAGATGGAAAACCACAGTGACGTTTCCGATAGAAATATTGACGATAAATTATTGGAGGAAAACTCAACCAACTTCACGACCTTGCATACTAAAATAATAAGGAAGCCTTTTGCCCACGAAAAGAGGAGACATCGTGATAAAGAAAAATATTTAAAATTGTTCATTGAGTTTGTTTACACTCAACAAAACTAATTAGATACATTCCTATATACTTCTAATGAAATTATCAGATTCTTCTTTCATCCGTTAAATAGCTATGATCACCTTCAATATCCAGTCGAGAATCTTTTTGAGAAACTGGATAAAATAATTTAAATAAACGTGCAATATTGTTGTTCCCTGTGTTGAAAACCATGATTGCCACTTACATGCCTTATACAGCTCAGGTGTTGAACTGTGGTTTTGTATCGTGACCTGGGTTTATCAACATCGCTTCACGGCTAGAGGTAACACAATGAGCGGTTTCACTTCGGTTTGAGCTTATCATGAATTATGTGTGTACACGAACACCATGTTGGGTTATTGCATGCTTTATTTATTTTTGATTTCAGCTTGATCAACGTTTTTTTTTATTTTTTGTTTACGGTGCAATGTTCACCTTATCTGTTCATTGAAACCAAAAGAAACAGTGCAATTCCTCGTGCTGATGGAGATATATTGGTTACTTAAACACACATTAGCATACAAATGATACAATTGTAACAAAGAGCTCACGACCGTATAAATGACGTTTGTCATTGTTTTCTTACACACTACTGAGCCATACGCTAGCAAAAGTCTAGATGGCAGTGAGAAAATTCCTTTACTTTGTTCCTCATTCACATTTCAAAATTTGATCCCAATGGGATATCTATCTCAATTCAAAAAGGCAACAAAGGGTTTACTCGATCCCACTCTTGCTTCTAGAATATACAATAGTGGGCATAGCTATTTTTATCCTAATGTACCCATTCTCAAATTGCAGCTCATGAATAACTTAAAACAATAAACATTTGTTTGGATATTCCATCTAAATAATGTATTTCTATTTCCAGAGATTCACTCGGCTGGGCGATACTGTTAAATTTTTTAGTGTACGTCACACTCCCTGTGCTACTGAAATACACCGGCATTCTGCTAGGATTGGGGTCGTTCGCAACCTACATAAACGCTATCATCGGGCTAGCCAAGAAGGAAAACTTTTTTTGGGAACAGGTATGTGAAGGATTGCCGTGCAACTTTTCAATCTCGTAAAGATTTCATCTTATCACAATGTGACATGAATGAAATGTTTATTCTGGGGCAAAAACTAAATTCAATATATCGATTCTCCCATAGAAGTGAACCAAAATTAGATTAATATGGTTTATCTTTTTGCAGCAAATCGCCAACATTCTACTACTGATTGCGGCAACGACTATTGGATTATTATTTTATTTTCTGGCTGAAGCGAAACAACGACGAGCTTTTCTCGAAGCAAAACAAGGCCTAGAAGTGAAGATGTTGATCGAGGAGCAGTCGGCCGAGCAGGTGAGTGGAAGTTAAAATGATATCCTTCCCGCTTACGAAGGTCAAGCTTGAACGGAGATATCTTTTCGGGATGTAATACATGTGAGGAGAATTCAATTTGCACATTTTATTACAAACTGATAAGAATTTAAGTGTGAGCGCGAAGCGTTGCAAAGCGATGCAATGTGATATACTGTTAGCGTATTATATTTACTCTGACAGGTTAGCTTTTATCAAATGTTACTTGCTCGCCCACGCTTCTTGACGTTTGCACAACAAACCCAAGAGTTACGTGAGACCATGACATTTCCCAACAGGTGGCACATGCATTAAGCAACTAATTCACATCTTTAATTCAAAATTAATTCTGAAAACCAGCATTTGAATTTGATTAGTGTCATTTTTTTTTTATAGCGACATCTGAATCAATTCAATGGTATTTATCAGCGAATATCCTTTTTTTTTTTTTTTTTTTTCATAAATACGTTTATTTCATAGGCAATATACATAAGTTTTTCTTCGCCGTGGCATCCACAATACATAGTAGTTTAAACCTAATACATTTCGAATATCATATTAGTATGTTGGTACTCATTAGTTAATCTAAACACTGTTTTTATCAAGCGAGTTGCTATTTTAATTACATTAAATAAAATACATTTATTTTGTACATGATCTTATAACTATTTCAGGATTGTTTGTATCAGTTCACCACTTATATTCAATATCCTATAGTTGGCTATTGGTTGAACTCATGGAAGAGAAAACAGTTTAACATAAAATAAAATTTAAATTGGAACTCCAATGGATTTAATGAAATGATAAAGAAGTTTCATGTATGGAAGGTCACGACAAGCAAGAATGTCGCGAACTGGGACATTGGATAGTCTACCTTGGGTACGCAAGGAATTTATTAGTTGAGATCTGACATCACGAAACTCCACGCATGTCCAAACAACATGGTCAATATCGCGGTAACCTTCGCCGCAAGCACAATGATTAGTCTCGGAAAGTCCAATTCGAAGGAGATGTGCATCTAACGTGTAGTGATTGGACATGAGTCTGGACATCACACGAATGAAATCTCTACTCACATCCAGTCCCCTGAACCATGCCTTTGTCGATATTTTAGGAATAATTGAGTGCATCCACCGACCCAGATCATCTTTATCCCAAGAAGCTTGCCAGCTGGCAAGTGTTCTTTGGCGAGACGCGCTATAGAATTCGTTGAAAGCAATCGGTCTCTCATAAATTTCACCCTCAATAGCACCACGTTTGGCTAAAATATCGGCTCTTTCATTGCCTGGAATGGAGCAATGAGCCGGAACCCAAACTATTGTGATTAGATAATTATTATTCAATATGTCGTTCAGACACTGTTTTATTTTACCCAAGAAAAACGGTTCATTTTTGCCAGCAGCGTTTGAGCGAATGGCTTCAATTGCACTCAGACTATCTGTGAAGAGGAAATAATGGTTTGGAGATAATGTGACGATTACATTCAAGCTATAATGAACTGCTGCTAACTCTGCTATATAAACAGATGCAGGTTCTTGAAGCTTGAATGAGGCCGAAACATTATTGTTGAACATACCAAACCCTGTCGCTTCTTCCATTCGCGATCCGTCCGTGTAAAACATTTTCTCAGAGTTAATATGCCTGAACTTACTTGAAAATATTTTTGGGATTTCCATAGAGCGTAGGTGGTCCGGGATTCCACGCACTTCGCGCTGCATGGATGTGTCGAAAAATAAAGTTGAGTCAGGTACATTTAGGAGGCTGACACGGATAGGAATATATCTTGAAGGGTTGATTTCCTGTGACATATGGTTAAAATATACTGTCATGAATTTTGTTTGAGATCGAAGCTCGACTAGTCGTTCGAAATTATTAATTACCATGGGATTCAGCACATCACATCTTATTAGCAGGCGTGATGAAAGCTCCCAAAATCGATCTTTTAATGGAAGAACTCCCGCCAGAACTTCAAGACTCATTGTATGTGTCGAATGCATGCAGCCTAAAGCAATTCGCAAACAACGGTACTGAATTCGCTCAAGTTTGATAATATGAGAATTTGCAGCGGAACGAAAACAAACGCATCCATATTCCATCACTGAAAGTATCGTTGTCTGATACAATTTTATTAGATCTTGCGGATGAGCACCCCACCAAGACCCTGTTATTGTTCGAAGAAAATTTACTCTTTGTTGGCATTTCGTTATCAGATACCTAATGTGTCCTCCCCACGTGCATTTGGAATCAAACCACACCCCGAGGTATTTGAAAGTCAAAACCTGTTCGATTATTCTTCCCATCATATGAAGCTGAAGTTGCGCGGGATCATGCTTTTTTGAAAAGACGACCAGCTCTGTTTTCTCCGCAGAGAATTCGATACCAAGATGAACAGCCCAAACGGACAATTTATCTAAGGTATCTTGCAATGGTTTTTGCAGATCAATAGCTTTGGATCCAGTAACTGAAACCACGCCATCATCTGCCAATTGTCTTAGTGTACATGGGGTTACTAGACAGCTGTCAATGTCATTCACGTAAAAATTATAGAGGAGCGGACTGAGGCATGAGCCTTGCGGGAGACCCATGTAGCTAATTCTGATTGTTGCCAAATCGCCATGTGAAAAATGCATGCGTTTCTCTGACAAAAGGTTGTGCAAATAATTATTTATAACCGCTGGGAGTCCATGTTGGTGGAGCTTGTCTGAAAGAACATCAATGGAAACTGAATCAAATGCTCCTTTAATGTCTAAAAATACAGATGCCATTTGTTGCTTTTGAGCGAAGGCAATTTGGATGTCAGACGAAAGTAATGCAAGGCAATCATTCGTCCCTTTATTTCTACGGAAGCCAAACTGAGTATCTGACAACAAACCGTTCGTCTCGACCCAAGTGTCGAGACGTCGTAGAATAATTTTTTCGAACAATTTTCTGATGCAGGACAACATCGCAATGGGTCTATATGAGTTGTGATTGGAAGCTGGTTTCCCCGGCTTTTGAATGGCGATAACTTTCACTTGTCTCCAGTCAGGTGGAACAATATTTTGCTCAAGAAACTTGTTGAACAATTCCAACAAACGTCTTTTTGCGAGGTCGGGCAGATTCTTCACCAAGTTGAATTTAATTCTGTCCAATCCAGGAGCGTTATTGTTACAAGACATGAGTGCTATGGAAAATTCCATCATTGAAAAGGGGCTATCAATGGAATCATCATTTGAAGAAGACTCCCTAACAATGCTATGCGTAGGAACGGAATCTGGACAAACTTTCCTCGCAAAATCAAATATCCATCGATTCGAGTACTCCTCACTCTCATTTCCTACGTTACGATTCCTCATTCGTCTGGCCGTATTCCAAAGAGTGCTCATTGAGGTTTCTCTTGACAAACCTTCCACAAAATGTCTCCAATAGCTGCATTTCTTAACCCGAAGTATGTTCTTGTACTTGGTTTCTAAAACCAAGAATTTTTCAAAATTCTGAGGAGTTCCTCCTCCTCGTTTTAAAAACGTCTTGAAAGCATTTTGTTTCGCGTGTTTAGCATCTGAGCACTCTTTGTCCCACCAAGGATTTGGAGGTCTTCTGTTAGACGATGGACCAAGAAATCGTTTGGTTTGGGCTTGTTCTGCGGCCTCCAGAATCGAACAAACGAGGAAGTCATATTCTTCAAGTGGGGGAAGCTCTTCCATTGAAGTTAAGACACTTGAAATATTACTTTGGTATTTAATCCAGTCAATATTTTTTGTCAAATCATATGGAATATTAACTGAATTAGCAATGCCTTTGTTACTGCTAATTGAGATGATGATTGGTAAATGATCGCTACCATGTAAATCAGGAAATACTTTCCAGGTGCAATCTAGTCGAATTGAAGTCGAACAAAGAGATAAATCTAATGCACTTGGACGTGCAGGAGGTCTTGGGATCCGTGTCATGCTACCCATATTTAGTACCGTCATGCTAAAATTGTCGCAAATATTATATATTAGAGATGATCTGCTATCATTGTAAACGGAACCCCACATCATTCCGTGCGAATTGAAATCTCCTAAAATCAAACGTGGAGCAGGAAGGGCTTCGACAATTTCATTAAGCTGTCGTTGTCCAACTTGAGCTCTTGGAGGAATATATACCGAAGCAATGCAAATGTCCTTTCCTTTAATGTTTATTTGACAAGCAACAACTTCTATACTAGAAGTCGAAGGAATGTTTAATCTATAAAAGGAATAACATTTCTTAATTCCTAAAAGCACTCCACCATACGGGGAGTCTCTGTCGAGACGTATAATGTTAAAGTCATTAAAATTTAAGGCTATGTTTGATGTAAGCCATGTTTCGCACAAAGCAAATACATCACATTTTTGACTATGCAACAAAACTTTAAATGAATCAAGTTTTGGCATGATGCTTCGACAATTCCACTGCAGGACAGTGATTGAATCATTTGCGGCGGATGATAAATTATCCATCAAATGATACAAAACCTGAAAGAGCTGGCCATTGAGCTGATAACTGTTTCAAAAAAGTTCTAGCTATTGGAAGGAATGCTGTTATGATGGTCTTTAGAGGTTCAGAAATATTGAATGCAGCGAAAATCCATTCTACAATTTCCGAAAATTTCAGTAATCCTGTTGGTGAATGTGAAATGGAGCCCACTGGATTATTGTCTTTTCTTGAGCTAGTTCCTGGATTGGTTTGTGAATTTGACAAACCAGGAGGCACAGTTTTTGGTTTTAAATTTGGCTTTTTAGCTTTAACACGGGGATCTTTTTTTGAAGGTATAATTTTAGGTGTCTTTTTTGGTATTTTGTGGTTTGTTAATCTCCTCTTAACAGACCCTTGAGGAGTGACAAACGAGGTATCTTCACTATTTCCGTCAGAGTCAGATTCCTCTGGCTCCGCAAGATTTGAAAAACCGTTTTCGGTTTCCAAAGGGGAGACATGTATGACCGTTTTGAGCATTTCTGCATATGTGCGCTTAGACCGTGCTTTTAAAGAAAGCTTCATTTTGTCTTTACGCAGCTTAAATGCAGCGCACACTGAAAGATCATCATGAGGGCTTTCCCCACAATAAACACATTTTTCAACATCTTTATCGCAAAGATTATCCTTATGAGGCCCTTGACATTTGATACATTTGGACTTATTACTACAGTAAGTAGCTGTATGTCCGAATTTTTTACAGTTCGTGCAATTCATAACATGCGGTACGAAAAGCCGAACAGGAAGACGAATTTTATCGATATAGACATGGCTAGGCAATGCAGATCCGGCAAATGTTACGCGAAACGAATCTGAGGGACGATAAGACTTTTTTCCATCGACAATAGATGCTGAGTACAATTGTTTGCACTCGAGTATCTTAACTCCCTCAAGCATGGAGTTTTTAAAACGGCCAACTCCATTTTTAAGTAAATCATCTGCTGTCAGACTTGCTTCAGTCACAACACCGTCAATTTCTACCTCCTTCGATGGAATGTAAACTCGATATTCAATAGCAAATAATTTACAGGTTACAATATCGTTTGCCTGTTTCAAGTCGTTAACTACAACTCGAATTTTATCTCTATTAACCTTACAGATTTCTTTAACTTCAGAGAAATGTGATGTCAAATCCTTTGTAATTTGCATCAAGTTTAAAATCTTTTCTTTTTTTCGAAGATAGACTATCCATGGCCCAGTGGTACCCTGTGGATAATGTTTAGCCCTCGGAGTATTTAAACTTTTACTAGTATCCGGAATCGGATTCGGATGATCTTCCATGAGATCATCCATTACATTAAATTTTTTTTGTAAATTAATAATACCAAAATAAAAACTTATGTTTAGTAAAATTTCAGATATAAGAAATAAGAAATAAATTAAATTAAATCTACCTTGTAGCTGATGTCTCTGTTCCTTTATCGTGAAGAACGACGTGAAGCTCTTCCAACGATTTCCAATTGGCAGTCTTTTGCTGTTTCCAATTGGCAGTCTTCTGTCGTTTACTGCTATCTCAGTTGCTCTGCCGTCGTTGTGAACACCACTGCACTTGCTGTACCTGACCCCAGGTACAGTGCTTTTGCTCTTGGTGGCGATCAAATGCGATGCTTGCAGTGTAGCACCTCGCGATATATGCCGTCTCTTTTGATCCTACGCAGCGTACAAATTCTGGTACCTGGTAGATCAGCACTGGGTTGCTTTAGCACCTCTGTGCCTTTGCACCCCTTCGTCTTCGCACCTTTATGCGATGGCACCTCTGTGACTCGTCACTTCTATGCTCTCGCACCTCTGTGTCTCTACACCTCTGTGCGTATGAACGGGATGGCCTTCGTTGCTAGCTTTCCAGTCGGGAAACGCCCCGAATATTGCGTTTGCTATGGGCAGTTTAACTACCTGAAGCTTAGAATTGTCTCGGTAGCAGCCGTTAACTCACGAGCCAGTACAATCGAAACACAACCTCTTCGCTTGAATGGTTTTTACTGAATGAGCGAATATCCTTTTGTTTTTCTTCATATTTTCCATAAAACCATTGAAACTTCGTCAGCTTCGTCCCTTAACTCCAAAAATGAGTGGATGAGTTGAAACTTAAATTTTGACAAAGTGCAATTTTCCTAAGATTGAGTGGCTTGAGTTTCTGTGTGTCGAGTGGATAAAACTATGCACACGTCCCCAGTATGCCGAACCATTAATTAATGCATGGATTAGAAAGATTGATTCGACTCAAAACTGATTTTTAAAAAGGCGATGACTTACGTTTTCTTCAAATCGTGTTAGCTCGAAAATTGAAAAAGGTGAACTCTACAAAACTACCTAAAAGGCTATAGCAGGATAAGCATGTAAAATCTGCCCCCAAAGGGAATTCATATTGTTATACCACATTCGAAAGATCATAGACTGTATACAATTTTCTCAAAGTTTCAACCCTTTAACTGCCATATTGACGGAGCTAGGGTGGTTCTATTGATTTTTATTTTATTTGATTTTTGAAGAAACTGCTTCTCCGAAAAATTTGAAAAAAATCAGGCATGTTTAAGGCATTATGGGGATGCTTCACAATTTTTTTTCCAAAATTTTGAAGATGTATTTCTTTCATTAAAAAATATTAGAAAATTTTGAAACATATTTTTCCCTCTTCCAATTTTTGCACCACCCTGGATTTTTTAGTGATAAATAAAGAATTTTTGGACATGTTAAAGTGGTATGTTTCCATATTTTTAAAAAATGTGGACGACCAAAAAATTTGATTTTTTTCTAAAAAATTAATAACAGTCGACCATGCGTCCCCATCAAATTCTGAGAGAAGGAAACGCATGGTGCTTTTTTCTAGTAGTTTATGCAACTCGAGCGCAGGGCTTAGAAATTAAAGTAACGAAAAGGAGGAAATGAGTTTCAACCTTTGCATAATACATACACGATCATACTTCGGGTACAACCTAGAAAGCTACAAAGCAAGAACTTACTGTTATGTGATTCATATATGAATGGTAGTAATATATGAACGTCGCGAGTATCACACATATGCAGTTCGGTTACGGCAGTCAAGAACTAGAGCGGGTGTCAGTTTTTTATGTGTTGCTGATGGATGTAATGAAAGAATAGTGAAAGAAAGAATGAAGATTTCATTACAGCGTCAAAAGTTATCATAAAGATATGTTATCGAGGGATGTCTATAGTTTTCTGGAAAAATGTGTGATAAAGATAAAGTTGGAATTTTGTGTTTGAAAACGTCAATCGAATATCTTCATGATGATTTTCATGGTTTGTAGACTGATAGCGCTATATATTTTTATATTTATTCTAAAATTTGAAACAACAACAGATATAAAAAAAATAGTGATGCGTTATTTTTCGTTTTTGAGTTATAACCTTTGCATAATTTCAAATCAAGCATTTATCGACCATGTCTATTAAAAACTTGATTCGCTGAATCGATCTCTTTAATTCTTGGGTATATTGTGTTGAAAGCTCCATATTTTCCAGAAAATATCTGAGAATACATAATTAACTCAGTAAGTGATTTTCACTCTCAGAGGAACGCTTCCAGGATTTTACAGGTTTAATAATTTTGTTCAAATTGCGAACGGAAAGTTCTAATAAGATAATATTATCAATCCGAGAACGAGAGCAACAAGTATCGGAATATCGTAGCTCTGGAATAGAAGCTTTTGAAAAGGATGTTCTGCCAAGTAATTTTGGATTTAAAGCTTTATCACGAGATGACCCAATTGAGACACACAGATCACAGAAAAGCTATTCGGGCCGGTAATAAGTCTCATTTTTAAAAGCTTACAAGTACTATATCGAGTACACTACAAATTCGACTGGATATTTGGGAATCCGGCGCCGTTGCTGTGAATGCGTTATTGGCAATAGAACTGTTGATTGCTGTTCACACGAGGCCGCCATTATTCACTACCTTTCCTTATGCTCGGTTTTTATCCAGAATTGTAAGACCGGCGAAAATATTGTCAGAAATGCTTAAATCAGAACAGCTACCAAGTGACGATGATAATTCTATAGAATAAACGAAAATAATCAGAGAGAAAATGTGTGCATTGAAACAGCAATGTATTTTTATAACATTTTTATCCCATTTCCTATTTAAATGAAAAATACAGTCAATAATTTACAGAAATTTTTTCGTGACCTTTCTTGCATGAAACTTTTTAATCATTTCATAAAGACAATTAAAGTATCAATTTAATAATTGACCCTTTTGAGTCTTAGTTCTGACTCCTACTGCGTCCATTAGTTCATCTAATAGCAAAATTGTATTAAAAATGATGTGCTGATAAAAAAAACTCCAAGTGGGTTATGAAATCAACCACAAAATGTATAAAAATTTCAGCTTATTTTAAAATTTATAGCAGTTCATCGTTTGGTTTAGATAATATGATATTTAAAAAATAAGAAAAATATGCTTTATTAAACTCAAATTGATGTGACTATATTAGTATTATATTAGGATAAGAATTCTATGTAAAAGTGATGCTACGGCGAAGAACAACTTATGTAAATTGCCTTAAGAAATAAACGTATTTATGGAAAAACAATTCTAAGAAATCGATTCCAACCTTCATCAGTGGCCACTTTTGTTTGACACCATTATAAAAAAAGAAAAAATTAAATTCACTGATGTTTCAACTCGCTATGTATTTAGTGAAATGTACAGAGCTGGCAAAAAGAAAACCGCGTTGTACGAGACCCAACAGTGCAAAACGATTTGACCATTTCATGAAACACTATCGAATCATCGAATTATATACAGTCACTCGCTCTAGTTCTTGACTGCCGTAACCGAACTGCATATGTGTGATACTCGCAACGTTCATATATTACTACCATTCATATATGAACCACATACCAGTAAGTTCTTGCTTTGTAGCTTTCTAAGTTGTACCCGAAGTATGATCGTGTATGTATTATGCAAAGGTTGATAATCATTTCCTTCTTTTCGTTACTTTGATTTCTAAGCCCTGCGCTTGAGTTGCATCATAAACTACTAGAACAAAACACCATGCGTTTCCCTTTAAGAGAACTTTATGGGAACGCATGGTCGACTACTACTAGAAACTGCTAAGATAAAGCACCATGCGTTTCCTTCTCTCAGAATTTGATGGGAACGCATGGTCGACTGTTATTTAAATATTTTGGTCGTCCACATTTTTAAAAAATATGAAAACATACCATTTTAACACGTCCAACAATTCTTTATTTATCACTAAAAAATCCAGGGTGGTGCAAAATTTGGAAGAGAGAAAAAATATGTTTCAAAATTTTCTAGTATTTTTTAATGAAAGAAATACATATTCAAAAATTTTGAAAAAAATTGTGCAGCATCCCCATAATACCTTAAACATACCTGATTTTTTTCAAATTTTTCGGAGGAGCAGTTTCTTCAAAAATCAAATAAAATAAAAATCAATAGAACCACCCTAGCTCCGTCAATATGGCAGTTAAAGGGTTGAAACTTTGAGAAAATTGTTTCCAGCCTATGACCTTTCGAATGTGGTATGACAATATGAATTCCCTTTGGGGGCAGATTTCACATGCTTATCCTGCTATAGCCTTTGAACAAAATTCTAAAAAATCTTTATTTTTTCTTTGTAATATTCAGTTTAAAATTGGTCTAACACTATATATTTAAAATTAAATCAATTTCATACTTTTTAGAAATGAATTAGTAATAGTTAAACAAATTCAGACATTTACAACCAAGAATGGCTTTTATCGTATCAAAGAACGCTCTCTACTAACCCTTCACACGATTCAATCAAGGCCATCAAAGAGAGACGGAAATCATCGCAGCAACAAAAAACCGGCATGGTTCATTTAACATAGAATGGACACTAGTGCGAGAGCGAATTTCTCTCAATGACCTGCCTGAGCATCACGAGTTAGCACGCTGCTGTGGGGATTCTCTCTGAAGCGACAATCGGTCGCTTATTCTCGTTTCGCGATCCGATTCTATGTGGGCAGTTGATAATTGCGATAGAATCATTTCACTATTTTACCGCTTACTCTAACTATGTGCATATAACCTTTGTATAATTTATGTGTATGGAAATGTATGTGAATGCGATTATTGCGAAATATACCTGTTTTTTTCGGTAATTTCTTCAGTGCAGATTAAAAGATGATAGCTTCAGTTATTATTATCGGTAAATAATTTTGGAGAAGGATTGCTAAGAGTACCGTAATAATCGAAAGAGAAAGTAAACAAAGAGAATCTCGCATTGTTACATTCGTCGTTTTGAACATTTTATACAGAATTATTTTTTAAGGAACGTGAAATACTCAGAGTATGAAGTGGAGCGAAGAAATGTAAAAAAAATGTTTCGTATGACCTCACACGAAATATTGATTGGAAATACTACGCAAATTCGATATCTGAGAAACTAGCTACAACACAAGAACTTCCTCCGGAGGAAGAGTACACATTTCTGGCTGACTTGATTCTCGATACCGCGATTCAATCTCAGACCAAACGTGTACCCGGCGCGAAAACTTACATCCATCCTCCCAACCCGTGGTGGGACAAAGAGTGCTCAGAGCTGAAAGTAGAAAAAACTTCAGCTTTCATCGCGTTTAGAAAAAATGGAACACCAGATAACTATCGAAAATACGCGTCGTTAGATTTTAAAATGAAAAGCATAATTAAAGCTAAGAAACGCGGTTATTGGCGTCGGTTCGTAGAGGGATTGTCGAGAGAAACATCAATGAGCACTCTTTGGAATACGGCCCGACGAATGCGCAACCATAATACCACGAACGAAAATGAGGAATATTCTCACCGCTGGATATTCGATTTCGCTAAAAAAGTATGTCCTGACTCTGTTCCGGAGCTGAAGATCACCCACGTCACGTCATCAAACAGGAACGACACATCGTTTTCAATGGTAGAGTTCTCACTTGCGCTCCTGTCATGTAACAATAAAGCTCCGGGGCTAGACAGAATCAAATTCAACTTGTTGAAGAATCTGCCTGACACCGCCAAAAGACGCTTGCTGAATTTATTCAACGAGTTCATAGAGGGTAATATTGTACCACACGACTGGAGACAAGTGAGAGTGATCGCCATTCAAAAACCAGGGAAACCAGCCTCCGATCACAATTCGTATAGGCCGATTGCTATGCTTTCCTGTATCCGAAAATTGTTCGAAAAAATGATTCTATTTCGCCTAGACAATTGGGCCGAGACTAATGGTTTGCTTTCAGATACACAATTTGGCTTCCGCAAGGGGAAAGGAACGAACGATTGTCTTGCGTTGCTCTCAACAGAAATTCAAATGGCATTTACTCGTAAAGAACAAATGGCATCAGTTTTCCTAGATATCAAGGGGGCTTTCGACTCAGTTTCTATAAATATCCTGTCTGAGAAGTTGCATCAGCATGGTCTTTCGCCAGTTTTGAATAACTTTTTGTATAATCTATTGTCCGAGAAACACATGTATTTCGCGCATGGTGATTTGTCGACAATACGATTCAGTTACATGGGTCTTCCTCAGGGCTCATGCTTAAGCCCCCTTTTATACAATTTTTACGTGAACAACATTGATGAATGTATCAATACATCTTGCACGCTAAGACAACTTGCCGACGACAGCGTTGTGTCTATTATAGGACCCAAAGCTGCCGATCTTCAAGGACCATTACAAGATACTCTCGACAACTTGTCATCATGGGCTCTTCAGATGGGTATCGAGTTCTCTACGGAGAAAACTGAGTTGGTTGTATTTTCAAGGAAGCGAGAACCAGCACAATTACAGCTTCAACTAAGGGGTGAAACCATAGCTCAGGTCTTCACATTTAAATATCTCGGGGTCTGGTTCGACTCCAAGGGAACCTGGGGATGTCACATTAGGTATCTGAAACAAAAATGCCAGCAGAGAATAAATTTTCTTCGTACAATAACTGGAACTTGGTGGGGAGCTCACCCAGGAGACTTAATAAGGCTGTACAAAACAACGGTACTGTCTGTAATGGAATATGGATGCTTCTGCTTCCGATCCGCCGCGAACACCCATTTCATTAAACTGGAAAGAATTCAGTATCGTTGTTTGCGTATTGCCTTAGGTTGCATGCAGTCGACTCACACGATGAGTCTCGAAGTGCTCGCGGGCGTCTTACCGTTGAAAAATCGATTCTGGGATCTCTCATATCGATTGCTAATCCGATGCGACATCTTGAATCCGATGGTGATTGAAAACTTCGAAAGGCTTATCGAGCTCAATTCTCAGACCCGTTTCATGTCCTTGTACTTTAATTTCATGGCTCAAAATATCAATCCTTCTTCATATATTCCAAACCGTGCTCATTTCTTGGATACTTCTAATTCTACTGTGTTTTTCGATACATCCATGAAAGAAGAAATTCGTGGAATCCCGGATCACGTACACCCTCAAGTGGCCCCAAATATTTTTAATAACAAATTCAGAACAGTCAACTGTGAAAAGATGTTTTACACTGACGGATCAAACATCAACAGGTCCACTGGCTTTGGAATCTTCAATCAGAACATCACCGCTTCTTACAAACTCAGTGATCCGGCTTCAGTTTACGTCGCAGAATTAGCTGCTATTCAGTACACCCTCGAGATCATTGAAACCTTGCCCAAAGACCATTACTTCATCGTCACGGACAGTCTAAGCTCAATAGAAGCTCTCCGGGCGATGAAACCAGGAAAGTATCCCCCATATTTCCTGGGGAAAATAAGGGAACATTTAAGAGCTTTATCTGAGCGGTCTTATTTAATATCGTTAGTCTGGGTCCCTTCGCATTGCTCTATTCCGGGCAATGAAAAGGCAGACTCATTGGCTAAAGTGGGCGCATTGGAAGGTGATATTTACGAAAGACCAATCTGCTTCAACGAATTTTTCAGCATTTCTCGTCAGAAGACACTCGAAAGTTGGCAAGCTTCATGGAGCAATGGAGACCTAGGACGTTGGCTATACTCTATAATTCCAAAGGTATCGACGAAGCCTTGGTTTGAGGGGATGAAAGTGGGTCGCGATTTCATTCGTGTGATGTCCCGACTTATGTCTAATCACTCCGAGTTGGGTACGCATCTCTGGCGAATTGGCCTCGCTGAAAATGGTATCTGCGCTTGTGGCAATGGTTACCACGACATCGAGCATATTGTGTGGTCATGTGCCCTGAATCGTTTCGCAAGATTACAGTTAAGAGACTCCCTTTGGGCCCGAGGTAGGCCACCAAATGTGCCGGTGCGAGATGTACTAGCAAGTCGCGATTGCACTTATATGTACTCGATTTACATCTTTCTGAAAAATATTGGTTTATCAATCTAGTTACTGCTTTTCTTTATTTACATCCTTTACAGTTCACCTTTCCCCAAAATGCCATATGGTGACGTACTGATTGGTTTTTGGTAATCACACATCGGAAATTTTGAGCCAAAATGAAACGAAGATTACACGAAGACTTTGAAGTTATTACATTATTATTATCTGTTTTTTGTTGTTGTATATTGTTTGAGTGTGTATGTAACTATTTGTTTTTTCCATACTAACCTGGAGTAACCGCCAGTAATTCGGCTCCCTTTTTCAACACTAACCTTAAATTTTCTATAGTTTAACCATAAATGTATTCCCCACTCTTTATCTCTCCCACCAACCTTGTATGTGTATGTATATATGTTAAATAATAATTGTAATTATATTGTACGAAAAAATACAATACAGACTTTGGCACCTCTGAGCTAAAGCTATGTGCCATATCAAATAAACGATCTGAAGAAAAAAAAAAAATGTAAAAAAAAATTTCTCACGGCTCATGCATTGAGACACGAGTTCTTGTAGCATCTTCTACCGGATTGAAAAAGTTGTATATAATGTAGAGAAATATCGAGCAGTTTCTGTCAAATTTTTGGCAATGTTTACAACACTTCAAGTTTCGGATTATAAATCCCCATTTCAACACAAGAATATGATTTTGATGATAAAAAGCAATACAAATGTACACTTTAAAAAAATATGCACTAAAAAGTAATTCTATAATTCTTCAAAAAAACCGAAGAAATTTAATAAAAAATGTTATTTGAACCTGGCACTAAAACAGATGGTGAATAGATATTAAAACAATAAAATATTATTATAAAACTCAAAGGTAATGCTATTGTAAATTGTATATTTATGTTAGAATACTTGATCTTGTATGTGTAGATTTTTTAAAACGCAGCAATTTAACGAAAACCGAAGTTCTTCGAATTTCATGTCTAAATGTTTCAGAAGTAATCATACTTCTAGGAGTTTTTGAAGTTCGAGAAGTAGGATCATTTTATTGTCCTCAAGTTGTGGAAAAACATTCGGTGAAAATTTGCAATTGCCATATATTGTTTTAACTGTAACTTCATCAATTTTAAAAAGGCAAAGCTTATGATAACAATCTTTTGGAACTGATTATGGACATAACAAGTAGTTTTCTTACAAGCGCTGCATCTCGCAATGTTATCAAGAAAATGGTTTATCAGATCACTGACTAGTGTTACTGTTTACAGATACAGATCTTAAACAAAACTTGATTCAATCAAAAATTTGCAGATGTGAGCAAAATATAAATGATTTTTTGTATGTTTGATAGAAAATAACTCTAGCGAACTTTTTCTTGTCTCAAAAATAAATAGCTGAAATAATCAATCAACAATTTCATTGATTTTGGTTACTGTGTTTCAATTGACAAATAAAGCAGTAAATAACAAATCCCAACCAATAATACAGCAGTAAGATCTACCCTGAATCGGTGTTCAACATTATCCGGTCCTGAACACAAAATTTGTTACCCCATATCAGTATATCGGACCACATTGATCGATATATTGCCACACATGCAATCACAATGCCACCAACATCATTAGTCCGTTTAGCTATCGGAAGGACCGTTGAGAAAATTATTTCGAGCTAATAAATTTTGCTTCGCACTTCTACCTGTAATGACCATTGGCACCACCCGTGGATAAATCTCTGCCCTGACCAAGCTTGACTTCGCGTGTTAGCTTCGCCGAGTGCTGTTAGCTGTAATGAAATTTGCTGTTATGCTTTTAGGTGTGGTTTTCATCCAACCATATGCCTGCTTGCAGCTTAGTTTCCCGGGAAATACATACGTGCAACAATCTCGCTGGGCGCTGTGGCATCTGAGAAAATTAGTCCTGATTTTCTGGTTCACTCAGGAGTAACAATGTTTAATATTTGCTGAGCCTTAATGCTCCCACCGTGAGGTTGCTTCGACCTTTTGGTTGTTTTGACTGTTTTGTTTTGGTTTTAATACAGGTTGACATCTACTTGGACTATAAATATTCATTATATTAAGCCCAATGTCCCAAAGTCAGTGACTGTTTTGCATAAAATAATTAGCACCAGTGTTAAGGGTTTTCATGGTAAAGTACTGAACCTCCAAACCAATTAGTGTGTCTTGGAACTCCGACCTAATTTATGTCAGTGATCAGAGCAAATATTCTGTCAATCATATACAGCCATATAATAGCCGTTGATTTCTTTTAGAGCACATTCAAGGTTGAAAAGTCTATACAAAAATTGAATTTCAACCACGGGGATTTTCTTTTCAAAGTAATACCTTCACTTTTGTGAATGAATCAAATGCTTTAATAAAATCTTCGAAGTCTAGGTATCGAATTTCATCATCATCATTATAATAAAAAAAAAAAACTTCGCATATGAACATGCGGCAATTGTCTAGCGAGACCAGCGCCCCATACTCTCCACGATTGATCCAGCAGAAATTATTATAAATAATTCACAGCTATTTAAACTTTATGTATTCTAGTTAACTAACTTTCACATCTGATACGATGTTGTTTTTTAATGCTTCACAGGAACGTCTACTTCTATCTGTGCTTCCGGAACACGTCGCCGTCAAAATGCGACAAGATCTGGGATCAACAAATTCGGAACAGTTCAAGAAAATCTACATGAGCCGTCACGAAAATGTCAGGTAAGCGTGAATTTTCATCCGCCAGCTTCACTGAATCTTGATTTAAAGCGGAACACCGTTTGCAGCGGTTTGCAAAATAGACAGTGTGCTTTTCTGCTGTTCCTGCGTTAGAGATGGCCAACGATAACGAAAACGTATATTTGTTTAATTCTTCAACCAAACGGAATACAAGGGAACTAGCAAAAAAAAACTGATTAGTGTGTCTATCAAATGGTTTTAATACTTCGAATATCATTGAAAAAATTAAGGTTTGCTTCAAAATCACCAGGGGTGGTTTTTGAGTTATCGATTTGTCTGTTAGATGTTGCTTATAATATGTAAACAGGATTACGTTTGATTTTTTATGTTTTTTTTTTTCATAAATACGTTTATTTCATAGGCAATATACATAAGTTTTTCTTCGCCGTGGCATCCACAATACATAGTAGTTTAAACCTAATACATTTCGAATATCATATTAGTATGTTGGTACTCATTAGTTAATCTAAACACTGTTTTTATCAAGCGAGTTGCTATTTTAAATTACATTAAATAAAATACATTTATTTTGTACATGATCTTATAACTATTTCAGGATTGTTTGTATCAGTTCACCACTTATATTCAATATCCTATAGTTGGCTATTGGTTGAACTCATGGAAGAGAAAACAGTTTAACATAAAATAAAATTTAAATTGGAACTCCAATGGATTTAATGAAATGATAAAGAAGTTTCATGTATGGAAGGTCACGACAAGCAAGAATGTCGCGAACTGGGACATTGGATAGTCTACCTTGGGTACGCAAGGAATTTATTAGTTGAGATCTGACATCACGAAACTCCACGCATGTCCAAACAACATGGTCAATATCGCGGTAACCTTCGCCGCAAGCACAATGATTAGTCTCGGAAAGTCCAATTCGAAGGAGATGTGCATCTAACGTGTAGTGATTGGACATGAGTCTGGACATCACACGAATGAAATCTCCACTCACATCCAGTCCCCTGAACCATGCCTTTGTCGATATTTTAGGAATAATTGAGTGCATCCACCGACCCAGATCATCTTTATCCCAAGAAGCTTGCCAGCTGGCAAGTGTTCTTTGGCGAGACGCGCTATAGAATTCGTTGAAAGCAATCGGTCTCTCATAAATTTCACCCTCAATAGCACCACGTTTGGCTAAAATATCGGCTCTTTCATTGCCTGGAATGGAGCAATGAGCCGGAACCCAAACTATTGTGATTAGATAATTATTATTCAATATGTCGTTCAGACACTGTTTTATTTTACCCAAGAAAAACGGTTCATTTTTGCCAGCAGCGTTTGAGCGAATGGCTTCAATTGCACTCAGACTATCTGTGAAGAGGAAATAATGGTTTGGAGATAATGTGACGATTACATTCAAGCTATAATGAACTGCTGCTAACTCTGCTATATAAACAGATGCAGGTTCTTGAAGCTTGAATGAGGCCGAAACATTATTGTTGAACATACCAAACCCTGTCGCTTCTTCCATTCGCGATCCGTCCGTGTAAAACATTTTCTCAGAGTTAATATGCCTGAACTTACTTGAAAATATTTTTGGGATTTCCATAGAGCGTAGGTGGTCCGGGATTCCACGCACTTCGCGCTGCATGGATGTGTCGAAAAATAAAGTTGAGTCAGGTACATTTAGGAGGCTGACACGGATAGGAATATATCTTGAAGGGTTGATTTCCTGTGACATATGGTTAAAATATACTGTCATGAATTTTGTTTGAGATCGAAGCTCGACTAGTCGTTCGAAATTATTAATTACCATGGGATTCAGCACATCACATCTTATTAGCAGGCGTGATGAAAGCTCCCAAAATCGATCTTTTAATGGAAGAACTCCCGCCAGAACTTCAAGACTCATTGTATGTGTCGAATGCATGCAGCCTAAAGCAATTCGCAAACAACGGTACTGAATTCGCTCAAGTTTGATAATATGAGAATTTGCAGCGGAACGAAAACAAACGCATCCATATTCCATCACTGAAAGTATCGTTGTCTGATACAATTTTATTAGATCTTGCGGATGAGCACCCCACCAAGACCCTGTTATTGTTCGAAGAAAATTTACTCTTTGTTGGCATTTCGTTATCAGATACCTAATGTGTCCTCCCCACGTGCATTTGGAATCAAACCACACCCCGAGGTATTTGAAAGTCAAAACCTGTTCGATTATTCTTCCCATCATATGAAGCTGAAGTTGCGCGGGATCATGCTTTTTTGAAAAGACGACCAGCTCTGTTTTCTCCGCAGAGAATTCGATACCAAGATGAACAGCCCAAACGGACAATTTATCTAAGGTATCTTGCAATGGTTTTTGCAGATCAATAGCTTTGGATCCAGTAACTGAAACCACGCCATCATCTGCCAATTGTCTTAGTGTACATGGGGTTACTAGACAGCTGTCAATGTCATTCACGTAAAAATTATAGAGGAGCGGACTGAGGCATGAGCCTTGCGGGAGACCCATGTAGCTAATTCTGATTGTTGCCAAATCGCCATGTGAAAAATGCATGCGTTTCTCTGACAAAAGGTTGTGCAAATAATTATTTATAACCGCTGGGAGTCCATGTTGGTGGAGCTTGTCTGAAAGAACATCAATGGAAACTGAATCAAATGCTCCTTTAATGTCTAAAAATACAGATGCCATTTGTTGCTTTTGAGCGAAGGCAATTTGGATGTCAGACGAAAGTAATGCAAGGCAATCATTCGTCCCTTTATTTCTACGGAAGCCAAACTGAGTATCTGACAACAAACCGTTCGTCTCGACCCAAGTGTCGAGACGTCGTAGAATAATTTTTTCGAACAATTTTCTGATGCAGGACAACATCGCAATGGGTCTATATGAGTTGTGATTGGAAGCTGGTTTCCCCGGCTTTTGAATGGCGATAACTTTCACTTGTCTCCAGTCAGGTGGAACAATATTTTGCTCAAGAAACTTGTTGAACAATTCCAACAAACGTCTTTTTGCGAGGTCGGGCAGATTCTTCACCAAGTTGAATTTAATTCTGTCCAATCCAGGAGCGTTATTGTTACAAGACATGAGTGCTATGGAAAATTCCATCATTGAAAAGGGGCTATCAATGGAATCATCATTTGAAGAAGACTCCCTAACAATGCTATGCGTAGGAACGGAATCTGGACAAACTTTCCTCGCAAAATCAAATATCCATCGATTCGAGTACTCCTCACTCTCATTTCCTACGTTACGATTCCTCATTCGTCTGGCCGTATTCCAAAGAGTGCTCATTGAGGTTTCTCTTGACAAACCTTCCACAAAATGTCTCCAATAGCTGCATTTCTTAACCCGAAGTATGTTCTTGTACTTGGTTTCTAAAACCAAGAATTTTTCAAAATTCTGAGGAGTTCCTCCTCCTCGTTTTAAAAACGTCTTGAAAGCATTTTGTTTCGCGTGTTTAGCATCTGAGCACTCTTTGTCCCACCAAGGATTTGGAGGTCTTCTGTTAGACGATGGACCAAGAAATCGTTTGGTTTGGGCTTGTTCTGCGGCCTCCAGAATCGAACAAACGAGGAAGTCATATTCTTCAAGTGGGGGAAGCTCTTCCATTGAAGTTAAGACACTTGAAATATTACTTTGGTATTTAATCCAGTCAATATTTTTTGTCAAATCATATGGAATATTAACTGAATTAGCAATGCCTTTGTTACTGCTAATTGAGATGATGATTGGTAAATGATCGCTACCATGTAAATCAGGAAATACTTTCCAGGTGCAATCTAGTCGAATTGAAGTCGAACAAAGAGATAAATCTAATGCACTTGGACGTGCAGGAGGTCTTGGGATCCGTGTCATGCTACCCATATTTAGTACCGTCATGCTAAAATTGTCGCAAATATTATATATTAGAGATGATCTGCTATCATTGTAAACGGAACCCCACATCATTCCGTGCGAATTGAAATCTCCTAAAATCAAACGTGGAGCAGGAAGGGCTTCGACAATTTCATTAAGCTGTCGTTGTCCAACTTGAGCTCTTGGAGGAATATATACCGAAGCAATGCAAATGTCCTTTCCTTTAATGTTTATTTGACAAGCAACAACTTCTATACTAGAAGTCGAAGGAATGTTTAATCTATAAAAGGAATAACATTTCTTAATTCCTAAAAGCACTCCACCATACGGGGAGTCTCTGTCGAGACGTATAATGTTAAAGTCATTAAAATTTAAGGCTATGTTTGATGTAAGCCATGTTTCGCACAAAGCAAATACATCACATTTTTGACTATGCAACAAAACTTTAAATGAATCAAGTTTTGGCATGATGCTTCGACAATTCCACTGCAGGACAGTGATTGAATCATTTGCGGCGGATGATAAATTATCCATCAAATGATACAAAACCTGTAAGAGCTGGCCATTGAGCTGATAACTGTTTCAAAAAAGTTCTAGCTATTGGAAGGAATGCTGTTATGATGGTCTTTAGAGGTTCAGAAATATTGAATGCAGCGAAAATCCATTCTACAATTTCCGAAAATTTCAGTAATCCTGTTGGTGAATGTGAAATGGAGCCCACTGGATTATTGTCTTTTCTTGAGCTAGTTCCTGGATTGGTTTGTGAATTTGACAAACCAGGAGGCACAGTTTTTGGTTTTAAATTTGGCTTTTTAGCTTTAACACGGGGATCTTTTTTTGAAGGTATAATTTTAGGTGTCTTTTTTGGTATTTTGTGGTTTGTTAATCTCCTCTTAACAGACCCTTGAGGAGTGACAAACGAGGTATCTTCACTATTTCCGTCAGAGTCAGATTCCTCTGGCTCCGCAAGATTTGAAAAACCGTTTTCGGTTTCCAAAGGGGAGACATGTATGACCGTTTTGAGCATTTCTGCATATGTGCGCTTAGACCGTGCTTTTAAAGAAAGCTTCATTTTGTCTTTACGCAGCTTAAATGCAGCGCACACTGAAAGATCATCATGAGGGCTTTCCCCACAATAAACACATTTTTCAACATCTTTATCGCAAAGATTATCCTTATGAGGCCCTTGACATTTGATACATTTGGACTTATTACTACAGTAAGTAGCTGTATGTCCGAATTTTTTACAGTTCGTGCAATTCATAACATGCGGTACGAAAAGCCGAACAGGAAGACGAATTTTATCGATATAGACATGGCTAGGCAATGCAGATCCGGCAAATGTTACGCGAAACGAATCTGAGGGACGATAAGACTTTTTTCCATCGACAATAGATGCTGAGTACAATTGTTTGCACTCGAGTATCTTAACTCCCTCAAGCATGGAGTTTTTAAAACGGCCAACTCCATTTTTAAGTAAATCATCTGCTGTCAGACTTGCTTCAGTCACAACACCGTCAATTTCTACTTCCTTCGATGGAATGTAAACTCGATATTCAATAGCAAATAATTTACAGGTTACAATATCGTTTGCCTGTTTCAAGTCGTTAACTACAACTCGAATTTTATCTCTATTAACCTTACAGATTTCTTTAACTTCAGAGAAATGTGATGTCAAATCCTTTGTAATTTGCATCAAGTTTAAAATCTTTTCTTTTTTTCGAAGATAGACTATCCATGGCCCAGTGGTACCCTGTGGATAATGTTTAGCCCTCGGAGTATTTAAACTTTTACTAGTATCCGGAATCGGATTCGGATGATCTTCCATGAGATCATCCATTACATTAAATTTTTTTTGTAAATTAATAATACCAAAATAAAAACTTATGTTTAGTAAAATTTCAGATATAAGAAATAAAAAATAAATTAAATTAAATCTACCTTGTAGCTGATGTCTCTGTTCCTTTATCGTGAAGAACGACGTGAAGCTCTTCCAACGATTTCCAATTGGCAGTCTTTTGCTGTTTCCAATTGGCAGTCTTCTGTCGTTTACTGCTATCTCAGTTGCTCTGCCGTCGTTGTGAACACCACTGCACTTGCTGTACCTGACCCCAGGTACAGTGCTTTTGCTCTTGGTGGCGATCAAATGCGATGCTTGCAGTGTAGCACCTCGCGATATATGCCGTCTCTTTTGATCCTACGCAGCGTACAAATTCTGGTACCTGGTAGATCAGCACTGGGTTGCTTTAGCACCTCTGTGCCTTTGCACCCCTTCGTCTTCGCACCTTTATGCGATGGCACCTCTGTGACTCGTCACTTCTATGCTCTCGCACCTCTGTGTCTCTACACCTCTGTGCGTATGAACGGGATGGCCTTCGTTGCTAGCTTTCCAGTCGGGAAACGCCCCGAATATTGCGTTTGCTATGGGCAGTTTAACTACCTGAAGCTTAGAATTGTCTCGGTAGCAGCCGTTAACTCACGAGCCAGTACTATCGAAACACAACCTCTTCGCTTGAATGGTTTTTACTGAATGATTTTTTATGTTGACATTAACGTTCTTAAATACACAAGTCACGTATGTCTTTTCACAAGTTTTTTCAGAGTTAATCGCATTTGTGGCACATTATGTTTTCGAAAAAAAAGCAGCTAAAGCTCATCGATTAAAACATGTAAAGTGTTTCGTCGATGTAGTCGTATTCCAAAAAGCAATTCGCCAACATTTAAGAGCTATCCCATGGTAATTAATAATTTCGAACGACTAGTCGAGCTTCAATCTCAAACAAAATTCATGACAGTATATTTTAACCACATGTCACAGGAAATCAACCCATCAAGATATATTCCTATCCGTGTCAGCATCCTGAATGCCCCTGACTCAACTTTATTTTTCGATACATCCATGCAGCGCGAAGTGCGTGGAATCCCGGATCATCTACGCTCGACGGAAATTCCAAAAATATTTTCAAGTAAGTTCAGGCATATTGACTCTGAGAAAATGTTTTACACTTACGGATCGCGAATTGAAGAAGCGACAGGGTTTGGTATGTTCAACAATAATGTTTCGGCCTCATTCAGGCTTCAAGAACCTGCATCTGTTTACATAGAAGAGTTAGCAGCAGTTCATTATAGCTTGAGTGTAATCGTTACAGTATCTCCAAACCATTATTTCCTCTTCACAGATAGTCTGAGTGCAATTGAAGCCATTCGCTCAAACATGACTGGCAAGAATGAACCGTTTTTCTTGGGCAAAATAAAACAGTGCCTGAACGACATATTGAACAATAGTTATCGAATCACTATAGTCTGGGTCCCGGCTCATTGCTCCATTCCTGGCAATTAAAGAGCCGATATTTTAGCCAAATGTGGTGCTATTGAGAGTTAAATTCATAAGCGACCGATTGCTTTCAACGAATTATATAGCTCTTCTCGCCAAAGAACACTTTCTAGCTGGCAAGCTTCTTGGGATAGAGATGATCTGGGTCGGTGGATGCACTCAATTATTCCTAAAATATCGACAAAGGCATGGTTCAGGGGACTGAATATGAGTAGGGATTTCATTCGTATGATGTCCAGACTCATGTCCAATCACTACACGTTAGACGCACATCTCCTTCGAATTGGACTTTCCGAGACTAATCATTGTGCTTGTTGAGTAGGTTATCGGGATATTGGTCATGTCGTTTGGACATGCGTGGAGTATCTTGATGTCAGATCTCAACTAATAAATTCTTTGCGTACACAAGGTAGACTATCCAATGTCCCAGTTCGAGACATTCTTGCTTGTCGTGACCTTCCATACATGAAACTTCTTTATCATTTCATAAAGAAAATTGGAGTTTCAATTTAATAAAGGACCCTTTTAAGACTTAGTTCTGATTCCAGCTGCGACCATGTGTTCAACCAATAGCTAAATTAGAATATAAATTATGTAATGATACAAACAAACTCGAAATAGTTTATGAAATTATCAACAAAATGTCTGAAAATAACAGCTTATTTTATTATTTATAGAAGTTAATCGTTTGGTTCAAATAATATTTCCGAGATAGATATTTCTTCAGATGATATTTAAGTATTAAGAGGAATATGTTTTAATAAATTTAAATCGTTGTGACTATTTTAGAAATATATTAGGATAAGAATTTTATGTAAAAGTGATGCTACGGCGAAGAAAAACTTATGTAAACTGCCTTAAGAAATAAACGTTTTTATGAAAAAACGTGATTAATCCACCTAGCAGTGAGATGATACCTTTTTTTATCAATACGCATGTGTTTTTGCATGGATATTCTTAGGTGTTTTAGTTCTCATGACATTATTTTAATTATCGTCGTTTTAAACGGCAAATTGAGATTTTAATCACTCATTACATTTTTATACTAATCACCCCGTATCTCCTAAACCGGAAGTCGGATCTGACTAAAAAGTAAATGTTTTATAGGATTTCAAGACCTCTCATTTGAATCATTGATGTTTCTTAGATTTTATTTGAATCTTAGGTCGGTTCAACCATCTACGAGAAAAATTAATTGCATTATTCTAATTTCGTTTCACATATCATCATGTGGTTCCGCAATCAGAAATCGGATCCAAACGTAATTCAGGAACCTTGTTTGGGAGTATACGACTTTTCATATGAATCTGAGTTTGTAGAAAACGGTTTAACCATCTCCGAGAATATTGAGTGAAATTATTTGTCACACACGCATTTGCTGATCTCGACGAACTGAGTCGTATGGTATATGGAAGTCATGTTCTTCCAGCATTTATTGCTGTAAATAGTTTAAATCAATATAATTATGGAATTACTTCCAACTCGATAATGCTGGTATCATCTGGTTTACATATGCCATATTCGAAAGATTATGTTGCCAAAAATGAACCGTGCTAAAATTGATCCGAGGCAAATTGTCATAAAAAGGATGCTGTACACAGTCTTTTTGGTACTTAGAAACAATTATATGTAACAGTATAAAAGATCGTGTTTCATGTTGCTCCCAAGCATTGCTTTTTCATACAGCGCTCAAAATTCCTTCTACTGGAATAAGGCTTACACAAAAATATCGATATCTCCGTTAAAAATGGACGGATTTTAACAATCTATGGCTTGTTGGATAGGTATTACCGAGCGAAATCTAAGTCTGAAAACATATTCTGTTTTCAAGGTCAAATGTGACAGATACTGTCAAAAAACTGAAAATTTTGACATAAAACTTCGTATAACTCAAAAAGTAAACATCCGATCTCAAAACCATTCAATAGCGTTCTGGGTGACGGGGAGACCTTTCATTTGCGACTAGTTTGATCAAAATCGGTCCAGCCATCTCTGAGATCTCGACCTCTTAGTTGACAACACACATACAGACACACACACATACACACACACACACAGACATTTGCTCAGTTCGTCGAGCTGAATCGATTGGTATATGACATTCGGCCCTCCGGGCCTCGGAAAATTTTTCGAAAGTTTGAGCGAATTCTATACCTATTTTTTATATATATAAAAAAAGGTAAAAAAAAAACACGACACGATAACACGCTGTCTCATACCGCTAAACTTGTGAGGGGAACATTAAAATAACTCAATTGGGAAATATAATCACTCCCACCTTACTCTCCATACCTTGCCCCGTCTAACTGTTGCCTTTAAGTATGGGTAGGACACTCGATTGCTGAGCCGAGCATCACTAGTTTTGAAAACTTCCATTTTTCACTCGTCGAATGATATGCCTTGAAAGAAAAGTTTTTTTTTTGGATCATTTCCAAAATTTGCGAAAGATGGGCAAAATGTTAGGAATTTTTTATAAAAACAAATTCAGACTTTTCCCAAATTTATGCGTTATTTTATTAGAAAATTTCAATTAAAACCTCTGGTAATACAAAAAGTGAAAATGGCGAACAGAAAAGATAATATGATAATTTATGGTAGAACAAGTGCAAAAACCAGAGAAAGAATAATGTTATTATATATTATCTGAATGTGTTTCATTGAGCGACAGCGTAAAGAGTAGCTGAATCCAAACTGTAACTTCTTCAAATTTTCAAAACCTACTGGCTGGTGACAACAAAAACTCATTTCTGCTGTACTGGTTCCCCATTTTCGGTTCCGGAAGCACCTGAAATAGTGATGGACAAAAATCCCGTAATGAAACTTACGTAGATTTGTCAAATATGACAGAAACGATTTTTGCGAATTGTAATTTAATTATTGATTCCGAATCACTTCGATTATTGAAAAATTTTGTTTTTACTCTCTGTTCCAAAATTACAGTGCGATGAGAGCTAAAAATTTGAAACCGTCATACAAGTTACGAAGCAAAATGGGTTCGAAACCGTCGAATCATTTACATTAATTTTTTACTGATCAACATCAGCTGGTCGCATTGAAAATGAATCCTTCCAATCCCTGTTAGGACATCGCCAACGGACATTCAAGACCTCATGACGCGAGAGTCGGTAGTCAGCGAAATGCAGTTAAGATAAACTGCAGTTTTGTGGTTTGGAATGTGGCCAAGGAGAATGTGCAAAGTTCGATGGAAGAGATTCAACGATGCAATTCGTATACAGGGTCCGCCATGTAACATTTTTTTTGAACTAGCGGTTATTTCGGCATTGGTAACCTTAATGTCACTTCTGATTTGACAGAAACTTAGTTTTATCCTTCCGCTTAACGAAAATGGTTGTGTATACGCTTGAGAAACGCGTGAAAATAGTGCAGTTTTACTTTGAAGAAGACGCCGATTTTTGCCAAAATATCATCTTCTCGGATGAGGCACATTTTCATCTCGGCGAGTATGTTAAAAAGCAAAATTGTCGCGTCTGGGGGGCGGAAAACCCGCACGTTATCATGGAGAAGCCGATGCATCCACAGAGAGTGACGGTTTGGTGCGGATTTTGGTCTGGCGGCATCATTGGGCCATTTTTCTTCGAAAATGAATGCTACCGCGCAATTGATTAGCGATTGGTTCTTCCCGTTACTTGAAAAGGACAAATTTTACACCATTTGGTTCCAACAAGCCGGCGCTCCGTGCCACACAGCCAACGCTACGATCGATCTTCTGCGCACAGTCTTCGAAAATCGAATTATCAGTCGAAATTCGGATGTCGTTTTGCCGTCTTTGTAGGGCTGTCAAAGATAGGTGTTATGTGGACAAGCCAGAGAGAATTCAAGCCTTGAAGGACAACATTCGTGCAGCCATAGCTGAAATAAAGCAGCATATAAACGAAAATATACTAAAAAACTGGACCAACCGTATGGCGTACTGCAAGGCCAGCCGAGGCAGCCATTTGAATGAAATTATATTCCACAATTAACCGGAAGGATTGTACTTTAATATGAAAAAATAAATTTTGAAATCGGATGAACAGTTTATGTTTTATTGCATGCTTAAAAAAATGTACTTTTTACTCTTTGTTGTGTATAAATGGTACTTGAAAAAGAACCTTGATCTTTATTCTTGTTTAACAAATTTTTGACCGTAACACCCTTCACTGATTTAGCTTACTGACCTTTTGCAATTCACATCAAATTTGCAGCAATGCTCAACACGCTTGATTGAAATGATATGATATCGATTTTGATTTATGATATCGATTTCAAGATATTAAGGGTCTGTCATCTCTCAGGAAAGAAAACCTTCCTGGCTGTACGTCTCCCAAAACTCATGTGTTTATTTGAATGTATGTTTGCAATAATCGGTTCAGCTATATTCGTGGCAAAAGGAGCTAAACATAAAGTATTATATACTTATTATTATTCTTCCGCTACGTTTCCAAGTCTTTAACGAATTAAAATTAAATTAATTCAATTAACAATTTTTGTTTCGAAAAGCTGATCGTTTCTTCAACGGTACAATTAGCATACAAAAAGTGCGATAAAGGGGAAATATTCAAGTACTTATTTTTCTACCGTGTCTTGAAAAATAGGACAGCGGGGTGAACTGTCTTGATGAAAGGCCAACACGATAACTTTACGACAGCATCAATGTTGATGGCGAAAAGATGAGAAACTCTGAAATCAACGAAGACTGTTTGCAAGTGCGAGAAACAAGGCCTGAAGGAATGTCGTTACGATTACAAAATGTTTACCTTGTACTTGAATGGTTGCGACGAATCGCATGCAGCTCTGATGGAACGCTGATATAGCTGTAATAGCTTGAATAGTTCCTGGAATGTTTCATTTTCCTATAGAGATAACCCAAGAAGGTAACTATTGAAATTTGTTTTTGTTTGCTACTATTCCGCCCTGGAAGGATTCTTAGGATTAGTAGGATTGTAGCAATGATCATGCAATTGTCGTGAACACTCATGAATTGGAAATGAAGTCTGTTGAATCGAGAAACCAAGTTCGGCACCAAACCATAACCTTGATTTTTCTTTTCTTATTTGAAATTTACTGCGAGGATTGACATCAGATATTCCATGGTTTTACCTTTTTTATCTATATAAAAAATAGGTATAGAATTCGCTCAAACTTTCGAAAAATTTTCCGAGGCCCGGAGGGCCGAATGTCATATACAAATCGATTCAGCTCGACGAACTGAGCAAATGTCTGTGTGTGTGTGTCTGTATGTGTGTTGTCAACTAAGAGGTCGAGATCTCAGAGATGGCTGGACCGATTTTGATCAAACTAGTCGCAAATGAAAGGTCTTCCCGTTACCCAGAACGCTATTGAATGGTTTTGAGATCGGATGTTTACTTTTTGAGTTATACGAAGTTTTATGTCAAAATTAGCTATCCAACAAGCCATAGTTTGTTCAAATCCGTCCATTTTTAACGGAGATATCAATATTTTTGTGTAAACGACTTTTCCCCTTATTCCAGCAGTAAAAGTTTTGAGCACTGTATGACAAAGAAATGCTTGGGAGCAACGGAAAACACGATTTTTATACTGTGACATACAATTGTTTCTAAGTGCCCAAAAGACTGTGTACAGCATCCTTTTTCATGACAATTTGCCTTGGACCGATTTTAGCACGGTTCGTTTTTGGCAACATAATCGTTCGAATATGGCATTTATAAACCAGATGATATCAGCATTTTCGAGTTGAAAGTAATTCCATAATTATATTGATTTAAACTACTTACAGCAATAAAAGCTGGAAGAACTCAGTTCGTCGAGATCAGAAAATGCGTGTGTGACAAATAATTTCACTCAATTTTTTCGGAGATGGCTTAACTGTTTTCTACAAACTCAGATTCATATGAAAACTAGTATACTTCCAAATTTGGATCCGACTTCTGATTTCGGAACCACAGGATGACATGTGAAACGAAATTAAAATAATGCAATTCATTTTTCTCGTAGATGGCTGAACCGATATAAGATTCAAATGAAATCTAAGAATCATCTATGATTCAAATGAGAGGTCTTAAAATCCTATAAAAATTAGTCAGATCCGATTTCTGGTTTAGGAGATACAGGGTGATTAGTATAAAAATGTCCATTTCACATAAATTAATAAGGTTTATCGGGTTTGCAAATTTGAATAGTCGATTACCAAATAAATTTATTTCAGTTTAAGCGGTATTCTTTTTTGGATTCGGAATGTACCCCCAAATTTTAATTCGCACTACAATTTCTCAAAGATGTCTACACACTCCTCAGGTGAATTTATCTGATTTCGGCTACGCTGGTCTTAGAACTCCGGATCCAGTTTCGAAACGTTTCTCAAAGTTTAATCATTTTTTCAAAAAGGCCAAATCGAACTTCAAAAACAAAAATTCAAATTAAAGGACTTAAGGTCCCGTACAAAATTGGTGAATTTTATCCGATTCTGGAATTACAGATGATGAATTTTTAAAATTCATGCCGATATAGAAGATGTAAATTGTTTGGCGTATTAATTTATGGCCATTCGAATCATTTTGGGTTATGCTAGTTCCTGAATACCAGCTCTGGAAGTACCATAAATAATGACGAAAAACTCTAAAGTGGAACTTACTTCGACATCTCATGGAATGTTCAATCGAATGTCACACGTTAAGCAATCTTAACAATCTTAAATTCGATACGATTTGCAGATTCGAAATTACAGGGTAATGAGTGATTAAAATCTCAATTTACCGTTTGAAACGACGATAATTAAAATAATGTCATGAGAACTAAAACACCTAAGAATATCCATGCAAAAAAACACATGCGGATTGATAAAAAAGGTATCATCTCACTGCTAGGTGGATTAATCACGTTTTTTAAACAAAATCTGGAAGGATGCATTTTTTTTATTTTTTCTGTGGGAATTCAAATCATTCTATGGCTTATTTTGCATTCTAGGAAAATGTCTACACTTTCAACAACAGTAGATTAAAATCAAGCAAGCTCATAGGTTAAATGATTCGTTTAGTCAAGAATCAAAATCATCAAAGCAATTTATGTTCTTCAAAAGTATAGATGAGCGAGAGTAAAATTTAAAACGAACATTCCTCGTATTAATAAATTAACTCTCCATTGTGTTTCACGAAGATTTTTTTACATGACAGTGACGTTGAGATGCTTCATGGTGTTCCAAAACGATAACAGAATAATTTCACGGTGAAAATGTAATAGCAAAGTGCAAAACTCCCAGCTCACCGAGTCAAAACATAGAATAAGCTTTCACCGATGAAAATGTTTTACTGACCTCAGTAGGTGGTGTGTCAAAACACCAATGTTTGAGTGGGATACCAGAAAACATCATTTGTTCCAGTGATATGCGCAACAAACAAATTTTATTACATAAAATTGCAAAGTGAATTTTTCCATCAAATAAGTACGCTGTCAATATTGTGAGCCAGGCGATGGCAAAAGCTTTTAAAGAACCGAGCAATAACGTTGTCTAGCGAATTAACCTGGTGCTCTTCTCATTTCCTTCTATTTCACAGTATTCTGTATGCGGACATTGTCGGTTTCACGGCTATCTCATCCACCTACTCTGCCCAGGATTTGGTAAAAATTTTGAATGAACTTTTTGCGCGCTTCGATCGCCTAGCGGAGGTAAGTTGATGTTAGCAATGGCTAAATGATATAAAACTGTTTAATTTCATGCGACATTTGATTCCTCTCCAAGTATTGGTTATATAGAGTTTTAGGTTTGCACACTGCTGCTACATTGGTGTAAGCCATAGAAGAATACCACGATTTATTCCGAATTTCTGTCATTGCTACTGCCTGTGTATCTTCGTAGTAGTACAAGCAGAACCGTCAAGAGCATTTTCGGACCCAAGGGAATGTAATATTATGGACTACCCAGGTAACCAGTAAGCACTAATAATGGCAGTAAAATTGCTTTCTATGAACACCAAAAATTCGTATAGCTGTATATCTACCATCTGAAAGCTCACCTGTTGTAAAACAACCAGAATTCAGCTTTCAAAATGGTCATCTGTCATAAATAAGCATTACCTATAAATAGTCATATATTTTGCCAAAGTCGACTCTGATTCAGTCGCAAGAGCGCCATAATGCAGCATGAGTAAGTGATTATTGGTTACCTGGGTATACATGAGAAGTTTCTTAAGAATGATGGGCATTAGGATATCATCGAATTAGAAGGTTTCCAAATACGTCAACTTAACAAAGAAGTTCACATGCCAAGTGTGTTTTTATTTTTAATATTTGTTTATTATGAAAAAAATAAGAAACAATTTTAAATCTTTTAATTTTCGGGACCCTTAAAAAAACAGTAGGAAGATTCTACCCTTTCCCTTCTTCCTCTCGGTGGCCCAGTATACAAGCACAACCAATTATACCGTGTTCGTTTGTTGCTCTGCAATACTAATACCAATGCCGTAACGCAAAAAATTAAGGCGGTCCATCTTCAAGAAAAATCATTTGTTTTATTGATTTAAACGGTAGATATATTATCTAAGATCACAATTATAAAGTTTAGAAGTCGTACTTCGCGTTCCTTAAAATATATAGTTCATTGAATTCAATCGCGCTCAACCATTCTTTTATAGAGCCTAAATCTCGAAGAGCGTTTTCTCGAAACCAAGTGTTTAGATCCCGTTCATGGCATTTGGTTCAGTTGAAGCAGAGCTATTGCACCTAAAATGACAGTATGTTTGCGTTGTCAGAACAAAAATGAGCAATAAACAAATAGCCAATATTAAGCTTTATTTTAAACTTGGTAAAACATTTAATGAAACGTTTCGATTGATGCAACAAGTTTATGGAGACTTGTTTACTATTGGTACCCTCGTATCGGTCAGGCGAAGTTCGTAATTACTCCAGAGAACATCGAAAAAGTGTGCAGGAAATGGACCTTAAAAATCGTCAATCGAAAAGTTTAGTTGAACAAATCAGTGTATCGATGCGAAATAAGACCATATCTCTCTTAAAAATAAACCATTCGTTGTTCTTATTTTGAAAATGTTCTGTCTACTTTGAGGTAGACTGTATATGTTCATTTTGCTAAACCAGTAATCCATACGTTTTCTAATGACGTCTTCATAACTGTCGATTGTATCATAAATTACGTGTCGGCTCTATCACAGGCAGGATTTATCTAACCAGGGACGCAAGATGAGTGAAAAAGCACGTTTCCATTACAATAATAAGCTACCAACTGTGATAATCATATTTCGCTTTTTGCTAGCATTCTGTTATACTCACGTTCCTCTGTGAACAGTCGAATCCATAGTTGTTTTGCTGATATAACTTCTCTTCGTTCCTACTAAGCAATAGATCGAAAAAACAAGAGCTCTAAATAAATATTCACTTTTTGTTGTGTGTTCCATTTATGATTTAATTTTTCGTTGCGTGGATGATGAAATTGAATTTCTTTACTTTGAGTTGAAGTTGAAGCGGAAATGAAAATCTTTCGTTCTGTCATCTTTCGATTTGATATGAATGACGGTTTCATAGTACACGGAAATCTTGGCAACAGTTTACCAAACTTTTAATCGATACTCAAACGCGATAAAGTAGAACTGAGAATAAAACATTGAAAAATATTGTTCAAATGGAACACAGCTCCCAGAAGTTTGTATTCGTTCAAATCACAATCATTCACAAAAATTTCTTCCCTTGTCCGCAGAAATACCAACAATTGAGGATAAAAATCCTAGGCGACTGTTACTACTGTATCAGTGGCGCCCCCGTGGAGCGACCGGATCACGCCGTTCTTTGCGTCCACATGGGTCTGTCCATGGTGAAAGCCATCAAGTAAGTATAATTGGTTTTGCTTGAACCAGGGCAACGCCAAAAAATAACATAGTTCCAACAAGCTCGATCCATAGAACCGATTGCTGCTAATTAGAAGGTATACACAGGATGGTAACCATTTCATTTTCCCGTTTTCCTTTCAGATACGTGCAACAGAAAACCAACTCTCCGGTCGATATGCGGGTGGGCATCCACACGGGAGCCGTCCTGGCGGGGATCCTCGGTCAGCGTCAGTGGCAGTTTGATGTGTACTCGAAGGACGTCGAACTGGCCAACAAGATGGAATCGAGCGGGAAGGCTGGGTAGGTGTTTAATGAGCTCGGCGAAAACAAAATTAAGGAATTATAAAGCAAATTTCTTCTCCTCTTAACCTATGTGCCGTTCTGTTTCCTATTTCTCATTATCGCATTTATTCTGGGAACGACGCACTATGATGGATCTGAAATATGAAAATGTTTCTCCCGTCCAGCCGAGTTCACTTGTCAGAGAAAACGTTCAGTTTCCTAAACGGAGAGTTCGAAGTGGAACCAGCCTACGGAGAGAAACGCGAAGAGGCACTGCGGATAGCAGGTCTCAAAACCTATTTTATCACTAAAGTAGTGAAACCGGTGAGTAAGGGTTGATGGGCTAGTTACTGGTTGGAAAGACGGCTAGGGATGTCACATTGGTAGACCTCATAAATATGCTGAACATTGATTGAACGCAACAATTCATTCCAAACAAAGAAATGTAAATCGACACTAGCATGCTTATCGAAGAAATAACAACTTGTACATCACTAATCATTTTAGTGTAATCAGCAATCGATCGGTTTCATTATATTCATAGCCGAAACAAACCTTCACCATCATGAGTGGTTGAGGGGCGATTAAATTACTTATCTGCTTCCATCATTATAGTTGCTGATAGCGTTTCCTTTTGCTACTCTTTCTAGTGTTGATTTGATTTGGGAAGATTCAGTTTTCCAAAACCAAAGCTTACAGCTTAGGTATCTGTTGTTCGATGGAAGGAAAGAGCTACCGAGATATAGCCTGATGCAGTGTAATCTGTTTGTGTCGCTTCTGAAAATTTAGCAAACCAGATAAACCAATTCCAATTGAGAAGATTATATCGATTGAGCAAATTACCCTCAACGTTCAAAATACATTTCTTGGTAAAATTGGTGATTATATTACGTTGGTAGATCTTGTAGCTATTGTGGATGATGTCTGCACACGGAACGACCGAAATTAGCTCTGCGCCTAATTCGTATTACTGTTTTTGAATTAGTTGATTTTAACAGCAAAATTTACAAAATAACTATAAAATTAGTTAAAATTGAGAATTTACTTTGCTGAAAAAAACTCTTATTTTTAGAGAATGTGTTTAGTTGGCGAACATTCTGGACACAAACCAGCAATATTTCAATCCAACACGAAAGTCTCATTGACAACTAATTTCGTTATTAAAATCAGAAAATTTGTTTCTATTTATCTATAACCGTCATTACTGAAGGACAGCACAAAGAAAACAAAAATGAAATTGGTTTTATTAATTTGTTTATTAGCCAAAAACTCATGAGAAGTGTCAAAGCAAAACAATCCATTAAAAAGCTAAAAGGGACAGTCCTGTTGAAACTGCTTGCAAATTGTTTAGATGTTTTTCGCATGTGTTATATAAATTTCTAAACCGATATGTAAAAATGACGTAAACTGTTGGTGGAATGTTGCACTCTAATTGTATATGTCAAATGTATCTTCCAACCTTCCGGGCTACGCCGTCCGGTGTACTACTTGTATTCGGTTTTTGTTTTCCGAGTGCTCAAAGTTTTCAGTGAGAGAGTCGATTTCGCGAAGTCGAATGAAGAAAACAGCGATTCAGGAGAAAAATTTTCAAAAAAAAGTTTATGTTTCGCTTATGTCTTTTTCTCCAATACAACATCGTATTTATACCTGGCAATATAGAAAAGATAACCGCGACTGAAATTTTTTTCGGTAGTAGTGGCTAGTAGTCATTACGGTGTTAACGTTTTTTCGGTGACAGAGCGCCATATAGCTGCAAATTGTAGAAACCAATTCAACCATTTATGTTGGTTGAAAACGACGTTTTATTTCTCTAATTCAACTAAAAAATTAGTTGAATGGATATGAAGTGTGCTTTAGCTAAGAAATGACAGCACGTTTAATTGGTGAATTCAACTAAAAAAATAGCCATTTCAACAAATATTTTATTATTATTATTAAGGGAACTAGAATTAGAAAATCTAAATTACCAAAAGTGAGATTTTTTTTAGTTGTCTCAAAAAATAACTAACTAAAATCAGACATTCAACTAATTTTTTCGCCAAAATGCTGATTTCGGTTTTTCCGTGTGTGGAACATTCTCTCACGTATACTTTCGTTCACAATACTGATACTGAGTTCATAAAATTTGGATCGTTCCCTAAGGGTCAAGCTACAACCTTAGGCAAACTGCCATTTTTAAAAATACAGAGACAATTTTCTCTTTTTATTTTCGTTGAATGAAAAAAAAATATAAGAGAAAGGCAAAAAGAAACAAAAGTTCATTTAATACATCATTATAGTAAGAATGTTTTTCACGACTAGTCATTGAGCAGCAACGAAAGACACTTCTGCGGTTATCTATATTACAATGCTTGTTTTCCTAAGATTCTAAATCGTACCATAATGACGGTGAAAATGGAATGCCATCTGCATATTATTTTTCTGCTCTTGTCAGTTAACAGAATTTACCTGAATAAATCTTATTTTGAATAGCTTCAACTACTTTCCAAAAATAAAGGAGCTAACTAGGCCGTGAAAGGGAATTTGTTGGTGATGTCATAATCAGTTGCATATATCAAATTCATTTGCTGTACCACGGAAGGCTTTTGAAAGAAATAGGGTAACGAATGTATGTTGGTTACTCTCACGACGTAAAATACACTGGTGGCGTGATAAGACAGTTTTGGTTGTGTTGGTAATTTTCTCACGAAATTAAGTATGGCGCGCCGGGATTCAAGCATGTAAACATAAACAAACGACCATTTCAGATCGGGATTTCACTTCTAAGTTACTCCAGTTGTCGCGCAGCCTGGCGAATCTTTGGCACTAATTGAAAATCTGGACATTTTTTCTTCAAGGGCTTGTAAGGTAACGTCGAAATATAGAAAATTTTACACATATCCGATTCTGTTCATTTCGTTGGAGGAAAGATTTGGTGGATCGCACTGTGGTATCTATTACAGTTATTATGAATAATGGAGTGATTGTGCTGTGGGTGGCATTGAAACATCCCGGAACAAAACACCGCATTTAACTGTCAATATTTACGCAAACAGAACCAACTCTAAATATTTTCATGAAAGCAACTCCCGGAACGTCATTTGTTTATGTTTTTTCTTCTTCACGTCTCTCTGTTATTCCAAAATAAAATGACAACCGCACTAACACATAGAAAAACGTGATCACCAGGGTATTTTACATCGTGGGTTACTCTATACGTCCCAAGACACACTTGTCTCTCTGCGGTTTACTGGAAAAAGATGTATTCATGCACTGAGCCAAATTTTCACTTCCACGTTATATGATATTCTAATGTGTTTGCACTATTGGCATTTCCAATTATAGCCACCACCGAAAAAACCTATTGTTCAAAACAAGGAATATAAAAAAAACATAATCGTTGATGACACAATATAAATATAATTATTTACCAACTTTGTACAAACATAATCCATGGCACTCTTAGTCCATGGCTTTCTGTTTTCGACCCAATTTTCCAGAACTGATTCGAATGGAAGTAAGAAAGAAAATAAAGGACAATTTCTGATCTTTGGAAAAGAGTCAATGTTCATTGCTCATTTCTATCGAATTCATTTTTTCAATCAGCAGTAGCAGAGAAAACTGTTTTTACGTTTTTCAACATTGGCTATTTCCCTAAGGTTGTAAGTAGAACCTTAGACTTGTGAGTTAATTTTTTTCAAAGATAAAATTTGATCGTCCATATATTTTACACTATACTAGATAGAAAGTTTGTCATTGAGAAAATTATTGTTTTAGAATTTATTTAAAATATTGCTGAAGATGCCAATTTCGAATTTCTTCAAATCGAAAAATTAAAATTTTCTGTGTGCCTTTACAGTGAGTGTAGAAATATGACTTCTACCGCACGGTATTTTGACTACCTGGGCAGCCATGGGCACCAGACGGTTAACAAAACTGTTTCAGTGACGGCTGTCAAATCCAATTTGGCAAAACATAGTTGTCTGTATCTTATGTCGTTTTTGCTTGATGCAAAACCTAACCAAGTTCCCACCTTAACTGCTGTCAAACTGAAGCTAGTTTCGAACCTAGTATCAACACTTTTGAACTGAAAATCGTGTCAGTTTTGAACCTGGTTTTTATATCAGGTTTGCTCAAATCCCGGTAGCTAAGTGCGATTAACACAATAAAAGAAAAACAAGTCATAATACGATTTTTGCGCCTAGCCTGCAACCTGACTTAAATGCCATATAACTCACAGTTTAACAAAAAGATTACATAGCGCGACGATATTCTTGTGTAAGTTCCAAATATGTATACGAACATATCTCCCTTATGAGTGATTCAATGCGTAGGGTGCTAGTCTTACGAGCCAGTTGTCGTATGTTCAAGTCCCGATCTGGAAGGATACCTAATGTCAATAGGATCGTATCACTAGCCACACAATGGTTCTAATGCTAAGAATTGGCTGCGAAGCTTGTTGAAGTTGAAAGAAAATGTAATACCCAAACTTTACTTTGCCGCAAATTGCTTCCAAATCTCAATAGATTGTACTGACTATTTTGTTTTTTCTTCATTTGTGTAATCTTTGTAAATCCGTATTCAATATTTGAAACAAAGCCTTGGTATTACATTTCTTTTGCGGAATTTTACCTTCTGTTTCATCAAACTTCGCAGCCGATTCATAGCGTACAGAAACATTGTATGGCTACGATGCTACTGACACTAAGAATCCTTCCAAGTCGGGGCTCGAACATACGACAACTGGCTTGTAAGACCAGCGCATTGAACCGCCAACCCAGAGTAACAGCTCTTGTAACAAGGAAGAGTTGAATGTGAAAAATGGAACTGATCCAATCAGTAGAAATGAAAAAAATAACTTTCAAAACCAAGATGTTTTTACATTTGATTTGTTTTTTTTTTCAAAACTTCAAAAAACTAAAATTACGAAGGAAAACTTTTTCACAAAAAATACCAATACACGTGTCTTAAAATTTATTATATAGAAGCTGTTAAAATTTTTTTTATCAAAAATTCCACTACACGTGTCTAAAAATTTATTATATAGAAACTGAAAAAAGTGTCAACCGATTTTAAAATGTGAACTTGTTTTTGGTGTGCGATTTGTAAAAGAATGTTCCAAAAAGTGATATACGAAACTTGGAACACGGGCGTCTTTCTTAAAATTGGGTTTCACAGTGATTCCATAACTACTATACCCAAGTAGCATGTTAAGTTGCTGTCCTGTATATTTCTACTGATTGTGCAATTTATCAAGTTAGTTTATAACACTATTATAGTAGCTGTTGTGTTATGGAAAAAGCGCAATTTTTCTGTGTTATGCAACATACTTTGAAGTTCATCCGTTATTACGAACATTTATTCACAACGATTGTGCAACTGATACAAAAACTCATGCGTCGATCCCATTGAAAAGTCAGTAATAAAATCAGCGAAAAAAACAATTGTGAAACTCGTACAATCTACTACGTAATGTAAACAAGAAATGGAATGACGTTTACAAAAACATAACAAACATAATTTCTTATAAATAAGTTTCACATTTGATTTTCAATACAACTGCTCTCAACACAAACATGGATCTTGTAAAATAACTTTCAAAACCAAGGTGTTTTTACATTTGATTTGTTTTTTTTCAAAACTTCAAAAAACTAAAATTACGAAGGAAAGCTTATTTACAAAAAATACCAATACTCGTGTCTAAAAATTTATTATATAGAAGCTGAAAAAAAGTTATTATATAGAAGCTGCAAAAATGATAATGCATATATTGTAGAATTAATGTTTTGTGTTTTTGTAAATGAAAAATCGACAACGAACTGCATTTTTATGGTGAAACATGTATTCGTACGCCCGAAATTTTCAAGCGCCTTTAAATTAACGTGTTTTGATGAGTGTACACAAATTTCTGTGAAAATAACAGTCTATTATTTTTAATGAGAATCATCAGAATGGTGTTTAAAATACGTGTATTCAAACATTCTTTAAAATTCTCAGACGATTTTGATCAAACTAATGCGTAATTAAACCTGAAAAATCTCGAAATGAGTATAGTCATTTATCTTAGAGGGTCCAACTTTTGTGATACGCACTGTAGGTATTATTTTGGCAAGTCCGTGTGCTGGAGTTGCAAAAACAAGTTGCACAAGTGGTAATATATAACTATGGGAGTAACTATGAAGAAATTAACTTTTCGTTCAATATCTTTGAAAAGTGATGTCAGGTCTGCTTATTTTTTTTTCGCGAGATGAAAACCGAATACAAATTATCTGACTGATTTTTGTTTTCATTGCGTATATAACCCTGTATTTCTGCAACTTTTATGATAATAATCTCATGTCTGCAAGTTTTGCGTTCAATTCAAACATCTTGCACAACTTTTTTGCAAGTTTTGAATTCTCTATCAATGTTTTTCGAAAACTAAAGAAAACTGCGCACACTGATCTAAAAATTCATGAGGCAGCCAAAACAATGCGGACTCTGCAGAAATATATTTTTTACAGCAAGGTTATCAATTCGGCTAGCATTTTTTGCCTTGCGGAGAGCATCAATCATTTCACTAATTTTTCTTCCACAAGAGATTTATAGCAATTTCAACGTATACTGTGCCCGGTACAATTAGAATTTTTTTGATAAGTTGCCATTTAGAAAGTTTTTGATAAGTTGCACAATTGTTATAGTTACTCCAGTTTTACATAACGATGTGAAATTTTTTGTAGAGCTTCTAGTGAAACATTAACAAGTTGGTGCACAATTGTTTTATATATACTTAAAGTTGTTCTACAGTGATTTTTTTCGTTAGTATTGTGAAACTTAACAGTGAAAAGTTGCACAAAGATAAAATTTGATCGTCCATATATTTTTTACTATACTAGATAGAAAGTTTGTCATTGAGAAAATTATTGTTTTAGAATTTATTTAAAATATTGCTGAAGATGCCAATTTCGAATTTCTTCAAATCGAAAAATTAAAATTTTCTGTGTGCCTTTACAGTGAGTGTAGAAATATGACTTCTACCGCACGGTATTTTGACTACCTGGGCAGCCATGGGCACCAGACGGTTAACAAAACTGTTTCAGTGACGGCTGTCAAATCCAATTTGGCAAAACATAGTTGTCTGTATCTTATGTCGTTTTTGCTTGATGCAAAACCTAACCAAGTTCCCACCTTAACTGCTGTCAAACTGAAGCTAGTTTCGAACCTAGTATCAACACTTTTGAACTGAAAATCGTGTCAGTTTTGAACCTGGTTTTTATATCAGGTTTGCTCAAATCCCGGTAGCTAAGTGCGATTAACACAATAAAAGAAAAACAAGTCATAATACGATTTTTGCGCCTAGCCTGCAACCTGACTTAAATGCCATATAACTCACAGTTTAACAAAAAGATTACATAGCGCGACGATATTCTTGTGTAAGTTCCAAATATGTATACGAACATATCTCCCTTATGAGTGATTCAATGCGTAGGGTGCTAGTCTTACGAGCCAGTTGTCGTATGTTCAAGTCCCGATCTGGAAGGATACCTAATGTCAATAGGATCGTATCACTAGCCACACAATGGTTCTAATGCTAAGAATTGGCTGCGAAGCTTGTTGAAGTTGAAAGAAAATGTAATACCCAAACTTTACTTTGCCGCAAATTGCTTCCAAATCTCAATAGATTGTACTGACTATTTTGTTTTTTCTTCATTTGTGTAATCTTTGTAAATCCGTATTCAATATTTGAAACAAAGCCTTGGTATTACATTTCTTTTGCGGAATTTTACCTTCTGTTTCATCAAACTTCGCAGCCGATTCATAGCGTACAGAAACATTGTATGGCTACGATGCTACTGACACTAAGAATCCTTCCAAGTCGGGGCTCGAACATACGACAACTGGCTTGTAAGACCAGCGCATTGAACCGCCAACCCAGAGTAACAGCTCTTGTAACAAGGAAGAGTTGAATGTGAAAAATGGAACTGATCCAATCAGTAGAAATGAAAAAAATAACTTTCAAAACCAAGATGTTTTTACATTTGATTTGTTTTTTTTTTTCAAAACTTCAAAAAACTAAAATTACGAAGGAAAACTTTTTCACAAAAAATACCAATACACGTGTCTAAAAATTTATTATATAGAAGCTGTTAAAATTTTTTTTATCAAAAATTCCACTACACGTGTCTAAAAATTTATTATATAGAAACTGAAAAAAGTGTCAACCGATTTTAAAATGTGAACTTGTTTTTGGTGTGCGATTTGTAAAAGAATGTTCCAAAAAGTGATATACGAAACTTGGAACACGGGCGTCTTTCTTAAAATTGGGTTTCACAGTGATTCCATAACTACTATACCCAAGTAGCATGTTAAGTTGCTGTCCTGTATATTTCTACTGATTGTGCAATTTATCAAGTTAGTTTATAACACTATTATAGTAGCTGTTGTGTTATGGAAAAAGCGCAATTTTTCTGTGTTATGCAACATACTTTGAAGTTCATCCGTTATTACGAACATTTATTCACAACGATTGTGCAACTGATACAAAAACTCATGCGTCGATCCCATTGAAAAGTCAGTAATAAAATCAGCGAAAAAAACAATTGTGAAACTCGTACAATCTACTACGTAATGTAAACAAGAAATGGAATGACGTTTACAAAAACATAACAAACATAATTTCTTATAAATAAGTTTCACATTTGATTTTCAATACAACTGCTCTCAACACAAACATGGATCTTGTAAAATAACTTTCAAAACCAAGGTGTTTTTACATTTGATTTGTTTTTTTTCAAAACTTCAAAAAACTAAAATTACGAAGGAAAGCTTATTTACAAAAAATACCAATACTCGTGTCTAAAAATTTATTATATAGAAGCTGAAAAAAAGTTATTATATAGAAGCTGCAAAAATGATAATGCATATATTGTAGAATTAATGTTTTGTGTTTTTGTAAATGAAAAATCGACAACGAACTGCATTTTTATGGTGAAACATGTATTCGTACGCCCGAAATTTTCAAGCGCCTTTAAATTAACGTGTTTTGATGAGTGTACACAAATTTCTGTGAAAATAACAGTCTATTATTTTTAATGAGAATCATCAGAATGGTGTTTAAAATACGTGTATTCAAACATTCTTTAAAATTCTCAGACGATTTTGATCAAACTAATGCGTAATTAAACCTGAAAAATCTCGAAATGAGTATAGTCATTTATCTTAGAGGGTCCAACTTTTGTGATACGCACTGTAGGTATTATTTTGGCAAGTCCGTGTGCTGGAGTTGCAAAAACAAGTTGCACAAGTGGTAATATATAACTATGGGAGTAACTATGAAGAAATTAACTTTTCGTTCAATATCTTTGAAAAGTGATGTCAGGTCTGCTTATTTTTTTTTCGCGAGATGAAAACCGAATACAAATTATCTGACTGATTTTTGTTTTCATTGCGTATATAACCCTGTATTTCTGCAACTTTTATGATAATAATCTCATGTCTGCAAGTTTTGCGTTCAATTCAAACATCTTGCACAACTTTTTTGCAAGTTTTGAATTCTCTATCAATGTTTTTCGAAAACTAAAGAAAACTGCGCACACTGATCTAAAAATTCATGAGGCAGCCAAAACAATGCGGACTCTGCAGAAATATATTTTTTACAGCAAGGTTATCAATTCGGCTAGCATTTTTTGCCTTGCGGAGAGCATCAATCATTTCACTAATTTTTCTTCCACAAGAGATTTATAGCAATTTCAACGTATACTGTGCCCGGTACAATTAGAATTTTTTTGATAAGTTGCCATTTAGAAAGTTTTTGATAAGTTGCACAATTGTTATAGTTACTCCAGTTTTACATAACGATGTGAAATTTTTTGTAGAGCTTCTAGTGAAACATTAACAAGTTGGTGCACAATTGTTTTATATATACTTAAAGTTGTTCTACAGTGATTTTTTTCGTTAGTATTGTGAAACTTAACAGTGAAAAGTTGCACAATCAATTTAAATATATATTTATAAACATATCTAACATAAATAACATTCCTAAATCTATTGTAAAACATCTTGAAAGTTCAATAAGTTACATTTGCTACTTGGGTATATAAAGACGCAAATTCTAACTGAAAAAGATAAAATGTTTTTTTTTTTGTTTTTTGATTATAGAGGTTTTAACCATGAAGTCATTCGCCTCTTCGGGCCAGGGCCAGTTTTCTAAACCCTATGTGCGTATTGGGAATCGAACCCAGGTAGGGTGCGTGAAAGGCATCGACTTATCCATCACGCTATACCGGTCCCCAGATAAAATGTTAATAATTTAAATTTTTGATCACACACATGAACATACATCATTTACCGAGACTATTATTATTCATCGAGCTTAATGAATTCAATTCTTATTTGATAATGCTAGATTGTTGAACAAAACGGCCCATTGTACCACTAGACAGTTTTACCAGAGTGACACTCTGATAGCCATTCGTGCTGGAGTCACCACAAGCTAACGATACACAGCCATCATTAGGGGGTCTGGGGATTTGCATTGTTTCTGCTTCATATTATCACTTTTATTTATTGCTTCTCTTCTGCATTGCATATACCCATTTTCAGTTCTGTCCCTCCGAGCACCGCATGAATGGATCGGCCGACCCCAAAGACGTCGTCATCGAAGCCGATGGTCCTTCGGAAATATTTCATGATGAGGAAGAAGCTAAGGTACGAGCATTGACAACTGGGACGCATTATCTTCCTAATTGGTATTAATTTTTCCCCTGAGTTAGACCGCGGCCAGTGCAGAATCCTGTGCCACGCTAGATGATAAGTCATCGGATGATTGTGCCGCCGAAGACTACAAGGTTCGCCTGCGAAAGGAACTTGTAAGCCGTGATGGTCATCAAGAGATCTATAAGGATATAAACTGGTTGCTCCGGTTCAAGGACGGTGAAATTGAACGGGCCTACGCAAAATATCGTCAGCCTCACAGTTCCGTTCCTCTACTGGCTGCCCTAATTGTACAGTTCGTTGGAATTCTGTTTTCCACGTTGGTTCTTCCACGGTGAGTGCACCAGAGATAATTACCTTACCAATCGCCACCAGCAGTTTCCTGTCGGAGCCACGAGTAATTTCCGTTTCCATTTCATTTCTTTCAGGACATCGCTCCATTTTGAAATCGTTGTTCCACCTCTAGTAATTATTGCTTTTTTGGTCTTCATCTCGGTGGCGGAATGTTTTCCAGGGGTAAGCTTTTTGTGAAATTATACGATATTTACAAAGCATCTTGCTCATGCATGCAATTTAGGTTTAACGATTTGCCAATCAATAGGCCATATTGACTCATCCTGACAAAATTACTTGTTTTGTACTTATTGCGATTCAGCCATTTCATCGAAATTAGTTTTTGATAAAAGAAGTGTGTACAGAATAAATGTATTGGTTAGACTGATATGTTCGGTTAACCCAAAACTGGACTCTAGAATTTAAATAAAGCCGAACAAGCAAGCTTTAACATGAATTTGCCTGGTGAATAATCCAAAACCGAATATTAAGATTGTGAAGATTGAATGGCATGGTTTGTAACTAAAAAATCTTTCAAACAAGAGAGAGCTAGTGGAAAATAATTTTAAATCATGGCAGCTAGTATTTGTCGGAAAAATTCTACATGAAAATTTGTGAAAATTTTCGCATCGAATTCGATAGTAATTTATTAATTTATTATAACTGAGAAACTTATTCGATGAATTATCCAATTGCTTGTATGCCTAGCTTTCGAGCAGGTTATAAATCTTCGGGGTTATTTTACGAAAAACTAAATCAAATTATGTTGAACCATTAGGTGGCGTTAGCAGTTCAACATAAACTGCTGACCCATTGATGAGCTGAATGTGAAACGTAAAAATTAGAATTAGTCGTGTGCACTTTAGCACAAAACGGTACACATGAGGTACCAAACCCCTGATTGACTAAATCAAACGATTTTTTACGTACAATCTGAGTCAAATGTTTTTCAGCTGAAAGAGTTCTAAAGAGAATGATTCAATTAATATTCTAAAATTAAAAGTCGTTGCTATACAATTTTCAACGAGAGACCAAATTTGTACCAAGCGTTGTCATGATGAAAAACGACGTTAATCACCAGTCTTTTTTGTTTAGGTTCAATTTTTTTAAATCTAATTTTATTTTACTGAGTACTGTTGTCATCTCCCGAGTTAATAATTCAAATCCATGCATGGTCATGGTGTGATTGCATATAAAACCAAATGCGTGGTACTTACGAATAGTAGATCATGCTCAACGTGCAACCTAAACTGATTTTTAACAAGAAATGATCAATGGCCATGCAGGTCATGTTGGAAAGATAAGGATGATAGTTTATTACTTGTTGCCCGCGAGAAATTCTCTACTTTTTTGCTCGCGAGAAATTCTCTGCATCATCACAAATGTCACAGAAAAGAATTTGACTGACCTGAAATTTTGTTACTATATTGGGAAATGGCCAAAAATGCTTCTTTTAACCAAATAGATTTTCTCCTTTAATCTCGAGGCAGCCGGCTACACAGAGAGAAATAAAGCCTTGACTTTCTTGCCAGCCTAACACTATTTCCAAATTCATTATAATGTCAGTAACGTATTTTGCTAGCAAACAAAACATTTCAAGAATTTCGACAGACTTTCTTCAAGCACACTGTGTATTTGTGTGCATGTTTAACCTATCCCAATCCCCACTTTATAGCAGTGGTTTATATAAAAAATGATGTTTTCATTTGCATTGTTTATGCATGCAAATTTAGGTTTTAGTTTAACCGAAATCCAATCACCCGTTTCGTATACAGAGCAAATCGTGGTCATCGTTCCATCATTCGGTCCCGCCTCAATGCCATGTTAATAGACTAATAATCTACTCTAATAATCAAGCTTTATGAGGTCCATATGATGAAAACTATAAGTAAAACTTGTAAGCAGTAAATATGCGGTAAGCGGCCTCACAGATTGTACAGTAGAGGTCGTTGGATGTGCTTTTTCTTGAACCTGAACCCGACTCGTACCCGATTGAGAATAAAAAATCTTTATCCGTTCCTAACTTTAAACCGAATTTTTTTCTGAACTTGAACCTGCTCTATTCGGTTTGTTTTCAGTTCGTGTTTCGGGTTCATATACCCGAAACTCGGTCATCATCTTTAGATACAAATTTTTAAACCCGAACCCAACCCATATACTGTTAAAATACATAATGGCACCCGAACCCGATAAACGATTTTTCTGGAACCGAACCCGACTCGTCTGGTTTCGGTTCAGGTCAGGCTTAACAAAAATTTTGTTTCTATTATTCAACTGCTTTGGCCGGCAGTTCTTATTATAGGACACTGGTTTTTCAAACCACTTGTATGTTTTGTTTCGGACTGGATGGATTCTTATTGTAGTATCAAATGAGAAATTGTGCTGTACGCAAATAAGTATAAATTTCAACAAAAAAGATCATATCACATTTTGCCACATGCTTCCTAAACAAAAAGTGGTTAATGCAAGAAAGATTTTTGAGAATTCTTGAAACTTTATTAAAAATTTCATTCTAGATTTCCTGTTGTTCACAACTGCAAAATACGACACAACTTTCTGTCGTGCTAATATTTATTCGGCATAACCACAACTTCAAAAGCCCCGGAAAGCAAGACAAAATGTGAAAGCACGAATCTTCGTATTCAGTTTTCCACCACTGATTGGAATACATTCCTTTCGTTCGCTTGAGAAGCATGTCCTCGTCAACACAGGCAAAGTATGTGCATATGTATAGACAATGAATTCATTCCAAAATGGTAGCATAACTATCAGTCACGTCGCTGTACTTCGCGGACATATAGTAGATAAACAGCTTGCATTGTTGTGCATTTGTTTCGGTTCATGAATCCTTACAATTGTTTGAATAACGACGATTGGTATCGAGAGCCCTTTGTATGTTTATCTGGTTTGATATGCAATTTTAATTACTTTTTTCAAATTACTGTCTCGATTATCGATGATTTCATAATGTTTTTATGTTTGGTCCATCGTATGCCAGCTTAGAAAAATTTTCAGGTTAAGTCGTAGCTCAGAAATTTTATTAAAAAACTTATATCCATAGAAAAATTTCTATTTCAATTATCAATTATGTAAAGCTTGAAAATCCCAATAACCGATTTGGTAATCTAACGTCATAAAAAGGTGATGTTAATACTAGGAAAACACATTAAACACAAGTGGCACGTTTTCGTCAATGTTATCAATTTACCCACCGTGATCCCTGACTTGGAATAATGTTGACATAGATTGAGTGGGATAGCTATAACTCGGTTCCTTTACATTGGAACATCCTGCGAAAGAGAAAATCATGGACGGGGAAACAAACGCCTTTTCCGTGCGACACACTTTTCTCGACTGGATTATATATGGAAATGCATTAAAATTTAATTCCGTTCTTCAAGCACACGCTCTACATATGCCAACAAACGTTTCTCAAATTTACGTGATGTGAGCTACGTCGCCATACATTTGAATTACCATATTCTACGGAAGACGAGAGTGTTCATAAACGAGTTACTTTTCGAGCACATATTCAAACGGCAAACGTATGATGATGTTAGAAACAATTCCCGCGCTACTCGGTCCTATGCCCGAACGATGCATTGACTGTTGCTTTCTGTGTCTGACCTCTTTTTCAGATTCTGCCGGCGTTCATCACGTTGAATAGTAAACGTTTCAACGACTGTTTTGGCCTACGCAATTCAACGGCAATCATAATCGTGCTACTCATAGGAATATCAAATGCTGGCGATATGGTAAGTTTACCCAGTTAATAGCGTTTTCCGCCAGCATCGTTTTCTTTTCAGCAGCAAGTAGTGTGCTTCACACTCAATGACTAGAGCTTTGGACATTCAATTATCTCAAGTGGTTGGGAGGGCTCTGAGCACTAAATTTATTCGTACACAACAATAGTCAGGGAGAACACCACTGATTGAATTTCAAATAAGCTTGTTTTTTTAGGATGTAACCATCGACTAATCAAATAATTTTCCATTCCATGCTCTAATTCTTTCACCCTACACTCAGCTGGCAGCTTCCGATCGAACTGCACTGCATCTCAACGTCTCAAACGTATCGTTCCTGTCCACTGAAATGCACCCGTCGTCCATCTGTTTGTACCCGTCATACTTCAGTAATTTTACCGTGCTCATTCTGATTGCCATTTCCATCATCACACAGCTGTCACATCTGAGCAAAATCGCTCTAATGGTTATAGTTGCCGGTAAGTAATCAGATTGTTTACACTTTGCAATAGTGGTCAGGTTAATTCGATCGCATCGTAATTTCTATGATATGAAATGAATCAAATGTTTACGTAACGCAATTGGTAAGGTCTGCACAGCACTTGCATATTCTCTCAAAAGAATCGGGATTTCCGAAAGGCGATATTGTGATGAAAGAGATGTAAATTTGGGATCCATGAGAGTGTAAAGCAGATATTGTTTTCTTTTATCACAAAAACATACTTATTCCTCGTTGAAGTGAGATGATACCAGTATTTTGTGGTTTTAGTAAAACTTCCTTTTTTACAAACCAAAATCAAACGCCTTGCTGGATTATTAAAAGTAATTTTCATGCATCATCTACATTTTTAATTTGTGACTTAACCATTACAATATGCAGATACAATATAGGAAAGGAACCGTTTTTTCTAAAGAGTTTTCTAAAAAATACAAAAGGTATAAAATATTAAATATAAATTTTCCAAATCCACTGGAACCTCAATTTATGCGCAGAGCCGGGGGTGCGTAAATTAAATTTCGCGTAAATTAAATAAAACATCGCGTTATTTCAAATTTTTCACGTAAAAAAAGGTTTTTCAAATTTCATTTGATTTTAGTCTACGTCCGATGCTATGGAAATGGTTAAGAGATGTTCCAATATTCAAGAACTACTTGGAGTACTGTCTTTAGGAACTACACTGTCTCACAGCAAGAACTACAACGGCTACGGGCTAATGCCTTTTTTGTTTGTGGTTTTATACTTTTAGAGCTACATTACTTACTTGTCTATTCATAGCTGTTCCAGGTAGGGCCCCAGTCGTCCAAGAACTTCTGTGAAAATAGGTCTTAAGATCTACTCGAGCATTCAGTAGTCTATGTATAGTTTTTCAATGCTGCTGTATATGTATAATTTTTCAATGCTGTTCATAGTCGTAGAGCTACAACTCCAGGTAGTTTTTGGATGGCCTAGAGCAATCACAATTGTCCAATTGATCGCATGTGGCATCACGAGTATGGATCGAGAACGATAAATTCGTTAATGCACTTTGTTACACTGGTAGATCTTAAAGCCTTTTCCGAGGAGGTTTTGGAAGTGCAAGTTCTTCCACAGATGTTATCACAGTAAGTCAATTTTCTGTGAGTAGTACTACGAGTACATACCGCACTCAATAGTCATATAAAAGATATTCCTCGCCGAGTTTTTCGCACCGTCGGCACCGGGAAAAACTAGGCGAGGAATATCGGTGGCAACCAAATGGATTTTATGCCGGATCCGGCATTCCAATACATGCACATGCCGGCAGCTCAGTCATCGCCGATGAGGAACAAAAAACGTTCCGGATGGTCCCGTCCCGACCGTCCCGGAATAGTGCGAATAGACTTTAAAACCTAAACGCGATCATCGCATAAATTAAATAGAAAATCGCGTTATATAATAAAAAACGCGTAAAAAAAGTCGCGTAAATTAAATTCGCGTAATTTAAGTTCGCGTTAATTGAGGTTTTAGTGTACAACAATTCAACGACAGTAGTATGTACGATGTCTCAGATTTCGTAATTTATTATAGTGTCATTCCCTCATAAAATATTTGATCCGATTATATAAAATTGTTCGGTTTGGTTATTAGGGTGATTATGCTCTTATAAAGGTATTGAAATAATTTTGTAAAAACGACTTTTTTATAACATTCAAATCAAATATATAATAAAATTGAGATTTGGTGTCCTAAAACGCAGGTTGCTTACTTTTGGTACGATTTCTTGGTTTGAAGACGATGTTCTTATTTTTTTAATATCTAGACTTTTTAACATAAAAATCTCAAAACATTGGTGGCGTAAACATATTTGTTTACTTATATATTGTTGAAAATATAAAGTTTTTGACCACCATGTGTCTCTTTCGATTTGTTATGACTGTAACATGATCACTAGGATTCCAAACATGCTCATCTCTTATTTTATACAAATTTTGACATCATTTAAAAAAAAGCCTCTATGCTGAATTCAATCTTTATCGGATATGGTTAAGTGGTGCCGTACGACTGTTAATGTTAGAAATTTTTTCTATTATGAAAAATCGTCAGAATTTTTGTAAAAATGTCCTTTCAACTCTGGTTTGAGCACTATTGGAAACAATTATCCTGACAATTCGGTACCAACTGCCAAGTCTCAGAATTGAGTGGTAATGAGTTTTAGCGTTTACGTCACTCATAACACTACACTTCCGGCACCGGGAGAGACAGTCATTTGGGTTTCATACTTAATTCACAATCCAAGAGTAGCATTCAAACGAACCTAAAATTATTAAAATCGGTTCAACCATCTCCGATGCATACACAACCACACATCCGTACACACAATAACAAAATAATGCAAATCAACGTCAAGGAGCATTGGAAATTTCCATCGGCGTTGACAAATACGCGCTTCGCAACACCGGTACGTATGAAAACACCTTGCCGGGAGTCATACTTTTCGTCATAGGTTTTGAACTATTTGTTGGCCCACTATTTTTTCAACGGATTTAGATTCTACGATGTTTTATTCTTTCGTTATATATTTTTCCCGATTTTCTAAAAGCTCGGAACATTGAAAATAATCGATTTTTTTTGCAACGATCTGTAAAAGTTTCTTTCGAATATGTTCATTTGTTGAAGAATGGCATGACTTTGTTGAAAATTTGAAAAAAAAATTCTTTTTGCAATAACTTTCAGAATTTTTTTAACGTTTCTTTCAGAAAGTCATTTTAATTATCAAATAGAAATAAATTATTTACACTTGAACAAGAAATAAAAATTTTTTTTTTGTTATTTTACGTATTCTGACCCAACACTTTGTGCTACAAAACGATGGTATTATTGAACGAAATATTTGTGATACATGACAAACAGTACAATATGCGGGTACTTTGCATATGGGTCAGATGAGAGTTGGTGTTTGATACATTTTATTCAAGATTTTTAATTCGATTTCTAAAAGTATATTAGGATGAATTTTATCCATCAAACACACAAAATGACTGAAAATGATATGGGACTGAAAAATGAAAAGAATATGCTTAACAATCAAGGATGGCTTTTATCGTATCAAAGAACGTTCGCTGGCAACTCTTCACCGATTGAATCAGTGCCATCAAAGAGAGTTGGAAATCATCGCAACAACAAAAAACCCGCCATGGCTCATTTAACATAGAATCGACACCAGTGCGAGAGCGAATTTCTCTCGATGACATTTCTGAGAATCAAAGGTTAGCACGCTGCTGTGGGGATCCTCTCTGAAGCACTGAAGCAACAAACGGTTGCTTATTCTCGTTTCGCGATCCGATTCTATACAGGCAGTTGATAATTGCAATAGAATCATTTTACTATTGCCGCTTATTCTAACTATGTGCATATAATCTTTGTATAAGTTGTGTCTATGAAAATGTATGTGAATGCTCCACACAAGGGTTTTGAAATATTGCAACCTAGTATGAGAATCATCAAGTCGAATCATCGATTCGATTTTCTGCGATAATTGTCAACTTGCGATTCTCTCTTGGTAAATTCCACACAGCGGCGATCATTAGGTTTTGCACGAACATGCCATAACCTCACAAAATGAACTTTTTTTGACAGTCGACGTGTACTTGTTTACAGTTTATAAGTTCATCGTTGGAATGTAAAAATTGCAAGTCGCTTCACACTCAACTGATTCATACATATATCACTCCTTGAAGCTGGAAACACATACAGGGCAATCTTTTTATTTATTTTCTCTGTAGATTCCGTTTTTAACAGGCACTTTTTCGTCATTTTTCAATTTTTAACATGCAGTCGCAAAACAAAACAAGTACACTGCAACTGTCAAAGATGAACTTGATTCATCGGCAGTTCATTTGTGTCGTCATCGTGCAAAACCTAATTATCAGACTGCATTTTTTTAAGGGCCGAGAAATACTCAGAGTATGAAGTGGAGCGAAGGAATGTAGAAAAATTCTCTCGCGGTTCATGCATTGAGAGACTCGAGTTCTTGTAGCATCTTCTACCGGATTGAAAATGTTGTATACAATATAGATAGCAATATAGCAGCTTCTGTGAAATTTTCGGCAATCACCAACACTATTAACAATTGCCCTGCACTCCGTCATTGCAACATGGTAAAAACATTATCTGGAGAAACCGAACACGGCATGAGTTGAACTTTGAACAAAATCCTTCAAGCCAGGCAATGTTATGATTAACTATCACTCATCAATTGACAGAGAAACTGAAATATACAAAATACAAATTTATTAGAATCTAGCACCCACATCCTGTTCATAAAGTTTCCCGATTGAAAGCCATTCGGTTTCGATGTTACCATGCGAACTACTGCAGGCGGAACAGCGTAGCTAAAAGTATGTAAAACAACAATGGGGAATTGGAATGCAACGGAAATTATTTGGATAAATTGGGAATTCGATTGGAATGTTCGTGTACGTGGAAATTTTTCACGGAAGAAACATTTGAATTGCACAATGAATTAAAAATAAATGAAAAAATGTCCATTTACTGTATAGAAAGCGATTTACCACTTTATTAAAAAGTCTTGTCAGCCGTTGTTGATACTAGCCAAAGTCTTGGCATTACATTTCTTTCTGTGGAATTTTTCTGTTTCTACAGACGTCGCATCCGATTCAAAGCGTAAATTGCATAGCTAGTACCTACGGTCCTACCGACACTAAGAATCCTTCCAGGTCGGGGCTTGAACATACCACTACTGGCTTGTAAGATCAGGTTACTTGGTTTCAATTAACTTTATCCATAATTTATTTTTGAAATGTCTGGACTGAACGCTTCATGCTTTTAAACCATAAAACTATAGAAAAAAACCTTCTATGTACAGTTTCTGTATATAGAAACCATTCATAGAACTAGGGTTCACTTTGATTCTACAGAGAACGTGTTATCGCACCACTTTCGTCATAACATTATTTAATTTCTATACAATTTCACGCGCAATTCGTTCATGAGGGGCTGAATAAATTACGAAGAAGCGTAACGTGCCGTTTTCACAGCTAATATAGGTCAATTACTCCATTTAAATGAAGCTATTCCAAAAAAAAACTCTTCATCACACTTGCCGTTTCCCATTAAATTGTTCTGCCTATATGCCGAAACACGTGTCCCAATGCTAACAATCGTTGTATGCTTCCTGGACGCAGCGACCCATTGCTACATCAATGTTTTCCATTTGGATGAAGCATTCCGGAACGAGGATTTCGAGATTTCGAATGTGTAAATATTTTTTCCGTATCAAAAGACAAGTTCACACAATTATTCGCAATATCTCATAGATTTTTCATGCACGAAGAGTTGCGTCTTTGTGGAACTAAGGTACATTTCGCGTGGGAGTTATTTTGTGTTTTTTTGTCAACATCCTTTGCAGGTTCCCTCTGCGATATACACTGTCTGCTCTGTTGATTGCGGTGACGATTGCTCTATCCCTTCTGGCACGGCATGTAAGTATTGATTCCCTATAATCGTAGGATGTGTTGTAAAAATTTTAGCGACATTGATTCACTTCATTTACTATGACACAGATCGACAAGGTTGACCGGGTAATCTTCATGTGGAAAACCGAAGTCAGCGACCAGAAAGAACGAGCCAGTGACATGCGACGTCGAAATGAAGCTTTGGTGTACAATGTGCTACCACGGCACGTAGCCGAGCACTTTATGGGAAACCGGAAGCGATCCCACGATGAACTATACTCACAAAGTTATGCCGAAGTGGGTGTTCTGTTCGCCAGCATGCCAAACTTTTCCGACTTCTACTCGGAGGAAACAGTCAACAATCAGGGGTTGGAGTGTTTGCGGTTCTTGAACGAGGTGATATCGGACTTTGATGCGGTGAGTAGTAGGGATGGTACTCGGAAGGCAAAGTATCGATACCTAGGGTATCGGGATACCGAAATTTTGGGTATCGATACAAGGTATCAAAAGGCAATAAAGTATCGATACCTGTAAGTATCAATTGATACTTGCGCAGCAATTATTTCGAAATAAAATAAAATTGTCGACTGTGGCGTTATTTTATGATGCACAGAAAGGTTTTTACATAAACTTGTTGTGTCACCAGTATACGTATATTTCTTGTCACATAGATTGCACTTCGCCTTTCACGACTTTTGGTCCACGTCAAAGAATTTCCGCAAGCCACTTTGTGTTGGAGCCATGATGATTTCACATTTCACCTATTTTAATGTGTAGCTTTATGTCGATACACGGATACTACACTAAAAGCCTATTCCTATTGAGTATTTAGAGATTTTGTTGGTTTGTGCAAAATATATGCTAAGCTAACGGTTTAAGTTGAACTGCTAGACGCGAGATGGCAGTGCAATTTAAACTGCTTTAAGCACTGATAAGTCGAAGGCGAAACGCAAAGAAATAGAAACAATTCCTATTACTATTACGACGGGACCGGGGACGGACGGAACGGAAGCACCAGGCTCGCGAATGTATTGGCATGACGTGGACTAGCCGTCGTTGATATTCGTTCTCGACAATCTCGTGTCGTTCCACAGGCGCACTAAGAGGAAGTGCTATGAGTGTGAAAGATGGTATTATTGAATTCTCTGAAAGTATGGCCTTTTTTTAATAAAATTTTTATTCTGGCCTTTTTGCGTAAAAAAAATTTTTTTTTGCTGTTGGATCTCGTTGTCACCCTTTTTTCGGGGGTCACATTGTCCGCGGCTTATCTCATCATCCATTGCTTCACCGTCGGTGTTGTGTGTGATTTCCGTTTTCTTTTCGTTTTCCTTGTTGATCGTAGTCTTGGGCTCGTTGAGAGTTGCTGTAGATGCGCCTTGTTGCACATTGGTTGAAGTTGCTGGTTGGTTGGACGGTAAGTTGTTAACTGCAGCTGGTGTACTTCGTTCTATAGGGGATACTGATGGTTTCGTTGCAGGGGATGCTTCATTGTTGTTGGTGACTGTCACAGGTGTACTGGGGTTGCTTGGGGTTGGTGTGAAGGAAGCACCGTTGTCCTTTGGTGTGGTTGTCTCCTTGTTCAGTTTATCACATGGCTTACCGTAGTGAATAGCTTTTTGGCAATATTGACATGTGACCATCTGATTGTCATAGGTAACAAGTGATTTGCACGGAATGCTTGTATCCTGACCGAAAGCCACATAAGAATGTATAGGCCTCTTCAAGCGCATGCGTAACAAACGTAAGCCATTTAGAATACCGGGGAGTTCTTCCACTTTTCTTTTTCGATAGAGAGAATCTCTCCGTATTGGGACATAATTTTTCAGATATAAGAATCGAGGACGCTTGAGGGAAAATCATACACACGCACTTCTATAGCACTATCTTCCATATATACTGGAATGTTGTACTTAATATTCTCGTCCTCCACATAGTGCACATTGTTATTGTCTTTTGCGAGTTGAATTGCATCCAACTCTTTATAAAACTGGATGTAAACAACATTATTCGTCTTATTGCATTGAAGTAAATGCACACGTTTAATGTCAAGATGCATTTGCTCCTTAAGCAAACCTTCAAGTTCTCGTATCGAAGGTCGAAATTTGCACTGCCTGAAGTCAACAACAATTGTATTCTTTCGTGTCGGCGGTAGCTTTTGTTCGTTTGGTTCACTCATTTCGAGATCGTTCTATTGTTCACTACACAATACTGTACTTGGTTTCTTCCGTCCCGAACGTAAGCGGTTTTGTTATATCGACTGACTTGGATGAGATGTGGAAGCGAACTGAGTATAGCCCTTATGTGCGTGGTTTGCTCTCATTGAACTCTCTTTCAGTGCACTCGTTGGACGAAGCGAGATTGTCGAGAACGAGTTTCAATGACGGCTAGTACACGTCATACCAATCCATGCACGAGCCTGGCGCTTCGTCGAAGAAAAAAAAATGTTCCATTGGGGACGGGTATAATCTATACCTTTCACGCAGGTGTAGTCGATACCTTTCACGCAGTCCACCTGGGTTCGATTCCCAAACCTGTACACAGGCTTATGATTTTTTTCTGGTTAATGCCCCTACAATTGAAACAAACAAAATATATTGCGTCGTAATGGAAATTGACTTTGGAATCTGTTGCGATACTGTAAGTATCGAGACCAAAAGTAACGATACTAACAGTATCGCTCTGATGTGATATCGATACAAAAAATACCCGATTCTTGAAAGAAAGTATCGATACCACAAAGTATCGACTCGGTATCGGACATCCCTAGTGAGTAGTATCAGCCGGGTGTTACTCGACAGCCACTCCATCTGGATTGAACATTCGATGGAGGCGCATTCTGTTCAATGACAAGTCTTCATATCAGTAATTTTTTTTTCAGCTTCTGGAGCTTCCACAATTTCAAGACATAATTAAAATCAAGACAATCGGCTCAACTTATATGGCAGCTAGTGGATTAAACCCATCACGAATTGTCAAACCGGAGGACTCGATATCAGTACGTTGGGCTCATCTTTCTCTGCTGGTGGAATTCGCTCTGGAGCTGAAAAAAGCCCTACAGGGTATCAACGAACAATCATTCAACCACTTCGTACTGAAAATGGGTGTCAATCATGGTCCTATCACTGCTGGTGTCATTGGAGCACGAAAACCGCATTATGACATATGGGGAAACACGGTTAATGTGGCATCCCGAATGGAAAGCACTGGAAAAGCTGGAGCCATTCAGGTTGATTAGATTCAAATTAGTTTTTTTTTATAAACACCCAACAACTCCTAATCTATAGGTAACTGAGGAAACCTGCCAAATCCTTCAAACTTTTGGTTATACCTTCGAGCAGCGAGGTTTGGTAGCAGTGAAAGGAAAAGGTCAGCTCATGACATACTACTTACAAGGTCGGATCCCCAAGAACGCCTCCCCGATTATGCCCGTAACTACAATGGAAACGGTACATGAAGTTGAAGAACCAAAAGAATCACCTTCAGCACCGCAAACCGAATCACCGGCCCACCAAATCGTGTCCGCTTCTTCCAGCACCACCAGTCCAAGCAGTGTACGCCTGAATCAGGAATATGTGGAAATGAAAGTGAGCAGTACATCGAATATGGTAACACTCAACGAAAATAACCACCAGCAGGAGCATCTGCAGCTAACCACCAGTGGTAGTACCACCGTAATTAGGAACGAATCTAGCAGCGAAGGGGACAGCAAAGCGCTGCTTAATAAGGAAAGCGAAGATGTGGACGCTAAAACGCCTCTTCTCATCGATAAAAACAGCACAAACGCCAATCATTTTAGCGATAGCGAGAAGGATGCACTACTAGAGAACACTGGTAATTAGTGGGTCTGTTATATATAGGTAGCATAAAGTTGCATCGAAAGCGTACACTGGGTTGGAAATTGTTTCTTCTTACGTTGACTGTTGAAAAATTCGCGTTTTCTATACTCTTATTATCATTAACATCATCTTCATACTAGGAAGAAAAAACCATAAATTAGTTCCTTCATTTTTCATGTTTCATTCTTTGACTGTGATAAATAATGTTCTTCTGACACAATGCTACATTCCAACCTAGTGCCCTGAATGAAGATTAGTAGCACTCAGAAAATTAGCTTTATAGTTTATATATACTAAAAACAATAACATAAACAATACATGTGCTAGTGCAGGATGTGAATAGAATAGTAAGATATGCGAGCTACGGAGACGCAATTTAAAACCCCCAAAGAATAGAATCATAGTCTACTTGTGAGAATGAGCGACTTGAGCTAGCAACATCGATCGAAGAAACAAGTTTGTTTAGACATTAGGCTAGCCAGTTTCGCGAATCTTGAATGGATTTGTAGACGTGCGATTATTACTTTTTATAGTTTCTAAAATATGAGAATGTTACTAAAGACTGCCGTAAATTAAGTTAAATTTTACAAAAAAAAATCACAACTTTCTTCCTATAACACTACGACAGAGCGGCTACGAAAAATAACCATACAATCATTTTATATTCGATCTTTTAAAAAAGTGAACGTCTAAACATAAATGAAAACATTCCACCGAGCAACAAAAAACACCTGCAAAAATATGTTATCGCATCGTTTATAAAGTTTCTCCAACAGACAATGTATAGTAGAAAGAAAATAATTTATGAAACCTTGTTCGCAAAATACATATGTCATTTACAAAAACAAAAAAAAAAGGCCAGTACAAGTTTATTGAATTTGACATATCGAACAAAAGTCAGAAAATAATTGATTGACAAATCATTACAGAGCAATGCGCCTAGTGGCTAGTATAATAGAGTTTAAAAAAATATAGCACAGCTTGCCATCAACATGCATTTTAAGTTTTTGTCCAACTGTAGCTATTAATATGAATCGTTTCTATTATAAAGTCGTTATCTATATTCTGTTAATCCCCTCTTTATGCAGTTTCACAAACAATTAGTTCATATCGTCAGACTCTCAGTACAAATCGTTTATTGTTTGAATCGAGAAGATAACGAATAGAACCTTTTCTATGGAAAGATGGATTTATCTAACGCTGTTGAAGAAAATAGAGCAAATGGAAACAAATAATAAAGTTAGCAAACAATCTGTGGTGAACTATTAGAAGAAAAAATAAACGGATGAAAATAGCTGCTCCAAAACATTGTTTTGGCATAGAATACGTGCTAAAATGTAACAGTTAATCTCCGAAAACAAACAGCAATCAGAAAACGGTGGACTAATCATTATAACGCCGAAATTCTTGGATGTTGGTCAAATGTCTCTCGGAATCCAGTTAAGTAATTCTTTTTTTGCTGAATGTTTCAGCCAATCGTGCGATTGTACTCATTTGTCGAGTCAGTATATTACTTTGTTTATTACTCGGTCTACAATCAACGGATTGCATTGTAATCGGGTGATGTATATTTGTTTCGGTAATAAGATGGAATATTACTGGAAGAAGATAGAGAAAAAATGCTACTTTTGTTAGAGTGACGGGAAAGTTCGAAGCGATTGCACCTATTTCCATATTATCTTTTAAACCAATGTATTAAACAGAGATGGCAGATCTCACTTTAACTAACAGATTACCTATATGAGATGAATGGTGGAGCTGAGATGGTTATGGGAGCAGTTATCCTACCACCATTTTGGAATGAAACTGTTCAGAAACGAAAAGTTTATAAGCATTGCAGTAAAAAAAAAGTTCACGTTATTGATCGTATTTCATTGTTACCCATTTTGCCTTAGCAATGCACTTAAAAATATCGACCAATGAAGAATTAAGTCATAACACTCATAATAAGCTCAACATACAGGGTCCGCCATCTAACTTTTTTTTTTAACTAGCGGTTATTTCGACATTGGTAATGTCACTTCTGATTTGACAGAAACTTAGTTTTATCTTTCCGCTGAACGAAAATGGTTGTGTATACGCTTGAGGAACGCGTGAAAATAGTTCAGTTTTACTTTGAAGAAGACGCCGATTTTTGCCAAAATATCATTCTCTCGAATGAGGCACATTTTCATCTCGGCGGGTATGTTAATAAGCAAAATTGTCTGGGGGACGGAAAACCCGCACGTTATCATGGAGAAGCCGATGCATCCTCAGAGAGTGACGGTTTGGTGCGGATTTTGGTCTGGCGGCATCATTGGAGAAAATTTTAAGTTGTTCAACCTCATTGGAATCACTGACGATTGCGATTTCCTGCAGAAGCAAACTGGTGCGATGTCAAAAGTAAGATACTAAACTCATCCAAGAGCTTTGTTATCTCCTTCAGCTGCAAATATTCGATAGTAAAATTTTATTTCAGAATATCGAACCGAACTACATTTATTACAACTAGACATTCATGGGACCGTTCATAAACCACGTAGACCACAATTTTAACTACCAAAAATAATCATGCTCTCGTGCAGGGTTATTTTAGATAACGAAAAAGTTAAAATAATTAGTGAGATGGTCTACAGTCTTAGGTTACTGTCAGAGTGAAAGCGTCTAGTCGCGCGTGCGAGCTAGTTGCATTTTTTCAAAGCAAACCTGTCAGAGTGAATGCGATGCGAAAACAGTACATCGCATTGAATCGCTTCGCTTCGGTCCGCGTTCCGCGCTCACTCTGATATCAACTTTAGTGTTACTAGAAATACTTAATAAGTTGTCGAGATGAATTTTGTTTTTCAACAAGATGATACTACAAGCCCCAAAGTGAGCGCAGGAATGCACTGTTTGTATTGAAAGTTAGTTTAGTTATATCGTTAGCTTTAAAAGTCGTTCACAGGGAGGTGTCATCAATTCTCTGTTAATACAGATACACAAGGGGAAATGAAATACAATGATTCTCAAACGTCTTTACCGGATGAACGATAGGAAAGAGATATTTTCCCCAAATTCGCACTTCAGCAATGCTATACATTTTTTTTTAAATCTGACTTGAGAATACAAAATTGAGACTACGTAGACTTTGTACAAAACCCCCCTCCACGTAGACTTTCATGAAACAACCCCCCGCCCTCCCCTCAGAGAGTCTACGAGGTTTATGCTTGGCCCCCATCGCCGTACTCTCCGTATCGACCTCTTGCTCAGAATATCTACATCATGAATCAATTATGATTATTAGAAGTCATTGACTAGCCGTTTAACCTATTAAATAACTAGGTCAGTTGGCATTGTATAATTGGCTTGTAAATATTTTGGATCAATTACTCATTCGGATCCCTGTAATCTGTTCATGTAGAACAGAAGAGGTTTTAGCTTCAAACTAACTTAGCTCCAATGGGTTTTTTTCTACTACACAATAAATAATAAACCACAATAAACAATCTAATAAGAAAGTACTTCGTGTAAGGGACATACAAGAATTGATTTTTTTTTCATTTCTTACTAAACAGACCCACATTCATTATGCAAAGTCTTAAAGTCTTCTTCTTCTTCTTCTTCCTTTCTGGTTGGCGTCACCTCACTTGAGATGACGCCGAATTGATGGCACAGCAACTAAGGCTATATTGCCAGTTAATTTTCGTTTATAGTCCAGTGGACTTTCTTTTCACTTGACTACAAGCGAAAATCTCGCTGTGTGGCTGCGTCGAATCGTCAAAGTACGGCTGAAAATCCTTTCTTTCTTGCGAAATACTCGAATTTTCCCCGGACTAACACGATGCAACGTGCTCACCCGTTGAGAGTTTCACCGGAAGTCATCTTAAAGTCTAGTGTCAATAAGCTTCATTCGTCAATCTAATTCCGATAATCCATATCTCGGTTAATTTTTCAAAAGGGTGTATTAGCAAGTTTCTCTTTGTTTACTTTCTCTTCTATAAATTACCAAGCGGTTTCCACGTTTATCACTCAACTCTTTGCATGAAATGATACCCGAAACTTTCAACTTTCAAACAGAATAGTGATATCAAAGAAAATCTTCTTCTTCACATCACAATAATCAAAAGAGAGAGTTATTAAAGAGAAACTGTCACTTGCTTATATGCCCCAATGAAAAATCAACCGAGATATATTTAGGACTGATATGGGGCCATTCATAAACCACTCAAACCGAACCTTGACACTTTTGAACCCATCCGTCATAGAATTTCGTAGACTTTTCTAAAACCTACCCACCCCCTTCCTCCGAAAGTCTACGTAGACTTTTCAGATTCACTGAAAATCATTGAAAACAATTTTCATGTTTGAGAACACGAAAGTTTTTTTCCGGAAAAATGAGATATTTACTACGTATAAATATTAGCACTGTCTTTAGTGACTAAGTAAACCGATTTAAAACTTTTTCTTCCCAACTCTTAGGAAACATTAAAAAGCTCGGAAACGAAAAACTTAACGCGTTATAGAAGCGCAAAAGAGAGCACAATGAAATACTATTAAACTTCTTTTTTCTTTCAATATGGATTGAGAATTGTGCGATTGAAAATTTCGAGCTCACGTGCGATTTAAAATTAATAACTCACGTGTGATCGAAAATTAAGAACGATAAGACTCACCTTTACAAGAAATTTGACGAAAACGCATGGTGAAGTTTGAAGGTGTTTCAAAACGAATCTCCAAGTTTTTTCGGTAGCTAGCACCATAAACCAGTGTAGATATCAAGCATATCCCGCTTTACCCCAGTCCGAGCTTTGCCCCTGCCCGCGCTTTGTCCCTGTCTCCGCTTGGCTCCCTTTGCTCTACTTTCTTGCGATATAAAATAAAAAAATTTTTTTTTTCTTTTTTGCACGAATGAGGCTATGACCAATATAGCAACAATAAGGATTCGATCATAAAAAACCTGTTTTAATCCACCTAGTGGTGTAATGATGCCTTTCTCATATACATATAATATTGTGGTATTCTATTCAATATTTTTCTCTTCGATTTTTGAAAGAAACCAAGAGATTGTTTGTGTATAACATATAGAACAAAACAGTGCTTTGATTGCGTAGGCCATCCTTAAGAAAACGAAGTGGGTTCACTATTATATGCACTTCTGGCACCGGAACCCGAGAACCGGTATAATCAAAGTCGGTTCGTACGGCCACCAACTAACATGACGTACAAACTCTACTAGTACGCACTCTTAATTACGATTTAAATGTTTGTTGCATCCGAAAATATGCAGTAATTTTTGGTACAACCATAAGACCTTGCAATTGACCCTAAGATTGGGAATAACGGTTTAGTATCCAGTTTATAGCACTTTTTACGGTTTTTGTTCCGCCGGTTTAAGTAACGGTGCACAATATTGAACACACTTTACCCTATAACTCCGGATCCGGAAGTCGGATCCGGAAGAAATTCAGGAATTCCATATGGGATCGGAAGACCTTTCATTTGAGTATAAGTTTGTGGAAATCGGTCAAACCATCGTTGAAAAAAGTGAGTGAGATCCATTTTGATATATATGACCACTACTTCCGGAACCGGATAGCGGGAACCAGGATAGCCGGAATCGGTTTGTTTAGTTGCCTACTGATCATGACTATCGATTTGTGTAGTTTTGAGACCAGTTTAGGAATTTTTTTATGTATTTTGTTCCGCCGGTTTAAGTAACGGTGCACAATATTGAACACACTTTACCCTATAACTCCGGATCCGGAAGTCGGATCCGGAAGAAATTCAGGAATTCCATATGGGATCGGAAGACCTTTCATTTGAGTATAAGTTTGTGGAAATCGGTCAAACCATCGTTGAAAAAAGTGAGTGAGATCCATTTTGATATATATGACCACTACTTCCGGAACCGGATAGCGGGAACCAGGATAGCCGGAATCGGTTTGTTTAGTTGCCTACTGATCATGACTATCGATTTGTGTAGTTTTGAGACCAGTTTAGGAATTTTTTTATGTTTTTTGTTTCGCCGGTTTAAGTGATGGTGTACAATATTGAACACACTTTACCCTATAACTCCGGAACCGGAAGTCGGATCCGAATGAAATTCAGGAATTCCATATGAGATCGGAAGACCTTTCATTTGAGTATAAGTTTGTGGAAATCGGTCAAACCATCGCTGAGAAAAGTGAGTGAGATCCATTTTAGTACATATGACCACTATTTCCGGTACTTCCGGAACCGGATATCGGGAACCAGGATAGCCGGAATCGGTTTGTTTAGTTGCCTACTGATCATGACTATCGATTTGTGTAGTATTGAGACCAGTTTAGAATTTTTTCACGTTTTTTGTGTCGCCTGTTTAAGTGACGGTGTACAATATTGAACACACTTTACTCTATAACTCCGGAACCGGAAATCGGATCCTGATAAAATTCAGGAATTCCGTATGGGACCAGCCGTATGGGACCAGCCGTATGGGACCAGCCAGGAAATTCCGTATGGGATCAGTCATCTCCGAGTAAACCTAGTGAGATTATTTGACACATACACACATACACACACACACACACACACACACACACACACACACACACACACACACACACACACACACACACACACACACACATTGCTCAGCTCGATGAACTGAGTCGAATGGTATATGACACTTGGCCCTCCGGGCCAATTTTCACTAGTCGATTTTCCAAGTGATTGCATAACCTTTCTATATGAGAAAGGCAAAAAATGTCTCAGAGATGTCTGGCCAAATTTTCACAAATTTAGAACAAATAAATTATAAAGTCTTTGTGGATGTTTAGAGTTTCAAACCGTCATTTTAAGTGACTACGTTTCAAACCGTTATTTTAGTACGACTACATAAAAAATCTTCGAAACCTTGCTCGGATCGTTCTCGATTTATAGGTCTTATTAGTCAATGGGCAAAGTTCTAATCTTCATTCACATATTAACGGAAATATTTCGATGATTTCCATGCTTATTTCATCAAGGATTTTTTAGTTTTGACATTCATTAACTCATTCTAAATCACCAACTCGATAATTAATAATTTAATATTACTCATAACTGATATTGAGTTTTAAAAATAGATTCAAGGCTCTTTTTCCAAAACGTAAAATTCTTTGCAAGACCTGTCATAGCATCAGTTTAATTTATGGCACATCGAAGCAACTCACTTCCTGTAGTGTGAATTGAATGAATGTACGGTCAGCTATGATTGATTTTAAGTTGATGGATTTCATTCAACTAACAAAAACATGTGTCTACACTCAAATAATTTATTCACCGGCAGATAATTTTTCTCTGTTCAGTTTACCTCGGACAATGCTTCCAACTACATTGCAACTATCGCTACTAGTTTGTCATTTGGCGTCCATGCAGGTGACAGCAAAACCAAGTGGAATTTGCACACAGCATCGAGAACGGATAAAGCATCACTTTTACGCTGTTCGCCATTGTCAACGATCGAATCAATCCATTATCGGACTAATCAATACAAATACGGTTCAAGACTGTGCTGAATTCGCGAGAACAAAGCAAGGTATGGCATTCAATTTCGGACCCGCGAATCGAGTTCGAAACAATCTGTTTGATACGATGGAATCCCACAGTACCAATACCGGAGGCACATCATCGTGGTCATCAAAAAAAGAAGACTCTACCTCTACTGATCCGGATGAGTTTTACAACTGTCAGATTCTAGAATGTCCTGAGTATCAGAATTTTTCGTCGATCGTGAACGATACTCGATTCGATTACTATAGCTTGTACAGTAGGCCTACTCGTAAAATCAAGCTTCCATAAATAACTATTGTCACATCTATTCTGAAATTATTTATTTTCTCGCAGCTTCCATAAATGCTACTTGTCTGCCGTCTATTGGAATGTTTATCTTGGATGACCGAAAACTAAACTATTCTCAGGCATACAATGAGTGTCGGTCAATGAGTGGCAGTCTGGCTCATATTGCTAGTGAAGCTAGAACGAATATGATTGCCAGAATGTGCGCTGCTCAGGGTGATGTTGTGATCAATGGAACCTCAAATATTACTGATCCTAACGTTTATTACGTTGGCCTCAATGAAACTGCACGACAAAAATTTTATACTTCTGCAGATGAACCATTGGATTGTTTCTTGTATAGAGCGTGGGCCCCGGGTCATCCAAGGTAGGCAACGTTGAATTGTCGCAATCTTGCCTAAAAGTTAAATTGTTTTAGAAAAACTCGACAACCTAGCTGCGTTGCTATATCGACCAACCGTTCGTGGACCACACACAACTGCAATCAGCCGAAACGATTCGTTTGTGAGTTGCACACATCCGGTCCACCCAAACATGAAGTACAACTCAAAAGGTAATGCTCTGTAAATCGACCCAATAACCGAATAGCGCCGGGCAGGAAAGTTTCGGGATCCTAAATCCAAACCCAAGAGTTTTACACATATAACAAATTCATGATTCTGTTTATTGAATAAAAACTAGCTTAAATAGTTACTCGATAATCTTTGGTAATTTTTGTTCTTACTACAGTTCTAAAATGACAGTTAAACTTTCAATATCATATATCTTAGAGCCGAACAAAGATAGAATCAAGTTTGTGCTACGCTAAAAAGATGTTATTGTTTGTGGTATCACTATTCGAACATTCTTGGCTACATTGCTAGAAATTTGCTCTCGTTAAGCGTAATTGATTGGCTGAAAGTGGAGTTGATAGTTTAAATTCCTTAGAGCAAAACAGTGGATAGTTTCTTAATAAATATACTATGATTACTTTTTCGCAATCATATGTGCACAAAGCCAGTAGCAGCACCCCCTGTTTTAGACAGTGAGATATCATATGTTCACGTAATTATGAAACTAAATTGCTTAGAATTTTATGTTCGAAATAAAAAAAATTGTTAGAGACATTCCCGAGAACAATTGACGAATAGGACGTTCATAATTCCTGGAACATATGTTATCGCACACAAAAATGTTTGATAGGTGTAAAATATTTGGTTGGGCTTTTTGTTTTGTCTTCCGAATTTAGGCCTTTTTGCCTTTCTGGGCTAGCAGTTCGTCAATTGACTTCTCCACATCCAAGAAAATCTCATCTGGAGAACGTTCAGCGTTAATCTGAAAGAAAAAATTGAAAAAGGATTAGTTTTAAATGTTATCTAGTAATTAAAGATATGGTTTTTGTTTAATTCGAACGCAGAGCCGTGTTGAACAATAGAAGTCGCATTTTTTCAAACTATTGTTCTCTTTGGGTATTTGTAAGAACGAACTAATAATAATGTTTAAAATTTAAAATGTTTTTACGGAAGAATAAGTTCATACTTTGAGAATCAAATAAAAACTTTTATGCTTGAATTACCGTTTTCAATTCAATTTCGATTCTAGTAGACCAAATATTAAATTAGATTTTATTGAAATAGTAACAGTAATAACAGGATCCAACATATTCTTTGCATTCTAAATTGAATTCTGGAAATATTTCTCGGCGTTTGTGTTAAACTAAACCAATTTTTTTTAATATTCTAATCATTTAAAACTATAAATCTATGAAAAAACAAAAGTGATTACAACATTTTAGGATCCAAATTGTTGTCAGCACACCATATTAAGTTTTTTGTTTATACTTTCATAATTCTTGTTTTTTTTCATTTTTTGAACATCTTGCATTGCATTGAAACTTACCCTTCTGAGCTGTGTTGGATACTGCAGCAGGATCTTTTCAGTGTTCTCTCGGAATGTGGCAATTCGAGTCTTCAGAGTTTCCTCGTTGTCGTCTGCACGAACCGTGGCTGATTCGGATGCACGCTTCAAAATTCTTGCCACCAATGTTTCCTTTTGGATAAACAAATATTGTTAATGAAATTGAAATAACGTTTATCCAACTATACTGAGAAACAATTATATTAATTTCTCTGGTAAGAATTTAATTACGCATACTCAGTCCCGTAACTGTTTTTAACATACACTTTAAACATTTCCACTGGAATCGATATTGTATTACATTTCATTACGTTTACTGTCTTGTTATTTCTGTAACACATGTCTGAGACATTTCAAATAATTATATGTTTTAGATTTCGGGAGAGGCCAAGGTCCCTCTGGGTACGTGACTGCGCATACTTCCATCATCATAAATATTTGGTGTTTTATTACATGTGTAAGTTTTAGAAAATGAGAAAATGATCAATAATCGCAGTATCGTTTTTACCACTACCTGACACTTTGAATCTATTCAAGGTAAATTAATATTTGTCCAACACATCTATGAGTTCAGTTATGTTGCTGTAAAGTACCCAATCATTCGAAAATTGATAGTGAATCAAACGTAATAGTACAAGTTCTCTTATAAAATGGAGATCCAAAGAACGCTTCAATGCTATATATTGACCAGTCCAACATCCTGGTCTGAACTAAGATCGTGATAAAAAATCATTGAATCTCAATCACTACCGATGATGATGACCGACCTTAGTTCTTTTTCAGAATGATAACATAAATCACCTCCGATTATGAATCAGGATTAATCTTGTCTTATTTAATACCAACGACGAATGATTTGGTCTTTTAACTAAGAAAAAATCACACATGACTAAGATCGGATATGATTCGATCTGGACGGATTACTAGTGTCAGTGGGATCGTAGCACTAGTTATGTTCTGCACACTTACAAATCGATTGTGAAGTTCGGATTTCAGTGAATCGGTGAAATGACTTACTCCCAGTCCCCACCACTATTGCGAATGACCTGACGCCGGTAAACTTTCGACAAAGTTGTCAGCATAGTATGTTAGAAAATAGCCAAATCTTCCGAATTCCCCTAGATAGCTCGAATTGTGAACACTATTTCCTGCAAACTTACTCTTGTTTGATGACCCAGGTAGGGTTTGCGTCGAGAGATTTGGAGAGATTCTGTTGTAAGATCCTAACATATTCTCGGTCGTCTTCATTTACCAAATTTACTTCCTTTGAAAAACTTGGTGCATTATCGCAGCATCCAATTAATGTATGAAAAATTCCAAGCTACGATATTTGCGCTCTAAAAAACCCCTATAACTCCTATCACCAGATATTCGACAGTACGCTGAACGAAATCAGGCTGTTTCTCAACCAAACACACTTCACTCGAGCCCACGCCCTAATATATATTTTTTTGTTTCGATTATAAATATTTTAATCTTGCGGTTATTCGCCTCTTTGGACTAGGAAAACTTTCTGACCCTCCTCTCTGATGCTATACTAGTTCCCCCCAAAAGTTTGCTTTACCCGAGAAAATCATTTTCGACGAATCGCAATACTTCTGGCTCGTCGTTTATATGGGATACCCTTAACAGAACTTCCTAGCTGGCAGAACTTGAATTTGAAGCTTGATTTCTTGAGAACGTCGCCAGATGTCGTTGAGGCTGACATGAATCTATTTTTTGGCTTCACGCAGTCACAGAGTAGGGGTATTCATAAACATCTGTACTATCACTTTGTCGCGTCGCCATAGATGTTCAGCAATGATGCCAACTGATTGTACAAAGAAAATAAGATTAGAATATTATTAATTTTGCTATAAAAATTCCTTTCGACTTCCTTGAGCAACAGGCTACCAATTTTCTCATCATTATCCATTTAGTGGTCGCGACATCTCATAACCGTGACCACAGCTTTTACTCCAAGAGGTTAGATTTTCAGACACGTTGCTATGATACCAATAGTTTTCACATTTATTTGAATAAACAATTTAAATCTCGATTCACTTAGCCTCTGGACATAAGAAATCAACTCTATCTCTCGGCATTGATTCGAGGTTTTTCTTGCACTTAAAAAAAAAGTGTCAACAATTATACAAATAAAATCTAGCTTTACTTGAAATACTTGATATAATTAATAATTTCTTTCGAATACTCCGGTCGGCAACTTCCATGGAATGAAATTACTTCAAAGGTGGAATAGAATTCCTTCACAATCACGTCACTTTTTTCTGCTTCCGCTTAGGGATGTCCGATACCGAGTATACTTTGAGGTATCGATACTTTCTTTCCGGAATCGGGTATTTTTGGTATCGATATCGCATCGGAGCGATACTGTTAGTATCGATAAAATTGGTCTAAATACTTACAGTATCGCAACAGATTGAAGTCAATTCCTATTACGACGGAACATTTTTTGTTTCAATTATAGAGGCTTTAACCTTGAGATCATTCGCCTCTTTGGGTCAGAAGAACTTTCTAACCCAATGTGCGGGGAACCCAGGTGGGGACGCTATCAGAGCTAATAAAACTCATTTTCATTGAATCAAAATTGACGAAACTGTCAATAAATTACTGTCTGTCAGCTTGGCTTGCAAACTATGAGAACGAAATCCATGTCCAGTCAATGACATAAGCGGGACAGTAGTTTCAAAATTGTGTTCTTTCTTTCATGTGCGGGTTTCAGTGAAAATCCCATAGTATACAGTGTCGATATTCAACCGAAGCTTTGTGAATCGAAAATGACAGAAAAAGGTTTCACAATGACTTTTATCTGTTACTGCTCGAATTTGTAGTACTTTAAATTTCCAAAGAGGTTCTGGGATGTAATTATTTCGATTTGTCATATTTTAGTCCCTCTTTATAACCAAACATCACACATTGTCAATACATCGATGAAAGAATGAGAATTGAAATTCTGCTGATGCTCCCTGAAGTTTGCTTTCATCTTGTCATAGAGGAAAGAGTGACGTTGGCAATTATACTCTCTCTTTTTTCAATGAGAATCGAGAATGATTCGTCTCTTCATTTGTTCCGGTGTCGGTCATTTACGAATGAGTAAAATATTGAAAATGAGGCTGTTGGATTGAATTCTTTCATTGAGAATGCGTGACAATTTTACGCTCTGGACGCTATATCCGTCCGTGGAACATTCTTATATCTTTGACTTCGACGAAGCGCCAAGCTCTCGCATGTATTGTCATGACTCATGACTTGGACTAGCCGTCGTCATAAATGTCATACTCTCAAAGGATTCAATCATTTCAATTTTTCACACTCATTGCACTCCCTTTCAGTGCGTCTTATAGCAATGGAATAATAGCAATAGGAATTGGCTTTTAGTGTAGTATTCGTGTATCGACATAAAGGTTATGACATGTAAATTGTTGAGAAAATAAGTGAAATGTGAAGTCAACCCAAAGTGGCGTGCGGAAATTCTTTGGTATGGACCAAAAGTCGCGAAGGGCGAGTGCAATATATGTGGCAAGGAATATGCGTATACTGATGGCAAAACAAATTTATGCATAGCAAAAAAAAAGAATTGTAACAATCTTATCAAATGCAATAATTTTCAATAATTGCATAGTCTACGCATAGACAAACCCTCCGAATGGTACTTTTGATGGAACAATTTTGTAGTATTCGAACCGAGTCACATTGCTTTCTCAATGTATGAGTTCAAATTAGTTTGGTAACTTTTGTAGAGTAGCCGTTCCACGAGTGAGCTTCAGTGTAAGAATTGAGACCATACTCGGACATTCTTTTGAAAAGCTGCAATAACTTTAATCATAAATGATACATTAAAATATCTTGTCTTATGTTAATTGATGGCAATTAGATGCGATATACAAGTTGTTGCGCATTTTAGTGTCTTTTAACACTCCTAATACCAAGCCTAAAAAAGTTACGCGAAGCACCAAGCCTCAAAAAAAGTTGGAACGGTAACTTTGAGCTATCATAGCTCAGTTGTTACTTGACCAATTTCGATAAATTTTTCACCCTCGAATTTTGTGAAGTTCGTAGATTATTTTAAGTATGTCATTATTGATGATCTTTCAGGAAAAACTAATGAAAATCTGATTTTTCCCGTTCCAAGTTTTTTTTCAAGCTCAAAATGTGCCCTATTTGCATTCATGCGGCACCTGCATCGCGAATCGGATATTGAGAACTTCAACTTTACCGAGTCATAACTTTGTTGTTAGTCAACCGATCTTCAAAATTTGTTCACCATTGGAAAAGTAATACTTCCCGAAATAAAATGCACTGAAAAAAAACGAAAAATAGGGTTGTCTACCCAAAGTTATAATGAAAACTGTAGATAGATGACCTAAGAAAAGGTGAGACTTTTTACAATGATCGTAAATATCTCGAAATTCAAAGCGATGACCTATATATTTTTATACATCATTCGATTGCTAGTGATACCAGCTACAATTTTCGCTCAACTACCATTCCTGTACAATCAAAAGAAAACTTTGAAAAATCGATAAATTTATAAATATATATGAATTTTTCATTTTTTTTCACATGTTTGTATATAACTCAAAAATTAAAGCGATGACATGTACATTTTTTTATTCAAAATATTGGAATCATTACCAAAAACATTGTATTGATAATCAAAATTATATATCCGTTCAAAGAATCTCAAGAAATTTTGTACAAATACAGAGAATTTGTATTATTGGGAAAATTTTGCCAAACAACATGAAATCAAAACTTTAAAATTTTAGTACATATATTTTTTTATTATTTTAGATGGAAGTTTATTATGAACAAAATTTACAAAAAAAAACTGAAACTTGGATTTCACTGAAAATTTTGAAAATTTTTGTAAATAAACTAAAACTCTAAAAATAGTTATATTTATGTATTGGACAAACGATCTAAACAATTTTTATGCACAACCCATACGCAATTGATAACTACTAAAATTCTGATTTTGTTGTAGGTTTGCCGTAGAATCTCAAAAAATAGGTAAAAGATCAGAAATTTTAAAATTTCCGAGTTAAATTGCATTGCACAGTGGTCCGGATCCACAATTTAGGGGGACAAAAACATTTGTGGCTTAACCTTATACTTTAGAGCTATGATAACTTCAAAACAAATGGTTAGTGAAAGATAAGCCATATTTCGATGTACATGGTATTAGGGTGGCTCTTATTTTTAAGGTGATCCAAAACTTATTTTCCGGATGTATTAAGGTAGAGGACAGCATTCTTTGGCAAAATTGTAGATAAATTTATATCGAGCAGCTTTGCTGAGGACACCATGGTAGTATCTGCAACAGTTTTAGTGTTATAGCTATTTTTAAAGAGCAACTTAGGGTGTTCCTCAAAAAATCAGATTTTTTGCTCTAGCATTTATATTTTTCTCTTTTCGTATAGGTATCTTTGAACATCCTTTAGAGTTTGTTAAAACCAATTTTTTAATGACTGGCGTATTCAGGTAGCGTTTACTGAACCGAAGTTATGAGAATAACTAGTTCAAAAACAGGTTATTTTTAAACTGCTATATCTAACATTGAGGCAAACGAAAAAATTCTGTTTCTTATATTTGACAGAAAATATTTTCGAGCATGTTTATAAAAAAAAGCGGAGGAGATATTTTTTAAAAATTTTTAAATTATGTTTATATATTGGGTTTTTTCATCGAAAAATATTCGTATCATGTAAATCATTTGATAGCTATATATGAAAATAAGGTATTTTTGCCTTCTAGAGTTTCAAATTAATTCAAGTGCATATTCGGGAAGAAGTCGTTATGCATTCTTGGTGTCGCTTTTGTAAAATCTCTAAGACCTCTCGGTGGTTGGAGGTTTTATCAACCGTGCATTTTGGCACCTGCAGATCGTTCAGCATCCTTTCGGGGATGCAGGATTTATTTCTTTATGTTTTGTGCTGTTTTCCCACCTCACAAAGCCATTGAAATAATTTAAAATTTTCGTTTTGTCACAAAATTTATTTTATTAATAGAAACAAATTCTACGTCTCTTTGAAACAGATGAAATCAAAACGGATTCCAATATTTTGACTTTGATTTGCAGAAACGTTGCAACGCAATATATAACAGAAATTTTGAAATTTCCGGTCTTCTACCGATTTTTTGAGATTTTTCGGAAAACCTAAAACAAAATCAGAATTTTAGTAGTTATCAATTGCGTTTGGGTTGTGCATAAAAATTATTTAGATCGTTTGTTCAATACAAAAATATAACTATTTTAGAGTTTAGGTATATTTACCAAAATTTTTAAGATATTCAGTGAAATCCAAGTTTCAGTTTTTTTACTAAATTTTGTTCATAATAAATTTCCAACTAAAATAATAAAAAAATATATGCCATAAAATTTCAAAGTTTTGATTGTTTTTTTTTTGCAAAATTTTCCCAATAATAGAAATTCTCTGTATTTGTACCAAATTTCTTGAGATTCTTTGAACGGATATATGATTTTGATCATCATTACATTGTTTCTGGTAATGATTCCAATATTCTGAATCAAAAAAATGTACATGTCATCGCTTTAATTTTTGAGTAATACACAAACATGTGAAAAAAAAACGAAAAATTTATATATTTATAAATTCATCGATTGTTTAATGTTTTCTTTTGATTGAGCAGGAATGGTAGTTGAGCGAAAATTGTAGCTGATATCACTAGCAATCGAATGATGTATAAAAATATATAGGTCATCGCTTTGAATTTCGAGATATTTACGATCATTGTAAAAAGTCTCATCTTTTCTTAGGTCATCTATCTACAGTTTTCATTATAACTTTGGGTAGACAACCCTATTATTAGATTTTTTCAGTGCATTTTATTTGTGGAAGTAGTACCTTTCCAATGGTGAACAAATTTTGAAGATCGGTTGACTAACAACAAAGTTATGACTCGGTAAAGTTGAAGTATTCAATATTTTCTGTGCCGATTATGCCAAAGGAAAGAAAAATGGAAAGCAGATAGGGCATATTGGGCGCGTGAAAAAAAACTTGGAACGGGAAAAATCAAATTTTCATTGATTTTCCTTTACCAATCGTCTGCTACAAAGTTTTGGAATCAATCTACGAACTTCACAAAATTCGAGGGTGTAAAATTTATTGAGATTCGTTGAGAAACAGCTGAGTTATGACAGCTCAAAGTTACCGTTCCAACTTTTTTTGAGGCTTGGTATTTGGAGTGTTAACGAATTTTAAATGTCTTAATCAATATAAACAATATACCAAGACTCAAAATCAAACTACTTTACTAAACCAACCATCTGAATTTAGTTCAGGTTTGAAAATACCACCTATAATGGTGTAGACACATACTGCACAGAATATTGGAATATCCTTTTCACACGTCATCTACAAAACAGCATGCAAAGAAAAACACACCCAACGGAAGCCATGAACGAATCACGAAACACGTGTCACCGATTAATTGATGGGCCGAAATCGAAATTTTCGATTCACTCGCTTTTTACTCGCGAGCTCAAAAATGCAGCCCGGGCACATTATTTCGTTTTTGAACTTGCATGCATGTGCATCTGCTGTTCGCTTTCTCACGCGGGTGTTACAGGACAATAAAAATCGATACAACAGCCTGGTGCTGGTAACCGGAATAGCAATCGATTAGCGCAAATGGCTGTATGGGGCTCCCTCAAAATCACCGGTGGTAAGCAGTAAGTTGAACTAAACGGAATCATGGCGAACACCGAATCATGATTTTAATTCATATTGTTAGGATCACCGCTGCTCCATCATCGCAAAGTATGCGATTTTCCGAATCACTTGTAGCGGCCTTGGGAAATCGGAAATGTAAATACAAGGAGGTCTCCAAAGACATGAACCATTATATCAGCAGGGAAGAGGAGGAACATAAAATTGCGGCTCCGCCATTTAGCATCAACCGCTTGAAGGCCATGATCCAGAGAACGATCCGGGCACAGTTCATAATTCGAGATGAAGATGGCGATCTACTCAAATATGTCTACAATCCGGAGATGAATTTGGAATTGTGTCAAAAAATTGCCAAACTCATTAAAGATAAGATACGTGGATACAATTTCGAACGATACAGAATTATCAGCTTGTGTAGTATTGTAGAGAAAAATGGACAAGGAGTTAACTATAAAATGAAGTACATTTTAGATCCATATTTGGACAATTACGTTGAATATTGCCATGATATGGCAAAGTTTTGGATAATATCTACTGTGATTTTAGCACATAAAGATTGATTTCCTACCTCATAAATACTAATAGACTTACATTGGAGCACTCGAAGTAGAGGATAATGTCAACGGGAGCGATGAACTTCTCGAACTCCGGTCCCTGGGCTGGTTCACGTGGATAACTATAGGACGATGGGGAAACTGTGAACTATAATTCTTACACTTAGCTTGAATACTTACCCGTCGATCAAATAACCAACTGTACCCGACAGTGCCTTCTCCATCGCTGCTTCCAGCAGCTTTAGCACCGTTTCGTTCGGCACCAGAATGCCCTGTTTCATCATGTCCTGCAACTCCTTGCCCTTTTCCGAGCCGGATCCAACCTCATCGCGGAGAAGATCTCCAGTACTAAAGTGTGAAAAGTTGTATTTGGCAACGATTTTAGCACACTGAGTTCCTTTACCACAGCCAGGACCACCAAGCACCCATATAATTGGTACATTGGCATCACGGATCTGAAATTACCAGTGTTTTATTATTACATTTGCAAGTAGGTGTTAATGTAGATATACGCATTTTGCGAAAAATTAGTGATTGTAGCGTAGTTTCATAAAATAATATTACAATACTTAAATAAAAGGTATAATTGGTAAAATGATGAGAACAGTACAAGCGATGTGTTTTAGTAGGTTCTAAAATATTTGATATCAACCAAATTAGTTCATTTTAGAAAATAATGCCACAGCGATAGGGTTTAGTATAAGTACTTTAAATTACAAATAATTAAAGGAAGTAAATCCAATATAACCTTGTATTATTGTTGGTACAACAAACGTAAAACCGTGAAAAAAAAGTTGCATGAAAACCAGAGCAAAGCTTAGTTAGACTAAAAATTTCTTCTAATTCTTGCGTTGGTCTCATGCAACTTACGGCGACGGGTGTTTGGGGTGCAGATGCCCGCTCTTTCAGCTTTGATTCATGCTCCATCGCCATTTGGTGACACATGAACAACTGATGGGCGGCGGCACAGGTGATCGCAATGGGTCGGGAGCAATTGTATTGTCATATATTTGTTGGGATGGTCATTTGTTGAAGTGAAGGTTGATGGGTGGCGCGAATGAATGCCATGAAGGATACAAAAAGATGAAAAATGTTTAACATTCGCATCAATCGGCAATTTTCACGCACATATGAGTTGAGCTGAGCATGTCTAATAATAGTTTCGCAATAGACAGTACAAAATATCTCGTGGTTTTCAACGAGAGAGCTACGTAAGTTTCTTACATAATTCAATGTTATTTCTCAATCTATAAACAATTCGTATACTATTTGATTATAGAAAAGTTTAACACAAGCTAAAAGGAAAACCTAAATCAGATAGATATAATATGATATAACTTGTTTTCTTATTCAAAACTATGCTACTGAAATCAACCGAACAGTGATGATGCAACGTTGTCACCCGGAATGTAGTTCAGTGCTTGCTCTATGCAGTAAATCTACCGGAGGATTTTCCCACACCGATTTCGTTTGATGTGCAAATCAACCCAACTAGGCTAGTGTTTGAAGCTTCCCATAACAAGTGAAGTTGGGGATGAAACAATACTTTATATTCACCCTATTAATTATTCAAAAATATAAAATATTCAGTTGTGTGACATAATCTCAAATAATTCAAAAAAGCGCGTTTGCCTTTCTCGTATTTTTAAAGCTCATTAGCTCAGTGATTTGTGAAAGGATTTATATAATCTAACTACCAAAAGAATCGAAATTTTTCAACTTAAACGTGTATAGCAACAACATTGAAGTATTTCAATAGTACACTATTGAAAAACCTGTCTCATTTGACCCATATCAACATCAGCCAATCAGAACGCGTTCTGAGAAAGAGAACAAAATATCTGCTGCTGTACAACAAATTGTTCGAGAAAATGTTCCGAACATTGTTTAATATCGTAGTGAGTTCCACAATTTGGTCCTTTTGAAAGGCAGGAATGAATACCATAGAGCATCCGGATAGTTTCTTTCAATGAAATGCAAATCCGAAATGAAATATCGAAATTAAAATTCTATATGCTGCTATTTTTATAGCTGTTAGGACCGCCCATTAGTGAAAAAGCTACAAACGAAATCAGGTAAAAACAAGTCTCTCAACAAAAATTGGATCAGTTTGAATTCTATCGCCACTGCGAGCAGATATGTATTTTGTGTCGTTTGCTAGTTTCGCTTCCGACAAGAGCGATTACGTCACAGCTGCCAGTCATTTGCATTGGCGAAAAAGCAACGCTGGAGAGCATTACACAAAATCAGCCGTTCTAATGGCTCTAAAAGTTTTCTAAAGAACTATTAGGATTTCTTGCTCGCAAATCGAAGGAAAATATCCTCAGTTTAGTGCAAATCTAGAACTGTTTGATTTGATTTTTGGCACTTTTCGCTGTGTGAAATTCACAGTAATCTAGATAAAGTGAAGCCTTTTTTGTTTTTACCAAAAATGTGGAAAAGGGAAATGCTTGCATAATTCATACAATTGATCAACTAATTGATATTCGGAAGTGTTAAGGAACATGTCAGTTATTTTCGTATTCACGACATCTAGTTATGTCTCTGGCATTACCCACCCGCCTTTTTTGTAACCGAACCCGACCAATACCCGTCGGGTTCGGGTTTGGAAAATGATAGATTTTTAAAATTGAGAAATAAAACAGGCAGAGACATTACTTAAATCTGTAGAAAATCTTCAGCAGAACAAGATTTTGATCTAGTTCTATGTTTTTTTTGTAACAGCAAACATAAGTTCTAAGCCTCATGCGAAGAACAACAATCAATGTAAGTCGAACAGACGTATTCTACATAAACGATTGTTTTACAGGTTATTATTCAGTCCCATCTCCAAATAGTCCATTTTTTTTAATCAATCAGGTTTACAAAATCAAAATCTCATTCGTAGTAAATTGACTTCTAGGTTATGATTAATTTCGACTAGGGTGGTAATTGTGGCAATTTTTCTGGATAACTTGTCGAATTTTGTTTGCTGTCTAACAAAATTCGATTATATTTGAAAACTGAGACAACCGCTTTCCCCATGCAGACTTTGATTAAGATTATATCCCTATTTTAGTTAGACTTTCAATTATCGAAACAATCAGAACCGAATGGCTAGAACACGAAATCAATAAATTTCACGATATACCCAGGATGCCTTGTGTTGAAAGATAAAACGTATGTAAAGGTGAAGTATTATGTCACCAGGTGAAAGTTGTATGTTTATGGGTGAAAGTTGTATGTTAAAATATGGAAATACATAAAATGAACAGTGCGGTCAGATATTTGATGAATCGAGCTTCATCGAGACACTAGAGTGGATATAAACTAAAAGGACCTAAACCCACTCGACTGGCCATAATTGCACTCGATCTTGAAAATATTTGGTAAATTCTAAGCGGCGGTAGAAAAAAAACTAGAAAAGTAATTTGGGAAGCTCCAGAGAAGAGATGGTTGGATACAAAAGGCTGTTGCAGTTGACGAACTAAGTGTCCAATAGATGACACGATATGTTTGAAAACTAATTCGTCATTCCGCAGAAACCAAAACGGAATAGAGCCAATGGCGAATCAATTTTAAATTGAGCTTCCATAACAGCTTAGTGCAGAATTAAGACAAATTTCTGCATTCCACTATATCGAATGTAGATGATTTTGTCTATTTATCTTGTGACAATTTTATCATGCTATAATGAACCTTCAGTTTCATTGCAACTTTTAGTTTCAATACGATTTTCCCTTAGAAGATTTTTTGTAACTTTTGAGATAAAACGAGTTACGTTTTAGTTCATTTTTCTTTATTTTAAATTTTATTTTTTGACGTTAGTCTGCAGTTTACGTGTGAACATAATAAACTAGTTACTGACGAATTAAAATCGATCCGTTACGTCTTGAATGTTTCTCCTACATTCCAGAGTGGCTTAAGGGGCGGGTAGGGTCTAACACTTTTGAAAAATTATTTTTTTATTTTCTTTGTATTTTCTCATAGTAAAACATTTCGAGAATATTCTGTGAGATTTCCGGAGAAAAACTCGGCAAGTTATGGGCCTTTATCTTTGCTTATCTCATACTGCGAAGAAGTAAGAGCTCGGCACACAGGTCCAAGATTTCTGCTTCGATCGACATAAAAACTTGACAAAACATTCTTGAAATGTTTCATTATAAAAGAATACAAAAGAAAAAAATATTAGTTTGTGAAAATGTTAGACCCTACGGGCTCCCTTTAGTAATAAATTGTTTCCATTGATTTTATAGACGAAAAAAACTTAACGCGTTTTTCTCAAAAGCAGGCTTTTAAAGACCGTGTCCATCGTCATTCAAAAACTACTGAACCAATATTTTTCAAATTTTGCACACACTTTCTACATATTAAAAACCAGACCCCAACGTTTTCCTTTTCCCTGTTTGTTACTTTGGGGAGGTTTTACAGCTACAAAATGCCCCCCCCCCCCCCCCTCCTCCCTTTAATGGCAAAGCAGTTCCGCGGATAGAATAAGGTTGTTGGCTCGAATCCTGCCTCTAAAGGATATTTTTTCGTCAATTCAAATTATTTACTATTGTGCTTTGAACGCTGATAAAAATCATAACTTATCTAATGACGGCTTTAACTCATATTGAGAGACATCAAACTAAATCGGTAAACTAAATTAGAAGTTCTGGGAAGTATATAATTTTAGACCAATTCATTTTTATCACTTGTCATTTATTATAACTAGATGCAGCTTTTTTTTAGAAAAAAATTAACACAATGCACTGTGATTACCACAATACAGGTTCGAACAAGAGCTGTGCAAGTTGTTATTACTTACTGTCTTATAATAGAAAGGAATGTTGTTTACAATCCGACGTTTCGCACTTTTTTTAAAATAACTATTTATTGGAATATGAGTTAAAATTAAATTTTTAAGATTTAAATTGGGTGTTCAGCCACAAGTGGTGACTTTTCAGCCCTATTATATACATGATTTGGTTATTACCACGAGGACATCATTTGCTTCCGCAATTCTGATATTTTTGTGTAGGGAAAATTCTAAACCTACTTGTATTGTGTAATGGGGAAAAGGAACTTATATACTAACTTACTAACTAATGCAGAGAACGAATCAATTCAATTGAAGATTGCATCGATTTTTGTCGGAGTTTGCTTATAATATTATGTGACATTACATCTAATGGTTCTATATTTGTGAGTCTGTGTAACTCATTTGTACTAAACCAGGGAGGACGCTTCAAAATCATTTTCAGAATTTTATTCTGAATCCTTGGAATCGTTTTCTTCTTGGTGGAACAACAACTTGACCAAATTGGTACTGCATAAAGCATGGCTGGTCTGAAAATTTGTTTATAAATTAACAATTTGTTTTTTAGACAGAGCTTAGAATTTCTGTTTATAAGAGGATATAAACATTTAATATATTTATTACACTTTGCCTGGATTCCTTCAATGTGATCCTTGAAAGTGAGTTTTTTGTCATACGTTAAACCTAAGTATTTAGCTTGATCAGACCATGTCAATTCCAAGTCATTCAATTTGAGAATGTGATTATTGTTTGGTTTAAGAAAAGAAGCTCTTGGCTTATGAGGAAAGATAATTAATTGCGTTTTTGCTGCATTTGGTTTAATTTTCCATTTTGACAGATAATCACTGAAAATATTTAAACTTCTTTGTAGGTGACTGCAGATCACTCTTAGATTTCTACCTGTGGCTAACAGACTTGTGTCGTCACAGAATAGCGATTTCTGACAACCAACGGGTAGATTTGGAAGATCAGAAGTGAAAATATTATACAAGATTGGAGCTACGCTCGAACCCTGTGGAACACCGGCTCGTACGAGTAGCAATTCAGATTTACAATTCTGATAGCTAACCTGAAGAGTACGATCAGTTAAATAATTTTGAATCATTTTGATCAAATAAATAGGAAACTGTGGATAACCCAGAATATTTATTTGATATCTGACGCTATATTAGAAAATGCAACAACGTAGCATTTTTTACAATAAATTATAGTTTTTATATTCTTTTAGAAGGCCTACACCAAAGGCAGAAACAAAATGACATAAATTTGACCATTATATTTCAGCATACTTTGCTGTTGATTTTCAGTATACAGAACCATTGCATGACTAATGCTATATGACACTAAGAATCCTCCTATATTTGAGGTTCGAGCATACGATAACTATATAGTTAATAGTTAACGAAGAAAGTTCACCAAGTTAAATAAATTAAAGTATTGTGATTGAAATTGTGAAAATGTGTTCGCCAAAGATAGTTTGCAGGGTTGAAATTTAAACTTTTTGCCAAGTCGTTGGTTCGAGCCTCAACTTGGAAGGAATCTTAGTGTCAATTAGATTATTTTACTAGCCAAACGTTTAGCTTGTATATGCACTGGTCGGCGGCGATTTAGTTTTTTGACAGAGAAGGTCAAGTTCTACATTACAATAAAGAACCCTGACTTGATTGTACTTTCAACCGTAAACTAATTCGTTTCTGAAAGAAATATTATTATCGACACTAGTGATAATGATATTTTCTATCAGCGATCAAATGAACAACGCGGTAAAAATAAGGTAGGTAAAATTAATGTTTGTAGAACGACTTCTTCCCAGAGTATTATTCAAATATAAGAGGAAAGTTTTCATTGATTTGAATCAGAAAAAAAATGCATCCTCAGCCACTTTCGACCTCTGCACACAAATAAAAATGTCGCAGAATAATATTTATTACATTGTAGTCTTACCCATGTGTAAATCGAGGTCAAATATATTCAACCCTTTCAACATTTTTTTGTCAAATATCTGTGCTTTTTTCAATTCCCCAGTGTGTAAGCTAGTATTACGCGAGTTACTATTCGACCGAACCGCGTAGGAATTGAGCGGGGCGGTCAGTAGTAGCTGAAGCGAAGTTCAATATCACGGCATTGTACTTGACATTTATTTTTAGATTTTTCAGTTTTCTTTTGGCGCGCAGTGCTCACGTTCAACAAACTCAAGGGTGAGTTTTCAACTGCGATACTTCTTTAAATGTGAAAGATTAGGCTAGTAACGAAGCGTTAAAAAACTCTTGTTTTGAATCACCATCATAGAACATGACAAGCGCTTATTTCATTTGTTATATCATCACTGATCACCTGACAAACAATCCAACACTTTACATAGCTCTCTCGATCGTTGTAAAACTCACGCATTATGTACACTACTGCTTGTGATCTATTTACAAACATGATGTATAAGTTTCCAATTCCAGCCATCACTTACCATGATTGCGAATTTGACTAACGCAGCCTTCTGCACGAAATCACAAGTAATGATCAACTACCAAGTCGTTTCCAATGCAACCGCGGAAGTCACTGCCGAGTCTCTGGCTGTCACTGTTCGTTTGCGATTTGCTGCTCTGCTCAATTGACGGTTTGCTCACAGGCGAATTAGTGGGGCTATGAGATCAAATTCACACTCTCTGTACCTCACCTTTTTAGTATTGGTCAGCGTAGGCGTTTTTTACCGATAAGCCACACTCACCTGTGGATCTAGAAAGAATAATTTTCGGTTAAAATAAATATGTAGATCGAGGCAAAAATTATATGCTACTAATTTTTGAGGAACCATTTTTCAAATTGTTTTAACTCATGACTCCCCGATTTTTACCAACAGTTGAATCCGAATTATTCAACAAAACTGAATCTTACTAATGTATAACAGGGATTTAATGGCTAGTCTAGTTGAATAGTTTTCTCGTTAGGTAAGGGGACTGCTAGGGCTAGCGAACCACACAATTCGAAATTGAAAGCGCGAACGGAATCGTCATTTCGATCGTGCATTATTTTTCGTCCAATATGCAGTGCATTACAGTCTGTCGAATCTACAACATTGCCATGGCTTGTATAGCGTGATGAGAAAGGGGAAGTAAGTTTTCCTGACAGAGAAGCGGATGACCACTAGACTTACACTTGTATAATCCAAACAATACATACTGATATGAAACGTCTCATATGAAATTATGTCAGCAATCGTCAATCGCCTCCCGATCAGATGCACATAACAAAATCATAACACATATATCAACAGTTGATATGTATAACAATTTGTGTTATTTTGAGATATTTAACGAATGAAAACAGTTGTAACTTATGATAACAATATAATAACAAAATCAGTTGTGATGTTTTATTTTCATTTGCAAGACTCATGATAAAGTTTATTGAATGGAAAAAAAGAGTTTTTTTCGTGGCATAAATTTCTGCTTTCGGACTTCTGTAGTTATATCAAATTCATTAAGAATTGTGATACAAACGTTCCAAAATCTGTTAAGATTTGGTTCCCGGAAGAGTCTTTTATGTTATGATTTTTGTTATTTTAACAGCTTACCAGTCGAAAATATTTCTAAATTTGTTACAAATTATTTCTGAAAATACTCCAGTTGTTACAATTTTGTTATTGCCATCTGATCGGACTAGCTTACCTAATCGGTATTACATATAAACATCACCAAAAACAAGCAGCATAGAACAATATAACTTATGTTATCTCTTATTTCCCAAGTTGATAAGACACAATAGTACGTTGTCACTCAGTATAATATTCTAGCATTCTAAAGTTGGAACGAGTTTAAAAAATTCATTTCATCATTCTGGTCTGTTGGGACTCAAGGTTCTTCACATGATTAGTAAGGATATTTTTGATCACTATTACGAGACCGTTTTCATATGGGTTCATGTCGCTTTAATTATACAGTAGATCAACAACCTACAGTCAAATTCAATATTCAACTTTCTAGTAATAATCCTTGAAAAAGCTCAATTATTACCTACCTTTGCCAACACCCCTTAGTTCCTCGCCAAGTAATGAAAAATGTCTTCCCATCCGCAAACAACAAGTACTGTGAGAAACTATCAGCTGCCGATGACTAAATTCACTTGAATTGTCATTGAAACGTACAATTTGTACACGATAACACTTTACCTCGTTATAATTTAAGCCAATAATTGAATGAATATGAATCGTACTATTGAATTATTGAAAATTTGACTGTGTCATTGCTGTTCGATAAGTTTACGTCTTGAAATCTATGTTGACAGATAGGGGAGAAATTTTGTTGTGGTAACGCTCACGTCACGCGACCAGACGCTTTCCACGACTACTGACTGGACCCGAACACGAAGGAAAACGAAGACAAGACCACGCGTACACACTACTGCAGTCAATGTAATGCTCATCGGCGTGGCTCATAGCCGGCATGGGAAAGAAATCAATCGATTCCATATTCAGGCTTTCCTAAGCAGTAAACTTGAGAAATACAATTTTATATAATGATTAGTTATTTGAAAGAAAAGTACGGATTTCCAGGATATCTAATTAGCATGCTGCCAATCAATTGATATTCCTGTTTGAAATCTTCCTATAGCGCGACACATAATGCGCCTAACATGAACAAACAAATATATGTAGTGCAACAAGTGCACTGGTATGATCAATTTTTAGCTGCTCTACCTTGATTCTCTGTTTGTGTACATTCCATCTCAGTGTGAATACAACACACCTTCAAATTTAGTTCCATGTGCGCAAAAGTGAAAGATCCTCTCTTGTAACGGTTGTGATGCAGCTTCGAGAGAGAATCTCGCAGCAATGAACAGCTGATTACATTATAATTCTTATAGGGGAGACGGTAGACGGAGTAGAGGATTAGCAGCAGACTATTTTAATGTTATTACTTTCAAATAAATCAAAGTGTGTTTATATATCTCTATATAATCGAAGGCTCTGAAACCTCTTGTAGCTGATGGGAAAAGATAAGTTTTTTTTTTTTTTTTCATAAATACGTTTATTTCATAGGCAATATACATAAGTTTTTCTTCGCCGTGGCATCTACAATACATAGTACTTTAAACCTAATACATTTCGAATATCCTATTAGTATGTTGGTATTCATTAGTTAATCTAAACACTGTTTTTATCAAGCGAGTTGCTATTATAAATTACATTAAATGAAATACATTTATTTTGTACATGATCTTATAACTATTTCAGGTTTGTTTGTATCAGTTCATCACTTTTATTTAATATAAGATAGCTGGCTATTGGTTGAGCTCATGGAAGAGAAAACAATCTAACATAAAATAAAATTTAAATTGGAACTCCAATGGACTTAATGAAATAATAAAGAAGTTTCATGTAAGGAACGTCACGACAAGCAAGAATGTCGCGAACTGGGACATTGGATAGTCTACCTTGGGTACGCAAGGAATTTATTAGTTGAGATCTGACATCACGATACTCCACGCATGTCCAAACAACATGGTCAATATCGCGGTAACCTTCGCCACAAGCACAATGATTAGTCTCGGAAAGTCCAATTCGAAGGAGATGTGCATCTAACGTGTAGTGATTGGACATGAGTCTGGACATCACACGAATGAAATCTCTACTCACATCCAGTCCCCTGAACCATGCCTTTGTCGATATTTTAGGAATAATTGAGTGCATCCACCGACCCAGATCATCTTTATCCCAAGAAGCTTGCCAGCTGGCAAGTGTTCTTTGGCGAGACGCGCTATAGAATTCATTGAAAGCAATTGGTCTCTCATAAATTTCACCCTCAATAGCACCACGTTTGGCTAAAATATCGGCTCTTTCATTGCCTGGAATGGAGCAATGAGCCGGAACCCAAACTATTGTGATTTGATAATTATTATTCAATATGACGTTCAGGCACTGTTTTATTTTGCCCAAGAAAAAAGGTTCATTTTTGCCAGCAGCCTTTGAGCGAATGGCTTCAATTGCACTCAGACTATCTGTGAAAAGAAAATAATGGTTTGGAGATAATGTGACGATTATACTCAAACTATAATGAACTGCTGCTAACTCTGCTATATAAACAGATGCAGGTTCTTGAAGCCTAAAGGAGACCGAAACATTATTGTTGAACATACCAAACCCTGTCGCTTCTTCAATTCGCGATCCGTCCGTGTAAAACATTTTCTCAGAGTCGATATGCCTGAACTTACTTGTAAATATTTTTGGGATTTCCAACGAGCGTAGGTGTTCCGGAATTCCACGCACTTCGCGCTGCATGGATGTGTCGAAAAATAAAGTTGAGTCAGGGACATTTAGGAGGCTGACACGGATAGGAATATATCTTGAAGGGTTGATTTCCTGTGACATATGGTTAAAATATACAGTCATGAATCTTGTTTGAGATTGAAGCTCAACTAGCCTTTCGAAGTTATTAATAACTAGGGGATTCAGTACCTCGCATCTTATTAGCAGTCGCGACGAAAGCTCCCAAAAACGATCCTTCAATGGAAGAACTCCCGCCAGAACTTCAAGACTCATTGTATGTGTCGAATGCATGCAGCCTAAAGCAATTCGCAAACAACGATATTGAATTCGCTCTAATTTGATAATATGAGAGTTTGCAGCGGAACGGGGAAAAGATAAGTTGATTATAATGATATTAACCTTCGCAAAGGACAGGATCGTGAAGAATTATGAGACATACTTTTCAATCTCTAACTGCTTGCATTTTAACCATTATGACGTTTCTATCCCCAGTGATGGAGAAGAGTAGCACTATAACTTAGTCGGCTTAGTTTATAAGAAATTCAATGCAATTGTTTAGTGTTTTTTGTATTGCTTTTATTGTTGTAATACGTGAACTTGAATCAAATATTTGTAAAATCGGAGACGAAAAAAATTTTGCGAGCATTTGCGTTCACTACCAACGGACTACATCAAATTAGAACAGATGAAAATAAATGAATAAATTTAAAGGGAAATATTTCGGTTTTGACGGATGTTACTGTTTTAAGGAGATTCTCTACTCCCGAAGAATGCGCGTAAGTGAGCCTGCTTGCGGTTCCCCTCAATTCTTTTTTCTACAATAGCAAATATTTTGAAACTTTCTGATGAACAAACTCGGATCTACTGTAGGTCTACATTCTCTAGTAATGCCTTGAACTGATGTGGTTTAACACATACATGGTATATATCAGGTATGAAGAGTGTTTTTGTCTTTCTCATATAGAAAGGTCATGCAATCACTGTGAAAACCGACTTTTGTTATCGAGACCCGCAGGGCAGAGTGTCATGTACCATTCGGCTCAGTTCGTCAAAATGTTTCTGTATGTTTTTTTTTTTAAAGGTGAAATACCTTATGTACTTTCCCAGCTCACGCGCTCGGTAGTTGTCAAGCTACCGCTATTGTGAACCAGCGAGTGGGACTGGCTGAACCTTACCCACTAAAACACCTTGGACATCTTGCCTCGATCCCCCGGAACTAAGCTTAGCTCAATACTTCGGGGGAGGCTGTGCTCATGCACTTCTTCGTTTGGGAGAAAATGAGCTCCTGCTCTCTATATACATCTCGGCTGTGCTCGTGCACTTCTTCGTTTGGGAGAAAATGAGCTCCTGAGTTTCTCTCTTTATCCATCTCGATCCACCTTTGGCGCCTCGACAACCCAATGCCGCTACGTCGCGCCACACTACTCGACTGATCCCCGACGACGGATCTAGCCTACACCGACTGAGAGTTTCCCCTTTTACGCCACGCGGGACACCCGAAGGAGTGCCGAGGTCTGCTCTGCGATTCCGGTTGGAGCATGGCGTCTGGTTCGCTGATGCCCCAACGACTCGAATCGGTGTTGTGGCGTCTACTCGACTAGTCCCCGGTGATGGATCTAGCCTACACCGACAGAGAGTTCCCCGACGATGGAAGTTCTCCCGAAACCGACGTTTTCGATACCCGTCCATGGCCCGACCGTAAGGATGCCTGGGTCGATCCAATGATGCCGGTTGGAGGATGGCTTCCGGTTCACTGGTGCCCCGACTATCTTAACGGTGCTACGCCACGATCTACTCGTCTAATCCCCGATGAAAGATCTAGACTACACCGACGGAGAGTTCCCCGGCGAAAGAGGCTCTCCCGAAACCGAGTCCCCTGTTGCACCACACGGGACACACGAGAGAGTGCCGAGGTCGGTCCGGCGATTCCAGTTGGAGCATAGCTTCTGGTTGGCTGGCGCCCCGACGACACAAGTCGGTGTTGTGGTGGCTACTCGACTAGTCCCCGCCGAAGGATCTAGCCTACCGCGACAGAGAGTTCCCCGACGCTGGAAGTTCTCTCGAAACCGACGTTCCGAAACCGGTTTACGACGCGCCTACTCAACTAGCCCACGGTGGTGGGTCTAGCCTACCCGACGGAGAGTTTCCCGGCGAAGAAACCTATCCCGAAAACCGAGCAGCATTCCACACGCTTCGTCCGTCTTCTTAGGGTGCCGAAAACAGTCCGGCATTTTTCGTCTTTGGACCTAGGTCATTTGACGCTGCTCTTCTCGCCAACTCCTCTGCAGTGTGGACATAATCTGAACAACTGTCCGGTTCACCGCGTTCCATTTTCCTTCGTCACTGCACATCCTTTGAACGATGTTCTGTATGTGTGTGTGTATGTATGTATGTTTGTGTGTGTGTGTGTGTGTGTGTATGTGCGTATGTGTGTATGTAACGTTTTTTGCATTAACTTTTCTCGGAGATGACTGAACCGATTTTCACAAACTTTGATTCAAATGAAAGGTCTTGTGGCCCCATACTAAATTCCCGAATATTATTTGGATCCGACATTTTTTTTGAAGAATACCACACATTTTAGACACATTTTTTTAAGAATACCACAGTATTATATATGATAGTATGATTGATATGAGAAAGGCATCATTACACCACTAGGTAGATTAATACAGATTTTTTTATTCAAATGAAACAATAATTTTGGATGGGAAAATACAAAAAATAATTCAAAATATTGACCATTGCTTTCTACACATCTTGACACTTTTCTGACAATTTACCACACCAACAGAAATGTTTGTTTTTTTAATCAAACCATTCAGACACCAAATTTTTGACTTCGTCGTAGAAATCGAAGTTCTGCTCAGCCAATACGTGGTCTATCAATGGAAACAAATGGTAGTCAGAGGGGCCAAGTCTTTGATTGTAACCTGAAGCGCGGTTTTTCTTTGTGATCAGGTGCATTGTCATGTAACAAATTTAAATTACCATGTCTTCTAGTCTATTAAGGTCGATTTTCGATCAATTCATGATTCAAATTGATCATTTGTTGTCTGTAGCATTTGGTATTAGTTTTAGAAGGTCACGATACACCACACTTTTCTAATCCCACCAAGCGCAAAGCATTGTCGATGTGGGTGGTTGTCTTGGATTAACCCATGATTTTTTTCCGTTTAAGATTCTTAAAAAAAATCCATTTTTAATCGTTAGTAACAATTCGATGCAAAACTGATTTTTTCGTGCGTTTGAACCAAAATTTCTCAAGTTTTTTCGGTTTTCCATCTGTCTGTCATTCAATTCATGTGGCTCTCATTTCCCCCGCCCTAGGACTTTTCCATAGCTTTCAAACGATCTGACGGGACGATATATTCGAATGCGAAGATGAAGCATGAAGATCTATTTCTTGCAATTGTTATTCGCATTGAACATACCTCCGAATAACTTAATGTGAAAGAAAAAAAAATCATGCAGCGATCATTTTCAAAACCTAAGGCGCGATGATCGTTCGTGCTGTCTTTGAAACAAGCAAATTAAGATGTTTTCATCTGTATTAGTACCATAGTCTTACCATAGTGTGTGTGTGATGAACCATATCCCAGCACTCCCCCATTACTGCTATCTCACGAGATATGATGAATTTATTAGATGAAGCATACTTCGTGAAGAATGGAATTCTACGATCATCGCAGTGACACTGTTCGAACCAATTCGAAGAGTAAAGTAAATGAACGAATGTATAAAATGAACATGCAAGATGTATATCAGCTGCGAAGAATGTATTAGTAGATTCGAGTTCTCTACGATTATTGCTTATTTATTTTCACCCTTCTCACTTTCGTGCAGTGAATAGTTCAACGTTGTTCGAGACGGGCATGATTATAGACAGGATATTCGAACCGAGGATGGGTTAATGAATTAGTTACACGAAGAATATGTGCAACATTGACTAGAAGTATAATCTTCATCAAATATGACTTGCAACTCGGCGTCTTCAAACTTTTTTGATAGTGATAGTAACGTCGTCTATTGCACACATCAAAATCATTACCGCAGAACCGTTTAATCCACCTTTTGCATGTTGCTTCTGATAGAGCATTTTTATCACATGCCTCAACAAGCATTCGATGCGACTCATCGGACATTTTTAACACGATGAAAAAATAAGATGTTGCTTGTTCAATTTCTTGATGTATATTAAATATGTTTGAAAGATGTTATATCAATTAAACAAGAAAAAAATTAAGGCTCGTACTCATCAAATGTTCATTTTCGACACATTTGAGAACCATTTCGCAAATGATTTTTTTAGCGAATGAAAAGTTAGTTGTATTTATTTTGCACTGAGAATAAAATGTATAAGTGGTATAATAAATGCAACACAGAAAACGTTAGAAAAACTACGTGAAAAACTTACTTCGTTTGACGTTTGACTTGTTTTGGTGCAGTTTATGTGACTGAATTACACAGAAGTAATTTTCACTGGAGGTTTGAAGCTTGTCCTTTTTAGGATGATTTGTTTTCAATGTCGGAAATTAACAACTCTCGAGTAGGGTTATTTTTGATAACGGGTTGAATAACTACTCGACTGAAAGATTTTACCCAAAAGTTAAAACTATTTGCGAAATGATTTACAGCCTTAGTCAGCTATTATTCAACGTCTTGTTCTGAAATGCTGGGAAAATCAAATAAAACCCAATAAACGAATCCAGAACCACCAAAGGTAGTATCCAAAGCACTCTAAAATTGAAACTACATCGATTTCTCATATGGTAGAAGATATGAAAGGCATCAAAACAGGTTTTCATACACTTAGCGTATTTTTTTGGTAACAAAGTACACTAAGGTCTCTTTTTACACGGGGGTTACGTACCGTGTTAAAAAAATCCGTGTAAAAGAAAACCGTGTTAATTGCGGAAACCGTGCAAAAAAAACCGCTTGGAAAATTTTACGTAATAATTCCAAAAACCGATTATTTGTTTGTTTTGTTTTGGATAAAATGTAATTTTTGATAATTTGAAGAAGAAAAAAAGTTTATTTTTTAACTCCCAAATTTATACAAGGTGCACATAACTATGAAAATGTAACTGTTGTTTCACAATAAAAACGGAAGTCTAAAAAACAGCCAGAGGTTACGAGAAGGGTCCAGTCATACTTGATAAAACACATTGGATGATAAATTAAAATTAGAACACTTAGAAAACGCGTTGTACGACAAGCAAATTAATCTAAATTGCTCATGCCTTCTGTATAATGCATTCAGTTTTCAAAAAACCGATAATACTTTCAAATTAGAACGTTCGACTAAAGAAGTGCTTGTCTTAACAGTCATTTTCAACTAAACTGAGTGGGAAGACATGGGTATTGGATGAAGATCTATGCACGCAGCGACAGAATTAAAGGGGTCTTCATAGAGATGAATGTAAATCAAATTAGAAAAGGTTTTACTATGTGTAACGCTCGTATATTTTTTTACGAAAAACAGTACAATTGGCGTTAAAATCAAGGAAATACAGTACATCGGCTTTGAAAATACAGTACATTTTACAGTACGCCTTTTTCTAAAAATAGTGAATAAAAAACAAAAGCAAATAAATTTGATCAGCATCTTACGAGGAAAACAGATTAAAAAAATGACATGCGAATACAACTATGTAATGAAAACCGCGAAAAAGCCACCGCAAAGATGGGACTCGAACCCGTAGCAAGCCGAATACGGGTAAATCGTTTTGCCTATTAAACTATCCTGCATATGAGACACACATACAAACAGCCTAACTGAACATAAAAACCGAGCATGTTCAGCTGTGCTCGGGCCCTACGGCGGTTATTTGTAGTCATTTCTCAATAATAATCCCTCCGCAAGGTGTTTCAGCCCCAAATTAGCTCGTTTTTTTGTATGTTTCGCATGCAGGATAGCTTAATTGGCAAAACGATTCAGGAGGATAGGAACTATTTCGGGTTCGAGTACCGTCTCTGCAGTAGCTTTTTCGCGGTTTTCATCACACAGTTGTATTCGCATATCATGTAAAACTCACTCAATACGGCTCTACGTCTTAACAAGACTAAACAAATCGTTCAAAGCAAGTTCATAAACTCAATTATTTTTTATTTCCTTTTTAGGGCATTTTAAAATTCGTCAGAAACTGGAAAATGTGCGATAGTAATAATAACATTTTTTGAGAAGCGGATGTTTTGATAATGATTTTGATTTAGAGTATATTTTCTTTTTGGTTGAGACATTTTTCTTTTTTTAATCATCAAAGTTTCGCTTGATTGTTGTGACGCTCTCTGAACAAGAATTATTAATGAAAAAAATGTGTGTGTTGTTGTTGTGTTCTCATTCACATTCGCTACCTGTTGTTACTGCCAAAGATCTTCGATACGTTGAAGATTCAAAATTCTGTATTAAATTTTAGTGTGAAAAATACAGTACATTTCAGTGTAAAAATACTGTACAAATTAAAATACAGTAGATTTGAGGGTAAAAAACAGTACACAGTATTTGAGTCGAAAATACAGTACAATACTGCACAATACAGTACGGATACGAGCGTTAACTATGTGTCATGCTGAAGCAACTCATTTCTTCGGCGTAAATCATAATACTACTGGAGCTATATCATTCAAATGGGTATGAAATACTGTACTGCTCGATATGATGAAGAGTTGAAGTAAATTTGACTAGTTCTTCAACGCTCCGAAATTCTCGATGATATCAATGACGATGCTGACATCGTACACCACAACTGAGCGGAAGAGACGTTGTCGTGTTATTTACGACAGGGGTTCAAGATCTGAAGACTGATTAATCATTTTATGGAACGGCAGTCAATACTCCCGTGATTTGTTGAATGAATGATTTTAGTTAACTTTCAAATTTTATTTTACCTCTCATAATCGTTTTCTTACAGACAACCTGTTCCCTTTTTTAAAATTATTCTCAAAAAAATAAATGACAGTTCTTTTTAAACTCTCATCAGAAACCGTGTTAATTGCGAAAACCGTGTAAATAAAAACCGTGTTAATTCCGGAATCCGTGCGAAAAAAAACCGTGTAAAAAGAGACCTTAGTGTAATCGGCTTGTGCAAAAGCACACATTCTATTTATTTTTATTTCCCTTTTCGCCTTCGGTTTGTCAGCACTATTGTTATTCAGTTTGAAAGGCTAACCAGATGTAAAGCTTACACTACTTAAGTAGCACCAGACCCTGTCAGCTTGGAGCGATCTCAATCTTCAGTTCAGCAACGCCATCGCACGGCGTCTCATTCAACATGTCATGTCAATTGTATGGGTGCGCAGTGCTGCTATTTTGGCGCGTACGAATTTGACATTTCTCTCCCCTACTTCTATGTACGTGATTCGATGCGGACTCACCTGAGGACGCCATGGTCGCAAAAAAGGATGTTGCCAAAGATTTGTTCGGGAAATGTGAGAGCTGGATATCTTTTTAATATGATGTCTTTGGTAGCACTTTAAGGATATTGCACCGAAATTCAATATCCTTTCTGATGCATCGGACGTAAATGAGTGATGACTGATTGACGGCCGCAGAATGTGAACATTTGTTGTTTTTTTTTTGTTTTGGTTTTGGTATAGAAAGGATTAACAACATTAATAATAAAAAAAAACGTCGCATAGGACTAATGAAGGTATACGCTGTTAATGGAGTAGAACTTAAAAATATTGCAATTATTTAAGAAAAAGAAAGTGAAAATAAAAAGCAAAACGATAGAGGGCAAAGTAATCGACATTAAAGGTACAATAACGGTACCCCCATTCATCTCAACTCCACGGACGAATCGGACACTCTTAGCATAAATTATGATCATTCTCTACAAAACAAATTTATTGTTGTCAAATAGGTGATTTACAATTATATTATTAAAGCTTTATTCATACATTATAACTAACAACTTAGCTTATTGTGTCCTACATCTAACATTTTTTTCTGAATCAATATTTTTTAATCTAAACACAATCCTTCTGCAAACGGAATTTGCCTCACATGAAGAAAAATTTGCAATGCTTCATGATAACAAACTCTGTGGTAAATATCTTAGGACGTGAAAGGTAATCTATTTCATATACTGCGTATACATCACTGTAAGTTTTTTGTCCGAGTGCAAACCGTAATCGCAGATGAACATAATTCTTTCATTTCTTCGGTAGCTTTGTAGCCCCAATTTCTACAGATTATGTTTATGTATATAGTCATTCATAAGAAGAGTTGTTTTTATTGCGAATTGCATAACAACATTAATTATATCATATTTGTACTTAATTTAACAATATCGGATTAACTGAAATCTTCTTCAATTTTTGGCACACCGCCAGTATAAAAGTATTCGACTTAAATTGAAAAACTTTCACTTAAATTTGGGTCTGTGTGAAAAATAAAAAGTGTTTCTTCTTACATCGTTAATCCGGGACGCGGAGTAAACAAACTTACGCTTTTGTACTTGTTGCATAGAAACATATTGTCTAAAATTCAAATGTGTGTATCAAAATCATTTGCTTCCTGTAGCATGTTCCGAAAGTTTGCTCTTCCATTTGGAATATACCCATTTTTGGCGCCCACTGGGACGCCTCCACCCAGCTGTCCATTCGCCAGGCTCACATGATGACTTATGGTTGGCACCACCCCCGGTACCTCAGCGTCCAAATCATGCACGATCGCATCATCTGACTTTCGGCTTCGTTTTATAGCATTCCTAAAACTGCCAATTTCAACCGGTGCGACAGATTCTCCTGTACTATGGGTTTTCAGCACATTTTGTATGTTATCTCGAACGATCCGTTCGAATTCTCGCTGTACCGTCGGGCTATCCGTGTCTCCGTCGACCTTTGATGGGCAAGGGTGGAACAAAAATTAGTTTTATGGTTAGTTAAACAAATTTAAATTTATTTATTGATTCTGCTCCGGATGAATTCACTTTTGCTTCAATGATATTAAAATCAAAATGAGTTTAATACGAATGTGTTTGAGAACTGCTAGAGACAGTCCTATGGTGCATTAGGTGAAATAGTATTACTCTACATATTAATTAAAATTTACTGACGACTTTTTTATGTGTTTACTTCATTGAATTTTTAAACAGGCACTGCTGTAATACATCATAAAATTTAAAGCTTCGCAGTTGAATGACTCATTAGTTGAGTTAGAAAAACCATTATAATAAACAAGCTGTGGAATGATCAGTATGACAAAAAGTTTTAACATTTTATGGAATAAATTATGAAAGAATCGATGAAGCAATTATTGCTCAACTGAAAGAAAAATCGACCAGCACCATCAAATACATACTGCAGTATAGTTCAAGTTTCTTCGACAATGACATTGGAAGTTTTCTTTTACGTGAATAATAGATTGCGGTCGCTTCGATGACGATATACTTACAATGGTCAACCGTCCAGCGGTGTCCATTTCTTTCAACATTGGCAGCGTTAACTCACGAAACAGTTCAAGTCGCCTTCGGAAAGACGATACGGTATCATCAAGCCTGCCCCGACCAAGTTGAAGCTTCGAACAGTCCAGTAAAATAATTGGCGGCTTTTGATTGTACTATAATTACAGTAACTGTTAACGTTCTTCGTTGAAACAAACCATTTCAGAATATAGGTACCTTCTTCTCGAAATCTGCTACTTGTCCCATATCTCTAGGATATCCATCTATGATAACTCCTCGTTTATCGCTTAACTGAGACAGTTGCACTTGAAGGAGTTTTTCTAATGAATTCTTAGGAACCATTTCACCAGCTGCAATTGCTTCTTTCACGGCATAGTTGTCTGTTCCTACGCGTGGGTCAGATTCAGCGATAGCTCGTAGTAGTCGTCCAACACTGTAATTAAAATCACAAAAATACATGACCTATGAAAACATCACTCGACAATCTATTCATACCTGAAGTGGCCCCATCCTGGGTTTGTTCCAACGGCCTTCAAACAAAGTGTGGCCTTATTACTACCAGGTCCACCAATCACCCAAATGATCGGAGGTATTCCGTCTACTTTCGAAGGTATATTCAGCTTCCCATAATCGTCCTGACGAGATTGAGGTTGCATTCCTAGACTAGCACGTGACTGCTGTCGCAGCAGTGCAGCAGGACCTGTCGCAAGTCGTGGCGGCGGTGTTGGTGACCGGACGCGGCTATTGATTTCTACTTGATGCGCCGGAGCTGCAATGACTTTATTTTGACTAGGTGCCGTTTCTACGCTAACTATACTGCCGGGAATGTCATCTACGCCCCTACCCATACCTGCAACTCCATTCAATAGCGCTTCCTGGTTTTCCTGTGCACCAAGAATATCGAGTACAGCTGCCCGGAAGTCTTTATACACCTCCGTGGGCGCACGTTCCCCATTAATCTAACGAAAAAAGTTAACTCGATTATTGTACCACAAAACTTCCATAAATCTGAATGACCTACAGCTATGAGCATATCACTTTGATCGAAATAATCGGCAACGGGCATCACATTCTTGAAAAAGTTTTCAAGTTCCATCTTGGCCAGTGACAGTACCACATGGCCCAACTTGGCACCATAATCGATTTGACGCTGAAGAATGGTTTGACGCCATGATATCAGTATCACACCGTTGATTACTTGAATCTGCAGATCGTGAAGTATAGTGAAGATTAACAAGGAGACTAGTGAGCTCTAAAATTTTAGTAAATATTGCTGGTAGATGCTAATTAAAAAGTTACTGATATTAAATAACTATTTTCTTCACTTAGAAACCAAACATAAATCGGAGAATCTGTACTTCTTATTAGCTTAAAAATTCAACTCAAATTTTCGGAACACAATAGATTATTTTTTAAGTTTTTACGTTTCTTGCATGTAACGGATTTGTATTTCATTCGCATTTCTTTTTTTTACTCAACGAAAACTTAAAACTTATATATGAATGATGTCTGAGTTTTGGTTATATAACGAAGAGCAATTATCAACTCAGTAGTTTAGCTTCATCTCAACTCAACAAGAAACAATTTGTGAGGAAAAGATAGATTAATGTAACTGCGAAAAAAATTAGTTTGCTAAAGCAAGAATTCGAATATTGGGTAACAGACGTGTTTTGGTCACAAACATTATGGATTTAATCGATGTTGAGTAACCCATGTTGCATCAATTTGAAGGTAATCACATTAAATTACCTATTGCGGAAGGCTTTTTCAACGATAGTACAAAATTGTGAATTTTTTTAACAACTGTGTGATGAAAAAACGCGGTTTTTATTTTCATAGAGCTGCCATTTCTAAGAAAATCAATAATTTTTAAAAAAAACCCTTACGTACCTCTGTGGAGATAACTATCGGGAATATTCTGTAAAATTTTTGAATCGATTGGTGAAGATTTACTTGACTTATGTTTCCGGCCGTCAAAATACAGCACTCTCGCGGAAATGCCGCCAAGCCGCCATTTTGTTTTTCAATTTTTGAACCTGATAATTTTTTTGTACTTAAATATACATATTAAAAAGTGCTTTATACAAAATTCGGATTACTCAATATTTTTGGATCCCAAAATAATTCCCCAAAAAAGTTTTTCTTTTTTTTCTACAGTGTACTTTGGTATGCATCGGAACACATTCCTGAAAGCAACCCAATCCAATAGCGTTGAGCACGTACACTGGGGTCTATTTTACACGATTTTTTATGCGATTTCTTTTCACGCGGCTTTTTTATGCGGATTTCCCAAGTTACGCGGTGTTCTTGTTTTGTCGTAAAAATCCATGAAAATTTGAGATCGGGTGTTATCCCGAAATTTTTTTAAGTTAACTCTTTGACACTTAGAAAATTTTGGATTTTTCATAATAACGCGATATTTTTACGCGGATTTCCCAAATTACGCAGTTTTCTTGTGTTGTCTTAGAAATGCATGAAACTTTGAGATCTGGTGTTATCCCGAAATTTTTTTTAAGTCAAGTCTTAGACACTTGAAAAATATAGGATTTTTTCAAAAAAACGCGGCTTTTTTACGCGGATTTCCGAAGTTATGCGATTTATTTTACGCGGATTTCCCAAGTTACGCGGTTGTCTTTTAGAATTGCATGAAACTTTGAGATCTGGTGTTATCCCGAAATTTTTTTTAAATCAACTCTTTGACACTTGGAAAATTTTGGAAGTCCCAAAGTCCATATTTACAAAACAAAATTTTTTGAGACTACATTAGATCGGGGCGTTTAATGTTTTTCTAAGATATTTGGCATCAAAAATAATTTTATCTTCAGTTTTGAGCTTTTTTACGCGGATTTCCCAAGTTACGCGGTTTTTTTTGGGGCGGTTTTTTTTTACGCGGTACGTATCATCCGCGTATAAAGAGACTTCAGTGTACATGGTAATTTATACGACCAGTTTAAATTTTTCTTTGTTTCACTTGTATGAGTATGTGTGTGTGTTTGTCCATATATCCGCAAGAAAGAGGTCTTGATTTTAGAAACGGCTTGACCAATTCTCATCAAACTAGACTCAAATGAAAAGTCCCCCTTGATCAAGATATCTTGCATTGAAAACAATGACCTACACATTTTTACAGCTATATCGATTACCCAGGTAACTAGCAAGCACTAATAATGACATTAAAATTGCCTTTAATGAGCACCAACAATGCTCTATATCTGCAATCTGACGGCTCATCTGTTGGAAATCAATCAGAATTCAGCTGTCAGAATGCGCACAAGCCATAAATAAGCATTATCTATGAATAGCCTTATGTTTTGCCAAAGCCGGCCCTAATTCAGTCTCAAGTGCGATTGAAATGCCAATTAGCGATTATTTGCTGTCATAATGCGGCATTATTATGTGCTTATTGGTTACCGGGGTACTATCCTTATTAACAATTGCTGGAAGCACAGCATTTCACACTATTCAAAAATTATCGAAAAGCTACGTATAGTTAAAGAAATTCAATATTTTTGCCATATAGAAAGGCTATGCAATCGCCATGAAAAACTTTTGTCATATACCATTCGGCTTAGTTCGTCGGGTACGTAAAGTGTATGTGTGTGTGTGTTTATGTAACAAAAATGCGCACTCGTTGTTCTCGGAGAAGATTAGATTCAAATGAAAGGTCTCTTGGTCCCATAGGTTGTTATTGAATTTTACTCGGATTGATGTGCAAAAAAAAAATAAGAAAAAGTGCACTCGATTTTCTCAGATACCGCTCAATTGATTTTCTTCAACTTAGAAGGTATTGTAGTCCCATAACCTGCTATTGAATTTCATCCCACTTCTGATTCCGGTGTTACGGTGTGCAAAATGAACTAAAAAAGTGCACTCGTTTTTTCTCAGAGACCGCTCATCCAATTTTCACAAGCTTAGATTCAAATAAAAAAATCCTAAATAAACCTACCGAAATTTATCCGGATACGTCATTCGGTTCCGGAATTACTGGAAAATCGAGCAAAGTACTTTCAACTAGTCGTATGATTTTTCAATTGAACAGGTTTGGTTAGTTGATGACCAAATGCACTGATTTTGGGTATACCGGATCTTCGTTTCTGATTCCAGAAGCACCAAAATAAGTGATCGTGACAGTCCCAAGATTTCTACTTCGATTGACTTCTAAACTTGACAAAACATTCTTGAAATGTTTCATTATAATTACTTATAAAAGAAAAAATATTATTTTTTGAAAATGTTAGACCCTGCGGACACCCTAGAGTAATAAATTGTTTCCTTCGATTTTATAGACAAAAAACTTTAAACGCATTTTTCTCGAAAGCAGGTTTTGAAAGTCCCTGTCCATCGTCATTCAAAAACTACTGCACCAATCTTTTTCAAATTTTGCACATATTTTCTATATATAAAAAACCAGACACCGACGTTTTCCTTTTCGTTGTTTGTTACCTTGGGGAGGTTTTACAGCTACAAAATGCCGGATTTTTTCGAGAATCGTAGTTTTCACTTTATCCTACCACCAAACATTCACAAAATTAAACAAAAAAATCAAACAGAAACGTTGGGGTCTAGAAAAACTTCTACTCTATCTATGCTGCTTTGTTTTTTTCACTTTCGATTAGTCTGCGCTGAGATACAGTGGACACCGCAAATCATGATTTTTAAGAAGCGTCCTCAAAAGGACCTCTACAACAAAATGTTGTTCGAATGATGCTTATTATCATGCAAAACATTGGAATTTATTTTGTTGAACGATGGTTCTGGAAAAAATTCGCAAAAATTATGAAATTAATAAAATGTATGAATTCATGAGCACAGAGAACAAACATCCAAGTAGAGATTTCAATTTGTGTAAGAAATTTAACGGTTGTTTTAAAAAGCAATCACCAAGTAGCAATTCTCCTGTAGAGGCGCTTCGAGCAGCCTAGTAATCCCATATGAGCTCTTGCGTGCGAGTTTTCATACAATGATAATTCTAGCGGGCAAAGTCGTGCGCAACGGCGAATTTTAACGGATTTTTACTTGTATGCTTTACACAGCTTTTTTGGAAAAGTTTATTCTACTTGGATGTCTGTTCGCTGTGACATGAGTTATATGAGAAATTCTGGGAAATTTTTAATATTCGATTTTTTAAGTGATTGCATAACCTTTCTTTATGATAAAGGCTAAAAGTTTGTTTGAGCATAAACTAGCATAACCAACAAATTGAAACAGTTCTAACCAAATTTAGAAAAAAAATTTTCCGTTTTTTCGTCATCGCTCCAAATGTTGATTGAATTTTTAGGATTGAAATTTTGAGCACACTTTACCCTGTAATTCAGAACCGGAAATAGAATCCTGATGAAAATCAACAGCCGGATTCCACAGTCATCGTACATCGTTTCTATATGAAAAAGGCAAAATACCGTGTTAGATGTGTATTCAGTATATTTATCAATTTTTACCATGATCACATCTAACGGAACTTCCAAATAAATAAATCTGTCTATAATAGTTTTAGGATCTACGACGTTGATTTATGCCAATTAATTATTCAAATCCCGTCAGCGTGATTCGCAGATTTCAGCCAACGTCGGAGGTCTGTCAACGATCTACTGCTAATGGTAAGATATATTCATTACCCACGGTCCCTTACTAGCCAATTACTAGTTTCTTTAGTTGGAAACATTCATTGATTACAGCGGTATGACTCGTTCTATAGCTACTATGCACAAAAAGTACACCGAATCGCATCGCTTACCTTTTCGGAATACTCCACGACATCTCTCATGGAACGCGGATATCCGGATACAAGGTAGGTTTTGGCAGCTGGTGACATTTTCATTTCGAGCATTAGTACTTCCGTTACGGTTCGAGACGATAGCTGGGAAAAGTCCTGCATATCTGCTATTTTAGAAACGGGAGACGAAATCATTCAAATACAAATGGAGTTAGTGAATAGTATTTCCCATGTACAATGCTCGAGCATAGAAATCGAACGGTTCCGTTCAATCGAACTTAGTATTAGTTGACCTTAATTAATATTTCAACTGATTATCAACAGGCCTCTGCATGTCATTACAACTACGGACGAACAAAATGCACTTGAAATAAAATCGAACACAAAAAGCTCAAGACAATCGATGGAAATGTAAATATGCTGCAGGAAACAATGAAGGAAAATTGCATATGACGAGTATTTGTTTGGACTACAGGATTACCGTTTGGACGTAGCTAGCAGTCATATTGCTTTCCCATAATAAAAAATGTATACCTGGAAGCGGTTCGGTGAATGACACGCACTTTGATAGTATGGTAATGACTCACCATTTCCAATAGCGTACTGCTGCAGGAGGTCCATCATGTTGATGTGGGTGACACCACGGCGCTCCTGCATCAATGTATCGCAGTGGGTCACCTTACCACTACCGGGACCACCGAGGACGAAGATAACAGGTACCTTCGGTGGATCGAACTTGACTTTGCCGGTGTTTTGCATCATGCCACCGTTGGCCGGTTTGCTCCCGGCACCACTGAGCGAAGGGGAACTGACAATGGCTAACCGGGAGCCGCCGGCCCTTCCGCCACCTTTCCAATCCGACTCTTCCACTTCCTGGACGGTGTTGCTTTTGTCTGCGAAGAGAAAATGGGTAGCATCATTATGACTGGGTATGTAACTCATAAATTAAGTGATTATTCATTTCCATTTTATTATTTAAGGTTTCTTTACTACCCTTGGAAATTTTTTTTTAAACATTTTTAAAGTACATTAATTATTAAGTTGACTATTTGAAGTCAGACTACTGATTTGCGATAAATACCACTATTTGTGATAACTGATGATGTTTTTCATAACTAAAATAAGTAGCATTCTTGTGAAAACGTCATCCTAAAATACAGTAAACTTCACAAATGCACTATATCAACATATATATTTTTTACTGAAGTTGAGTTCTATGAAAACAGTTTGATTCTTTTAATATCTGGACGCACAGCTTATTTTTATGCAACACTTATAGTATTCGGTTTGATGTTTTGATAACAGATTTTTTGAAAAGATAAAAGTTTTGTGTTTCAGTAATAAAAGTTTTGATAACTTGCGGTTGAGCTCTCAGAATGTGAGCACGTCTTCTTTTACTAGTGCAATGAAACATTTTAACAAAAGCACTGTCCAGAGTAATCCAGAAGCGAAGATTATCGTTCTTAGCGAGCAGAACCGAGTAGTGAAAATAGAAGATCAGTTGTGTTGTAGATAGGTTCCCATGGGGGTACCCGGAATGCATACTGATGTACGACCTGGAGCATTAGAAGATGGACTGCTTTTCGGGTCAAATTTTTATATGTCCCCAACACGTATAAACTTTTTTTAAATTTCTGATTTCTCTTGTTTCCATTACAAGTAAGTATGTTATTGAAGCTTTATAAGTAAGAATGCCCGAAAATCTACCATTCATAAAAGTAAAAGGCCCTTGTAAACTTTTAGGTGAATTTAGCTTGCAGCCTCAACCGTCGAGATACGCTGCAGTACGAATCTCGGGGCGGTTATACGTTGATTGGTAATTTTTTAAATAAAAACTGGATCCCCTGGATCCCAATTGCTAAACGCTATCGCGAAAAGAACAGTTGTATCAAAATCTTTTTTAATTGAAAATGACTTCTTCTGTAGAAACGAGTGAATGGCCCTTATCACCGTTCTCACTTCCACTTTCACATTCACTTCACTTACATGTCACTTCACTTGATTTTCCTTATTACCAGTATCACGCATAGTGAAGTGATCACTGTAGTGGAAAAACTCATTTTTTCAACAAAATGTTGATGGCGTGATGTTCACAATGGCATCAACTTTATCCAAATAAATACTTTTGTCTTTGAGGCGACTTCCGTACTAAGGACCTAAATTCACTTCACTCGATTTTCACCGTGAAGTGATACCGATAATAAGATTCACAATCACTTCACTTGGTTTTCACCGTGTACTGACACCGGTAATAAGGGCCAATATGATTTATGCATACCGGTTGATTCATAGGTTGCTGCCCCAACGACCGATAGTACTACAATTACTCAAAACATCCCCTTCCATGCTGCTTAAAAGTGCACGCGGAATTTTTGAGAACTTGTAAGCAATGATGCACATATTCTTCGTGTAACTAATTCATTCATCGATCTTCGCCGTAAATATCATCCCATTAATTACGCACGTCTCGAACAACGTTGAACACTGCACAAAACAGAGAAGGGTGAAAATGAATAAGCAATAATCGTAGAGAACCCGAATCTACTAATACATTCTTAATTTGCTTGTTTCAAAGACAGCACGAACGATCTTCGCGAATTAGGTTTTGACAATGATCGCTGTATGAATATTCGTTCCATATTCGCGTTAAATCATTCGGGGGTATGTTCAATGCGAATAACAACTGCAAGGAATAGATCTTCGTGCGAGCAACAAAGCAGCGCAGCTTCGTTCGCACCCGAATATACGGACAAGTCCGAATATCAGAGCGATTATCGAACAAAGTCGAAGGGAAGCGAACGATGATCATTGGCGTTCGTTGCATTTTTGATATTCGAACAACATTACTTGTAAGTACAGAACGAGTTCCGCGTGAACTTTCTTACTACTTAACAGTAGTGATGGGCAATACGGCTCATTCCAATAAGCGGCTCTGAACCGAACGCTCTTTCGTAAGAGCCGGTTCAATTGAACGGCTCATTGGCTCTTTTTCAATAAACGTCAATGTGGAAAATAGGTTCGAGAGAGTGAGTGTGAGAGCCACGGAAATGCATGAGCGGTATGGGCGATCTGAAGTTGTGTTTCACAACTAGAGGTGTCCGTGTCCGAGGAAGCGGGATATTATAATAAAGTGGTTGAAATTCCATTTGGAAAAAAAATCTATTTTTTTCTCCTATTACGACCGAATTCTTTGAAAATTCACTGGAGAATAAATGTTCCTATGTTTTTTTGACAGCTTCATTAGAAAACATCATCGTTTAAAGAATAACGCAATCAAATTTGGGCGTACACAGGCACACAGATTTTGCAAGTTGAAACACAGATTTTAGAATGGCAACTCTGCTTGAGAGCCGCGGTTCAATTTTGACGAGCCGTGATTCGTTCGCTCATTGCTACGAGTCGGTTCAAATGAACGGCTCGTGAGCGCTCGCCCATCACTACTTAACAGTTCGCGTGGAATTTTTGGCAACTTGAAAGATCAGAACAAGTTTCACGTGAACTTGCTCGCAGCTTAAGCCGAATCAGTCCCTGTTATCCGAACTTTTGGTTAGTTGGACAGAAAAAGGTTAACAGAATTCACGTACGGCTCGATTATCTTCTATTTTCACTATATTATTATACCACCAAAAGCTCAATTTACGCATCTTATATGTATATTTCACGTATATGCACGTGCATATATGTATGTGTATATATTTACACAAGCATAGATTGATGAAGTTAATGTGTTTATGCATATGCATGAACATATACGCATATATGTATGTACATCAGTGCGGTAAAATTTCGTTTTCAATCGAATAATATAAGATGAAAATGAAAGTTATGGCCGCCGACTGTCAGCATATCCTTACTAATTCATTTGACTTTTGCTGCCATTTTCAAGTGAAGCTCCCGGAATTCATCGTCAGTTGAATAATTGTACCTAGTCATTTGAAGTTTTGCTTGCTCAGTTTCGAGTGCCAAGTAGTCTAACTCCTTCATTGCCTTCGCTCTTGGTAGTAAGCAAGTTCGAACGAATAGAATTATAAATGGAGTAAAGTATTAAAAATGAAAACTGAAGGAGGAAACAATTAATTTATGTGTATTCTGTGATTGATATTTCAGCTATCTGGTTTGTCTTTCATCTATTATCTTGAACCAACTCAAATGTTTACATGAACCTCATTTGAAGGCCGCTCTCACACTATTGAAAGAGATATTTTGTTACTTCAAGAGATCAACTGACGGTGGTTGAACTGAGCCTCGATTGAAGAGAAACGAGTGATGAACTGAATGCTGTCCGTTCGGGCCGTCAGCAAACATTGTGTGTGTCAGAGAGTGAAGTTTACTGCATTAAAGAGATCGTCAATGTGTTCCACATTCAGTTTCAATTGAATTGAATGAAGCTTTACTGCACTGATGTACATATACGTGCATATATGAATACATATATACATATAAAAGGCGCGTAAATTGAGGTTTTGCTGTATTATTATTTATCATGAAAAAACTGAATGATTGGTTGTGTATTCATTTTTTTTGGGCAACCAGCTACCAAGATTAAAATACTGATTTATCTTGAATTAGTTAAAAGTATGATCGGTAACCTAACTAAAATCTACTTATCAGCAGTGAGATGATCAAATATATCAAATATTTTTCTGTTATTTATACATCTTATCGAAATAGCAATATGCCGGAAACATCTATATTGAGAACATTATAATATGAAAAGTTTTTTTATCAATCATTTATAGTCTGGAAAGATGAGAACTAACATAAACAAAGAAAAAGAGTCTTGTCATGTGAAACTATGTTTACTCCAAGTTTGCTCCAAGAAACAAATAAGTAAGTATAATCTCGAAAAATACCAGGGTGTTGAAATTAATTCTGTGCGTTTTACAAAAAATTATTTATTGGACTATTCACAGTCACAGACACAAAAGTTGGTATTCTCCTGGAAACATTGACATAGCGCATTTTTACCAGTATATGACTTCTCGTTGGTTTCTTAGCATAAAAAATCATTTTTGTGGGAAGTGTTACGTCATTATTTTAAATTGAAAAAATGGTCGCGGAAAGTCATCGTGTTTAAGAGGAAGTATACGGTGAACATGATCTCGCTGAGCAAACATGCAGAAAAAGGACTTGTTCAATTCAAAATCAAAAAGTTAGGCTTGGAAGAAAAAGAACGTCCCGAACAAACGAAAAAGTTCGATTATTAAAAATTTATAACGTTATGCACATCACTGCACAGTCGAATTTTGAACGTGAGTTCCACATGAGTTCAAGCCAAAGAACACCGAACGGTATTTGATCACCTGTGAGATTCTTTTCCAACGATAGAAGTCTATCGTGTGGGGATACGCTGAAATGGGAAGCTCAGCTCACGCACCATTTTCGTCAGACGTTGCTCCTTCCGATTACCATTTGTTCCGATCCATTGCGCATAGGTTGTTAAAGCAGCACTTTGAAAACTACTTCATTATAAATAAAACTAGACCGATAAATCGATTTGAATAAAATGAACCCTTTCATCACAGTATCCGAGCTTTTCCAGAAATATGGCAGAAAGTCGTGGATAACGAGGGACAATACTTTGAATAATGATACCTTAATCACACTCTTATAATTAATAACGAAATTTTGCAAAACAACGCAGCGAAATTGTTTCAACACTTAGTCAGAATAAATATTATTACCAAAAAATTTTTATAAAACAAAGTGATAGATTAAAAAAATATACAAAACCCAATTTGAAACATTAAATAAAAAGTAGTAACCGAAAGTAAGAAAAAAGAAACTCCGACAATTGTGACCATTTATGACATGGAAGCAGAAGCCCAGTGGATTGTACGAGTAAAAAAGAGTTATAATGAGTATGAGCTTTAAACAAATGTGATGAATAATGTTGTGTCGAAAGATTAAAAACAAATAAATAAATAAATAAAGAAATAAATAAATAAATAAATAAATAAATAGGTAAAAATAATTAATTAATTAATTAATTAATTAATGATTAATTAAATAAATAAAAAAACAGATAATTCACTCACCTGTATCCAAACAAATGCCCATTATCCATTCGTGTTGTTCTAGATTTAGTAACTTTTTGAATCACACATAAAATTCACTACACAGTACTATAATCGCACCTTTGTTAAAGCTTCTGTTGAATCACTCAGAATATAATGAGTTCCAGACACTAGTTTTTACAATGAAATCTTGTTAACATTTCAACCATTGCTGTCTGAGGTAAACAATTTAGTTTAGTCAATTCATACAAGTATCCGTTTTCAGTCAGATGCATTCATTTCATTCTTGCCACCATTGCTATTATGCTTTATATAGAACAACAAGAGGAAACCACATGTGCATTCTATATAATACTAAACAAACGTGTTCTAATTATATGAACATAACGCGAAAGAGTACATGCGGCATGAGTGGGGTGAAATTCTAGAAACGACCCATTCATTCTAGCGATTTCGGAACCAACAACATACGAATTGCTGCGTGCAACAAAATTATTTCTCGTTCCTGCCAATCAGAATGTAATTACACGGCAATTTTATAGTTCGGCTAAACGTCGGCAAACCAAAACAAAACTCCTCAATGATTGCAACATACGAAGTCATTCAACGATATTCATTCAGACTTTGACCCTATCCCTAATTAACCGCGGTTTGACCTAGCAAGTGACATGAGTGTTATTGTTTACTTTGAAATAAATATAATTACATACTATGCTCCGACGAGTCACTGGGAAAGCAGTCAACTTTGTTGACCGCCACTACATGTTCAGCCGAATGGCATGAATCAACAAATAATATCCTTGAAAGAGACAGATGCTTGGCACAACTTGGCAATATAAACATATGTCAGGTGACTCACGCAGTCAATCATTTTTATGTACATTCAATCCAGATATCGACAAACTGGATAGTGATGTCAAGGAAGACTTCGGCTGTGAACCGGAGTTCAGGATGTTCATTCGATTAAATTTGTCGAGATTTAATATTGATTGTGTGTCTGGCTTGGTACTATCAATTTTAACAAATGTCAGTAAGTAGGAAGTTTAATGTCTGCTCAATAAATCCTTTACTGAATGTTTGACAAAAGCAACGAAGTGTAATTCATGAATTACCGTGTCTTCAGCAATTGAAGGCAAACAAATAATAATAATTTTTCGAAATTATAAACAAGCCAGTAGAGATTTAGTTTTGATTTTATTAGCTCACAAAAGTTCAAAAAATGCAAAAGAATTTTGTTTTTAAAATATATTTATGAATTCGTTACCGGTAGTACTCAATACTTTTCTACCAGTTAACAAACCTTAACAAAATTTTAAAAAGTTTTACAGTGCGAGCCTGGTTGTGCAAAATACTGTGAAGCAGAGATGTCCTTCTCCTCTGTGTGACGAAGAGCAAGCAAAATTTCTCCACTCGCACTGACAACTTAAACGAGAGCTCTTCTATTTCACATATACACACCACTGTTGTATAAAGTGTGCACGCATCATGAGCGCGTGTTTATTTTCTTTTACCTCTTTCACTGAATCGCACCAAAGTGCTACAGCAGAGTTATCAAATTCTCTGGGGTTGATGCAGATACTTTCACATAGGTGTACAGGCTGGTGAGCACGCTGGTGTATGGTTTGCGTATAAGAAGCGTGGGACACGCCAAATCAGCAAAATAAAACTATTTATCGTTGAATTTTCGTTTTTCCTTGCAAGTGTTTCATAGCAAGTCCAGATCTACTCTCTATTAATTGAGGTTCACAGAAGTGTTCGCTCTCCATCACGCGCCAGTGATCACTTGGGTGTATTTAGGCGAGAGCACGTGTGAGCGATTCATGCGAATAGAATGTGGTTCTCTCGCACCAGCTTCTTTCAGCACAAGCACGCACTTAAAGTCTGTCTAATGGACACTGAGAAGAAGTGCGCTTTCCTTTTTGTGCGGAGCACAACAAATGTATCCGCAGTGTCGAAATGAAACTTACGCACTGGTGAATCACTCTAGTGAAATGCCATCTCTGCTGTGAAGGCCATGCAAACAAACAATGAATAATGGTGAATTACATGGAGCTCATGACTAGTATTTTGCATTCAACTTACAATCGTCAAATATGCAATTCGGAACAATTGTTTTTGATGTATTGGTCAACAATGTCGTTGAAGTTCTTTGTAAAATATTCCCGATAAATTCCCGATAGTTACAAGCGGGTTCTGGAAGGCGCTTTCGATTAAGTGCCAAGTGACATTAAATTACCGAATATCTCTAGAAGCTAGCACACATTTCGAAATTTCAACAAACGTATTTGCTGGTTGGAGTATAATACTTATTCACTAATAAGTTTATCAAAAATATTATGTCAAATATCAGCTGAAAGATAATAAAAATATTTTCGAATTTACCAAGCTCGACAGTGGGTTTTATGTATGAACATATTGCTGAATGAGACCAACCAGTCAATGCTAAAACGAATCATGGTGCCTAAATCATGTTCAATTTTTAATCATTCACATCAAAATACTTTAACTTTTTTATCCTTTTGGGTGTGATCTCATGTTCTATTATTCACATTAGTTTTTCGATTATATTTGAAGCGGTTTCTTGGAATTGGTTGAATGTGCTATTCTGTAAATATTTATGTAAAGTGTATGTGTAGATTTTGATTATGTCAAAATAGAACAAAATTCATTTCAATTAGGACGTTTTCTAGATACAATCGATCTACAGTTTTGTTGTATTTAATTGTGCATTTGAAGTTTTAAGGTCTGTGAGTCAAAATTAAGAGTCTTTGAGTCAAAATTATCTGTTGAGAATCAGATTTTATTATAAAATGCAACTTTGTTAGGAGAATCCGTTGAGTATTTTTTAGTGCAGAACAGGATAAAAACATTTAGTGCAAAACCGGGCTCGAATTGTTCAGTGCAAAAGCTGTATGAAAATCTTTAGTTCAAGACTTGAAATTGAATGCAAAACTGAAGAAAAAATGTATTTATCCTGTTCTTACGTTCAAAGTTTCTGAGACAGCTTTCAATACTAGAATCAGGCCTCCCGAAACCAACAATCAAAGCCCGAAACCAAAAAAACAGTTTTTTGTGCGTTTACTCGAAATATTATAGCTTTTTTCGCACAGTTTTTTTCCCGAAACGTATTTATTTTGTAAAGCTTTATTTTTCATGGAAGTATTTCCCGTCCATTGATAGCATTTTAATTTATATTAGAATTCGTGAACCACGCATTATATCAGTTGAAAAATTATTTCAATTGTAATGCTCGTATAAGTCTGGTGTATGATATGGACGATTTAATCAAGTTTGGTTTTGATTGAATTAAGGTTCAGAAAAAAAGGGAGTAGTCGACAAAATGCTTGGAAGGTTAACTGATATTCAACTCCAACTAGTATCCAACACTCTTACACGTGTTCCAATCGATTAATTATGATTTTGCATGGTCACTTATTTCTTTGCCCTGTAGAGCGAATATTCACCCATCAATGGCCTTCTGATTGTACTATCTGAAGCGTTTACAGGATGAATAATTTAAACGCTTTAAATGAAGCTATTAGAATGCACAGGACAGAGTTTTCCATTGATTTTCCCTACTACGCGTATTGGTTACTTAGGCGCCCCGTGTTGTAATTAGTGTGATAAATATTGAACAAATAACAAGTTACCAACTACTGATGAAGTCAACATTGGACTGGAAAACTATTTCAAACACTGTTAAAGTCAGTACGGATTCTGATATCTTTTACTTATCTAACTGACATCTCTATTACAACAGGAAAATATATGTTTCATACGCAATATATTAGTTTGATTATATGTCACTAAGCCGGGAAGTACATTAATGTTTTCAATGCTTTCCAAAGAAACAATGCTATTTTAAACTGGAGCAATTTTGGATGCGACTAGTTCTTTCTTTAATTAGTACCATAACCAGCGATAATAAACAAATTTACTACAGCAGATGATGATAACTTTGATAGCATGATGTTACGATCTCCCGATCGAGTAGCTAATCTCTAAACGACACCAGGTTTCGATGAATATAAATTAGTACCGTACATTTGGTGCTAGAAAATCGATAAATCTCACTCAAATTGTCAATCATTTACTAGTACAATGGATGTCTTCAACATGCTCATCACCGACATGACTCCGGGAAGGCTACGTATGCTATATACCGAACAGCAGACGATAGCACCCACCGTAAACCACAGACTAAACAAGGTTCGAATACAATTTTCTATCCTAGTCTCTGTCACCAATGTCACCAGACGATGATTACGTGGTCATTCAGTTTGGGCCCGGAGTCACGATGGTGGTCAAAACAATAGTTACTATCATCGTCATCATCATTAGTATCTACGAATCTCGATTCTCGGCGACGTGTGTCACTGAACGTTTATCAGAATCAGCGGAGAATTTTAAACATTCAAACATTCACTATTCAGCTACTAACGTTCCGAATTTGTTTGATACCGAAGAGACAGCGATGATTTTATAACTACTATATCAGGATGAAATAATTCGAATTTCACGGGTTATCAAAAACTTCACTCCCGCTCGAAACATGTTATCGGATTGAAATGTCGCCTCTCACTGTCAATGTCGCATACGTTGGTCAGACCTTTTTAGTCTCCAATGGCCAACAGTCAATTTACTCGCTCGTCCGCATATGAGTGCGCCGTTGATTTCAATGGAATAAGCGCACATTAATAATTGATCTGTAACGGCCATCCGCTACGTCACATGGGTGATAGACGATGTCCTTTTAACACAAACATCGCCAAAGGTGCATGTTAGTGGTTGGTTCAACAGTACACAACAATTTGCTGCGAAATCTGTACTTGCATGCCCATACAAACATTCTTGAACGCTTTCCGATCCAGTTGCAAGTATTCGTTGTGCTTCTGCCTGCGTTATTTCCATAGGATTTCATTGAACTTCGAATTAATTCTGAGTTTATCGTTAGACATGTGTAGGTTTGTTCCTAAAAGTGAAAAACAATTATGTAAAACTTTTATGTTGGAAAAAAGTGAAGTTGGTGGAGCTCGTGGTTTCGCGAACAGTGCGCGTGAAATTTCGAGTATTTCGTGAGAAAGAACGATCTTTCGGCTGTACTTGGCTGTGCTCATCGTGGTCTAACAAACCTACCCCAACAAATAAACAATAAATATATATGATTATATAAAGATTATGTTAATAGAATTGTATACAGTTTTGCAGAGTAATCCAGAAACAATTTAAATACTATTCTAACCAATAATTATCATCTTTTTCTAATTGACACTTCTAGCTTGTAATCGGAATGCTATTAATCAATGGTAATTATTATGAGACAGAGAAATTTCAATTTAAGTACACTGAAATTAGAAAGAAAAAATAAGAGCATTCACTTGACGTATTCCATGAAGAACGGGGAGGAATGAAAAAGCAGAAATCCGAGAAAAAAAATCATGTGCTTGAACCCCTAAAACACACCCCAGTATACGCGCCTGATCAGGGCTGGCAAGAATCAACTCCGTACTTCATCATTCAGCTCACCTGCAAATCGGCTTCAGAAGCATCACTGAGCGAGTTGAGTAACTGGGTAACCATTTGTGTAGAGAAAACATCGTCTCAACATCGTAATGTCAAGCAATCAGCATATGAGCGTTGAGTACGTATCAAATATTATAACCCACTGAGAGATGATTTGTGAGTTGTGATTTGATGTGTTTGTACATCAACACATTCAAACAGATTCTTATGACACTGTCTCGCTTGTATTCCCCATCCACCAGAGTTGCCATGGGCGGCTAACGTTCGAATCCAATTGTCAATACATGTTCTTGTATGCTGTAAAACGCATTCGGTTCAGTAGCCAGTTGTAATTAGCTTGAGACACGGAATTTAATCGTTTATGGTATACATCACGCTTCGATTCGACTTTTGTTTTCGTACATTAATGCTCGTGCTCATTTTGAGTACCAGCAAAAACAAAACCGAAAATCTGGCTTGTCTTGGCAGCTCTGTGGTTTAAGCATACACTCACCGGTGTAGCTCGGTACGGTATGTATGTATGTATGTATGTATGTATGTGTGAAGCCACCATCAGTTCAAGGCATTACCAGTGGATGCAGGTAGACTTACAGTAGATCCGAATTTGATTATCAGATAACTTTTATATTACTGCTGTTAAGAAGGCCAAAATGGGCTTTGAGGACCCGGCGCCTTCCAGCAATAACATCCGGCCATATAATAAAAGAATTCGCTGTACCAGCTTAAACCTGCCTGATGGTTTGTTTGTTAGAAGGGTGCATCTTACTTATTTCAGACCTTCTGGGGAAAACACACAGCTTTCCCCTGTGAATCGGGTTGACATTTCACTCCTTCATCCAGTCATTCACTTGTAAGATACCCTGATGCACTCCCTGCCCCTCCCCGTTGTCGATATACTCGAGCATAATACAATATAATATAATATAATATAAATTTATATAAAAAAATATAATATAATATAATACAATACAATATAATATGATATAACTCAATAAACATAACACAATATAACATAATATAATGCAATACAGTGTACTACCAAGCTATTACAAACTTTTTTAAAAGCTGTGTAAAGCATACAAGTGAAAATCCGTTTAAAATCACCGTTGCACACGACTTCGCACGTATGAATGTCTGTTGGATATCTATTCTCTGTGATATAACATAGTATAATATAATATAATATTATATAATATAATATAATATAATATGATATAACATAATATAATATAATATAATATAATATAATATAATATAATGTAATGTAATATAATATAACATAATGCAATATAACACAATACATATACTTATAATACAATATAATATAATATTATATAATATAATACAATGATAAAATGCAATGCAGTATAATACCATACAACATAATATAACAACAGAAGATACTATATGAAATAATATGCTATGATACAATGTATAACAGTTGATGTCGCTGGGTAAGTTATGCTCTTCTTTCGTCGAAGTACTGAAGGAAATATAATATTTCTTTGTTAATCATAATAATAATTATAATGATAGTAATAATAATAATAATAATAATAATAAGAAGAATAAGAAAAAGAATAATAATATTAATAATAATAACAACAATATATAATACAATGTAATATAATTCAATTCAATATATAACCAATAATGCAATAAACAACAGAACCACATGTGGCAATATATGAGGACTTTGTTATCTCACCATTTGACGACCTATAATATAACATATACAATTTAATATAACATAAAACAATATAATTTAATATAATACGCCTCGTTGAAATGTCGTATAATACTGCATCAAAGCATTAAGCTCTAATATATCAATCAATATGTTAATATAGAACCTATGGCAATTTTTTGGTATTGGTAATTTTTGTTGAAAGTCTACGAGAAACTCGATTTTCATGAATCTGTAAAAAAGGTCTTCAGCACTATATATGAAATCTGCAAATATACAGACAAATCTGCAGATCTGGCATCTCTGGTAAAAACCCTAAACAAGATGAGACAACTGGCATTGCGGCTTTGTAGTCTGGCCTCGGGTGCAACTTGTACTCTTTTTTACCACAGGGCTCATTGTTTTCGCAGTGTTTTTTTTTTTTTTTTCATAAATACGTTTATTTCTTAAGGCAGTTTACATAAGTTTTTCTTCGCCGTAGCATCACTTTTACATAATATTCTTATCCTAATTTAATTCTAACATAGTCACAACGTTTTGCATTTATTAAAACATATTCTCTTATTACTTAAATATCATCTTAGGTAACTCGTCATTAATTATGAAATCTACTCGGAAATATTATTTGAACCAAACGATTAACTTCTATAAATTATAAAATAAGCTGTTATTTTCAGACATTTTGTTAATAATTTCATAAACTGTTTCGAGTTTGTTTGTATCATTACATTATTTTTATTCTAATTTAGCTATTGGTTGAACTCATGGACGCAGCTGGGATCAGAACTAAGTCTTGAAAGGGGCCTTTATTAAATTGAAACTCCAGTTTTCTTTATGAAATGATAAATAAGTTTCATGTATGAAAGGTCACGACAAGCAAGAATGTCTCGAACTGGGATATTGGATAGTCTACCTTGGGTACGCAAAGAATTTATTAGTTGAGATCTGACATCACGATACTCCACGCATGTCCAAACGACATGATCAATATCTCGATAACCTTCGCCACAAGCACAATGATTAGTCTCGGAGAGCCCAATTCGAAGGAGATGTGCATCTAACGTGTAGTGATTGGACATGAGTCTGGACATCACACGAATAAAATCTCTACTCACATCCAGTCCCCTGAACCATGCCTTTGTCGATATTTTCGGAATAATTGAGTGCATCCACCGACCCAGATCATCTTTATCCCAAGAAGCTTGCCAGCTGGCAAGTGTTCTTTGGCGAGACGAGCTATAGAATTCGTTGAAAGCAATTGGTCTCTCATAAATTTCACCCTCAATAGCACCACGTTTGGCTAAAATATCGGCTCTTTCATTGCCAGGAATGGAGCAATGAGCCGGGACCCAGACTATAGTGATTAGATAATTATTGTTCAATATGTCGTTCAGGCACTGTTTTATTTTGCCCAGGAAAAACGGTTCAGTCTTGCCAGTCATGTTTGAGCGAATGGCTTCAATTGCACTCAGACTATCTGTGAAGAGGAAATAATGGTTTGGAATTAATGTGACGATTACACTCAAACTATAATGAACTGCTGCTAGCTCTGCTATATAAACAGATGCAGGTTCTTGAAGCCTAAATGAGGCCGAAACATTATTGTTGAACATACCAAACCCTGTCGCTTCTTCAATTCGCGATCCGTCCGTGTAAAACATTTTCTCAGAGTCAATATGCCTGAACTTACTTGAAAATATTTTTGGGATTTCCGTCGAACGTAGATGATCCGGGATTCCACGCACTTCGCGCTGCATGGATGTATCGAAAAATAAAGTTGAGTCAGGGACATTTAGGAGGCTGACACGGATAGGAATATATCTTGAAGGGTTGATTTCCTGTGACATATGGTTAAAATATACTGTCATGAATTTTGTTTGAGATCGAAGCTCGACTAGTCGTTCGAAATTATTAATTACCATGGGATTCAGCACCTCACATCTTATTAGCAGGCGTGATGAAAGCTCCCAAAATCGATCTTTTAATGGAAGAACTCCCGCCAGAACTTCAAGACTCATTGTATGTGTCGAATGCATGCACCCTAAAGCAATTCGCAAACAACGATACTGAATTCGCTCCAGTTTGATAATATGAGAGTTTGCAGCGGAACGAAAGCAAACGCATCCATATTCCATCACTGAAAGTATCGTTGTCTGATACAATTTTATTAGATCTTCTGGATGAGCACCCCACCAAAATCCTGTTATTGTTCGAAGAAAATTTACTCTTTGTTGGCATTTTGTTATCAGAAACCTAATGTGTCCTCCCCACGTGCATTTGGAATCAAACCACACCCCAAGGTATTTGAAAGTCAAAACCTGTTGAATCATTCTTCCCATCATATGAAGCTGAAGCTGCGCGGGATCATGCTTTCTTGAAAAGACGACCAGCTCTGTTTTCTCCGCAGAGAATTCGATACCAAGATGAACAGCCCAATCGGACAAGTTATCTAAGGTATCTTGCAATGGTTTATGCAGATCAATAGCTTTGGGTCCAGTAACTGAAACCACGCCATCATCTGCCAATTGTCTTAGTGTACATGGGGTTACTAGACAGCTGTCAATGTCATTTACGTAAAAATTATAGAGGAGCGGACTGAGGCATGAGCCTTGCGGGAGACCCATGTAACTATTTCTGAGTGTTGCCAAATCGCCATGTGAAAAATGCATGTGTTTCTCTGACAAAAGGTTGTGCAAATAATTATTTATAACCGCTGGGAGTCCATTTTGGTGAAGCTTGTCTGAAAGAACATCAATGGAAACTGAATCAAATGCTCCTTTAATGTCTAAAAATACAGATGCCATTTGTTGCTTTTGAGCGAAGGCAATTTGGATGTCAGACGAAAGTAATGCAAGGCAATCATTCGTCCCTTTATTTCTACGGAAGCCAAACTGAGTATCTGACAACAAACCGTTCGTCTCGACCCAAGTGTCGAGACGTCGTAGAATAATTTTTTCGAACAATTTTCTGATGCAGGACAACATCGCAATGGGTCTATATGAGTTGTGATTGGAAGCTGGTTTCCCCGGTTTTTGAATGGCGATAACTTTCACTTGTCTCCAGTCAGGTGGAACAATATTTTGCTCAAGAAACTTGTTGAACAATTCCAACAAACGTCTTTTTGCGAGGTTGGGCAGATTCTTCACCAAGTTGAATTTAATTCTGTCCAACCCTGGAGCGTTATTGTTACAAGACAAGAGTGCTATAGAAAATTCCATCATTGAAAATGGGTTATTAATAAAACCATTATTTGGAGGAGATTCCCGTATAATGCTCTGCGTAGGAACAGAATCTGGGCAAACTTTCCTAGCAAAGTCAAATATCCATCGGTTCGAGTATTCATCACTCTCATTGCCCACGTTACGATTCCTCATTCGTCTGGCCGTGTTCCAAAGAGTGCTCATTGAGGTATCTCTTGACAAACCTTCGACAAAATGTCTCCAATAGCTACATTTTTTGGCTCGAAGTATGCTCTTGTACTTGGTTTCTAAAACCATAAGTTTTTCAAAATTCTGAGGAGTTCCTCCTCCCCGTTTTAGAAACGTCTTGCAAGCATTTTGTTTTGCGAGTTTAGCCTCTGAGCACTCTTTGTCCCACCAGGGGTTGGGAGGCCTTCTGTTAGTCGTTGGCCCAGGAAAGCGTTTAGTTTGGGATTGTTCTGCTGCCTCCAGAATCGAACAAATGAGGAAGTCATATTCTTCAAGTGGAGGGAGCTCTTCCATTGAATTCAAAATACTAGAGATACTACTTTGGTATTTAATCCAGTCGATATTTTTTGTCAAATCATATGGAATACTAGCGGAAGTAGCAATGCAATTGCTACTGCTAATTGAGATGATGATTGGTAAATGATCGCTACCGTGTAAATCAGGCAGTATTTTCCAGGTGCAATCTAGTCGAATTGATGTTGAGCAAAGAGATAGATCTAATGCACTTGGGCGTGCCGGAGGTCTTGGGATCCGTGTCATGCTACCCATATTTAATACCGTCATGCTAAAATTGTCACAAATGTTTTGTATTAAAGATGATCTGCTATCATTGTAAACGGAACCCCACATAATACCGTGCGAATTTAAATCCCCCAGAATCAATCGTGGTGCAGGAAGGGCTTCAACCATTTCATTAAGCTGTTGCTGTCCAACTTGTGCTTTTGGAGGAATATAAACCGAAGCTATGCAAATATCTTTGCCTTTAATGTTTATTTGGCAAGCAACAACTTCTATACTAGAAGTTGAAGGGATGTTTAATCTATAAAAGGAATAGCATTTCTTAATTCCCAAAAGCACTCCACCATACGGAGAAACTCTATCGAGACGTATAATGTTAAAATCATTAAAATTTAAAGCTATGTTTGAAGTAAGCCATGTTTCGCATAAAGCAAATACATCACATTTTTGACTATGCAATAATATTTTAAATGAATCAAGTTTTGGCATGATGCTTCGACAATTCCACTGCAGGACAGTGATTGTATCATTTGCGACGGGTGATAAATTATCCATCAAAAGATACAAAACCTGAGACAATTGGCCATTGAGCTGATAACTGCTTCAAAAAGGTTCTAGCTATTGGAAGGAATGCCATTATGAGGGTCTTTAAGGGTTCAGATATATTGAATGCTGAGAAAATCCATTCAACAATTTCCGAAAACTTCAGTAATCCTGTTGGTGGCTGTGAAATGGAGCCCACTGGTTTATTATCTTTTTCTGTACTAGATCCTGGATTGGTTTGTGAATTTGACAAACCAGGAGGCACAGTCTTTGGTTTTGACTTTTTTTGTTTAACACGGGGATCTTTTTTTGAAGATGAAATTTTAGGTGTCTTTTTTGGTAATTTGGAGGAAGACTTCTTTCTCTTAACTGACCCTTGGGTAGTGATAAACGAATTACCTTCACTATTTTCGTCAGAGTCAGAGTCCTCTGGTTCCTCTAGATTTGAAAACCCGTTTTCGGTTTCCAAAGGGGGGACATCAATGACCGTTTTAAGCATTTCTGCATATGTGCGCTTAGACCGTGCTTTTAAAGAAAGCTTAATTTTGTCTTTGTGCACTTTAAATGCAGTGCATACTGAAATATCATCATGAGGACTATTCCCACAATAAATACATTTTTCAATTTCCTTGTTGCAATCATTATCTTTATGAGGCCCTTCACACTTAATACATTTTGGTTTATTACTACAGTAAGTAGCTGTGTGGCCGAATTTTTTGCAGTTCGTACAATTCATTACATTTGGAACAAAAAGCCGAACAGGGAGGCGAATTTTATCGACATAGACATGGGACGGCAACGCAGACCCGGCAAATGTCACTCGAAACGAGTCTGATGGGCGATAAACTTTTTTTTCCTCTTCATGAACTACTGAGTACAGTTGTTTGCACTCCAGTATTTTCACACCCTCAAGCATGCTTGAGTAAATCATCTACCGAAAGACTCGCTTCGGTAACAACACCGTCAATTTCGACATCTTTGGAGGGTATGTAAACTTTATACTCTTTATTGAAATGTTCCGAAGAGACAATATCATTCGCGTGTTTCAAATTATTTACCACAACACGAATTTTATCGTTATTTACTTTTATGATCTCTTTGATTGAAGAGTATCGTGATGTCAAACCTTTATTAATTTGAAAAATGTTTAATGGCTTTGATATACGTCTAAAAAAGACTATCCAAGGCCCAGAAGAGCTCTCCTGATATTTTTTCGTTCGTGGGGGTATCGGATTCATGCTAGGATTTACGTCCATGGATTCATCCATTACATTAAAATTTTTAACTAAACTTTAAAATAAAATTTGAAACCAACACTACACAGTACTCAATCAAAAGGAAAAGAAAAAACTTCTACCTTGAAATTGTTGTCTATCTCCGTTGCACTGCCGTGTAGATCCTCGTTGCTCTAGATGTTCTTGTTGGATGCTGATTGTTGGATGTGATGCTACTGCTACCTGACATCCAGCACCACTCGAATTCCGATTTGCTTTCGTCTTCGCCAGCTGTAACCAGCGCAGGTCACCGGTGTATACCTGCGTGTTGTATGGCAGTGGAAAGACCGAGTTGTCTTGTCTCCTTCTTCCTAGTGTTCCGCACCGATATGCTTCTGCACCGAAGTGCCTTCGCACCGGTGTGCCTTTGCACTCTCCTGCTTCTATGTGCCTTTGCACTCTTCCTCTTCGATGTGCCTTTGCACTCTCCTGCTCAGCACTTGTGGCTGTATATTGCGGCCTGGGTAGAGTTTGGGAAACGCCCTTTGTTGTTTCCTTCACCAGCTTGGCCCAGCACTAGGGCTCTCTTATGCAGCACGACTATACGTTTTAACGGCTGCTGCCAACAGGTCACCTGTAGTTCAACCGTTGTCGTATTTAACGCGTGTAAACTAACCAGCGTTATTAAACTGTACGCTTCTATACACAACCTTCTCGGTTGAACGGCTATTACTGAATCGTTTTCGCAGTGTTGGCGTGTTTACTTTCTCTTTTGATTATTACGGAGTCAGTACTTTAATTTCTTGAAAATTTATTTTATAAATCGAAGCTTGTGGATTTAACTTAAATATTTTGCGAAGAGTTAGTCGTCATATATAAAATCAATCTGGTAAATCGTTAAAGAAAAAGCAACCAAAGAGAAACCGTCTCCCGCAGCTTGGCCCCTCCGCCGCGGGACCAACGAATTAGTTTACCAGATTGAACGTAGTTACTATCAGAGATGACACGCAGAACTGACTTGGCGAGCTGCAGCACTATACACGAAATTTGCAGATTTACAGACAAATCTGCAGATCTGGTCTCTCTGGTTGCTATAGTGTGTGTTGTATATAAACACCGAACTGTATTTTTGCAACCTCCCACCAATACATACGAACTTACAATCAGAAATATAATAGCCTGCAGGATTTCCAGATCAAAGTACATTTTACATTCAAAAAAGAGAACATGACTATTAAAAAGCATCATTATGAATAATGATATGGAACTCTCTCACCCATTTAACATTTTCAAGAAAAACATGCTCTGATGTATTTATGTTTTTCGCTATTTTCACTGTAGTGGTTATATCGCCGAGCCATTGAATCAACACATTCCAACCACTTCCCTGGTTTTATTTTCTGTCGCTCACTTTTTCCATTAGCGGACTTGTTTAGTTTTATAATGCTATTTTTTCCTTTAGCAAGCGCGTTTCTTTGATGATCGAAATGAATTCTAGCACCACTTATATTAAAGCAATAATGCAGTCTTCTGCCACGTACTCTCCATGTTCTACCACTCGCGTCCCTACCACACACTACTAACGAAGAGTCTTCGGAAAACCGAGAGGCAGAGACCTGACAAGCATTGCAATCCGGATGGCGCAGCACTAGCAAAAACATATCGAAAATCGCGGAGCTATCAGAGAATACGACCGTACACGCCGAGTGCCTAACGCACACTCCTCACCGGTGTAGCTCGGTACGGTGATGCCAAACTCAGTACTCACTTTTTAAAACTAGGAATGAGAGTTAGATGCTATGAAATCAAAACTGAGAACCATCAACACCATCATAATTTGATGTCAGCGGTGCTCTGTATAGGTGAGTGTGTTTGTTTAGATCAGCGATGAGTTTCAACTTTACCATCATTTTTGATAACGGCCAATAAGGCATCCATCAACAAGCACTTTGAAGAGTAATTTTGAATGACTCGGCACTCGCTGAGAGTAAGTCATAATAGTGAACGGCAGAGAAAAGTTTTCTCTTTCGTCTGGTGTTAAATTTAATACTCTATTTTTCATAGCTCGTCTGCAATTTATTTCGAAAGTGGAAGTTGACAGGTGGCTTATTGGCCGTTATAAAAAAAACGCGTAATTTACGGATTGCATCTGATTGCTGATGAATAGAAAAAATCTAGCCTCAAGGGCAAGTTTTTGTCCCCCTTGCGCCTGATCGAATCATTCTAAACTGTGGACTAACTCTAACTAATAAATTCATTTCATTCCTAAATAATCGTTTTCAATCCCTTTCGGCTAATGCCGCACAATCCCTCTTAAACCTGCTAAATCTTTTTTGACAGGAATCGGGATTACACAAAGTGTAAATTGAGTTGTCCCTAGGTAGCATATAATTACAAACACAGATATACTTTTATTAAAAGATTTGGCATTTATACTTTTTGTTAGAACCTCGAATTTTCTAAAATATCTATGCTTCCGAGCTGAGTTATTGTTGACAACATCAAAGTTTTTTTTACCAAAGTTATTATTTAATTACAGAACTAAAGTCTAAAGTGAAAACATTTCGCGATGTTTGATCGACATCCTTAGCATTTTCTGGTCTAATAGAGTACGGTTCCGCTGGAATTCGATAGTTGGATTAGTACTGCACTCAAATTAGATTTGCGGACCCCTCAATTTTAATGACGTTCAAAAAACAATATAATTTTTACATTATTGATTTGGATTTAGCCGTCCGTTTTTATTTTTTATTTCCAACTAGCGAATATTCAACAAAGCTGTACATGGATGTCTGTTCTCTGTGGTACAGCTTTGCATCTGACTATGGAAACGGTTATCAAAAATGTTACGATAAGTAATCTAGAATACGTTATTACATTTGCAAAAACCTTCATTATGTAAGAAGCGAATGCACAAAAGTGTAAAACCTCTTAAATAAAAACAATCCATTCCAACTTTCTTAACTTGTATTACTTTGAGAGACGTGTATGATACGCGTAACAAGAATAAATATTTGCCAGTTCACAAGAAATACGTACCCGAACAAGTGTCATTAGTGTCATAATGCAAGGAATACTACTATTGACCAAATGGAAATATTTCAAACAGTCATAAGTCAACTTATAACTGAACTCAGAAGGGTCCACCTTCTGAGAAGACATGTGTTTTATTCCATCATGAATAAATAAGGGCTCCACAGTTTGAATGGCACATTCACAGAGTTGTCGTATTACTTGTGCTATCCTATAATGACTGTGTAATTACGATAGAATTGGACAGATTAAAAATTCTCAACATACATTTTTAACACCCCAAGTTACATGTATTCGCATATCGTATCTACTGTGCTAATCAAAAGATGTTAAAACTCTGAGATACTGAAATTACACTTTGCTTGCAATCTAAATCTGGTTGCAATATTGAGGAGCGGGGATATTACAATTATTTATTACAATATTAAATGCTTATCACTTAGCAAAATATCATGATGAAAAATAGCATCAAATAGTAGTGTAGGGTGGTCCCATCCCGACGTTCCTCAGCTCACGTGCTACCACAAAATTAATCGGCAATAGTCACCATTTCTGTCTCGTATTACAACTTACGTTTTCCGAGCATTTTGAGTTTTAACAGTCGCGAAATAAATTTTGTGGTGGAAATTTGAGTAAACATTGCTTCTTATTATCACAAAAAATCCAAAGGTAGGTTTTTTCGATTCAAGTTTGCTTTGACTCTAAAATGTGGTTTTGCGTTTATGTAGCTTGTATCGTTCAGAGTGAACGACAAATAATTTTTCGAAAATAGAAGGGGTGGTCCGAAACCAATCCCCAGAGGATGGTCCCAAATCGTTTCCCACAATTTTTTTTGACTTCCTAAACATAATTTTAAACATCGATCGCCAAATTCTTAAGAATCGCGGAAATGAGAAAAGAAAAACAAGACAATGAATGCAAACAATCCAAAAAATTCCACGAAAAAGCAACATAAAGCAGTAGCTCACAAATAAAAAAAAAAGAAAGATGCAGTAAGATAAACAACAGAAAAACAAGAAAAGCGAAGACATTACGCGCGTCGAAAAACATCCCGTCGATCTACAGTTCATAGTTACGTAGAAATACATTAAATTACTTACACCACACCCTGTCAGTTTGGAGCCAATCTTCAGTTCAGCAACGCCATCGCACGGCATCACATTCAACATATCATGTCAATTGTATGGGTGCGCAGTGTTACTATTTTGGCGCGCACGAATTTGACATTTCTCTCCCCTACTTCTATGTGCGAGATTCGATGCGTTCTCCCCTGAGGGCGCCTTGCTAGCTAAAAAGGATGTTGCCAAAGATTTGTTCGGGAAATGTGAGAGCTTGTTAATCTTGTTAATATGATGTCTTTGCTTACACCTAGTATGAATGATGTGATCCAAATAAAATAAATAATTTAAAACATTTTTTAAGTCGATGTCCCGTTAAGGGGTCGGCTCTGCGCTACGCTACGTCACTTGTTCAGAATTGTTGACTTATATCGATTCATAACTAGATCAAGTTTATTTCAATGATGGTTTGTGATAACCTTGTGGTTGATTTGTACAATTTGCATCACTTTCGCTTGACGTTTTAGCTTGACGACAAAACCAACCCAATTCCAACCCCAACTGCTGACAAATTCATACATTGGACAGCAGTTGTGGTCGATTTTGGGTTGGGTTTTGCTTCAAGTGAAAACGGCAGTAGTTTTTTAAGCAACAAACTCTACTATCTTACATTAATCGAATACGCCTAACCACAGACTAACAGACAGGACACTCAAATTGGATTCTTCTCGCATGATGGCACCACGTTAGCCTATCGAAAACATCCAGTCTGTCATCTAGACTGTGTTTATATTTTTATTTACGAACAGTGTTGCCATTCATACAGATGTCTGTAATGTACTGATTTGTATATGTCCATGCGGATTTCATGCAGGATACAGATTAAAAAAATATTATCAAAACTAAATACAGAATTGTGCCTACTTCTCATCCTCTAACGCAATACAAAATCGAACCCATGTTTTGTTTTGATATTTACCTGGTTCTGTCCTGCTGCCACATAATTTCGGATGAAAATTACTAACACAATCAACAATAGCCTAGATGGCTACAAGTTCATTTTACTTCGGGCCCGATAATGAACTTTTTACCAACTAGTAATAAAACGTTTACATAACACAAGGGGTGTACCGATAGTAAATAGTTCGCGCAGTTCAATATAGATGGAATTAGTGTCTCACGAAAATTTATTTTTAGAAGAATTTACTCATAGTGTCATGTCTGTTAGTCTGTGGCCTAACTACAACAATACTCAGCTCTCAAATATTACGAACAAATTATAAGTGACGTACTTTTTTGCAAGCTCGACGCCTCCGGTCGAGTTCGCATTGAAAGTTGGGCGCACAAGTAAACAAGAATATTATCACACTCGTCCGAAAGTATCTAAGTTAGTGATACATTTTACCTAATGGGCCGTATGAATAAAGTGTAGTAAAGTCTGTTGTTTGTAGTATCTCTCAAAAACAAAGTCCACAGAGTATAACGTTGCTTGGTATGAATAAAAAACAAGTTCGAACATGTAGTTAATGCTACATCCGAATTTAAGCATTTACTGCATACCGTATCGACACAGAGTCGGAAAAGCTGACATATGCATGCACAAAGCAAGAAACGTACTTACATCTGTAAAAATGCCACTGTTTTAATTTCTGTACTTCACTTTATCAGCAAACACACGAATAGCAACCTCTAGAGCTACCTACCGACAACTTGTAGTAAATACTACAGTTTGTAGCATGTTTTGACAGGAACGTGATCCACACGTAGCATTTACTATCGAAATTCAAGCATGCTACGTTTTATTCCTACGGCCCAATAAGTTAAAGGTCTGCTATAATGGTACAGGTTAGGACACTACAAGCACACGCGTATACTTCTTGAATCATCCTCGCAGTAGATGACCATCTTTACTTTACTGAACATTACGTACTCCATATTATATTCTCCGGCGAAACCTGTGTGAAATAAACTAACATTAATAATAATAACTGTAACAAATGTTGCATTAGGACAAAAGTACACCTGAACATGCTTAAAAAAAATCGATTACCCATATTATCTCCACGATGCATTGAACAATGTCAATGTCATGTAAGAAACTGTTCGATTTGTACATACTCGATTACATTGACATTTCAAAATTCTATTCCATAAATACGTTTATTTCATAAGTCAGTTGACATAAGTTGTTCTTCGCCGTAGCATCACTTTTACATAGAATTCTTAACTTACTACAATTCTAATATAGTCACAACGATTTGAATTTAATAAAACATATTCCTCTTATTTTTTTTTATTTCGTCATTTATTATTAAATCTACCCAAGAACATTTCAAGTTTTTAATTGTTGTACGTGTTTTAGTGTAAAAGTCAGGTAAACAAGGCTATTTTTTAAACAGAAATAAGAACGATGCCTAACAAAGAAGAATGATATAAATAAAATACGTTTTGTCAATTCAATCCGTTTTTCCACACTCAATTCCGGATGAAAAAATCAATAAAAATCTTGGGTAAACAGCAAAATCTGTGATTTCTTCTGACATGTAGAAAAAAAGGCGGGTGGGTAATGTCAGAGACATAACTGGATGTCGTGAATACGAAAACAACTGACATGTTCCTTAACACTTGCGAATATCAATTGTATGAATTATGCACGCATTCCCCTTTTTCACATTTTTCGCAAAAACAAAGAAAGCTTCACTTGATCTCGATTACTGTGAATTTCACACAGCGAAAAGTGCACAAATCTAAGCAAACTATTCTTGATTTGCAGTAAACTGAGGATATTTCCCTACGATTTGCAAACAACAAATCCTAATAGTTCTTTAGAAAACTTTTAGAGCCATTAGAACGGCTGATATTGTGCAATGCTCTCCACCGTTGTTTTTTTTCCAATGCTAATGACTGGCAGCTGTGACGTAATCGCTCTTGTCGAAAGCGTGCAGACGACACAAAACACATCTGCTCGCAGTGGCGATACATAGAGATGGGCAATTCGCTCCTGAGCTGTTCCAGTGAATCGAATCATTGAAGTGAGCTGACAGCTCACAGCTCTTTTCAAAGGAACCGCAGCTCACCAGCTCACTCATTTGCTACCCAGATCACTGCATTATGACGCAGGGAACACGCTACGAGCTGATCGGATCTTCGGCTCTTTAAGAGATTCAATTTAGTCGACATCAATTAAAGATAAATTATTTCGCATGGCATTCATTGCATCATTGCAAATCAATGACTCAATTTCGATCATGCATTTGAAAAAAACCGGTGCATAAGAAAAACGGCGCACAAAATGAACCTTAAGTTCAAAATAAAAGAGCTGATGAGCTGATACATCGAATCGATTCACTTTGGTGAGCTGATCGGTTCGGAGCTGTTCACCAAAATGAGCTGTTTTGCACGCCTCTAGATACAATCCAAACTGATTCAAGTTTTGTTGAGAGGCTTGTTTCTACCTGATTTCGTTTGTAGCTTTTTCACTAATGGGCGGTCCTAACGACTATAAAAAAAGCCGCATACAGAATTTTAATGTCGATTATTTCATTTCGGATTTGCATATTTTATTGAAAGAAACTATCAATATGCTGTAGGGATTCGTTTCCAGCATTCAGAAGAGTCAAATTGCGTAATTCTCTACGACATTAAACTCTGGAACATTTTTCGCAAAAAAAGGCTTCACTTGATCTCGATTACTGTGAATTTCACACAGCGAAAAGTGCACAAATCTAAGCAAACTGTTCTTGATTTGCAGTAAACTGAGGATATTTCCCTACGATTTGCGAACAACAAATCCTAATAGTTCTTTAGAAAACTTTTATAGCCATTAGAACGGCTGATATTGTGCAATGCTCTCCACCGTTGTTTTTTTCCCACTGGTAGTGACTGGCAGCTGTGACGTAATCGCTCTTGTCGAAAGCGTGCAGACGACACAAAACACATCTGCTCGCAGTGGCGATTGAATCCAAACTGATTGAATTTTTGTTAAGAGATTTCCTTTTATGTGATTTCGTTTGTAGCTTTTTCACTAATGGGCGGTCCTAACGGCTATAAAAATAGCCGCATACAGAATTTTATTGTCGATTATTTCATTTCGGATTTGCTTAATTTATTGAAAGAAATTATTAATATGCTGTAGGGATTCGGTTCTAGCATTCACAAGGACCAAATTGGGGAACTCAATTTGGTCCGTCGCTGCTGGTTGATGATTCCACTCCCACGACGTCTGCTTCCATCGAACGCACGAAAAGAAATGATCGATTTTCGACCACGGTTCCCCTTTTATACGCATTCAGTTGAAGATATGTGCCTGACTACCTCAAAATCGTCGTCCTTGCGCGAAAAACCCAAGCGAAAGTAAGGTGTTTTCCGCGTTGTTTTCAAATTTTAAGAAAATTTAATTTTTGAGTTGTTTGTGGTTTTCGCACACTGTTCAAAATATTATCCTGAATTCCTGATCATATTTTTGATGAAATGGTGAAAGAATTATGTTGCTACCATTAATACAAGTCGAGATATTCACGATTAAGTTCTGCCCATTCTTCCATATGGCTAATTTTGAAAAGGCGCCCCATAGTAAAGTAAGTCGTATTCACGACAAAAAACTAAGTTCTTTGACACGGAATTGAAAATCTGTGGTTTTACAGAAAAATTTATGAATATGGTAACCCTGTATGTTATATTTGCACGTTTCGCCGTTCTTCAAAACAATCACGATTGTAGATATTGAATATTAGGAAATTATGTCGAATCGCAATAGTTTTAATGAGCGTGTTTATCCTTGCATTTATTGTTTTCTTTCATTTTCTATACAAACACACGTGCAAACATCAACGGTTTCATCTAGAAAGAAAGTATCCGGGGTTTTCATATAGGAAAACGCTTTTCCGAAATGGAATACGATTCATTAAGTGCTAAGCAGCACAAACTTAAAAAGGAATTGGTGTGCATTGAGTATCCCGGTATCGTACGTAATCCGGATCGAATGCTAGCATCAATGGGTGGGCAGATGGAGATGAGCATGGTATGTATGTTTTGATTCTATTTTTGCTCACATTCTTTACGATCTAAATTTTTAGGCGATTAGTTCTGAAAAGCGACGACTAGAGCTTCGCTTCCGACCGGAATCAACCTATGCCAAACCGTTGTTTGGTGATCGTCACGTAACAGCTGGCCTAGTATTGAAAATAAAAACCCGTCGAAAGCGAAATCAACCGAATGAGGCTCAGGTTAATGCGATCGAAATTGCTGGGCATGTTAATTTAATATTCAAATTCGACAGCATGTGCGACTTTCAGCTGCTGCCCGCATTCCGCAATCGTTCGGGTATCGTGGAGTGTGCCTATAATCAATTGGTTCCTAGTGGGGTTATTACCAGTATTCCCAAAGAAACATCAGCAAATATTCCCTACTTTTTGCCACCTATTTCGTTTAGTAGATTCGACACCGCTCAGACGAGTATTTTCAAGGCGAAAGACATATTGACAAATATGGTTGGCCCCGGTGAAAGGCATCGCGCAAGTCGAACAAAGCATGGATTGTACATGTCGTTTAGTTTAACCGAACCTCTTCCTAAAGAACCGAATCCACTTGCATTGCGAATTATTGAACAGAAGAGGATTTCTAACGAAACAGTAGAATTGATCCGGAACAGTTTCATGGAACGCCCAGTTTGGACAAAATCAGCACTCAAAGGTACACTCCAGCTAAGCGATGAAGATGTTCGATATATTTTGCCAGTGATGGGACTTTATTTCATAAACGGGCCTTGGCGTGGAACATGGGTACGATTCGGATACGATCCACGAAAACACTTTGAATCTCGATTTTATCAGTTACTGGATTTTCGTGTGCGTGCGATTGGCGCTCTGCACGATAAAATAAAAGTTAAAAGAGTGACAAATGCAACCAAGCCGTGTATGCGTTTTGCCAATAGTCACTCATCGACGCGTGACCCAGACAAATTGAGTATAGCCCGAACGGTGGCAGAACAAAGCAGTTTTTCTTTCACGATGGATACGCTACCTGTGATGAGAATTATTTTCTATCAGTATTGTGACGTAAAGGTTCCCCGCATTCAGCAGATGTTGGAAAAAATTCCTACTCCTTTGACGGGAGTGATTTGCAACGAGAAGAATGGATGGCTACCACCACGATTCGATGAACAGTGCCGTGACATTCTAACAGATATAGTACTGAGCAATTTCCGAAAAGCCAAGGAGGCAGATTCAAATACCAGTGAATTCGAAGAAACGGAAGGTGATGAAACGGAAGTAACATTCGACGACGAGGAGGAGAATGATGAGTCAGGTGATGAAAGCTACGACGAAAAAATTATATCCGATATGGAATAATCGCGATTATACTGCGAATAAAAAATTTTTTTTTATATTAATACTTGTATTCCTACTAAAACTGTACCGATTCTAACTAATTTCAAACGTCAACAAATGATTTACAATATTTACTTACAGTATAAATTATAAACTTAATAATTTTAAAAGTTTTTTGGAATGATCAACCCTTTCATCATATCGAAACTGTTTCCATCGGGATGAATACAAATAGGTTTCACGTGGTTGTCCAGTTCTACAAGCAAATATCCGTACTCATCAATGCTCTTGATTCGACCGGTGACCTCAGATCCTTCCTCGTTTTTGACCGTGACAAGTTTATCTTGATGGAGCCAGTATCGATAGTAGAGTTCATACAAACAATGCAAATCCTCGCATTGAACTTTATTGAAAAGTCTTTCAATTTCATTGAAAATTAGCGCCAGAATTTGTTCATATCTCAGATTTGGAAGATTTGTACCCATTCTTGAATTGATGTCATGAATCAGATCATCCAAGCAAACTGTCGGAGTCGAATTGCTGAGATTCAGAGCGCAGCCTATGTTTACGATCGCTTCAGTGCTTTGAACCTGTGAGTTGGTAATACAGCCACCAATTTTCGTTACGCCATTCGCGTATATATCATTCGGCCATTTCAGTCGAACGTCCAACTGGTCAAACCCTGGTCCACTTTCACGAATAGCTTTCACTATAGCGATTGCAACCAAATGTTGAGCTAGCGGCAACCGTTGCCCCAACGGACTGTACAGTGGAACATGCAGTTGGATTGAAAACATTGCGCATCCTTTTGGACTTAGCCATTGATTGTTGCTGCGACCGATTCCGTTAGTCTGTCGGCGGGGAATGACAACGAATCCGTGAGTCAGCCTAGCATTCGAAACGATTTCCATTGAACTGCTAACCACGGGTAAATAAAGTGCTAATCTACCAAATGTGTACGTTTTGAGATTATTGTAATAGTCACTTGCAGAAAAATCAATAGGCACATGATTCAGCGAAATTGGTTTCAAAACAGAAGTGGGTATTATTGGAGACAATGGTTCGCTGAAAAATTGTAGAGAAATTTTGCCCGTTTTAAGAACATCGCTAGCGTCTGATAAATCGTTAACCTGTGCTAGAAAATCAGTTTTGCATTTGTCGGATCCCATCAAGAAGCCCATTTCACTGTCTGGTGTTTCATTGCAGTTTAGAGTTGCTACGTGGATATCAAGCTGAGAGCTCAGCACATCTTTGTATAGTCTCAAATTAGGCTTACTATCACTTGCAGAAACATTAGTTAGCTTTTTTGTGCTAAACACCGCCTTTCCCGTTGACTTTACAATTGTAAGTGAAGAGGCGGTGCCGCTATGCGACAAAACATCAATGTGTATTTCTCTAGCACTTTGAATATTTCCCAAAAACTTCGGAAACTGAATATCACCTTCACATGATTTTAAACTCTGGATTTTTTGTAAGATTTCCATGCAGCAAATACCAAACAACTTTCCACCATTTAAGAAAAAATCTAAGAATACATCCGTTAGCCCCTGCTCAATTGGTCCATGTACGAGTAGCAATGCTGTGCTATCGGGCCACGCTCGATTTCTTGCTTGTGATTCTGTGATTGGATAAACTGTGTAGGTATTTGATTGCACGATAGTACGCAATGACTCAACCAAACCAATTCTTATCGATTCAGTCTTGGCATAAACCAAAATATTGGGAGGCTTCGCGTGCATGGTAGTTTTTCTTGCGAAGGATTTCAGTGTGTTCTGAAAAGTGTTCTGAAAAACAGATCTGTAGGGAACTAAACTGTTAAACCCTGCAAGCAAAAGAATGTTATTAATAAAAATGCATGTAATTAAAATTCTCACCATATCTAACATAGAAAAACATAGTTCAAGAATCGAATGCTGAAATCTTTTATTAATACACATCTTTGTGTACGTCAAACAGTATCAAGTAAAGTAATTCACTACAAAACTCGTCATGATAAGGGCCAGCTTATGTTTGAGATGCTTATGATTATGACACAACATGATAACGATATTGACGTGTCACATAAACAGCTGTTTTGCAAAGACATCATATTAACAAGATATCCAGCTCTCGCCTTTTCCGAACAAATATTTGGCAACATCTTTTTTTGTGAGCAGGGCGCCCTCAGGTGAGTCCGCATCGAATCTCCTATATAGAAGTAGAGGAGAGAAATGCCAACTTCGTGCGCGCCAAAATAGCAGCACTGCGTACCCATACAACTGACATGATAAGATGAATGTGATGCCGTGCGATGGCGTTGCTGAACTGAAGATTGATTTCGCTCCAAGCTGACAGGGTCTGTGTTTTGTCAACTATCGATGCACGAATAACTTCTTTTACTACAATTTTGGGTAGAATTTGCATTTCAGCCGAAATGTTGAATATCGATACTGCACAATATATGATTTTCACTGAAACCAGAAAATGTCCGAAAGGGTAAACGAATAAAAGAACACAATGTTGAAACTAATATTCCACTTTTGTCGTTGACTGGAAATAGATCTCATAACTGAAATCTGAAATATCTCGAAAGAAAAATACGGAAGGTAATGTCAGAGACATAACTGAATGACGTGAATGCGAATAAAACTGACATGCTTTTTCCACACATCCGAATATCGATAATCGCACGCACTAGTTGATTGAACTTTCAATATTTTATCTTCATAATTGTAACGGTACAATTATAAGGCGAAACACCCGAGAGCAAAAAAAATACGTAGTTGTGTATAGGACAAGGCCGATTAAATAAAAAAGGCAATGTTCAAATTTATTCATGAATTGAAAAATCCTAATCAAATCGTTTTTAGCCATCTAGCATTTCTAAATTTATGTTAGTAATTAATATAAAATTAGTTTCAATAACTTACTTGACAAACCCGTCTCGAAAATACAAATTGTGTAGTGATTTAAAGGAATATCCACAAACCGTCATCTTCGATTTTACAAATTCTAAATCTATGAATTATTTATATTCACTCGCCAAGTGTGGACAAAAACTTACTATTTTCACAACAATAAACAATGTTGTCAACACAACAATAAATTTATTTGATTTTATTGTTGTTGCCAAATCGCTCGTAACGATTATCGGAATTATAAGAATACTAGCAAGAATGGATCGAAAATTTTTAATCACATTAAATCGACAAGAATTTATTCAAGCAGATTAATTGTGAAAGTAACTGAAATTCGAAGTCCAACTTGAATTTTTCGGAATCTGAAAAATACCGAAACTGATATTTCATCGAAGTTTTTTAGAACAGAGGTAATCAAAGGGGAGCAAATCGGGCGAAAAAGACGGATGGGGATGGTGTAAAGCATTGATTTTGGTCATGGTTGGGATGTTCTTGTGTGTGCCTCAACAAAACGCAGTAATACTCGTTGCTGATAATTTTTCCCTTTCCGAAGAATTTCCCAAATACTATGCAATGACAATTCCAGAAAACCGATGCCATATCCTTTCCGTCCCATTGAAAAGGCTATAAGTCATCTTAATCGCTTTTTTGCATTTGTAGCGTATTTTGACAGTCAATTTGTTTAACTTATTCCAAGCTGAGCTTAAAACATAGCACAGCTATGACAATTTATGCGTAACATGGAAGCATTTTCCAAAAATCTTTTCAACCACATAGAAACGACAATATTTTGCCTTAAAGGAATGTGATTTATTATTACAGTTTTTATTCACTCTGGCCTAGTTTTGCACTGAATATACATACAAGTTATGCATCATAAATCATAGATCTTATTTACTAATTTATATTTATAAGTCATTCGCAAAATACGTCCATCGTTATTTATCGGGCTGGTAACAATAAAACATCTATCTAGCTACAATTTAATCAACAATTTTGAAGGAAATAAAACGAAAAGCGAACTTAATAAAATTGTAAATCACACAACAACCATAAGTTACTCATACTCGACAACAAACATTATATGCGAAAGTTAATCAGATGATACTGAAAAGTAAATACTCAGAACGAGCACTAGGAATATCGCAACAGCTACTGAAATCAAAACTATTTTTTCTCGAAGTGATCGAAAAATCATCGAGTTCAATATTCTTGTCGATCGTCCCAGCTCAGCATCCGTTTCACGCAGCTACAAAGAACAGTTAGCGTTTATGTTAATGGAAATCTAATTGAATCTAGAATCAACTCACTCGTCCTCTCGCTCTTTGAATGGTTTCTCGTTGTTCACTCAAATCTTGCAGCACCTGAGCTCCGATCTGTTCTGTTTCCAGTATTACACGGTAGCCTTCCTTTAGATGGTTTCCTGTTCGTTCCAATCGTTCGCTGTTATCGAGCAATCTTCGTTTCTGATCTTCCTGAATTCCTATTTCATCAAATTCGTCCACGGATGAATCGTACCCATTTGCCGACTTTGATCGAATCGATTTGGAGTTATTGAATTCTTGCTGCAATCTTCTAAGCTCCGCCTGATAACAGTTCAACCGCGAAGTGTATCCCGCTCGCGATGCCTGTGGTATATCACGAATTTCTAGACCAATTTGCTCTAACAGTTCTTGCGACTCTTCTAGTTGCCGATCGATATCGGCGATCAGTTTGTTACGTTCGCCTGTGCAAGTAAAGCGAAATGAACATATTTTTTCGAATTGTGATGAAATTTCACATACCTCCGAAAGAAGTAACAATGCGGCCTATTTGAGCAGTGATTTCTGCCGTTAGAACAGCATACTGCTGTTCGTAGTCTTGGATTAAATCCATTGAAAATTTTACTCAAAATCTACACCGATGATTTCACTTTTATTCGTTGCAAAATTGTTATCATTTTTTTACGATACATTTTTGTTCAATTGACATTTCATGAAAATAGCAGGGTTGAAAAAGAGATTCAATATAAATAAATGTCGTTTCACTGCTAGATGTCGTGCCTGTTAAACAGTTATGCTACACCAAAGACATCATATTAACAAGTTATCCAGCTCTCACATTTCCCGAACAAATCTTTGGCAACATCCTTTTTTGCGAGTATGGCGCCCTCAGGCGAGTCCGCATCGAATCTCGTACATAGAAGTAGGGGAGAGAAATGTCAAATTCGTACGCGCCAAAATAGTAACACTGCGCACCCACACAATTGACATGACATGTTGAATGAGACGCCGTGCGATGCCGTTGCTGAACTGAAGATTGATTTCGCTCCAAGCTGACAGGGTCTGGCTACACGCAGGGAAAAAATGTAAAAATTACCAAATTTGCGCTCACTCGGTTAAAGGGTTAATATCAGTTTTTATATGAGCGTTCCTGTTCATTTACTGACACAATTTTTTTTTTGGTAAATGCAACTAACAAAATCAATTTGAAATCAATGAACTTGGGATAAAGCAAAGACATCATATTTCCAGCTCTCAAATTTCACGAACAAAGCGCAAGCGACATGATTTTTGCGAGCATAGAAGTAGGAGAGAGAAATGTCAAATCCATGGGTACCAAAATAGCAGTTCGTATCGTTTCTATGAGAGGGCGCCACTAGAATTAAATCCATACCATTTTCAGTTAGTACCAACCTTCAAAAGATACGTGTATAAATTTGACAGCTGTCTGATTATTAGTTTGTGAGATATTGCATTTTGAGTGAAGCTACTTTTGTTATTGTGAAAAAAAATTGAAAAAAAGGAATTTCGTGTGTTGATGAAACACTACTTTTTGATGGAAAAAAGTGCCGCCGATAACCAAAAAATGGCTTGATGAGTGTTATCCAGACTCTGCACCGGGTGAAGCAACAATTCGTAAGTGGTTTGCAAAATTTCGTACTGGTCATATGAGCACCGAAGACGATGAACGCAGTGGGCGTCCAAAAGTGGCTGTTACCGATGACAAAGTGAAAAAAATCCACAAAATGATTTTCAATGACCGTAAAGTGAAGTTGATCGAGATAGCTGACACCCTAAAGATATCAAAGGAACGTGCTGGACATATTATTCACGAATACTTGGATATGAGAAAGCTTTGTGCAAAATGGGTGCCGCGTGAGCTCACAATCGATCAAAAACAACAACGAATTGATGATTCTGAGCAGTGTTTGGAGTTGTTATATCGAAATTAAACCGATTTTTTCGTCGATATATAACAATGGACGAAACATGGCTCCATCACTTCACTCCGGAGTCCAATCGACAGTCAGCTGAGTGGACTGCACGCGATGAACCGAACCCAAAGCGTGGAAAGACTCAACAATCGGCCGGTAAGGTTATGACGTCTGTATTTTGGGATTCGCATGGTATAATTTTCATCGACTACCTTGAAAAGGGAAAAACCATCAACAGTGACTATTATATAGCGTTATTAGAGCGTTTGAAGTACGAAATGTCAAAAAACAACGGCCATCAGTTTATTTAGTTAATTTTCCTGGTTAAAATTATGTTATTTTCATATAGATTTATCTAGCTATAGCGAAGCAAGCTGCATTTGCGTTTTTTAATAATGGCTGTTCACCTAAGATTATAACTAAAACCTGTTGTATCAGCGTCCTGTTTTGGTTCAGTGCAGAACTATCAAAATAAGTTTAGATTAAATTTAGTGCGTAACACTATAACAATAACAAAAAGTAAAATGAATACAGAACACAGAGAGCAGGTTTCTTTCTGTGCTTGAACTTTGAACCTACCAGACGTTTATTTTTGAAAGTAAAATTTCCGAATACTCCTTAAAGTTAACTCATTTATATGAGACACATTAACTGGCGACGAGGAAAATTGTGAACGCGTGTGACTTCGGTGTGCAAATTGGCAGAACAACTATCCAACAACAGTGGTGGTATTCATCGCAGATAGAGGATTTTTTTCAACGTCGGTGGCAGAAATCTGTACGGACTAAGAGTCAAGGAAGTAGCTAGATTGCAGGATTTTATTATCTACATCCGGACTATTTTCGGATTGGTTAAGATTTAGCGTTAAAACCGTAGGTACACCGTGTAGAAAAAACCGTAGAAAGTGAATCGGAAGCGTTTGAAAGTGATAAATATTCTACCAGTGGAAACCATTTTGTTTGGTAGCGTCGGTTTTATTTTAGGGTGCTGCAAGTGCCATATATGAATATTTTTTTTTATTAATATAGAAAATAAATGTCTGGCTTATTAGCTAGGGTGGTGTTCCTATTATTATATTTAATTTAAATTTTAATATTTTGCGGTTTTAAATTTTTTTTTATATGACATAATTAAGAGTGTTATTTTTATATTCCCTTTAGATACAAGAATTTCCTTGGAGGTGTCACGAGTGATAAATTACATAAATTCAATAAATAGCTAAATTGGCACTGGCTACGACCGTTGGAGTTTAAAGTTTTAGACGGAGATATTTAAGGAATCTTGTTTTCGTTTAAGGTGCCAGTATAGAATTTTAGGTGACGCTTAAGGTAAGCCATTTTGGTTTTATTTTCTCTTGTTACTGGTTTTAATTGTTTCTATTGTGACTGACCTTTTTACACGATGGCGCAGATGAGTGTATCCGCCATGATTGAGCCTTACCGTAAAGGATCATCCTTTTCGGATTGGTCTGAAAGATTGGGCTACTTTTTTGTTATGAACAATGTTCCTGATGAAGCTAAGAAAGCGCATTTTATAACCCTTAGTGGTCCTTCCGTATTTTCTGAGCTTAAATTACTATTTCCGAATACGGATTTAGCTCAAATATCTCTTGACACAATGATTAGCAAGCTGAAATCGCGTTTTGATAAAACAGAGTCGGATATTATACAGCGTTTTAAATTCAATAACAGGATACAAAATCCAGATGAATCCGTTGAAGATTTTGTGCTTTCGATCAAGCTTCAAGCGGAATTTTGTAATTTCGGGAATTTTAAAGAATCAGCAATACGGGAACGCATTGTTGCCGGATTGAGGGATAAAGTACTTCAGCAACGGTTGCTAAATGAAGAAAATTTAACGCTGGATTCAGCAGAAAAACTAATCGCGACCTGGGAGATGGCAGGGGCCAACGCGCGAACATTGGGTATTGCCTCTAATGAGGAACAAATCGCTTCTATGAGACAGAATGAACCAAATAAAGGCGGTTACGCTTATAAAAAGTTAGCAAAGATATATAACAGAGCTCAAGCTGAATTAAACCAGTCTCAAAGATTTGAGAATAGAGGCTCGGTGAAGGATCGATTGGGTTTTAAACCGTATAAACAGTCTAATGCAATGGCGAAGGAAGAGAGGACAATGCATAAAACAACATTCAAGCCAGCTGGTTGGAGAAACAATCAGGATACGTACCGTCCGGAAAGCAGGATTTGCGATTACTGTGGAATTCGAGGACATCTAAAGCGGAAGTGCTTTAAGCTAAAAAATTCAAGGAAGGAGGCAGTGAAGTTCGTGGACTCTGCAGAACCTGGGCCAAGTACATTGAGCGAGCTGTTCAGCCGTTTCAGACCACATGATTCGGAAAGTGAGGATGAAAAAAATTCAGGTGATTTTGAATGTATGCTTGTTTCCTCTATAAATCATATAAATAATCCTTGTTTAATTGACATTGAAATAGAGGGCAAATCCCTCAGAATGGAGATTGATTGTGGCTCTTCAGTGTCTGTTATGGGGAAATCTCAATATTTAGCTCACTTTAGTAAACCTTTGGTGAAAACTCTGAAACAATTGATTGTGGTGAATGGGGCGAGACTTAATGTCTTTGGCGAAGCAAATATTTCGGTCAAATGTAAAGGAAAATCAGCAAATTTAAAGCTGTTAGTACTGAATTCTGATAACAAGTTTATTCCTTTATTGGGACGCCCATGGTTAGACGAGTTTTTCTCTGACTGGAGGAATTATTTGGCTGGTGATCTATCAGTTAATAATATTTTGTTGGACGATAATCGTTGCGACATGGTTTTAAAAGATATTAAACGAAAGTTTTACAATGTATTTGAAAAAGATTTTTCCACTCCTATTGACGGTTTCGAAGCAGACTTGGTTTTGAATGACGATAAGCCAATTTTCAAAAAGGCATACGACGTTCCCTACAGGTTAAGGGAGAAAGTTTTAGATTATTTGACGAAACTAGAAAGTGAAAAAGTAATTACTCCTATTAAAACGAGCAAATGGGCTTCTCCGGTAGTAGTGGTTATTAAAAAAAACAATGAGATACGGCCTGTTATTGATTGCAAGGTATCGATTAACAAATGCATTATTCCAAATACTTACCCTCTACCGGTGGCACAGGATTTGTTTGCCGGGTTGGCAGGTTGCAAAGTATTTTGTGCTTTGGATTTGGAAGGGGCTTATACCCAGTTATCTCTGTCTGAACGTTCACGAAAATTTATGGTAATCAATACGATTAAAGGACTGTATGTTTACAATAGATTACCGCAGGGAGCTTCTTCCAGCGCATCTATTTTTCAACAAGTAATGGATCAAGTATTAAAGGGAATTGACAACGTATTCTGCTATTTGGACGATGTCTTGGTTGCAGGTGCTGATTTGGCAGACTGTATAAAAAAAATTTACTTGGTTTTAGAACGACTGGCTAAAGCAAACATTAAAGTTAATTTGAATAAATGTAAATTTTTTGTGACGCAATTGGGATATCTGGGACACATTATAAGTGAAAAGGGGTTATTGCCTTGCCCAGAAAAAGTTTTAACAATAAAGAATGCTAAAATACCGAAAAATGTAACAGAACTCAAATCATTTTTGGGGTTAATAAACTATTATAACAAATTTATTCCACATTTATCCTCAAAATTGCACTATCTGTACAATCTTTCGAGAGATAATGTTAAATTTGAGTGGAATGAGAATTGTAGCAAAGCTTTCGAAGGCAGTAAGAAATCTTTATTGGATACTAAATTTCTAGAGCTTTATGATCCAAAAAAGCCCTTGGTGATCGTGTCCGATGCTTCAGGCTACGGTCTAGGGGGAGTAATCGCTCACATAGTTGATGGTATAGAAAAACCTATATGTTTTACATCGTTTTCGTTAAATAACGCACAAAAATCTTATCCTATTCTTCATCTAGAAGCCTTAGCTCTAGTGTGTACCATTAAAAGATTTCATAAATATTTGTACGGAAAAAAGTTTATGGTATATACAGATCATAAACCTCTGGTTGGAATTTTTGGAAAGGAAGGGAAAAATACAATATTTGTTACAAGACTACAGCGATATATATTGGAGCTGTCCATTTATGAATTTGAAATTTGCTATAGACCTTCTAAGAAGATGGGTAACGCGGATTTTTGTTCGCGTTTTCCTCTAGAACAACAAGTTCCAAGAAATTTGGACGCTGAGTTGATTAAAAGTATTAATTTCAGTAAAAATTTTCCGATTGATAGTGCTAAAATTGCTTTTGAGACAAAGAATGATAAATTTCTGCAAAATATTATTGAATTCATGAGGGATGGTTGGCCAAAACGTATTGACAAACGCTTTGTTGATGTTTTTTCAAATCAACACGAATTAGAAATTGTTGACGAGTGTTTGTTATATAGAGACAGGGTAATAATACCGCAGAATGTACAAGGCGAAATATTGAAACTTTTACATGCCAACCATGCAGGTATGGTAAAGATGAAGCAGTTGGCTAGACGATCGGTTTATTGGTTCGGAATTAATTCTGATATAGAAAACTTTGTAACTCGTTGTAGCACTTGTAATAGTATGATGGTTGTCCCTAAGGTTAAAACTACATCTAAATGGATGCCAACTACGAGACCGTTCGGTAGAGTACACATCGATTTTTTCCATTTTTCACATCACACATTTTTGTTGATTGTGGACAGTTTTTCCAAATGGATAGAAGTTGAATGGATGAGTAAGGGTACTGATTGTAATAGAGTATTAAAGAAATTAGTAGCATTTTTTGCTCGGTTCGGATTGCCCGATGTCTTGGTATCCGACGGAGGTCCACCATTTAATTCATTTTCCTTCTCAAATTTCTTAGAGAGGCAAGGAATCAAGGTATTCAAAAGTCCACCATACAACCCAGCTAGTAATGGCCAGGCAGAGAGATTAGTTAGAACAACCAAAGAGGTGTTAAAAAAGTTCTTATTGGAACAGGACTTGAATGAGTTAGATTTGGAGGACCAGATAAACTTATTTTTAATTAATTATAGAAATTATTGTTCAAAATCAGATGGTCATTTTCCTTCTGAAAGAATTTTTTCATACACTCCAAAGACACTGCTTGATTTATTGAATCCCAAGAAACAATATAAAAAACAAATAATATTTCCAGATAGTAAAGACACAGGTGAAACTAATGATGATAAAAACAAACAGGCTGATGACGTTTGTTTTCCGAAGGTGTTGATTGACCCTTTGGATGGTCTGATTGAGGGGGAAGAAGTATGGTATGAAAACCATAACCCTCACAATCACGCCAAATGGTTAAAAGCCATGTGTACTAAAAAGTACTCTCAAAATATTTTCCAGATACATGTTGGAAGCGTGGAAATCATGGCTCATCGAGGCCAACTTCGAGTCGCTAACCCAAGGAACGCCAGTGTTCGGCCAAACGTGGTCATTTCTACGTTTGCTCAGGATTTGAAAACAAGGAAGAGTAGAGAAGAAAGTGATGAGGAGTTTCGTGGATTCACGATTGATGAGCAGCGGCGAGGAAGAAAGCGGAAGCACTATGAAGCAGGGAATAATTCTCAGATGCCGCCTATCAGGCGTTCGAAACGTATAAAGAAGAATTTGATTTTTGAAGACTTTGTATATTCAAAGTGATCGATTGGTTCCAAAGGGAACAAATTTCATATGGTTATTTTTGTTAAACATAATAGTAAGGCTAAAAAATAGCAAGAATTATATAAAAAAATATAAATTGATTATTGTCAATTCGATTGGTTATGTAAAAAGTTAAGAAGGAAGAGCTGTTGTATCAGCGTCCTGTTTTGGTTCAGTGCAGAACTATCAAAATAAGTTTAGATTAAATTTAGTGTGTAACACTATAACAATAACAAAAAGTAAAATGAATACAGAACACAGAGAGCAGGTTTCTTTCTGTGCTTGAACTTTGAACCTACCAGACGTTTATTTTTGAAAGTAAAATTTCCGAATACTCCTTAAAGTTAACTCATTTATATGAGACACATTAAAACCTTAAGCAATAAATAATAATACAATTTGTTATCGGTAATCTTTACCATAATTTCAATCGATATTATTCAGAATTTCGATTCACAAAAGCATCGTTTTATGATGCAGATATTGGTCATTTTGATTAAGTCTGGATAGAGCCAATAGTTTGAGCACTGTGAGAATTACTGTAGATTGAGTTTTTCTAGAAACTTATTATATAGAAAGGCGTGTGTTGGTTCATTATTGAAACAAATTTCATCATTCACAGGTCAATTAGAGCTTAGAGCGAAATCAATCTTCAGTTCAGTAACGCCATCGCACGGCATCACAGTGCTGATATTTTGGCGCGCACGGATTTAACATTTCTTTCAACTATTTGTTTGTACAATTCGATGCGGACTCGCTTGAGGGCGCCATACCGGCGAAAAAGATGTTGCCATTGATTTGTTCGGATAATGTGAGAGCTGGATCTTGTTAATATGATGTCTTTGGTAGCAGCTAATAATAAACTGCTTCTTTGACTCTGTTCTTTAGTTTATTCATCTGTTCTTGAGTCTGGTTGGAAATATGAGCGACCTGTTATTTTACTTCACAGCTTTCTACGATCAAGTCCTAGTCTAGTCATAGTTCTAAAGAGAGGGTACTGAATCTGTAAGCAAAACGAATATCATTTATTTATCTATCACTTTCTTTCCATATTCAAGTCTATCCGAACCAGACCAATCTGATCGATAGAAGTTAAAGCATGACTAATTGTGTTGAAATGTTTGTCGTTTCCTTTTTCCAGAATGATACCGAAAATTTATTTCCTCGATGAACGAACATCAAAGAATTTAATTCAGTCCGATTTTGCATTAAAAAATTCTAGGTGAAACTCATTTTTTGATTTTCAGGAGTGTGTAATTTCATTTTTATCAATGCTATTGCATTTATTCATACATTTATCCGTACACTGATAAAAATTTGCATGATCGATTCATATGTAAACAGTATTTCAATTTAATATTCTCTTTCATTTCAATACATAACCAAAGCGATTTGTTTTAACACTTTATGTGCAAATTCACTAAGATGCCAGATTAGATATTTTTTCATTTAGCTTTGATGTGTTTTTTCTTTGGATGTGATGCGTTTTACTATTGAATCGAACTACATGTTTCCAAAACTTCATTTTCTAGTGGAAATGAGTACAGCACAAATGTATGTGCAGAACACTCGATTCGGTCAACTGTGTTTCAATTGAAATCTATGTGGAAAACAAAGTGACATTCGTATGAAATTCATATAGAATCTAGAGGTAACGATATATCTTATCGTTTTGATGTGCATTTCAGATAAACGTAGCATGTGTAGTAACCAGTACTCAACCGCTCAAATGATGATGTGAGTGGCTCGTACAAAATACAACAAACGTACATTCTGACGGCAGGAAGTAGACTGAGTACACCGAGGTTGATGTTCATGTCTACGACATTTACACACTAACGTTAGAACACAGATTTTCTAAATTAGAAATACATTTCTAGTTTAGAAAATGTTAGGAAGAAACAATGAAACTTTTCCGTTTGAACTGTCATTTAAGATTTGATTGCCGTGACGAGATGAAAGTTTCTTAATCAACTCAAGCATGAAATCGTTTGTGCAATATGTGATGATCAACACTGGTACACCTCTAAAATATAACTTGAAACTAATTTGAATGATATACGTAAAAGTCATCGTATCACAAATATTTATTGTCGAACGCAGAGCTATAGGACCTGACTTGACATCTGTGCTGAAATGCTATGTCAACTTATGAAGTCAACATTTTCAAACTAGATAAGAATATGGATTTGAAATTCCAATTGTTGATTTAAAAAAATATTATTAAATTTCGCTACCAGTTAACTATGATATGAAGAATTAATGCTCATTGAATTTTTCGTACGGTAACCATCATAATCTGTTGTAATAACGTCTTTTAACATTATTTCATTGTACACATTTTATTTTCCTAGTGAATACAGATAAATACAGATTTTTATACACTATAATACAGATTTTCTATGAAAATATCTGGCATCTCTGATTCGGACATGTAAACTCAAAAGTTTGCGTTTGTGTGCTTCCTTTGAAATGTCAAACGACCGTATACTTCTTTCTTTCCGTCACTTTAATTTCGATAAAGTGGACACATTTTGTGAAGGTTTGTTAGTTTTTTATGATTACCATACATTTGAGACGAAAATTAACTCAGTACCTTCAAGCTTATCATTAAATTCTGTGCTTCAAAGCTGTAGTATGACTTTGATAGATTGCAATGAGAAATTGTTCAAAAAATCTGTTTGTTTATGTCTATGCTTCGACATTTCAAAACCATTTTTGTTTAGGTGAAGTAATTTTGGATCTCTCATGATGGCAATTATAAGCAAAACGTGTTCGGGAGAAATCACTGAAGACGGATAAACAAATTCATTTTTTTTCAGCTAACTAGTAAATATGGTTCAGCGATTGACACTGAGAAGGCGTTTGTCCTACAACACAAAGTCCAACAAGCGACGTGTGTGAGTATAATTTTTCTTCTGCTCCGCTATACGCACAATGTTTGCTACCATCAAAACGATCGAAATTTTGTACGACTTTTGATGCTACTATTTGTGCAACAGTAAGTTTATATCTATTTGCCTGTTGAACTCGTGAATAAATCGTCGAGTTTCAACACTTCCATTAGATATAACAATGCAAAGCAAACCCACCCGGAAAAATATCCGCACAATTTTGCTACCATTGGTTGACTATTCATCCAAGTCTATCAATGCTACAAATTGTGCAAAAGCAAAACAAGACGCTCAATTGCCTATTGTTTATTCCCAAAGCTGAATATACAATACTTCCATCGAGCGGTACATTATCTTGTTTTCTGATACAATCAAATAAGAACAAAATTGTAGCCTTACTTAATAACAATTTATATTTCTAGTGTACGCACTCCCGGAGGCCGGCTAGTCTACTTGTACGTCAAGAAACAGCGAACGGTGCCGAAATGCGGCCAGTGCAAGGAGAAACTAAGCGGTATCAAGCCCTCGAGGCCCAGCGAACGGCCACGTATGTGCCGCCGTCTGAAAACCGTCACGCGTACGTTCGGTGGTGTCCTGTGCCATCGTTGCCTGCGCGAACGCATCATTCGTGCATTCCTGATCGATGAACAGAAAGTCGTGAAGGTACTGAAGGCACAGCAGCTCGGTAAGCCCGTCAGCAAGCCACCGAAAATTCCAAAAGCTCAACCTGCGGCCGCTAGCAAAAGCAAGTAAACCGCTACCGTTGGTGTTTTAATGAAGGGCTGAGAAGAAGCTTTTGGCAAATATGGATGGTCTTGTACGTTATAAGAAACTCAAAAAATATACCGTTTGAAAATGATAAGTAGAGATTGGTTTTATAGCATCCGAAATTGATGTCCATGGTTCGGCTATTTGTGTTTGGTTGTTGAGCTGTTTTTTTTTCGCTCCCTTCTGCAAATTATTTCGAATGTCACTCGTAACACAAGTATTCCACAATTCATAGAATATGCTCACATTCCACAGAAAGGGCGGTAGAAATATAAACAAACAATTTTTTCTAAATTTTAGGAATTATTAGGATCAAATTGTGTCTGTTGATAGAATGTAAATAAATAAACATTTTTGTATTAAAATGAGACCTAATGAGAAAAAAATAAAATTTGAAAATCTTAATCTTATGTCAAATAATATCTCTATTGAATAACGCGGTTTAGTTATTCTGTAATATTTTGAATTGGAAACATTTATAAATGGTTATTCGTAACTTCTTCTTCTCCTTCTTTCTTTGTTTGATTGGAGAGGATACAATGACCATTCGTTTATAGTCACATGGACTTTACTATTTTTGACTACCGATGGTATTTCGCGGCGTCGCACCGCCGAGCCACTTCAGCACGGAAAAACTTTCTTTCCTTTTCATGAATTACTCGAATTTCTTACGCACTACCCGCGAATCAACGTGCTTACACGTTGAGAGCTCCACCGGAAGCCGGTTGTTCGTAAATAGAACTATAAACAATTCGGTAAAATACATTAAAAGTAAAACGGCACATATTTTGTAGTGCTAGGGCAGCAATATGCTAAAATTACTCAAACGAGAGGCATGTAAAAATTATTCAGACGAGTCAGCTTAACTTTATGTTCTATTTTTCAAGTGATATAGTTATATAAATGTAATAAAACAAAATGATTCGTAGATAGAGAAATTTTTGTTTTTTTTTTAATCCGTTATGTCATATACTACAGTAAATATGTACCAAGCAATAAATTTTTTTTAAATATTGGGAGTAATTACACAGAGAAAGCCGGGTATAAACGAAATAAAAAAAATTGTGCAATTTTGCACAAACATTTGAATTATTTTTGAGTACAAATTTGCCCATAAGGGGCTGCTGTGCTGCGCGAAGCGGGGATTTTTTTTTTCTTAGCGATCACTTTTCAATACGGCAGTTAAATTTCTCACACACATTGGGAATTTTACTGTCTATTCTCTGTGCTAATTAACCGAAGGTGCTTGGCAGTTGCGAATTTCTGTGTCTGAGTGGGATCACTGCTTTATTCAAAAATTGTGAAGTGTATCGATCTGTTAATTCAATAAATTCGTTTGGGAAGCAGGAAGTCATATGAAACCTGTTCCCGAATAATTCAAACAAAATTTGCCATAAAATAGGTTTGCCTCATTTTTCCAATTGACAAGCGATTCGCAGCAACTCGGTAGTTTTGCTTCATAGTAGATTAAATTTGTTTCGATTCTTCAATCCGGGTCACATAAAATTTGATCATCACATATAAGATGGGACAACTATAAGGACATAAAACAAATATTCCAAGCGTTATCCAGGGAAACATATTTTAAAGCAATTAGCTGTCATTCCAAACGAACAGCGGTCGTCACTCTTCTTCTTATGGTTCTGGTTGACCTTTCTTCCTTGTGAAATACTGGAAGGGGAGAGTTTCACCGGAACTGTGTCGTCATTCTTGTTTTAGGCACTCTACATTAAACCAATTAAGAAAATAGTCAATCGGTGGCCAAGCTAAATTTGTCTCATAGATTTCTCTAGATCAGACCCTGCCGGCTTGACCCATATTACTTTAGAAGTGAGTCGATTTGTATATTGTATTCGGCATTCCAGGCATCGGTTGAAAGGACAGGTTTATATGATAAAGGAGAAAAAACATAAGGATAATTTTTTTCATGGACCAGATATTTTGCTTCTAGTCGAAATGCTAAGTGGCACTAGCGGCTCAATTTGATCTGTTATGCATTAAAAAGTGGAGGGCGAATAGAATCCTTGAATTTTTTTCAAATTCACAGTCAATAGACAAAAGGATCTACTCACGAAGATGTCACGACAAACCTACATAAGCATACTGCCAAAACTGCTGAACGTGTTGATAAATAACTAAAATATTTGGCGCTATCACTGTTAAAATCATGACAGCCGCTTGAAAAAACTGAAACTGATTCAGGGTAGTTTCATCCGACGACCACTTTTCACGAAACTGTGTTGGGTTTGCATTTAGCAACGGGGTGCAGGCGAACCCGATATAAACGCTAAAAGACTCGTAGTTAGGGTGGAAACTGGGTTAGGTTTGGCGTCAAGCGAAAACGACATAAATAAAGAACGTTTTGGTCGTCTAATTGAGGCGGTTACTCCAGAAAATATCGGAAAACTCCACAAATTGGTTATATCAAAGACATCATATTATCAAAACGTTGTTGGTAAACGACTGGACATTGCGCAATTCAGGCCCCAATGTGGTTCTTAGCCTCTTGTCCAGTCCCTATCTCCCCGCGGTGCCGGCTGGGGTACGAGTAACCATAGGAAAGATCGGGTAACCAACCCCGGTGGGACCTTGGTCGTATGCTGACAGGGAAGGGGGGGCTTGCCCTCTCTTTACAGAGAGAAAGCCTACCCGAGCTTCTGTTTCCCATGTTAGGGCGGCTCGAAACAGCGTCTGTTCTCCATGTTAAGAGCGGCTGAGTACTGTCATTGTGTCAGTGTGGAACTCTAAACAGTGCTGACACGATGGCCCTCCAGCGAGACAGGAGGTTGGTGCAGGCCTAACAAGCCGCCTGGAAAAAGAAGTTACGAACAATCAAGAAAGAAATACGACTCGGAATAATCGGCAAAGACCAACGCGACGAACTAAGGACTACGATTGGAAGTTTGGCACATGGAACTGCAAATTGCTTGGCTTCCCAGGATACGACCGAATGCTGCATGATGAGCTTCAAATCCGCGGCTTCGATGTCGTAGCACTGCAGGAACTCTGTTGGACGGGACAGAAGATGTGGAAAAGTGGGCATCGAGCGGCTACCTTCTACCAGAGCTGTGGCACAACCAACGTTCTAGGAACGGGATTTGTAGTGTTGGGCAAGATGCGCCAGCGCGTGATTGGGTGGCAGCCAATCAGTGATAGAATGTGCGTAATGAAGATCAAGGGCCGTTTCTTCAATTACAGCATCATCAACGTACACTGCCCACATGAGACGAGACCCGATGACGAGAAGGAAGCATTCTACGCGCAGCTGGAACGAACCTACGACAGCTGTCCACGGCGGGATGTAAAACTCATCATCGGCGACATGAATGCTTAGGTAGGCCGGGAGGAAATGTATAGACCCGTGATCCGGCTGGAGAGCCTGCACGCGGTAACAATCCACAACGGTCATTGATGCGTAAACTTTGCAGCCTCCCGAGGAATGGTGGTTCGAAGCACCTTCTTCCCCCGCAAAGATATTCACAAAGCCACCTGAAGATCACCTGATCAACATACGGAACAATCAAATCGACCACGTTCTCATCGACGGGCGATTCTTCTCCGACAACATCAATGTCCGTACCTACCGCAGTGTCAACATTGATTCTGACCACTACCTTGTCGCGGTTTGTATGCGCTCGAAACTATCGACGGTGCACAACACTCGTCGCACAGGAACGCCGGGACTCGATCTCGAGTGGCAACGTAGCGTTCGAACTGCAGAGGAATACGCGCAACAACTGGAGCTTGTACTACTAACGGAAGAGCAGCTTGGCATGGCGACTTTTGAAGACGGCTGGAGGATCATAAGGTCCGCCGTGAGTAGCACTGCTGCATCCGTACTAGGTACGAGGTTATCGAATCGAGAAAATGACTGGTTTGACGGCGAATGTCAGCAGTTGTTCGTAGAGAAGAATGCAGCAAGGGTAAGGATGCTGCAACACCGCCCGAGAGCGAACGAGGAACGATACAGACAGGCGTGGAACAGACAGAAACCGGTTTTCCGAAGGAAAAAGCGCCTTCAGGAAGACCAGGTTCGCGAAAGCGATGGAACAGCTGTACCGCGCAAACGACACACGGAAGTTTTATGAGAAGGTGAACCGCTCACGTAGAGGCTACACGTCACAGGCCGAAATGTGCAGAGATACCAGTGGTAACCTTCTCACGAACGCACGTGAGGTGATCAACAGGTGGAAGCAGTACTATGACGAGCATCTGAATGGCGAAGCACAAGATACAGAGAACGGCAGAGAGGAATCAATCTGGGTGTACGCTCAGCCGACAACAGATTTCCAGCACCTGATTTGTCGGAGATAAGTGAAGAGGAGAGGCACTGGCTAGAGCGCTGCACAGGATGATTTCTAAGATTTGGGAGAAGGAGATTCTACCGCAGGAATGGATGGATGGAGTGGTAAGGTCCGTCTACAAAAAGGGCGATAAGCTAGATTGTTGCAATTACCGCGCAATCACATTGCTGAACGCCGCCTACAAGGTACTCTCCCAAATCATTTGCCGTCACCAATAGCTAAGGAATTCGTAGGGCCGTGCCAAGCAGGATTTACTGGAGCCCGCACCACTACGGATCACATATTCGCGATAAGACAAGTACTTCAGAAGTGTCGTGAATACAACGTACCCACGCATCACCTATTCATTGACTTCAAAGCGGCATACGACACAATCGATCGAGAACAGCTATGGCAGATCATGCACGAATATCTTGTTCAATATTGCCTTGGAAGGTGTGATTCGAAGAGCGAGGATCGACACGAGTGGCACGATCTTCCGAAAGCCCGTACAACTTTTAGGCTTCACTGACGATATTCGATATTGTGACACGTAACCTTGAGAAAATGACGGAAACCTACATCGGAATGAAAACTGAAACTAGGCGTATCAGACTGGCCATAAATGCGTCAAAAACAAAATACATGAGAGCAAGAGGCTCTACAGAAGATACACTATGCCTTCCACCACGAATATTGATAGACGGTGAGGATATCGAGGTGGTTGACGAATTCGTGTATTTGGGTTCTGGTGACCGCCGATAATGACACCAGCAGAAAAATTCATAGACGTATTTTGGCAGGGAATCGTGCGTACTTTGGACTTAGAAAAACCCTCCGATCGTGAAAAGTACGCCACCGAAAGAAATTGACCATCTACAAAACGCTCATTAGACCGGTTGTTCTCTGTGGCCACGAGACCTGGACTATGTTGGCAGAGGACCAACGCACCCTCAGTGTTTTCGAAAGAAAGGTATTGAGAACCATCTTTGGCGGAGTGCAGATGGAAGACGGAACGTGGAGACGGCGTATGAATCACGAATTGCAAGAGCTGCTAGGAGAACCACGCATCGTCTACACATACATACATTTCTTGCTTTGTAGAATTTATTAACTCAACGTGAAAACAACCGACAAAAATTTTTTTTAAACTAAAAAAATAAAGACAAAATTTTAGTTTCGACAAAACCCCTTCTCTTTATTTTGCTCTATTATTAGATGGTAGCTTGCGGTATCAGAATAAAATGCTCATTTCGAATTTACTTAAGTGGACTGTCGCGAACCATAACAGCTTCCAACCGGAACATGTTTTTTTTATTATTTCTCTGGCTTTACAAGCCGAGAGGGCTTGCAATAATAACAACCAAGCGCACATCTCGTTACGGAATCATTCCAAACTAATCCAAGCTCCGGTCCGGTAACGACAGTCCTATAATAAACGTGTATAAACTTAGTTCCACTAACAACTACTCAAATAAGAAATGCTCCACTCCCGGTACTGCTGCGATGTCCGACTTATTGGGGCAAATTGAGCAGCGTCGTTTGACCGGCTGGCAGATAAGCGACGCCTCGCGCTCTACTTAGTTGATAGGCAATATCTTCGGCGGCTTCGATTCGTCGTAGCTCAACCAAACCGTCGCCGCTATCAGCGAAGGATTTTGCCAGTAGGGCAGCAGCTTCGGCATCACCCTCTGCCGAAACAATAGCCGCCTGTTTCATCTGTTCGGCCTTTTCAACCATGAAACGAGCTTTCTCTGCTTCCTGTTGGGCAACCTGTTTCATTTCAACGGCCTGGGTGAATTCTTTACCGAAAGTCAGATGCGTAATTGAAATGTCGTCCAGGATAACACCGAACTGAGCCGCGCGCTCGGTCAGATCATCTGAAACCTTTTGGGAAACCATTTCTCGCTGCGTAATCAACTCGCCGGCATCGAACTGCGCTACGACCGCCTTCAGTACTTCGGTGGTGATCGAGGGCAGTACTCGCTCGTCATAATCCTGACCAAGGATGGTGTAAATTTTTGGCAACTGGTCAGGAACGGGTCGGAACAAGATACGTAGTGTGATGTTTACGTTCTGCAGATCTTTACTTCCAGTCACGACCGGTACATTCCGGGGTTGTGAACGAATGTCGAAAATAACTGGTCGTTGAACCCACGGAATAAAGAAATGAGTTCCCTCGCCGGACACTTGTTGTTTAATACCGGTAAACCGATCGAAGATTACCGCACGGTGACCACCATCAACTAAAAGTGTAAGGTTGACATTGATACAAGTGAATGAGATAAGAATAGTGCACCGTACGAGACGAGAAACAAACCATTATATAACGCAGAATTCACAACACCTCCAACAATCGCAACGCCCAAGCCAAGTTGACCGATTCGGTTCAGGAATTGTGTGGCCATTTAGATTGGTTTAATCTGGAAAATAATACGTACTTCAGATACATGTTTGATTCACTTGCATAAATTAACAACATATTTCATCAGCTTTAGATGTATGAATCTAACTAGGTTAGGTAATTCATTTATTTCAAACATGCGATGAATGTAGTTTACTGCGCTTCTAAATTTGGGGTTAAAATATTTGCACTTGTTTTACCTTCGAGAATTTTTACAAAAACTAAAACAAGGTATCGATATCTCGTTAAATACTGCCGGCTTTTTACTTTTTGCGTAACACCAAAACGTGAATCCTGGAACTTTGAAAATAATTTTGACGTATTTTGATTCAGAAGTCTTTGACAGCTACTTTTAATGATCACTTTCTCTTTTTCGTCTCTGCTGACATTCAGGGTTGCTGCTATTTCTCTTTTCGATAAATGTTTGCGTTTCAGATGGCTCAATATCAAACGCGGTAGGAACGCAGAATTCATGCATAACACTGAAAATGAACACATCGCAAGGAAAAACTATTTTTAACTTAATAATACTACAAATGTGTTTTAAACGAAAAAAAAATATCAAAATGCTTTGCTATCAGATGCATATGGGTGGTCTATAATAAAAATAAAACTGAAAAAAACGTATCCCTAGCAAGCCGATTTAGTTTTATTTATTCGAACAGTTCTATGCTATCAGATTTAAAACTATTTATTTAAAACTATTTTTTCTATATTAATATATATATATTATGCACCTTAATAGTATATTTGCTTCTGGTTTTAAGAAGAACATGTAACAGAATAAACAATTTTTTTTCTCGCTGTCAGCTTCAATACCACGGCAAACTGGATTATTTTGTCTGTAGGTAACATTTCCTCCTTTAGTTCAGTATCGAATGTAGTCTTCTAATTGTCTGGTAAGTCTGGAGAATCTGATAAATCTGACAGTAGGGTTAGCTTCATGTTGAACATTTATTGGCGTTGAAGTCGAATAAGGAGGTGTAGCTTTCTCTCGTGGTATCATTTAGAATGTTAGATGAATCAACTGGAAGAACTTGATTTAAACTGAAATTTCGACTGGTTCTTGAATACAGTTTGTTTGAGTAGGAACAGGCAATCCAAAATCGTTAGTTAATTCTTCCAAATGTAATTGAACTGGATTAGTTAATTGTTGTTCACCTTTGAATATAAGTCGTAATTGTTTTGCTTGAATATGAATGATTTTCCGACGACATGAGTTTTTATCCAAGAGACCACTGAAGTTCACTCTTCCAATAACTGCATTGATTTTTTCCTGGTTTCCAATTCCAATTGCTTGCATTCTTGTACACCTTAGCATATATGAGTGCACCAACTGTTAAGGATATTGATTGTTGAGAATATCGACCTAACGAGATTTCTGCCGGAGATTTTCCAAAGCCGGAGCCAAAAGAGGGAGATGTTGTTGTCCGGAATAGCTTGTGTAGACGTCAACCGCTCCAGCAACAGAAGTAACGTGTTCATTATTGCTTGATTAGAAAAATCCACCGTTGGTGATTGTGAGAATTTTTTTACATACGAAAAAAAGATATCAAAATGTTTGATCGTTTATTTGCTTCTAGTTTTAACGAAAGCATGTAACAGGATGAACAATTTTCCGTTTCTAGCAAAAAGATATTAATATTAATTGTAAATCCGAGTGTAGACAAATGGGTATATATATATATATATATATATATATATATATATATATATATATATATATATATATATATATATATATATATATATATATATATATATATATATATATATATATATATATATATATATATATATTGAGGTATACCCAAGTAACAATTCATATGATAGATTTTGATCATTATTTATATGAGTTTTGTAATTGTTTTTTAATCACTACCTGTTTAATGATCTTTTGAAGTAAGAATAACAACTGGACTAAAAATAAAACAATTTGCACTAGAATAAAACCATTCAAACGCTGTTAATATTGTTTTCAAACATTTTCTTAAAAACATTATTGTCAGTTATATTCTTTCATAAATCTAGTTTGGTGTGGACGTGTTCATTGGATGACAGTTTTACTCAGAGCATATTTGAGGGTTCTAAAGAACATTTTTGACACATTTGCTGTGGGTTATTTGATTTATTGCTTCTTGTTGACATCAAATAAACTTCGAAATGCCAAACCAGGAATTATGATGGACTTTCATGATTCATTTTCAGAACGTATGCACAAATTTTAACGCCACGAAATAGTTTTATACAAAAATGACGATGAATCAGAGAAAACAGTTTTCATATATCATGGAGACTTTCGCAAGAACTGCATTAATTACAAGGCGATTAGTTATAATTCTTATTTTCATCCATACATTCACGAAAAAACTAAAAGCGTATGGAGTTTCTACGTTCGGAAAAGGCCTCCAACTCGTAGATAAAATCCAATATATTCTTACTGATTGCATTCAAAGCAGACATGACACACAAATAGTCAAGAAAAATATTATCAAAGCTACAGTTAATTCATAGCGGAATTCATTCTATCCGAAAGAATTTAAACTTTTCTTAAATTTGGAGTTTTAACGCAGGTTTATGCTGATTCTTCACTTTGCTTCATTAACCTTATGAAGAATGGTCCATTTGGCAGGAGAATGCTCTTATAGCGGTTTTCAGTAGACTTCCGTGGAGTTTAAAGTTTTAACGCAAGATTTATTATGTAGCATTGAAGATAGCTACAAGTATTTATTAAACTAAAAATTTTACTTGGAGACTATGGAGATATTTGACTGAGCGATAGAAATGCTGGAATAGATTATAAACAAAATGTTTCTTTTATCTTTTTAACAAAAAATGGTTCGAGAAATCTCTTATTTTTGTAAGGTAGCGTTACTTAACAGCCAATTCAGTATATTGTGAAATCAGGTCTTCTCATATAGGGAAAAGTTAATAAGATTACCTCAAACATTTCATAAACAACGAAAGAAAAGGACGCGAAACAATAATTACCATTTCCTTGGATGAACAGGTATGAGTTTGATTTATTGGAGGTGTCATCATATCCTGTGCGCTTCAAATTAATACAAATATAGCCTCACGTATTGATAATAACAACGCCATTACGACAAGAACTTTTGGCTTTAAATGGTATTAAATTTATTCTTTTACTCGATGGCTGCCCATCGGATGGAATCAAAATCAGTGTTTGAGTGCCCCGTATTTTCATCATTTTCAATAAGTCACATTAGCCGTGTTTTGAACGAGCACAACCCTGGTTTTCATTTAAGGAAGTAGTCAAAACAAAGCAATGTCAAATGGATAAAGTCGGCTACGATTAATTAAATCAGTGCAAAAATAGGGAAGGAAAATCTCTTTAGACAGCCAGCAATAATACGACGAATTTCATCAATTTTTTGCACGTTATTTAAAGAATTCTGTTCTGGAAGTAGCTACTGAACTACTCTTTTAAGCAAAAGTTTCTAGCCTGGTCATCACTGGTAGCAGATGATGGCCTCGGTGCGCATTCCCGAGCAGAAAATAATCCTTTGTGGCGAATATGGGGTGGGAAAAAGTTCCATTTTCCGACGTTTTGCTACGAATACTTTTGTGACTACCGCTGATCGGAAGTCAACTCTAGGATTAGATCATTTCGATCGGAGTTTCACTATAGGTGAACGAAACGTTAAGGTGAGTTCCTTTCATTTTGTTGGTCGTGAGGACGGAATATTAAACTTGTTATGATTGCCGTCTCAGCTTCAACTGTGGGATACTGGCGGTATGGAACGAGTTGCATCTGTTACTTCAAGTTACTACAAGTTTGCCGAAGCCGCGATCCTTGTGTTTGCCCTGGATAATCTTGCATCGTTTCATTCCCTCTCGCAGCACATGCTAGATGTGGTGACCTATGCCGAGAATGCTAAAATTTTCCTGGTTGGTAATAAATTTGACTTGGAACAGAGTGGGGATCCGGAGGTAACAGATGCCGACATGGAATCCTTTTGCGAGCAGTGCCATAGCCTCATCAGTGCTACCTACAAAACTTCGTGCAAAACGGGCGAAGGCCTGGAGGAGATGTTTCAGGACATTGCTAACAACTTGGTAGAGTCGAATCGATCCCGACTGGAATTGCAAGCTCTTGAGCAACACGGCTTTAAGATCGAACCGCCTGAAGAATTCGGTGAGCCGTCATGTCTTTGCTAGTATTTCGTGCCCTAAACAGGGCACTTTTGTTTAGTAAAAAATTGATGAGTTTGACGAGCCGTCCGGATGCGTTTTGATACTTGATAAAAAAAAAGTTGTGATCAAAACATTTTGCTAGGCGAAGATATTAAATTATAAAGTAACATCAGTGCGAGGTTGATCAAGTGCCATAAACATGGTATCAGGTGGTTTTTAACTTATAACAAGGTTTGTAATATGACATATTAATGGTATAATTATAACATTCAGAAATGATCGTCAGTGATCACATTAGACAATGTGATTCGTTGCATGGGCATTATTAGTCAATAATCACGAAGTACAGTTCATGTATATTTATTGAGTTAAAAGTCATTTGTAGTAATTAGATTCGTAGTATGGGTAATCATACATAATAGTCCTAATGTTATATTTCCATATGCTTCTGCTATGAATTACGAAATGATAAACTCATTAAAGCAAGGGTTACTATTCATGCTGATATAATATAAACTATTACCAGCGTTATAGAAATAGAACGGCTATATCGTTCTTAGGCTGGCAAAGCGATGAAACGCAAACAATCGGTTTTTTTTAAATTTGATATGTTATTGATACTAACGACATTCACAGTGGAGTAAATCTAAGGCGAATCCGTGATAAAAAAAAATAACTAGTTTGATACTAATCTTTGACACTGAATAAACGATGGTCTCAGGAAATCTGTAAGAAGAAAGAAGCTCCTAAATATTTGGTGAATGTGCAGATTGTCTGCTGAATTTCAACACTATATGTACTGTCGGATAAACTTTAAAATTTGTTTCTGTAGGTGTGCTCATACCGCTGAAATAATTATCGTTTGATTGCATTGATAGTAAACATGGGATAAATAGTTTTTATAAACATATATGAAACGTAGTTTAAGATTTTAATATATTAGAACCAAAACTGTCAATAAACTTTAGAGAGTATTTTTTATGTTTTCTTGTCTGATAGTGCAATATTTGAAACTGGGATATATAAATTGTCATGTGGTCTGGTCTGAAGTTTTGTGGGACTTTGACAATAGTTATAGCTTTTGATGGAATAACTTGCCATAAGTCTGCTCTTGATATTCGCTTCAAAGAGGAATTACGATGGGTTCAATGCTTGTTTGGTCAATGAACATTAGAAAAGATCCCAAGTGCAAATGACAGTTTCTCTTGGTTTACTTTCTCTTTCAATTGTTACGGCAAATTCCAGTAATTTCCAACTAATTCTACAGTTCATATCGAAAGTTGATGGTTTTTGCTATTATCCTATGTGAAGTGTTAGATGCAAAGATTACTGATTGAACCGTAATTCTCGAAGGAGAGAGTAAACAAAGAGAAACTGTCATTTGCACTTAGGAACTTTTCTCGAGTCGTATTGGCCGTAATCTCAAAAAAGCGTGAGTTTTTGTTTTATTTATTTGTCCCATTTTTCTTATAACGGCCAAAAAGCCACTTGTCAATAGTCACTTTGAAGAGAAATTCTGCAGAATTTCGTACTAGTTGTGAATTAATCCATAAACAGAAAAGATTTTTTTCTATTTCATCTGGTGTCAAAATTAACAACATTTTTGCAATGGTTCACCTGCAGTTCTTCTTCAAAGTGGCTTACTGGTCGTTATAAAAAAATGCAACAATTTATCTTCTGTCCAAGATTGTTCGAAATTTTTTATTCTTGAAGCGATACTTTGTTGGATTCTTATTTGAAAACAATTTAATTTATCCCATTTTCATCACCATAAAATATTCTCATTTTTTCCCTCTGCAACCCACTGCGGTTTTTCGCCTTTCAGAAACACCCGCGATGACACGAACTGTCAGCGCAAAGGCGAACAGCTAAAAATAAGACAAACAAATGATAATCATTAGCAGGCGGAGGCATTCAAAACGAAATTCTCGGGTTGTGATTAAAAATGGCCGCGTCAAGTGCGAATGTTGGTGTTATTATTTTGGTGTTTATTCTGCTGTATTCCGATGCGACTGGACTATCTGAAACAGGTAGGTGATAATTTACGCCTAGCACAACCGGGGCTTGGTAAAATTTGGGCGATGCATGTCTATTTTCGCTATGAAACAGTGCTTCAAAGTTTAGTGTGTTTTGCGACTGGCTGGCTCCAATCGGAATCACTGCTCTCGCGGACTAGTTCCTGTCAAAGTGTGAAAGAGACGGAATATTTGTTATGATTTTCTTGTGATCACGGATGTTGGATGTTTTTTGTTTTACATCAAGTAATCGAAATCATTTTGAATAGCGCTGTTGATTAGTGGAAAGTTTATGATGTTTCCTTATCATTCCTAATCGATCAAGGAGCCGATAATGGCAGGAAAGTGTGGTTTGATTCTTTTATTAGACCAACATGACATCTAGCAGGAATGTCTCCATCATTGAATATGTTTTTACTGGAATTTTATTCTGTTCGAAATTCCGTCCGATTAACTTTTCCACCTAACTGAAATGTGGCCCGGCTAGCTCAGTCGGTAGAGCATGAGACTCTTAATCTCAGGGTCGTGGGTTCGAGCCCCACGTTGGGCGGATATACTTTTTTGGATACGTCATGCGTGTTTATATTCATCTGTTTCGGTTTATTACGTGATTTGTGTCGAATAATGTAGCTGTTGTACTGAATATTTTAACCATAAATGAACGATATAACTAGCATATCTATTGTTTGTCTCACGACTAACCGTGCAAAGTATGAACATGTACGGAGATTTGCGTAATTGGGTTGCGTTCTGAGTTAGAATTCGATCCATTAGAGTGCTTTAATTGCTTTAACAATTTCGCCGGATTCCTGGCTCTCTGAGCAAATTTATGCTACTTCATTCAGCAGTCTTTTTCCGAACCGTTTCGCATAAGTTCATGGTGATACGCCACAACAAACCCAATGAAACAAACCGTTTGTCATCATTAATTCGAATAGTGTTGCAATAAGAAAATACCTCAGTTTGTGTTCGCAGCATCTCATCCAACACAGTCGAAATATTCTTACGGTCGAGACGACATAAACAAAGATAATACAGTGTAGTGAACAATAAAGTATGAGAAAGGCAAAAATAGGTATAGAATTCGCTCCAATTTTGAAAAACTTTTCGGAGGGCCGAGTAACATATACCAATCCACTCAAATCGACGAACAACGAAGAAGTCGAGATCTAATAGGTGACTCGACCGATGTTGATCAATCTCGTCACAAATGAAAGGTCTCCTCATCGGCCAGAACGCTGTTTTTGAGTTCGGATCGGATTTCGAATTATATGAAATTATCTTTCGACAATATCTGTCACAAACTCGGTAATAGCTATTCAACAAGCCATAGATTGTTAGAATCCGTTTATTTTTAACGGAGATATCGACAATTTTGTGTGAGCGAATTTTCTCTCTATTCCAGCAAAAGGAGTTTAGAGCGCTATATATTGAGGGGCGGTAGGGTCTAACACTTTTGAAAAATCATTTATCATTTTTTTTTGTATTTTCTCATAGTAAACTATTTCAAGAATATTCTGTGAAATTTTCAAGCCAATCGGAACAAAACTCAGCAAGCTATGGGCATTTATCTTTGCTTATCTCATACTGCGAAGAAGTACAAACTCTGCTCACAGGCCCAAGATTTCTGCTTCGATTGACTTAAAAACTTGACATAACATTCTTGAAACGCTTCATTATAAAAGAATACAAAAGAAAATATATGATTTTTTGAAAATGTTAGACCCTACGGGCTCTTTAGAGTAATAAATTGTTTCTTTCGATTTTATAGACAAAAAATTTTAAACGCGTTTTTCTCGAAAGCTGGTTTTCAAAGTCCGTGTCCATCGTCACCCAAAAACTACTAAACCATTTTTTTTTCAAATTTTGCACACACTTTCTACATATAAAAAACCAGACCCCAACGTTTTCCTTTTCGTTGTTTGTTAGTTTGGGGAGGTTTTACAGCTACAAAATGGCGGATTTTTTCGTGAAAAATCGTAGTTTTCATTTTGACCAACCACCAAAAATAAAAAAAAAATGAAAAAAATCAAACAGAAATGTTGGGGCCTAGAAAAACTTCTACTCTTTCTATATTGCTTTGATTTGTTCACTTCTGATTAATCTGCGCTGAGATACAGTGGACACCGCAAATCATGATTTTTAAGAAGCGTTCTCAAAAATACCTCTTCACTGACTTATTTCTCAATATTTTTCCACGAAAAAATTACAAAATGTTTTTCGAATGATGCTTTTTATCATGCAAAACATTTGAATTAATTTTGTTGCCCGATAATTCTGAAAAAAATTCTCAAAAATGATGATTTTTTCTATCGTTTAGACCCTTGCGTTTCTCTCTTGGTAAATTTCACACAGGTTGTAATTTTTTTAAGGTCTGTGAAATACTCAGAGTATGAAGTGGAGCAAAGAAATGTAGAAAAATTCTCTCGTGGTTCATACATTGAGAGACGCGAGTTCTTGTAGCATCTTCTACCGGATTGAAAATGTTGTATACAATATAGATAAAAATCGAGCAGCTTCTGTCAAATTTTCGGCAATCACCAACACTGTTTAATAAAATTTTATTCTGTTTGGAATTCCATACGATAAACTTTTCCCCAAAATTGAAATACGGCTCGGCTAGCTCAGTCGCACGGAGAACCCTTCGATCATAATATTGCGATATCGCAGTTTTTGATTTTTGCGATAGTTGATTTAACTAATTTCTTTTCGATTCTACCAATATGGTTTTTGATTTGCATATATTCAAGGAGTTGAAAATTATGTTGTTTTGCATGCTGTCAAATGCAGGAGACAGTTGAAGGCAGAACAATAATCGCAATGCAAAATCAACAACTTTTTTAGTTGAACTCTGTTCGCGTCGCTTCAAAATGTCAATGAAAACAACATCGATGGTTAAAGCGTTTGGTGAAATTGTTTTCATTCGATTTGAGAATTTTATGGTTCCATAACAAGTGTTTATCTAACAGCGGTGTTGTGATAAAGTTACCCTTGTTTAAGATGAAAAAGACTTGGTGACAAATTATAAAATGTTAATGAATGATCATCTCGTAATCTTTCAGGTATGCGCATAAATTTTATGCTTCAAATTCGATCATTGATTTACTTCCAGCAGACTGTTTTACTTCCAGCTGTTTGATACCGATGATGATGTTCATGCATTAGCAATAAAACGCTTTTTGACATGAATTTTATTTATAAAAGTAACAGGAGCGAAGGGTTTCAAACACACAGAACGCGCTGCGATTGAATGGCGCGTTTGAGTTGCCGTCGCAAAATTCCAATTCCCAGCGGTGATGCACCAAGCTCATATAAATTGACTAAAATTATCAGTGCATAACTTTAGTTCAACCGTTTGAAAGCATCATCTTTCAATACTCATTTTAGGTAAATTTAATAATTTCGCTAATTTACTCGCCCCTCCGGGTACTTTCGCTGATTAAAAACGTTTTTCTACATCAATCATTTCCGGTCGAATCCGAAGTATTTTTTTAGAATTTAGATCTTTACTGATCTCGACTTGACATGATCATGATCATACAAAAATCAAAAACACTTAGAGATCAGATCAGTTCTGATTTAGTAATGATAATTTATTCCTTTGTTAATATCACTTGAAATCAGTAGTGATCGGTGGTTTTCCCAGCCCTAATGATATTACATGTCAATATAAAATACTGTTTTCTATTTTAACAACGATATTTATTTCATGAATCTCAACAAACCGAACTTATTTCAAATAGATCATGACGTGTATCAGTAAGTATATTTTGATTATTTTCGCAAATCAATAACATTGTTCGAGTTGATTCAACTATTTACAATGTCTAAAACAAATAAAACCGATTTGTTTTTCAAATAACAGAATTTTGTTTCAATAACAACACCAGTTATTTCAACTAAAATATTTGTTGAAATTGAAAGGTATGTGTCCTCACTAATTGACAGCATTTTTTTTCAAACAGTTAAATTAGTTGTTTCAACCATCGTTTCTGCTAATCGAAAAACAAAAATGACAGTTTAGTTAAAACAACATCAGAAAATCAACTAATATTCTGGTTGAAATGGGATCGCGGGGGGTTCCGTGCGGTAGAGCATGAGACTCTTAATCTCAGGGTCGTGGGTTCTTCGAGCCCCACGTTGGGCGGATATATTTTTTGGATGCGTCATGCGCTTATATTTATCTGTTTCGGTTTATTGCGTGATTTGTGTCAAATAATGCAGCTGTTGTTTTTTGTAATGGATATTTTAACCATAACTTACCGATTCAACTAACATATCGATTGTTTGTCTCATGACTAACCGTGCTGAGCTAAACATGTACGGAGTTTGGCATAATTGGGTTGCATTCTGAGTTAGAATTCGATCGATTGCTTTAATTACTTTAACAATTTCTCCGGATTCCTGACTCTCTGAGCAAATTTATGTTACTGATATTAAGATATTATTGAATCACCTCAAGATCCGACAGTCGGTTCCGGATTTACCGGGTGATATGCGCAATAGAATAGAAAAATATGTACTGGATTTTTTAAAAATAGGTTGTACTGATTTTCACAAACTAAGATTCAAATGAAGGGTTTTTTCTTAATTCCAACTTCCATTTACGGTAATTGAAAAAAAAAATGAAAATGAGAAAACGTATTAAAACTGATAGATTGTTTTTTATAGTTTGCGTGTTTAATTAGTTGGCACCAACATAAATTTACTCCGGTACTACCGGTCCTCGGTTTCCGGTTCCGACAACACCGAAAGTAGTGGTTGAAAGCCCTATAGCGGAACTCATTTCGATTTGGGAGGAATGTGCGCTTTGTTTCTTTTCTTATGCCAACATAACATCTAGCAGGGATATCTCCATCATCAAAGTGCTTATTGGAATTTCTATTTTGTTTGAAATTCAGTATGATAAACATTTCCACCTAATTGAAATGTGGCCCGGCTAGCTCAGTCGGTAGAGCATGAGACTCTTAATCTCAGGGTCGTGGGTTTCGAGCCCCACGTTGGGCGGATATATTTTTTGGATGTGTCATGCGCTCATATTCATCTGTATCAGTTTATTGAGTGGTTTGTGTCGAATAATGCAGCTGTTGTTTTCTGTTCTGAATATTTTAACCATACATTAACGATTCAATTAACATATCTATTGTTTGTCGATTTCCGGTTCCGATAAGAGAAACTAAAGAATGTAACTTTCAACTTTCGTTTAAAATGATAATAAAAAAATTATCATCACATCAGAACATATTTTATATAGCATACATAGATCGCTTATTACTTTAACATTATCCTTTAACTTTTTTGTTGGTATTCGGCGAGTGACAGATTAGAAAATGATAGATGAAAGAAGTTGCGGAAAGGCTCACTTTTCGCAATTCAATTTATATTTTCAGTCTGTTTCTTTCAGTTTTAATACTCCTAGTAGTGTAATGATACCTTGCTCATATTCTCATGTCTACCATGTGTGCCAGTTAATAATGCGGGATTTTATCGAAATATGTTTCTGCAAACTGGGATTCGTTCACTGTTGTAACATTTTTGTACGTTCCAAAAATAAACATTTCTGTGTTGTCAATTGAAGGTTAGTGTCGTATACATTTAGTGAAGTAATCATCGTAATCGGAATTCTTGCCAAGAAAGGAGAATTTGGATCCTCATGAGCTGAATGATAGACTGCAAGGAAAGCGAAAAAAGCGGTGGGCGAAATTTTGCTTTCTCGGTATGATACAAATGAGAAAGTCATTTTGCAGCACGACAACGAAAGCGGCCAAAAACATCATTTCTGAACTCAGATGTCCTCTTTTGTTTCCCGTCCCATTGTCATTTGTTTTCAACGATGTCTAACGCATTTGATGAATAGCTCCTCACTAGCTATGACGATTTAAAAAATGGCTTCTCGACTGGATCGCTTCAAAAGATGAACAGTTTTTTCAATGTGTTATTCAAGACAAAAAAATATGAAAAAGCATAGCTTTCGAAGGTAACCACTTCGAATTAAGTATTATGAACCTACCACTTACAACCGTCATGCATTTTCATTAAAAAACGGATTATTAACTGGCCCACCTAGTATTACAGCGGAATTTTTCAAAATATTTATCTTTGACATTTCAAAAAAAATCAGAAAGTACATTTGGGCGTCAACTTTTGAGTTCCATTTAGTTCCATGACTACTTTGATACTTCCGGAATTTGGAACCGGTATAGCCGAAGTCGGTTCGTTTGGTCATCAACTAGCATAGTCTAAAAATTCGGAATAGTTTTCAGTCAAAATATTTTTAGTTTTTTTGCATCATCGCTTTAAATGACCGTTTGAACACACACACGTACGCAGAAGCATACGCACATACAAATACATTTTGTGATCTCGACGAGTAGATTCGAATAGTATATGAGACTCGGCCCTCTGGACTTTGGTACAAAAATCGGTTTTGACAGTGACTGCATAGCAATTTTCAAAGAGAAAAACAAAAGGCACACAGCTTAAAATCAGATTTGATTGGTAAAGCGAACTTTTTATTCAAATTAAAAAATAAATTAAATAAAATTTACGAGGACTAATTCATTTGTGTTGACTTCACTTGTGGTTGATTTTAATGGTTAAATAGTTAAAACCTTCTTGTTCTCGGCAGCACAACAAGATTAAATTAAAAAGGAATATGTGGTTTTCGGAAAAAGAAAAATGTGTGATTTTTCTTTTCCACAGTGCTCCCAATCCAAAAACATATAGGATCGTTAACTTTTTAATAGCTATTTCGGTATATTCCTGAGATTCGTGCTAATTATTACTATTCAACTATCGTGAATAAATTAACCTGTTGTGAAACTCATATGTAATATATTATACCTATTTTTCTATAATTGCTCCATGGTATTTCAAGTTTTGTTTCTTTTCAACGAGTTAGAGGATTCGTTTTGTGTGAGATCGAACTAATATATTCAATGGTATAATTTTATGATAATGTTGTATTATACAAGCATCCTGCTGTATTACAACCTCCCTTACCTCATCATTCAATATCATCCTTTATCGATATGTTCATGTAATCAATCAGGAATCTGACGTTTTATAACGTACAAAGATTGGAAGCGTCATAAAGATCAGTGTGGCTTTGAAAACCTTACGCACAAATGACTGAGCTCAGTCACGGAAGTTTGCTATACATGAAAGGCACTTGTAAGGCAGTCGAACGATTATGTTCGATTTTTCAGGTTATATTATTTCAGTCGCTATAAAGTAATTAAGCAATATAATCCGAACGGGAAACGCTTGTTTTTTTTTCTCGAGAAATACGCACGGCCATAATAATCATCAATCGATTCGTTCGGAAACGGCGTTTTGGGAAATCTGACACCCGCCGAGTTGCGCATCAATATGAAGGTAACAAAATGCTAAGAGGATTTGAACGATGTGGAACATTCCGTCAGTCGATGCGATGTGTAATAAATACTTTTTTGGTGTTGATTGTCCGTCATTGTCGATTTAAAGTATGAGCCAAGTAGGAAAACACCGAAGGAAACTAATCCACAATATTTAAACCTACCTAATCTATCCCCAATCCAACGAGGTGAAATTTCGTAGTAAGAGTTGAGCGCCGGTAATACTTCCTGTTTCAGGGTCAACTCTAATCCCAGTTGTCAGTGTACGAAACAGGAAAAACCCGGTCCGATATAATGTTTTTTTTTCTTCAAAAAGTACCATTTCTTTTGCACAGGTGGAGCAATCAGTTCGACTCAAAACAGAATCAATAAAATGGCGAGAATGTAATTGGTAAATGTATTTTTGCATACATTTTATTGAAGTTTTTGTGACATGAAAATTGTAAAAATATACGCCGAAAAAAAATGGTTTTCGATAAATAGTAATAGCCAACCAATTTTGATGCAGAATAGTCATTCAAACGCTAATTCGGTTTTTTGTGTGAATTAAAGTAGTCATAGTGCATTCTAAATAAAATATTTGAGTACTGTTCAGGATCAAAAACTGAATATCGGTAAAACAGAAATAAGTTTATTTGATCATCGACTATCAAAATCCGCAAACCCGAATAATTTATATGAAATTGACATTTTTACACTACTCACCCTGTATCTCCTGAACAAGAAGACGGATCTAACTAAAAGAGGGTCTAAATGATGAAAAAAATCATCATTTTTGCGATTTTTTTTTTCAGGATTAGGACATTTTTCAAGGTGCTTAAACTTCTGAACAATAGCGCTTTACGAAATTAGAGGTGATCCCAAAATAAGAGCGGTGAAAATCAACGCGTTTTGTCGGTTACGTCACTTATACCGTCATATCTCTGGAACCAAAAGTCACAGCCATTTGATCTTTGAACATGATCAATGGCCCGATAGTAGCTTTCAAACGAGCCTAAGTTTGTTAAAATCGGTTCAGCCATCTCTGAGAAAATTGAGCGCGTATAAATATCTTCTAAAAACACACACACATACACACACAGACATTTTCCGATCTCGTCGAACTGAGTCCAATGGTATATAACACTATGGGTCTCCGAGGCTCCGTTCAAAAGTCGTTTTTTCCAGCATTACTAATACCTTTCTATAGAGAAAGGCAAAAAGGATCATTCGAACAACAATTTGGTGATTTCTTCGTGGAAAAATATTGAGAAATAAGTCGGTGAAGAGGTAGCTTCTTAAAAATCATGATTTGCGGTGTCCACTGTAACTCAGCGCAGACTAATCAGAAGTTTGGTGCAGTAGTTTTTGAATGACGATGGACACGGACTTTCAAAACCTGCTGTCGAGAAGAATGCGTTTAAAGTTTTTTATTCATAAAATCAATGAAAACAATTTATTATTCAAGGGAGCCCGTAGGGTCTAACGTTTTCAAAAAATTATATTTTTTCTTTCAAAACTTGTTATAATGAAACATTTTAAGAATGTTTTGTCATGTTTTTAGGCCAATCGAAGCAGAAATCTTGGGCCTATACGCCGAGCTCTTACTTCTTCGCAGTATGAGATAAGCAAAGATAAAGGCCCATAACTTGCTGAGTTTTGTTCCGATAGGCTTGAAAGTTTCACTGAATATTCTTTAAATGTTTTACCATAAGAAAATACAAAGAAAAAAAAATGATTTTTCAAAAGTGTTAGACCCTACCGCCCCTCAATATTTAGCGCTCAAAACTCCTTTTGCTGGAATAGAGAGAAAATTCGCTCACACAAAATTGTCGATATCTCCGTTAAAAATGAACGGATTTTAACAATCTATGGCTTGTTGAATAGCTATTACCGAGTCTATGTTTACAAGGTCATTTGTGACAGATATTGTCGAAAAATAATTTCGTATAATTCGAAATCCGATCCGATCTCAAAAACAGCGTTCTGGCCGATGAGAAGACCTTTCATTTGTGACTAGCTTGATCAAAATCGGTCAAGTCATCTCTTAGATCTCGACCTCTTTGTTGTTCGTCGATTTGAGTGGATTGGTATATGTTACTCGGCGCTCCGAAAAGTTTTCCAAAGTTTGAGCGAATTCTATACCTATTTTTGTCTTTCTCATATAGAAAGGTTATACAATCACTGTGAAAACCGACTTTTGAACCGAAGCCATTCGACTCAGGTCGACGAACTGAGCAAATTTTTGTGGGTATGTGTGTGTATGTGACAAATAATGTTACTCGATTTTCTTAGAGATGGCTGAACCGATTTTCAAAATCTTAGATTCAAATGAAAGGTCCCATAAATCGCTATTGAATTTTATCCCGATCCGACTTCCGGTTCCGGAGTTACAAGGCAAAAAGGAGTTTATCGATAGGTAGTTAGCAACACTCAAACCGTTATTAGTCTGAAATGGCTTAATTTTTTGCAGCGTGTTTTGCGGTAACATGTTTGTTTACATGTCAATAACAGCTTCGCAATCGATTGGTTTCGGTACGGTTTATCGTTTCGATGATGAGTCGAGTTGATCCGGAAACGCGAAAGAAAATTCTGCAAACTTGGTGCTCAGAAAGTGGTGTCACGTACAACGAAATTGCAAAACGGGTGAAAGTGCACCACACCAGTGTCAAAAATATTATCAAAAAGTTCGGTAAGACCCTTTTTATGAAGGATTTGCCCCGATCCGGTAGGAAAACGGGTCCCAGCCAGCCCCGCCGGGGCTTAAAAGTGGTTGAGTACATCAGGAAAAACCCATCGGCGTCGACGCGGGATTTGGCCAAGCAGTTCAACACCAGCATCGGGATGATTCAACGGATCAAAGTTCGGAACTCCCTGAAAACGTACAAGTAACAGAAGGTGCCGAAAAAGTCCCTGGTACAGCAAGTTCAGGCCAAAACAAGAGAGCGAAAACTGTATAACCGGATTCTACAGAATAAAGACGGATGCATCCTGATCGACGACGAAACCTACGCCAAGGAAGACTCTCGAGCGCTGCCCGGACCGCAATATTATACGAAATCGGTGTACCAGGACCTGGACGACGCTGACACCACGGTGGCGATGGAAAAGGTGTTGGTCTGGCAAGCAATTTGTACCTTTGGTTTGCGGTCTACGATTTTCTTCACGAAGGGCACAATTAACGCCAAGGTATACGAGGAAGAATGTTTGAAGAAGAGAATGCAGCCACTGTACAGAAAGCATAAGGCTCCTCCTCTCTTCTGGCCGGATTTGACGAATTACGCCAACTCCGTTCTACAGTGGTTGTCAAAAAATAATGTACAATTCGTGGAAAAGGATATTAACCCACCGAACTGCCCGGTTCTTCGGCCAATTGAAAGGTATTGGGCAATTGTCAAGCGGCACTTCCGGAAGGAAGGTAAAGTGTCCCAAAACATGTTTGAAGAAGAGAACTTGTAACTGTACAGAAAGCATGAGGCTCCTCCTCTCTTCTGGCCGGATTTGGCTTCAGCCCACTACGCCAACTCCGTTCTACAGTGGTTATCAAAAAATAATGTACAATTCGTGGAAAAGGACATTAACCCACCGAACTGCCAGGATCTTCGGCCAATTGAAAGATATTGGGCAATTGTCAAGTGGCACTTTCGGAAGGAAGGTACAGTGTCCCAAAACATGCAGGAGTTAAAAAAAACTGGACAGCTGCCACCTGGAAAGTTACAAAAGTAATTGTGCAGAATTTAATGAAATGATGTCAAGTCCAAAGTGCGAGCGTTTCACAGAAACTAGGATTTTCTTCAATATAATCAGTAAAATGCATAAAATGTAAATGTAATTTTTCTACAATATATCGAAAACTGATGTCAAAATATGTTTTTTTTCGCTTTTTTATTGAATAATCAATGTTGCTAACTACTTTTCGATACACTCCGTATGTGCAAATCTATGAGAAAATGTGCACTCAATTTTCTCGGAAATTTCTCAACCGATTTTTACAAACTAAAATGCAAATGGAAGGTCTTGAAATCATTTAAAAACTTCTCGCAAAGTGGATCCAGATCCGAATTTTAAATTTCATGAGTAGTTTTTCACAAGCGATGACGAAACGAGGTGCACATTTTTATAAAATTTACTGGTAAATTCATCTATTTGGCAGACTTTGTTAGTTGGTGGATATATAAATCTACTTTGGGACTACTAGTGCACAGTTTCCACTTCCGAGCGCACCGATAATGGTGAAGAAAAGCTTCCAAAAACGGAACTCACTTCGATTTCTCAGCAACCGTTAAAGCGATTTTCGCGAATCATGATTCAAATTAAAGTTCTCAGTGTCTTAAAAGATACTATGCAATTTCATCCAGATCCGACTTCCGGTTCCGAAATTATAGGGCAGTGAGTATCAAAACTTTCAAACTGTCATACAAAATGATGCAAAACCGGTACGCAACGGTACGTGATGGTACGGAAGAAGAAGAAAACGAACCCGCCTAGCCTGTTCAATTTTGTATTGCGTGCAGGGTTGAAAAGGTGATGGTAGTTTATACCAAAGAAAGTTTTTGATTTTATTCAAGTTTGAAAGAAAAAATCTTGACAGAATCTTCTAGTGATGTTTTTGATAACATAAGTAATATGAGAAAGGCATCATTACACCATTATGTTGATTAAGAAAGATTTTATTAATTATAAAAAATAAAAATGTAAAGATGAGCTAGTTTTTGCCGAAAACAGTAAATAAATCCCTCTAGTTAATAGGTCTCGTAAGCGGATAACCATAAAAACTTACATCGATCACACCGGTTCCCGGAAATAATGGTCAAAATCTGTCAAATAGAACTCCCTTCATTTTCTCATAAATGACTGAACCGATTATTACAAACTTTGATTCAAATGAAAGACCCAACAAAATTCTGTATGGGACAAAATTGAGTTCTGAAATTACTAAATTGTGGTTTCAGAATTACAAAGTTATGAGTGTTTAAAATTTCAAACAGAAAGTAAAAATACTAATTACACACAAATGTCCTTTTACATCGTATGTTTCGCTGTTATTGGAAACAATGGTTATCGACGACGTTGTTTACTATAGGTACAGATGGCTTTAAAGTATTCTGTGATATAAAAATGATGGTTTAGTCTACATTTCATCCATTTTGTTTGTTCTAGAAATTTTGTTAACAAAGACTGTTAAAGACTCTCGGTGGTATGTAGTGGTTATGGCATCTTAGCCTCATGAAAGTCTGTCCCCGTAGTTCTCTATCCCACAAACGCCGACCGAATGTATCAACATGTCACGTAGCCCTTTAAAGGTATAAATGTGATTCCTTGCAAAACAGCTCTCACGTGATTATTTATGATGATACGCGATCACCACTTTTCAAGATGCAGCCAAGAAACTGCTCCTGTGGGACGGGTTCAAATGTATCAAAACGGAGAATTGGAAAGAAAAAAAAAAAACAAAAAGCTGCAGAACTTCAACTCGCAGAGAATTTTCCCATAACGCTGAAGATGAGCCATACGCACTTAGCTTTCCAGTGTGATTGCGTACGTGAGGACGATCGCAACCGACGTGTTTATAGCTTGTTTCGGGTAGCACAGAGGTACCACAAATCGAAATCGAATAAAAGGCTATATCAACATCGACGACACTGCTATCTGTCCATCATGGAAAGACAACTTTTTTGTTGAATTTTATTCGCTCTTCTCCCGCAATCATCGCATCGGTTCAGTAAAAGAAGGTATGATCCCCGAGAGTTGTGCTGCGTGCTGCAGACGCCAAAGGAAATGGCACCATTATCGGTACACAGTATTACCGCGGGTGCCGTATCCATAAACATTTACCAATAATTAAAAATTCAAGAAAATAGCAAACAACGTTCAGTCCATGAGTTGAATGTCCCGTCAGTTGGAAGTAAATATGCCGTTGACTGTTGACAACGTGGTGTTTGCTCGACGTGATCAATCTTAGCTCTGATGCTAAATTTCATGCCAGAACGGTAGTATGCCGAAGTATATTTTTTATTTTAATTTGCAAATAAATAAAAGTCTCGAAGAAGTTGTATTTGGCAAAGTAAGTGCTTCCAGTTATCCGCAAATATGTGTCCATGCTGTTTGATCAATCAGATGAGTTGTGATGCTGAAAGTCATAGAAACTGATTGCTGAGTATCTTTTGTTCTACATACAATCGGATTATTGCTCGCAATCGATCAGCATTGCTCAGTCGATCTTAGCTCCAAATTCCACTGTTGTGGTTGTTTCACTGCATGTTCATATTCGAATAAGGAAAGTTTATCTTGTCAACGAATAAACTCTATTTTAACATTCTATGATTTGACACGAGTCTAAGTCGTAAGAGTTGAACAGAGTCGGATTACCGTATTATATTTTATGAAAGTATAATCAAGAAAACTTTTTATACTTGAGATCGTTATTACTATGACGATTAGGCATTTTCGATGCTGTCGAGTAATGTTGAAGGGTAGTTGGTTGACTGATTGACTCTTAGTTCATTATATCGTCATTATTCTTGTTATTGTTACCTGAGGAGTCGTTTTTTATTCATGCATTTTTTTTACACGGCGCCGGATCCCAAAAGCTGAACATGACCTACATGAACATTACCTTGTAGATGAATAGAATACATAGTTCAAATTCTTACTGGATCTCTCGTTGTTACTCTTTATGTTGAGGAAGAGGCGTTCTCATTACTATTTTGCATGGTTTAACGGCAGATCTTTATACTTTTTCACAGTAATTTTTGCTATTGCTTTGGTTGTTGTAGTAATAATTACCACCGCTCAAACTGTTGAGATCACTGTCAGTTCTAGTTGGCTTGTCTGTTGTTTGATGGTTATTCTTGTGTTTGGTTGTACATAGGGTAACGGCTCCCTATTTCATCTGAGCTCCTATTTCCATCTCATCCCTTCACCTCATTACTTTGAACATGAATAATATTTTACAACCTACCTGAACCAAACATTGAAATGTTTTAAAATGATTATAAAAGCTATTGTCACACTTTCCTATTGAAAGAAACGGTTTTAAGTTCTTCGTTTATCGTTTTTTTCATTAAAAATAAACTCACTTTTCAATTTAGGACACATTTTCGTCTCAAGATTTACAGTTCGTCATGTTTCTGATTATCTACTAATCGATTCGTCTCAAAACATGATCACTTTTTCGCACAATTACACTACCATTGAATGCTGGATGACTTCATAATTAGTAATGTTCACTTGCCACTTGTTTAATTAACGATTTAAAACATCAAAAACTACCCGACAAACAATAAAAGTCTTTAAAAATATGAGATGAAAGTTTTTCACTTAGTTCACTTGATTGCGCTTTGTTTTCGTCTTATTTGGTTTTGCAAAGTTGCCAAGTTATCTCATATTGTTAAAAAAAATAAATTGTTTTTCTTCTTCAAATTATTATCAAAAAGTATGTTTTTGGTATCCGTGACATTAGTTTAATTATATTATCGATATTAATATTTAAATAAAGCTGTTTTGGCTTCGAATATTACCAGAAAGAGCGTGTTAAATACTAATGAAATAACCATTGTTGCAAATCTAGTAGCACTGGTTTCATTCCGCTATACGCCAACATAACGCTGTGAAGTGTGTGTGTGTGTTTCATCGGCTGTGCACAGAGATGCCAGATGTTTTCATAGAAAATATGTATTACTTTGCATATAAAGTCTATATCTGTTCTATCTGTTTTCACTAATAAAATGATGTTAAAAGATGCCCCATTAATTAGATAATTCAACGAGTAAATTATTTACCAATAATAATAATGTGGAAAAATCCTGGTGGGTACGGTTGTATCGTTTGAGTTGAATATATGGCAGCGGTGAGGCAGTCGGTCACCAGAATGTCTGTCAGCCATATTTTTCCAATTGGCGGCGTTTAGTCAGCCATCTGGCAGCCGCATACGCATGGGTCAGAGTGTAATAGTGGAATATTTTGTTTTGATTGCTGTCGCCATTGCTAATTTATAGGATGAATAAAGGATCAACGATAGGATGGATAAAAATCCATTGAGATGAAATTAGGAGCAGAGTAGTGAACACATCATAAGTGTTTTTAGCTGTTTTATGAATATTAGTTAAATTTTCAAGCAATGTGAATCAATTCTCAACGTGGAGCAAGGCGAATGAAGCAGTAATATGAAATAGTTATAGTGATTTTAGTGGCTAAATCGGGGTTTGAAGGCGACGTCCTTACAAATGAGATGAAATAGGGAGCCCTTACCCTAAATGATTTCTTGCTGTACTTACCGTAGTGAATCGATTATTTGCAAAATTGATACGTAATTAACTGATTTTTGTAGGCTATCAGCGTTTCTATAGAATACCTTCCGATCTGACCAAACATCATGTAACGATCTTATGTAACTTCCCTTGGGATGTACTCTCCGTACCGCCAGGGATGTCCATCTACTCTGTGTGGAGAAGAGCAAGTTGAATTTATCTCGCGCTCTGACAACATCAACGAGACCTCATCTCTTTTACACATAAATACCATCATGAGAGCGCGTATTTATTTCCTTACACCTCTAGCACAGGATCGCACCAAAGGGCTAAAGAAGAGCAGTGAAATTCTCTACGATAAACACAGATATTTTTTATTCAACAAGAGTACAACTTCTCATTAAAATTTCAATTTTGTCTATTGCGATGAAAACAACAGGTCAACTCTATTCTCTATAAATCATCGAAAATCACTTAACTGTTCGCAGACTAGTGCGCACACTGATGTACACATGGGTGTTATTTAGATGAGATCGATTAATGCGAAGAGAATAATATTCTCTCGCACCGACATCTTAAGCCGCAAGTGCATACCCAAAATCTGTCCATTCGGCACTGAACACAAGTGTGCGTTTCTTTTGGTGCTGTTCTCGATGGTTGCATGAAATGAAAGGTCTAATGGTCCCATGCGGAATTCCTGAATTTCATCCGGATCCGACTTCCGGTTCCGGAGTGATAGGGTAAAGTTTGTTCAATATTGTACACCGTCACTTAAACCGGCGAAACAAAAAACGTAAAAAATTTCCTAAACCTATCTCAAAACTACACAAATTGATAGTCATTATCAGTAGGCAACTAAACAAACCGATTTTGGCTATCCTGGTTCCCGGTATCTGGTTCCGGAAGCACCGGAAATAGGGGTCATATATACCAAAATGGATCTCACTCATTTTTCTCAGCGACGGTTTGACCGATTTCCACAAACTTAGATTCAAATGAAAGGTCTTCCGATCCCATACGGAATTTCTGAAATTCGTCTGGATCCGACTTCCGGTCCAGAGGTTATAGGGTATAGTGTTGGTGAAGCAAATAGTCAGTCAACAATTTATGGTTAGAAAATTATTTATTTCATTTTTACAGAAAATGTTCCGTTTTCACAATTCTGTGAAAAAAATTAAAATATAATTACTATGAACACCAGTGAAAATCATTTTTTTTGTACATCAAAATTGTATCAGTAGGATGAACCAGAGTTTTCGCCCACCCAGGCAAAGTAAGTTTACATGTCACTGAGCGCTGGGTATTATACCGCTTTGCCCCAAGAAAACATTTTTCCTTTCAACTCCTACATTATAGAAGCTTTATGAAATACTACGAAACTTTTTTTTCCATATGGATTTATATAAATTGCGTGCGATTGAAAATATCGAACAATCATAAGACGCACCAAAACAGACTCGTGTTATTGAAATAATACTTCTGCAAGAAAACTGACGAAAACGTATGGTAAAGTTCGAGGGTTTCCAATCCTATTTTTCCGGTATTATTTTAAGCTTTGCCTCTTTCTCCTTTTTGCCCCCCATTCTTGTATAGAAGGGATTCTAGGAATATGACGCATGTAATGGAAGCTTGTATAGATACGAAATGTGTGACTCTCAACTAAACACAATTTTAGGTCGTATCTGGATACTTTCCATAGCTTTGGTAGAATGTCATTTTATATAAAAATAGTAAAAAGGATGCGTGAGTTTTCAATAACTCGATTCAGCACTACTCGATGAACGTGAAATCTTATTGTTATTTGAAAGAAACTATCTGCTTAAGTATGTATACATTGGATCAAATTCAGTCGACAAACAAAACCGCTTACGTTGGGGACAGAAGAAATCAAGTACAGTATTGTGTAGTGAACAATAGACCTCGAAAATGAGTGAACCAAACGAACAAAAGCTACCGTCGGTACGAAAGAATACAATTATTGTTGACTTCAGACAGTGCAAAATTCGACCTTCGATACAAGAACTTGAAGGTTTGCTTAAGGAGCAAATGCATCTTGACATTAAACGTGTGCATTTACTTCAATGCAATAAGACCAATAATGTTGTTTATATCCAGTCCTATAAAGAGTTGGATGCAATTCAATTCGCTAAAGACAATAATAATGTGCACTATGTGGAGCATGAAAACATCAAGTACAGCATTCCAGTATATATGGAAGATAGTGCTATAGAAGTGCGTGTGCATGATCTTCCCTCAAGCGTCATCGATCCTTATATTCGCAAAACCATGTCCCAATATGGAGAGATTCTCTCTATCGAAAAAGAAAAGTAGAAGAACTTTTTTCCCGGTATTCTAAATGGCGTACGTTTGTTACGTATGCGCTTGAGGAAGCCTATACCTTCTTATGTGACGTTCGGTTAGGATACAAGAATACCGTACAAATCACTTGTTACCTATGACAATCAGATGGCCACATGTCAATATTGCCAAAAAGCTGTTCACTACGGTAAGTCATGTGATAAACCGGACAAGGAGACAACTATACCAAAGGACAACGGTGCTTCCTTCACATCAACCCCAAGCAACTCCAGTACACCTGTGACAGTCACCAACAACAGTGAAGCATCCTCTTCAACGAAACCATCCAACGTATCCCCTATAGAACAAAGTACACCAGCTGCAGTTAACAGCTTACCATCCAACCAGCCAGCAACTGCAAACAATGTACAACAAAGCGCATATACAGCAACTAGCAACGAAATCAACAACAATACCACCGATGCGGCAATGGATGACGAGACGAACCACGAACGAAGTGCCCCTCAATCCTCGCAGGAGGAAAATGGAAGGTCCTCTCCCCCTAGAAAAAGGGTGACAACGAGATCCAATACAAAAAAAAATCTTTTATTTAAAAACTCAGCTAAATCGGCCACGTAAAGCTTGTACGCAAATAGGGCTGAATAAAATATCTTTTAAATAACAATTTGCGCCATTGAAACATATTTTTATACCCAAGATTTCGACTTGGGAATGTATCATAAGCTGGAAATATTTATCATAAATTTGTTTATTCATTTGTCAATAGGTTTATCTGACAGATGTGAGAATGGACCGACAGAGTGGGGAACAGCCTATCTGAGTTGCTTAATTTACAATACCATTCTCAGACGGGCACAAAATACATTGTCTTTCAACCAACCAACACAAAATATAGAACAAAAACAATTTATCTTAAATCTAGTACAAAATGACCAAATTATGTCATTTATTGAGGAATTACATAAAAATTTATTTTTCTCTACTGACGAATAATAACACTACGCCTGAGTGTTAAGGATCAAGAATAAACCAAATTAACTTGTGTTGGTAATTTGTGTATTACGTACATTTTATTTGGTACGTATGCCATAGATCTATGTGTTCATATATGCAGTGCACCGAGTTTATCGAAGTGGATTGCACGATTGAGTTTCAAACAATCTTTTTTTCATAATAATTTATTCTCAAATGAATGTTAAGCCTGACATCTTGGATGAAATATCAGTTTTGATCAATTTTTCACCAACGTTTGATGGAAAATTGCTAACATTTTATGAATGTGGATTTTAATTCCTTAATAAAAAAGTTAGCAACATTGCTTCAATGCATTTGTATTAGATTGCGCTACACAAAATAAACAAAACTAAATATTTTCTGTTACAAAACCAGTTTTCCGGAAAAATAAATAGTTTTTCGACAACATTCCATATCCATTGCCTTTCGCGTGTTAAATTTAAGGTTTCTTTTTTGAGGGTTCACTTTTAGAAGGTACGTAAATAATTATATTGCAATAATTTCTGCAAAAGGAAATCCATATAGGAATGTGTTTGTTGCTAATCAAATGTGTCAGTGGAAGAAGAAACTGAAATAATTTAATAATTTAATTAATAATTGGAAGATGAAACTGAAATAATTTTTCTCGAGCAGTTTTAAGGAAAACGGAAGAGTTTTAGACTAAGATTTTCGCTTTTCCTCAATTGCAATTTTAAGCAGTATGTACCGATTGGTTTATTTTTCCACCATATGGAAGATTTATTGAGTAAAATCAGAAAAAGAAGCGCCGGGATTAGTTTTTACGCACACATTGTTGGCATTACTCATACGCTTGCAAAGAGTCTTACTCCTTAATGCGGAAATATATCTCACGGAAAATGATAAAGATAGATAAATGAGATCGGAGGTTACAGTTGTCCGAATTAAAAAACTAAAACCTTAGCCGTGCATGTGCGGTGTGCCGTTTCGTTGAATTGATTGTGCCAAAATGTAATACACTACCGTGTGGATTGGGCACACTTTAGCCAGTAGTTTGTTTTTCTACATCTCGCATTTGGCTCGTCAGTGCAAAGCAATTCATGTGGAATTGCTAGTGCACCATAGCAGTTCAACATAAATTGCTAGATAGACGCAAAGTATAACTGTACTTTGACTATCAGTACCAATGGTGGTTCTTTTTGAACTAACTGGTTGTAAAACTATTGTCTGTTAAACTGCTGTCGGTTTAAAATTAGTTGAATTTATTTCATTGTAAATTTATGTTTTATAGACGAAAGGGTTAATTTTAAAAATAAATATCGGCAGATTTTGAAGCATCACATATTCCAGATGTAGCTCACAATAATGTAGCAATGATTCATAAGGGAATATGATTCTTATTTTCTTCTCAGATTTCCGAAAAAGAATCTCAAAATGTTATTGGCTATCCACTAATGATTATAAAATGAGCCAAGTGTGCAAATCTGCTTTGTTCCTATGTCTGTCTGACCAGTCCAGACATTTTGTTCGCGGTGGTTTTAATTTAATCCGAAATCCGTATCAGTCAACATCACTTGATATCGATTTTTTTGTTATTATAGTCCGACAACGACTCTCGTGAGTTTGAATCGAATCGATTTCAACTTGAGACGCATTTGAATTGATCACAGGCCAGACATCCCCATCTTCGTAGACGAAACGCGTTGAAAGTATTGCAACTTCAAGTTCATGGGCATAGCCTTCACTGCGGGGGAATAAATCCAGCCCAGTTGACGTTTGATGGACATTATCTTTAAAAGCTCTCTCCCTCGCAACCGGCCCATCCATCTGCCCCGGGCTCGGCACAGTGAATCTGCAAAGTCATGATCGTTCCGTGTTATCTCGCTCGTGTTCGTGGGAGTCGTTGCCTTCTAGGAGTCCAGGTGATCGATCTCACACAACCGACACGATCCTCAAGACGCTTCTTCCGCGAGAACTACGGATGGCCTTTGCCAATGGAAGCCAAAATTGCCACCGTCGCCGTCGCACCTTCCATCAACTTCTCGTCTGAATGATGGACGGATCGCTCCGCGATGAACGCGCGAAAAGGATCGCACGTTTAAATCAAAACTTTTTGTTACCGCTATAGTGAAAGATCGTTTGGAAGCTCCTCTGCATTTTAATCACCGGCCCTTCTTGTGCCGGTCCGGTTCCTGGTGTCTGTTCTTTGGCTTGAGGCGGTGGCGCCAGGCGTATGTATGCCAGTTGAAAACGGGAATGTCAGAGTAAAAAGAAAACCTGCTGTTCCTTTCCGCCAGTGATTTGGAGCCTCGGTATCCCAGAGCGCTGCATGGTGGCTTTACGCTTTGTTTTGATTCGATTCTTTTGAAATTAACACCGACCAGCCGGTTCTAACGTTTCGATTATCCAAAGATATGAAAGTGAAACGCCCATTGACAATTTAGACGAGATACCAATTCAGGTGTCAGAAGATATGTAAAATTGTAGCTACGTAAATTTTGTTGATTTGTATAGCATTGCTTCTCAAAATTAATCAAAAAATCTATTCTCAACTATCACTGATAACGGACCCCGGACACGACCGGGCACGATTTCCACTTTTCTCACGCGTCAACTTTCTGATGTGGCTTGGAATGAAAATCTTGCACAATTTTCCCATGAATTGATATGTGCTCCCAAACCGGTATTGTTGCTTGCTGGGACATGCAGCACAATTAGTTCAAGCCACTTTTATCGCGTACTTGCTGGTTTGAGCGGATTGAAGGATGTCAATGTACATATCGCTTTGCTCATCCGATAGTAACGGAACTTGACCACCAATCGTGATGATTTCTTCTTGCCCTGCGATCGTTATGGCGCCATTAAACAACGCAATAGTGTTCGCGTGAGAAATCGATCTCGCATTGAATGAAATTATGTTGATTTATGTAAAAACTAAGTTTGTTGCTGCGTTCAACAGATCATTCAGTTGAAGCGCCATACTATTTCATTAAATAGTCCGTTTATCACTTGCGTTTCAGCAATTATTTCGTGAAATAATTGAGCGTACTATTTTCCATTTAACCACTGAACGGAGACCGTTGATCTCACTCCGCTTATATTCAGTTTTCTTTTCTTGTCATATCAATAGTATGTTTATCTAGAATTCTATTTGACAACCGTGGTAAACAGATAGGCTTCTCCAAAGTACCGGTCAAACCTTTAACTTCTATTGTGAACATAATCGTCCGATGAAGCTAATTAATTATTACGATTCAAGAAAGTTTTTGGTTAACTATGTTACGGGAGACGTCAGAATAGAAAAAAATCCTTAAATCTTTCTTCTTCAATAAGCTTCAGATGAATGGAAGACAATCTACACTTGTCAAGTTTCCAGCTGTGTCATTTTGGCTATAGTATAGAGAATCAACCCTGAGTGACGAGAAAAGTGGCGCCAACATTTCGCGATCTTGCGCTGCAATGGACCTGTCCATCATGAAAGGTACATACAGAGAGTAGACGCCGAGCACCCGCGAGACACATTTGACGTATAAACGCCATTCCGACGTGTTTTGCGGAGTTTCAAGTGATAAATATAGACAAACCCGAAGTACATGATATTTCCTGATGCGGGTTTGTGCGGGAAAACGACACCGGTCAATGATCAAACGGAAACTTCTGCACCATCAGCAGGTATACTGTAGAGTGTGTGTTGCATATTTATGAGACATGTTGTGATAACTTCAGCCTGTGGGAAATGGGAAATAATTTGTGGAATTTAAGTTTTTTTCTACTATGATTCAGTCTTTTGATTTTGGTCTAAAAAGCGGTCAATCAACTTTAAACTTTTTTGCGTAGTGTAGCGTGCACTTCATTTGAGATGACACTGGTTATGGCACAGATTTACACTACATTTAAGTTAATTTTTGTTCATAGTGCAATGAACTTAACTTTCACAAACTACCAATGAACACTTCGTAGTGTCATTCCTCGATCCACCTTAACGAAACATTTTTTTTTCTTGTAACTGACTCAAAATTCTTCGCTCAGATAATGAAAAGATGTGCTAATGGGATGAGTGTCATACCGGAAGCCTGTTTCTGAACTTCGGCAACGATTTACCGCAATTTTCTACGAATTTATCGAAATACTGCATCAGTCAGTGCATCGGTTCCTTTTAAGGGGTTACACCACTGTAGAAAAAAACCTGTTTTTATCCACCTAGTGGTGTAATGAAGCCTTTCTCATATCAATCATACTATCATACATATAGTATTATGTGGTATTCTTCAAAATAATTTTATTCGATTCTTAAAAGAATAACCGAAATCGGTTTGTTTGACCGTCTACTGATAAAAACTATCAATTGGAAAAGATTTGAGGTCGATTTTGAAATTTTTTTAAGGTTTTTACCCATTTCCAGTTGTGGTATACAATTTTTAACGCACTTTACCCAATATTTCCGGATCCGGAAGTCGGATCCGCATGAAATTCAGGACCTTTAATTTGAACCTAAGTTTGTGAAAATCGGTCGCGCCATCTATGAGAAAAGTTAGAACACATATTTCCTTTTTTTTGCAAATTTTACCCCATAACTCCCGAACCGGAAGTCGGATCCAAATAATATTCAGGATTTTTTATATGCCCTCAAGACCTTTCATTTGAATCTAAGTTTGTGAAAATCGGTTCAGTCATCTCTGAGAAAAGTTAGTGCACTTATTTTCACAATTTTTTGCACATTTTACCCCATAATTCCGGAACCGGAAGGCGGATCCAAATAATATTTAGGAATTTTGTATGGGACTACAAGACCTTTCATTTGAATCTAAGTTTGTGAAAATCGGTTCAGCCATCTCCGAGAAAAGTTAGTGCAAAAAAACGTTACATACACACATACGCACATACACACACACATACACACACAGACATTTTCCGTACTCGACGAACTGAGTCGAATGGTATATGACACTCAGCCCTCCGGGCCTCGGTTGAAAAGTCGGTTTTCACAGTGATTGCATAACATTTCTATATGAGAAAGGCAAAAAGAGAAGGACTTTTTTGGGGAATTATTTTGGGATCCAGAAAATGGAGTAATCCAAATTTTGTAGAAAGCACTTTTCAATTGTAGATTTAAGTACAAAAAAAAGATCAGTTTTAAAAATTGAAAAACAAAATGGCGGTTTGGCGGTAATGAACAATTTTGTGATGAAAAACGTGCTTAATCCACCTAGCAGTGAGATGATACCTTTTTTTTATTAATCCGTATGTGTTTTTTTCATGAATATTCTTCGGTTTCTATAACACTATTTTAATGACCGTCGTTTTAGGCTGCAATTTGACATTTTAATCACTCATTACTCTATCTAAAAGTGGGACAATCGATTAAACATTGCATGATATGTCGAATGATATGTCCACTTTAGAATTTACGGTAATTTAAGGTACTTCCAGAGCCGGTATTCAGGAACCAGCATAACCCAAACCGATTCGTATGGCCATATGACGAATAATTTGCAATAGTTTTGAGTCCAACTTTAAAGCTTTTCGGGATTATCATCTTCTATGTCGGTTTTAATTTTAAAAATTCATCCTCCTGTAATTCCAGAATCGGAAGTCAGCATTGGATAACATTAATTAATTTTGTGTGGGACTATAAGTTTATTTTAATTTTAATTTTTGTTTCTGAAATTCGGCTTTATTTGAGAAAACGATTGAGCTTTGAGAAACGATTCGATACTGGAGCCGGAATTCGAAAATCGGTGTAACCGAAGTCAGACAAATTCACATCTTTGAGAAATCGTAGTACGAGTTAAATTGTTAGGTGCCTTCCGAATCGAAAACCGAATACCACTAAAACTGAAATAAGTTTATTTGGTTGTCGACTATTCAAATCAGCAAATCTTAGATGACTCTTAGATTTCATTTGAATCTTAGATCGGTTCAGCCATCTACGAGGAAAATGAGTTTTTTAATTTCGTTTCACATATCATATTCTTCGCTTCCGTGTTTACTGAGAAAGTGGCCTCCAACATCGAAGCTGGAGTCGCCGCATCATATGTTCCTGAAAACTTGGTGGATTTGCGTACATTTATAATCACTCCCGAAATGATCAGTGCTGCAGCAAAGAAACTGAAGAGTTCGTACTCGGCTGGACCTGATGGAATTCCTTCTGTCGTTTATACTCGCTGTGCAACTGCTCTGCTCGAACCATTATGTTACGTGTTCAACAAATCGTTCGAGCATGGTATATTTCCAACGATATGGAAGCAGTCGTTCATGTTTCCAGTCTACAAAAACGGTGATCGAAAGGATGTGAGAAATTATCGTGGTATTACGAGCCTATCTGCTGCCTCCAAGCTATTCGAAATAGTTGTCAGCTCTGTTGTTCTTTCTCGTACAAAAAGTTATATATCAACCGATCAGCATGGATTTATGCCAGGACGATCCGTTAGTACAAATTTGCTCGATTTTACCTCGACCTGCTTTTCGCGTATGGAGGAAAGGGTACAAATTGATGCAGTATACACCGATCTAAAAGCGGCTTTTGATCGTATAGACCACCGAATTCTATTATGTAAACTGATGCGACTTGGTGCATCACACAAGTTCGTTGAATGGTTGAGTTCCTATTTGTGTGGTAGAGTCCTACGCGTACAATTGGGAACCTCAGTTTCATCCCCGTTTACGAATAAATCAGGAGTTCCGCAGGGCAGTAATATGGGTCCCCTTTTGTTTGCACTATTTTTCAACGATGCCGCTTTGCTGCTTGGTTATGGATGCAAGCTGATCTACGCTGACGATTTGAAGCTGTACTTAGTAATTCGTAATTATGAGGACTGCGTCCATCTTCAAGAACTGCTAGATGAATTTGTCGCATGGTGTCGACGAAACCATCTTGTGATCAGCATTGCCAAATGTCAAGTAATTACATTTCACCGAATACTTCGTCCATTAATCTTCGACTACAAAATTGATGGACAAACACTTACAAGAGTTGACCGTGTTAATGACCTTGGTGTTGTATTGGATGCAAAACTCACATTTAATCAGCATCGCTCTGCTTTAATATCTAAGGCAACGAAACAACTCGGATTCGTAGCTAAAATCAGCAGAGATTTTAAGGACCCACATTGTTTGAAGGCGTTATACTGTTCCTTAGTGCGACCATTGCTGGAAAATGCCAGTTTGGTATGGAGTCCATATCAACTCGTTTGGAACTTGCGGATTGAGCGTGTTCAGAAAAGATTTATTCGGCTTGCGCTAAGAGACCTTCCCTGGCGAAATCCCTTGGATCTGCCACCGTACCCTGATCGATGTCGCCTGTTAGGTCTTGACACACTGGAACGACGAAGGAAGATTCAACAAGCTGCGTTTGTGGCGAAGATTATCAACGGCGAAATCGACTCTCCAAAAATCCTGTCTCTCATCGACTTCCGGGTTTCACAACGAACTCTACGATCAACAGGTTTGCTACAACGAAGATTCCATCGGACATCGTTTGGAGCCAACGAACCTATTGCAGCGTGTGTTCGAACTTTCTCCCTAGTTGAAAATTTATTCGATTTTGGTGAATCATCGCATAAGTTTGTTCAGAAAGTGTCGCAATCCTCGATTTTATAACTTAACTTTATATTCATTAAGACTTTTATTGTCAGATGGAACAAGCAAACAAATAAACAAATAAACAAATATCATCCTGTAGTTCCGGAACCAGAAGTCGGATCCAAACATAATTCAAGAAGCTTATTTAGGAGCATTCGAATTTTCGTATGAATCTGAGTTTGTAGAAAACGGTTGAGTCATCTTCAAAAAAAAAGGTAAAAAATTTAGTGAAATTATTTGTCACATACGCATTTGCTGATCTCGACGAACTGATTCGAATGGTATATGGGTGTTATGCTCTTCCAACATTTATTGCTGTAAGTAGTTTAAATCAATATAATTATGAAATTGTTCTGAATTCGGAAGTACTGCCATCTTTCCAATATGTCATATTCGAACGATTATGTTGTCAAAAACGAACCGTGCTAAAATCGGTCCGAGGCAAAATGTCATGGAAAAGGATGCTGTACACAGTCTTTTTGGTACTTAGAAACAATTGTATGTAATAGTATTAAAAATCGTGTTTTACGTTGCTCCCAAGCCTTTTTTTGCCATACAGCGCTCATAACTTCTACTGCTGGAATATGGGGGCAAAGCCGCTTACACAAAAATTTCGATATCTCCGTTAAAAATGGACGGATTTTAACAATCTATGGCTTGTTGGATAGCTATTACCGTGCGGAATCTAAGTCTGAAAACATATTCTGTTTTAAAGGTCAATTGTGACAGATGCTGTCAAAAAACTGAAAATTTTGACATAAAACTTCGTATAACTCAAAAAGTAAACATCCGATCTCAAAACCATTCAATAGCGTTCTGGGTGACGGGGAGACCTTTCATTTGCGACTTGTTTGATCAAAATCGGTCCAGCCATCTCTGAGATCTCGACCTCTTCGTTGACAACACACATACAGACACACACACGGACATTTGCTCAGTTTGTCGAGGTGAATCGATTTGTATATGACATTCGGCCCTTCGGGCCTCGGAAAATTTTTCGAAAGTTCGAGCGAACTCTATACCTATTTTTTATATATATATAATAAAAGGTAAAAATGCGGTTTTATTTTCAAATGGCTGCCATTTTAAAGAAAATCAATTAATTGGAAAACAGCCGTCAAAATCCAGCACTTTCGTGGGAATGCCGCCAAGTCGTCATTTTGTTTTTCAATTTTTAAAACTGATCATTTTTTTGTACTTAAATATACATATTAAAAAGTGCTTTATACAAAATTCGGATTATTCCATTTTTTGGATTCCAAAATAACTCCCCAAAAAAGGAAAGGGGGACTGGTGTAACCCCTTAAGATGATAAATAAAGATAATAAATAAGAGATTTTCCAATGAGACGACCTTTTAAAGGCTATCAGTAGGTCATTGATCGTATTCGGAGATCAAATTGCTGAACCTTTGGCAATTCTAAGGTCAAATCGCCAATACCAAATTCTAAGTTCAAATGGCTGACACTTTCTGTTGCTGCGTAATATTCGTAGAAGTGACGTAACCTACAAATTGTACATTATTTTCTGTCCGTTCAATTTTCTCGGTGGTGATTGAATTGATTTGAAAAATCTTAGGCTTGTTTGAAAGCTACTATTAGGGTCAGTGCGGTAAAATTTCATTTTCAATCGAATAATATAAGCACTCTAAAAAATTTTGAATTTTACAGGTGACTTAATCCCTCATACGATGTAATTCATAAAGACCTAATTTGTCAAATGACGGAAAATTTTATTCGTAATGACTTAATGTTAGATGAGCTTGAATTTTACTGGTTTCGACTGTAACTTGCGTTCTACTAGCAGGTGCGACTGTATGAATTCAAATGCACCTTTTACCGGCCAAGCAGATGTATGCTTCTGTGGCTCAGTCGATTATCAGACGAACTTGCGATCCAATGATTCTCGGTTCAAGTCGCGGTGGGTTGCTACAAAATTCTTTTTTTTTATTTTAATGAATTTCATGTCATGGAGTTTTAGACACATTATTGAATGTTCTTGCACGTAAATTTGCGTGAACTGCGGCGCTCCATTTATGTGCATCTAATAAGATTTTTAAGTGTGTGAAAATGAAATTTATGGCCGCTGAGCGCCAGCGTATCCCTACTAATTCATTTGACTTTTGCTGCCATTTTCAAGTGAAGCTCCCAGGATTCATCGTCAGTTGAATAATCGTACCTAATCATTTGAAGTTTTTCTTGCTCAGTTTCAAGTGCCAAGTAGTATAGCTACTTCATTATCTTCGTTCTTGGTAGTAAGCAGATTCGAACGAATAGAATTATAAATGGAGTAAAGTAATAAAAATGAAAACTGAAGGAGGACACAATTAATTTATGTGTATTCTGTGATCGATATTTCAGCTATCTGATTAGTCTTTCATCTATTATCAGGAACCAATTCGAATGAATCATGAATCTCATTTTAAGGCCGCTCTCACACTATTGAAAGAGATATTTTGTTACTTCAAGAGATCAGCTGACGGTAATTAAACTGAGCCTCGATTGAAGAGAAACTAGTAATGAACTGAATGCTGCTCGTTCGGGCCGTCAGCAAACATTGTGTGTGTCAGAGAGTGAAGTTTACTGCAGTGGAGAGATCGTCAATGTGTTCCACATTCAGTTTCAATTGAATTGAATGAAGTTTTACTGCACTGATTAGGGCATTGATCAAGTTCGATCGAATTGATTTCGATTTTCGATGGTTTCAGTGACGTAACCGACTATCCGCAATTTTTTTATGCAATCTTGGACTCGCTGTTTAAAAGCTAACAGTGGGTCATTACTACTTTCTAAGATCGAATGGCTCACACTTTTGGTGGTGGTGGAATAATAATGGAAGTTGAAGAATAATCTAGTCACCGACAAATCGCATATGATAATCAGTCACTTATTATTGACAGGCTTACCCTTTCTTTTTGAATGGAAAAAAATTTGCTTGACAGAATTTTATATACACGATCACCACGGAAAATTTACCGTCCGTTCTTGTCAGGTCATCGAATAGTTTTTGAACAATACAAGCCAAACAAGAGTAGAGTGTCTGTTGGAGAACAACTCTTTACGCGATATATACTAACTGCAAAATACAGTTAGTTGTCTATGGCTCAGTCAAAGAAAAATTCCAATGCAAGTGAGTATAACAGTAATGTAGAACAAGAAAGTTTTTCGAGAGCTTCGTTATTGATCTGGAAGGATACAAGTAAAGTCCAGTAATGATTTGGTTCCATATGAATTGAAATCAAAAAATGTCGAGCGGCGTTAGTTTATGAATAGTTTCTATTTTCAAAGGTATCAAACATTCCTTTATCTATTTCTCGTCGTAACTAGCGACGTAGAATGGGTCCATTACGATAATCTTATGTACAGGTAATAATGGAGGAAGTCCAGACTTACTCCCACATCGATAACAAAGTCGACCCTTCACGGCGCTTAGGCCATATTATCTGTATTCGGTACTTCAGAAACTATTACGCAAGTGATGCGTTCTGGCCGAGCAACGCTGCAGAAGTTGTATTAATCTACCTAGTCGTGCAATTATGCCTTTTTATTGCCAGTAATTTGAGAAATTGATGCAAATTTTACATAATTTGCTTCGTCGTTTTAAATGAAGCATTTAAATTATTCACCTTATAATTTCGTAACCGGAAGTCGTATTCGTTTAAAATTTCATAGCCACCTATGCTTTTAGTACTAACCTTTGATTTATTACTAAATTTGCGAAATTCTACTCCACTATTCTTGATTCACCATTCCCGGTACTTCCGGAATCGGAAACTGGGAACCGGTGTAGTCAAAGTCGATTATTCAGACCGTCAACAAGCTAGACCACTATATTAGAACAGTTTTTAGCACTGTTTGCAGAGCTTTGTATTTTTCATCGTTTCCTTAACCCTCAGGGTACGGACTGGGTTACCGTAACCCGAGCGAAATTTGAAAGAACCGCCATACGAAGAGAAGTCGGCGAGGGGGGTCCGGACCAGGGGGGGGGGGGGAAACTTATAGGTACACACTATTAGAGGCCTAAGCGGCAGAGTCAGTCTCCGCTTTGTGTCCGAGCTAGACACATATAAACATTGTGCTCGGGTGTGGTACACCCAGTCCGTATCGAACGTTACAAAATTCAAAATTTTCAAAAAAATTAAGTTTTAATTTTCGTCTGTTTGCCGCTGAGGAATAAAAAGGTAAGTAAGAATACGTACTCTTTACTTAATTTTGTAGATTCTAACCTCAAAATAACGCGTTGTACATGGTGTAAGCGAAGTATTGTAGTAGATCTCAATCACTTGAACGTACGTCTTATATCGAAATCTTTGCTGCTCGTAGTGAATTATAACTCATTAAATTTTGTTTCTTGTAATTTTTTGTTAAAGAACACGCATTAAAAACATGGCAACGCGTCGCTTTTTTACGCTCAAAGTAATTAATTTTAACCTTTATCATCATAAATCAACGAAACAACGTTTTTTCGCTAATTCGAAAAAACGCGTATTTTCATTTTTCAAAAAAAATATAGTTTTTGGAATAAATCAAAAAACCGTTATGGACATTTGTAAGAACTACTTTTTACCTTTCAAATGCGAGTTATACAATGTTAATATTTTTTTTTTCAAAAAGTTACAGCATTTTGAAAAAAAAACGTTTTTTACAAAAAAAATTCAAGACCCGTTCACATTTTTCATTATAATTTTTTTTCAATCAGTTAAATGATTAATCTGACAACTCTATTATATTTTTGAGACAATTTCACACAAAATAAAAAAAAATTATTCAAATTGACAAAGTACAGCTCGATATACACCCAATCAAAGTCGCCGGGTTAGGCTAACCCTGTCCGTACTGAACGTAACTTTTTTATAGTCCGTACCCTGAGGGTTAATGGCAGTATTTTTCACACTTTTTACTCTATGAACCCGGAAGTCGGATTTCGATAAATTTTCATTGCAACCTATAAGATCATACGACCATTAATTTGAGTCTAAGTTTGTAAAACTCGGCTCAGCTGTTTCTTAGAAATCAAAGTGAGTTTAGTTTTCAGAGAGTTTTGCACCATTATTTCTGGTACTTCCGAAACACGAATACGGAGACCGGTATAGCCAAAATCGTATCTTTACCTCACAAGACCTAAATTTTGCAATTTTGTAACTGTTTCGCAGAATTTATTCTTTCTCCATATCGTCATCTGAATGGCGATTGAATTTGAATCTGATCTGAATGAAATGTCATAACAATCTGTGGGACTATAAGATCTTACTCCCTAGACCAGAAATCGGTATTGTCTAAATGAGTTTATTTGTCCATCAACTAACAAGATCTGCAAATTGGAATGTTAAAAAAAAATATATTTTGAATAATCCGCTTCTTTTTTCATTAAGTGGTCATGAAAAAAGAAGCGGATTAAAAAAACACTTTCGAAATGAAAATCATCGTCCCACAATTCCGAAACCGAAACTTGGATCTGGAGGAAATATCAGAAATTTTATATGGGATTCTTAGACATTTCATATGAAACTAAATTTGTGAGAAATTGTCCAACCTAAGTCCAACACATATTGTAATGTTTTTGAACTTATCACTCTGTAATTTCGAAATCGGACATTGGATCCGTATTAAATGCAAACATTTTGCCTTTCATTGAAATCGGCCCAGCCATTTTCGAAAAAAGTAGGTGCACAAAAATGTTACATACACTCAAACAGACACAGACATTTTGTGATCTCGACGAACTGAGTCGAATGATATATGACACTCGGACCTGCGAGCCCCGGTTCAAAAATCGGTTTACACAGTGGTTGCGTAACCCTTCTATGTAAGAAAGGCAAAATAGTCACAAAATAAAGAAAATGCATGATAATGTCGTTCTCCAGCATGGAAATACTCGACACTACGACACAAAAGTGGTAAAAAGGAGGAAAAGAAGACCAAACCTTACCCGCCACATTCTCCAGATGTTATTCTGTTTGATTACTACATTGTTTGTAGAAGTTAAGAGTTGTATGGCTACTTTGATCGACTCGAAAGATGTTTTCCCCTCACGGTATCCGTCTGTTGTCTGGATGATGGACGAAAGTTTAACGGTCAGTATTTTGAATGACAAGAATGTAATAGTTTTACGATAAAATCTTTGGAGAGAAGAAAACAATGGAAGGAAAATGTTGTGAATGTTTTTGTATTAGATTTTCACTGAATGCATATTTTTACTAGGGAGAAATATTATAAAAATAAGTCCAATTCCAAAATAATTCAACAGATTTTTAGGATTTCTGGCTTATAAAGCATTCTGCTAAGATATACGGTCAAAGAAACTATTATTGTAGGACATATTTCCATCAGCAGATAGCATAAGTTCATGGAAACGGTATTTGCGAACTCATAATAATGAGCAAACGAACTGAATTGGCGGCACGATAAAGAATCTTATTACCTCATCACCAGTTTCTTTCCTGCTGAACACTTTAACAAACATTCATAGATGAATTTTATGACAATAGTTGAACAATTACTAAGTTATTGTCATATTCCAGTCACAGTCGAAGGTGTTCAATATGTGTGACTTTAAATTAGTAATTAGTTCGAATGCTTATCTGCTAACAGATTTTGCTTGATATGCTTTATTATTTATTACACATCATCTGGTCTAGATGTGACTGTGTCACTACTCTAGAATCCCAAATATGCACGGAACGACCGAAATTAGCTCTGTGCCTAATTCGTATTACTGTTTTTGAATTAGTTGGTTTTAACAACACAATTTACAAAATAACTATGAAATTAGTTAAAATTGAGAATTTACTTTGCTGGAAAAAACTCTTACTTCTAGAGAATTTGTTTAGTTGGCGAATATCCTGGACAAAAACCAGCAATATTTCAATCCAACACGAAATTCTCATTGACAACGAATTTTGTTATTAAAATCAGAAAATTTGTTTCTATTTATCTATCACCATCATTACTGAAGGACAGCACAAAGAACACAAAAATGAAATTGGTTTAATTAACAAGTTTTTTAGCCAAAAACCCACGAGAAGTGTCAAAGCAAAACAATCCATTAAAAAGCTAAAAAGGACAGTCTTGCTGAAACTGCTTGCAAATTGTTTTGATGTTTTTCGCATGTGTTACGATATATCCATATATAAATTTCTGATTCGATTTGTAAAAATGACGTAAACTCTTAAATAATAATGTTTTTACGCGGAACAGTGAAGTGAGTTTCGAATGTTGCACTCTAATTGTATATGCCAAATGATGTTTTTTGAATCTTCCAACCTTCCGGGCTACGCCGTCCGGTGTATTACTTGTATTAGGTTTTTGTTTTCCCAGTGTTCAAAGTTTTCAGTGAGAGAGTCGATTTCGCGAAGTCGAATGAAGAAAGCAGCGATTTAGAAGAAAAATTTTCAAAAAGTAGTTTATGTTTCGCTTATGTCTTTTTCTCCAATACAACATCGTATTTATACCTGCCAATATAGAAAAGACTACCGCGACTGAAATATTTTTCGGTAGTAGTGTGCCATCTAGTGGCTAGTAGTCTTTACGGTGTTAACGTTTTTTTCGGTGATAGTGCGCCACATAGCTGCAAATTGCAAAAGCCAATTCAACCATTTATGTTGGTTGAAAACAACGTTTTAATTCTCTTATTCAACTAAAAAATTAGTTGAATGGAAATGAAGTGTGCCTTAGCTAAGAAATGACAGCACGTTGAATTGGTGAATTCAACTAAAAAAATAGCCATTTCAACAAATACTTTATTATTATCAAGGGAATCAGAAATAGAAAATCTAAATTAGCAAAAGTAAGATTTTTTTAGTTGTCTTAAAAAATAACTAACTAAAATCAGAAAATCAACTAATTTTTTCGCCAAAATGCTGAATTCGGTCTATCCGTGTGGGAATTTGAATTTGTCATAAGCTTCAATCAGTCTGAATCAGTCTGAACTGATTGAAGCTTATGACAAATTCATATTTCCATTTTCCAGTGAATAAGGATGCATATATTTCAAGCACAGAGGCAAATCTTTCAATACCCATTCAAGAGTTTAATGAAGGTCACAGCACAACTTCATAGAACACAATAAAGTCTCCGACACAAAAGCTTTTTGACAGTTGATCAATTAATATTCATTCTTAATTCTTAGCAAAAGTTGCAATCATTATTATTCCTGTCTCTCAATTCAATAGTTTTATCTAAACACATAAGTTACCATGGCCCAACATGGGCACGGAATCGTGTATGCAATCAATATTGGCGATTGTGTTGAGCAGATTGTGCAAATCTTGTGCCTATCGCCATCCCAGAGTGAATGGCTGTAGGTCAATAGATTCGCTCCTAGAGTTGCATCTTAATTAACCAGCTATTGTAAACTAACCTGTGTAGCTTTTGAGAAAATATATAATAATATTTAAATGTTGACCTATTTGAAATATTTTTTTTCTTCCTTTGTTTCAGGTAATAATCATCTTATGAGTGAATACATCCATATGTAAAATGGCGAAGTTTTCAACAACAACAAGTTTTGAGTTTATCCCGAATGATAGCAAGCAAAGTGCGTGACTGTAAGATGAATTTTGGATTTTTTAAAATAACGATTGAAAATTTATCTCCGGATGTTTGGTAGTCAAATTTCGAGAGGCCATTCGTCATTTGGATCCCATTTTACGACTGAAACCGTATTTCGAAAACGATTTCGATTCACAAAATTAGTTGTCTGCCAAAGGTTGAACAGTAATGTCATAAATTTCTTTTCGCACTCATGCACGATCGGCAATCTCGCGCGAAGCATCTTTCTGTGTCAGCACGTCACAAACTGACCAGAATCGGCCATTAGCTCTTCAGGGAGTCTTTCTCATATCGACTGTAAGCCTGTAGCATCATTGTAGGAATGAGAGAAGAAAAGACGATTAAATGTTTAAAAATTAATTTCTTGCCACCTTTTTACCTACACGGAACGACCGAAATCAGCATTTTCGCGAAAAATTTAGTTGATTTGCTGATTTTAGTTAGTTATTTTTTGAGACAACTAAAAAAATCTTACTTTTGCTGATTTAGATTTTTTATTCTCATTCCCTTAATAATAATAAAATATTTGTTGAAATGACTATTTTTTTTAGTTGAATTCACAAATTAAACGTACTGTCATTTCTTAGCTAAGGCACACTTCATATCCAGTCAACTAATTTTTTAGTTGAATTAAAGAAATATAATGTTGTTTTCAACCAATATGAATGGTTGAATTGGCTTCTGCAATCTGCAGCTATATGGCGCCCTGTCACCGAAACGGTAACACCTTAATGACTACTAGCCACTAGATGGCACACTACTGCCGAAAAAAATTCAGACGCGGTTGTCTTTTCTATATTGGCAGGTATAAATACGATGTTGTGTTGGAGAAAAAGACATAAACGAAACGTAAACATCTTTTTGAATTTTTTTTCTTCTAAATCACTGTTTCTTCATTCTCACTGAAAACTTTGAGCACTCGGAAAACAAAAACCGAATACAAATAGTACACCGGACGGCGCAGCTCGGAAGGTTTGAAGATACAAAAAACCTTCATCACAATTAGAGTGAAACATTCGAAATTCACATCACTGTTCCGCGTAAAAACATTATTACGCACAATCGCTTCAAGTGCGCACAAATTCTGAATAAATACACTTTCCACTAACAGTTTACGTAACACATGCGAAAAACATCTAAACAATTTGCGAGCAGTTTCAACAAGACTGTCCCTTTTAGCTTTTTAATGGATTGTTTTGCTTTGACACTGCTGTCCTTCAGTAATGACGGTGATAGATAAATAGAATCAAAGTTTCTGATTTTAATAACGAAATTAGTTGTCAATGAGAATTTCGTGTTGGATTGAAATATTGCTGGTTTGTGTCCAGAATATTCGCCAACTAAACACATTCTCTAAAAATAAGAGTTTTTTTCAGCACAGTAAATTCTACATTTTAACTAATTTTATAGTTATTTTGGAAATTTTGTTGTTAGAATCAACTAATTCAAAAACAGTAATACGAATTAGGCGCAGAGCTAATTTCGGTCGTTCCGTGTAATGTCGACGATGGTTCCAACAAGTCGCGATCGAGGTGATTACCTCTCGTGAACGTTTGCGCTGTTGTTGGGCTGTTCGTTTCCATCGAATGAGTTTGAAAAGAAATCCAAAATCATCTCCATCACGAGCCCGTCATCATCGCGCCATCTCGCTTGTACACGGAAAGCAACAAAAGCCAAAGAAAGCTTCTCAAGTCTTGGCGAGATACTTTTGAGATGTCAGATATGAATCTACTTGCTCGAGCTGTGGAAATTTTTTCCACTGTTTCGAGTATGGAAACAGACCTTGCAGATCAACCGGCAGACGCTGAAATAGCTCCTGTGCTAAGAACTACATTTTGGAGTACAATCTGCCAGCGATTATCGCGGATAAGAACGCAAGCGAATCGGAGAAGCGTGTGCTCCATATGGCAAATCGACTCGGAAAGAAGCGAGTATAACACATGCATCACTTTCCACCATCGGCCACGTACGAAGATAATGATGGATAATTTCATCCATCAGCATAGCAACGTTTCCCAGAAAAAAAACTGCTTGGTTTCCAGCATACCGGAAATTTCGCCGCAGTGAACTGAACAATTTTGTGTAATCTGATAAAGCTCTCTGAAAACAGCGCAGCAAAAATGATACGAAGTTCCTTACTTATTTTCGAGTTCATGTTCACATATTTAAATATTCACATGAAGGAACTTCAATAGTAGCAATCAAAATGTTGGAACGACGAAATTCGCGCAATAATGTGCATCTAATTATGGCTCATTGTTCCTCCTATCAAACACTCGGTCCAAACCGATAAATTTTCTGCATCTCGTTTTTGTGAAAAAAATCAACCCCGCTACAGCACTGAACGGGTTTTTAATTTGCACATTCGGACATCCAGAAGATCATGCACCTGTCAGACGCCTCGCGAGGATTGTTAAATGTTGAAGCGAACCGTACATATATTAACACTTCTTCTGTACGGAATATGTCTGCTGTCATGACCGTTGAGTCCAATTCGATGTTTATAAATCTTACGCAGAAATTAGTTGGGTCTGTGACTTTCCGGTGTATAATTGTGACTGTTTATCTTGAATTGAGATCTGGAATAGGGTTGTGTACATCCTACCTAGCAATTGTACATTTTCTTGCAGTGAATATCTTTTATTTCGAACAACACAACTTGTCTTGCTAATAACAAATATTTGAATTATAAATGCTAAGGCTGTCGGAAGTCTTGAGTAGTAATTATATGAAGAGCAAACAATTCTGGTGGACGACATAAAATGCTTGTAAGTGTATTGATTGAAGGCATGTCGATATCCTGACTGGTAGCTTAATTAAATAAATTTGTGATTCGGCGAATCTGACTGTTGTAACATGTGTGAAAGCGATTGCTTTAGATTGAGAACTAGTTTTCTAAGTTTTTTTTTACTACACCAGTGGAGGTCCAATATTTTAATTAGTCTTAGAAGTAGAAAACTAAAATAAAACAGTGCAAAATTTCTCTGTTCATGTTATTTTGTTTAACTACCTGGACATATTTTTTTCCAACAAATTGTTCTGATTTCAAACCCTGCTACGATCATACAGTTTTACGATTACATAATTGTTAATTATAGAAACTGTTTTTTTTTGAATTCTTAGTATAATTTGTATTACTAGAATCCATATTTTTTGAAGTACTATGTTTTTGAACCGAATTGTTTTCTATTGAATTTTGACAAAGGACAGCGTCTTCGTTTGCTATATACAGGTGCGATTTCAAAATTCGGGAATTAAAAACGTACCACGAACGAGGTCAGGCTGGGAACATCTATGGTCGGACCAATTTGGAACAGGTTTTCGATATTAATACTCTTACTGCTTGGAAATATTTGCTATACTACATTAATATTAACAGTTTACTTTGCATTTTCCAACCATGTGCCCTCTTCACATAACCAGAATTAGTATTGAACTGATTTGCATGCAGTGCGGCTTGTTAACGCTGGATGACTTTGATCATCGTGATTTTGACGAAATTATCAGCACCTTCACTAACACCAACGAACTAAATGGCTCCTCTCAGGGTTTCCAAGATTCAAGCATAGATACTAAGAAGTATATGTGGATTACAAAGAAGCTGCTGTCCAAAATTTAAAGCCAAAATTATCCATGATTTTGACAATAGTTGTTTAATCCTATGTCAACAATTCGAAAAACCGCATATGGCTGTCCCTTTCAGTTATTTTTTTAAAATTTCATAGCTTTTCGATAGTTTTTCGTTAGTAATCTTATATTATATCATTTCGAAGTTATGTTTGTAATGTTGTTGATAATTTCAAGTCACCAATTTTACCAAATCTATTATAGAAAATAATTATCAGTTTTATCCTTTGCCCTTTTGTTGTGTTTTTTTTTAATTTTATAATATATTGAGGTACACTGCTTAAGTTCTAAGATGTCGACGGCATTTTTTGTGTTAATTCGATGTCATGCTTTCTCTTATTTTTACCATTAATTTGTAATTGTGGATTATATTTTTATTATTTTTAATTTGATATCATTGTGTGATTGTTCCCTACCTTTGGTTGGTGGGCTTGACGGTATTGCAAACATCATCACATACAATCAATTAGCGTTACAATTTGATAAAGATATGCGTTACAGTTTTTAGTTTCATAATTGAATTAAATGAATAATATATGGAACGACTTGAATAAGATGTTGATTGCATTACGCTCCAACATCCGGGGTTGGAGAGGCCGGTAGGGCTTAACTGAGCTCTTTTTTATGTTTTATTTTCATACTACCGGCCCTTATTACCAGTGTGAAGTGAAAATTAAGTAGAGTAAACGTATCCCAATTGGGTTTCACACGATGACAATAAATGAACGGTAAATCAAATCCATCTTTGACGTTTATTGGTGGTTTGTGTACCATGGAATACTGTGGAATGAAATAGAATATTGTAGAATATAATAAAATAATAATGACCGAACCAATGAGCAAACCACTGATAGCTGTCAAACGATGTTCATCCAGTTTATATTGTGAGGATGTATCGTTTGGGACCTGATGGGTGAGATGATGTGTGAATGAAATGTAAGAGTGAGTGCATGCAAGAACGGTAATAAAGGCCACCGTTTCAGCTCAGGACTAACGATCGACCAATAGAAGAGATAGAAATTGGGTAACGGTACCCCCATTCATCTCAAATCCATTAGTCATTTCATGTACGAAAACCATTAGTTAGAGTGAGATCTGTTATCTCTGTTTGATAGATTAATTTCAAGAATAACATGAAATCTGGAGCATTTTTTTTTGTTCGTTAAAACAGCAGTATTGAATCATTTCTGAACTACTTTTATGTGCCATTGCTTCTTACAGACGAGGCAAAGATTTTGTATTCGATTTTATCTCAATAAATTTATTTAAAGTCGAGTAATCGGTAAAATAACATGGTGACTCTACTAATGAGATGACTATTGGCACACAAATTTTAGTTAGAATCTATTAGAATAGAAATAGTAACTCAATGTTGTGATGCTTGCTTGTGGAATATATGTAGGTATGTATGCATGTGTGTATGCGTATGTGCCTGTGTGTATGTATGTGTTTTTGTGTGTACAACATACATTATACCGTTCCCTCGGGTGTGTTGTATCAAATTGGTTGTGACACATTTCGATTGCGAGTCAGTGTACCAGATGTTCAAAAGTGCCTGAGCGGATGGTAATATACTGTCAAGAATCAACCGAAGATAACGAAATGTGAACATGCTGTAGCAATACTATTAAACCCAAGTGTTATTATCATTTAAATAAAAACGCATGTCCTCAGTTCTTATCCGTCAAACCATGATGAGCTGCTCTACAAAGATCAATGAAACATTAATTTTTTTTTTATTTTATTTTTTTAATTTTTTTAATTTTTTATTTTTATTTTTTTTTTTTTGGAAACGGATGACTGGATGAGGAACAAGAAATGCGAAAATGCTGAAAGAATTAGAAAGGAATATTGGTAAGAATATAAACACCATTGCATACAACTAACTTTTACATTTAAGGAAGCAACATAACATGCCAGCAAAAGTACGGAGTGAAAAATGACAACAAAAGACACGAATCACAGATGAAAAGAACACTGGAATTAAGGTAAAACAGAATACAAACTATGAACAAAGGTAAGAAAACCAACATGAAGAAATAATAGAAACTGCTGGGTAACAATGTAATTTCCTCATATGGAAAGAGGCGTTTATATGGCGCGCATGCGCTAATTCGGCCTGATACAAATTAACGGGGAGGGCAATACATTTTGGACAGGGCTGTAAAAAGCTGATTGGAACCCTTTCCCCACCAAAATGTAATATAAGGAATATAAGGATATCATTGTGTGATTGTTCAGATATTTTAGTAACATTTTTGAAACGTTTTGTTTATCTAGGGGCTGGGGTCCACTAGGAGATTGATAGTACCTATTAGCTCTCTCCGGACAGTACCAGCCTAGATGCCGTGTGGAATCCGGCGGAAAAAAATGAACCAAGAATAGATCCACTGGGCTCCTGCTTCCATGTCGTAAAAGGCGACAATTGCAGGAGTTTTTTTTTTTCATTTCAGTTATCAGATATTTTCAATGTTTTACTTCTGATTACTCTATTTTACTAAATCATCTCTTTATTCAACCTATCAATTTTCGTCTAGCTTCGTAGAAAAGTTTTATTAGGAATGATTTCTTCTTCCATGTTATTGATTGTCTTTCAGGATTATAAAATGAATGATAAAAATCAACCATTGCGCAAATCCGTTTATATTACAAAGTTAATAACAGAGATGACATGTATCGGTATATTGAATACATAGTAAAAAACGTGTTTAATCCACCTAGCAGTGAGATGATACCTTTTTTTTTTATCAATCCGCATGTGTTTTTTGCATGAATATTCTTTGTTGTTTCAGTTTTCATGACATTATTCTAATGTCCGTCGTTTTAAGTGGCAATTTGAGATTTTAATCACTCATTACTCTGTAATGTCGAAACTGGAAATCGGATCGAATTTGAATCTAAAAGTATTACAATCGACTAAACATTCCATGATATGTCGAAGTAATTTCCACTTTAGAATTTAGGGTAATTTAAGGTACTTCCAGAGCCGGTATTCAGGAACCAGCATAACTCAAATCGATTCGTATGGCCATATGACGAATAAGTTGCAATATTTTTGAGTCCAATTTTAAAGCTTTTCGGGATTGTCATCTTCTATATAGCTTTAAATTTTAAAAATTCATCATCCTACAATTCTAGAATCAGACGTCAAAATTGGATAAAATTGGATTTATTTTAATTGAACTTTTTTTCTGAAATTTGATTTGGCTTTTTTTTTAGAACACATCAATCCCCGAAAAAATTTGAGTGAAATTATTTGTCACACGCGCATTTGCTGATCTCGACGAACTGAATCGAATGGTATATGGTTGTTAGATTTTTCCAGCATTTATTGATGTAAATAGTTTAAATTAATAAAATTATAGAATTGCTTTCAACTCGAAAATGCTTTACGTATGGTATATTCTAACGATTATGTTGCCAAAAACGAACCGTGCTAAAATCGGTCCGAGGCAAAATATCATGCTGTACACAGTATTTTGCGTACTTAGAAACAAATGTATGTAACGGTATAAAAAATCGTGTTTTACGTTGCTCCCAAGCCTTTCTTTGCCATACAGCGCTCAGAACTTCTACTGCTGGAATATGGGGGAAAAGTCGCGTACACAAAAAATTCGATATCTCCGTTAAAAATGGACGGATTTCAACAATCTATGGCTTGTTGGATAGCTATTACCGTGCGGAATCTAAGTCTGAAAACATATTCTGTTTTCAAGGTCAATTGTGACAGACACTGTCAAAAAACTGAAAATTTTGACATAAAACTTCGTATAACTCAAAAAAGTAAACATCCGATCTCAAAACCATCCAATAGCGTTACGGGTGACGGGGAGACCTTTCATTTGCGACTAGTTTGATCAAAATCGGTCCAGCCATCTCTGAGATCTCGACCTCTTAGTTGACAACACACATACAGACACACACACATACACACACACACACACACACAGACATTTGCTCAGTTCGTCGAGCTGAATCGATTGGTATATGACATTCGGCCCTCCGGGCCTCGGAAAATTTTTCGAAAGTTTGAGCGAATTCTATACCTATTTTTTATATATATAAAAAAAGGTAAAACACTTGATATTAATATTTCAAACAGTAAATTAATATTTTTCTCGGTAGCCGGCTGCCCAGATCAACTAATATAACCAATTAATAATTTTGATAAATAATTAAAATAATAAAGCGGAAATAATAAAGAATCAAGACGCGTGTGAAATCTGTTGACCTTTGTTTGGTGATTTAAAATGATTTTATAATAACTGTTTAGAATATTTCAATGCAATGAATCAACTTTTTTGTCTAAATCCTATTTGCTCGTTTATTTTGTATCACGTAGTTTATTTTAAAAAAACGTGCTTAATTCACCTAGCAGTGAGATGATACCCTTTTTTTTATCAATCCGAATGTGTTTTTTTTTGCATGACTAAAAAAACGCGAAAGGTAGATGCATAAACGAGTGACTGCATACTCGACAGCCGGCTGTCCGGAGTTTTGTCAATTTCGGAGATTGACTGTTTCGTGCATTATATTGCCAGCACAAAGTAACACATAAAACGATAATACTTTAAAACATTCTTGGTAGCCGGCTACCCAGAGCAATAAACACATGATAACATTATCAAAACATTTACTAACAAAGTATCCTCTCCTGTGATGCATGTGGGAATGCAGAGGATTCCTCGGTTCTTAGTAGCAACATGCATCGAACTAACAATCCTTTCCTTCCCAAGTAGATCTGCATTCGGACGTGGCCGGCGTCGGTATTGATCAGCATGCATGGTTCAATACAGTTTGCACAGTGTGAAACAATGTGTTATTCCCAAACATGTTACTTCAAAAAATCATTTTGCAATCTCAATTGGTCCAGATCAATAACGGAGTAGCAACACACGGGCGGTCTCTAATGATAATGATAATGATAATTTTTGAAACGTTTTGTTTATCTTTGAATCATAATTGTTGCACAATTTTGATTATATTGTTTTGAAACATCAGGTAACTGAAGATAGATTCATAGCATTATGTGATATCTCCTTTAACTGCGTTTCCTTTAATTCTTAGATGATCACGATTTTCCGTTTAGTTCAATTTTCGATAAAAAACATCAAAAAAATAGGGAGCAAAATTACCGGTCTTGAAAAAGAACTTCAATAAAATAAAAAATGGTGTTTTTTTCTAAATCGACTAAATTTTTGGAATCGATGTTTTTCAGTGTAGGATTTCTATGTCTATGTTCTTGAGTAAATATTTTTTATCATTTTGTTCGGTATATTTGGTATCTCTATTGTATCTACATTTTTATGATATTTGTTTGTTAGTTCTCGTCATTTTTGTAATTCATTTCTCATATTGCTGTCTTATTTGATTCAAATTTTGGTATTGCAAATTGGAACAGTCTTCAGATTAGTTTGGAAAATTACGTTGTCACTTATTCAGCAATTTCTGGGAAAATTGCGTTATCATTATTTTCATTCCCGATAATTCTAGAACCGGAGGTCAGATCCGGACAACATTTCCAATTTCGACGAATTGATATATGACTCCCCGAGCCTCGGTTCAAAATTCGATTCTCAGAGTAAATTCATAGTCATCCTATATCAAAAACGTGCTTAATCCACCCAGCAGTGAGATGATACCTTTTTTTATCAATCGCATGTGTTTTTTGCATGAATATTCTTCGGTGTTTCAGTTTTCATGACATTCTAACCACAATTCTAATGTCCGTCGATTCAAGTGGCAATTTGAGATTTTAATCACTCATTACTCTGTAATGTCGAAACAGCAAATCGGATCGAATTTGAATCTAAAAGTGTAACAATCGATTAAACATTCCATGGTATGTCGAAGTAATTTCCATTTTAGAGTTTAGGGTAATTTAAGGTACTTCCAGAGCCGGTATTCAGGAACCAGCATAACCCAAGCCGATTCGTATGGCCATATGACGAATAAATTGCAATATTTTTGAGTCCAACTTTAAAGCTTTTCGGGATTGTCATCTTCTATATCGCTTTGAATTTTAAAAATTCATCATCCTACAATTCCAAAATCGGAAGTCAGAATTGGATTTATTTTAATTTGAACTTTTGTTTTTGAAATTCGATTTGGCTTTTCTTGAGAAAACGATTGAGCTTTGAGAGCGGTGTAGCCGAAGTCAGACAAACTCATCTGAGTAGCTTTTGTACATTTGTTTCAAAATGTTTGAAAATCAATGTATATAGACATCTTTGAGAAATCGTAGTGCGTATTAAATTTTTGGGTGTCTTCCGAAACGAAAACTGAATACAACCAAAAATGAAATAAGTTTATTTGGTTAACGACTATCCCAATCTGCTAACCCGATAAACCTAATTAATTTATGTGAAATAAACATTTTTATACTAATCACCCTGTATCTCCGAAACCGGAAGTTGGATCTGACTGAAAAACAAGATGTTTCATAGAATCTTAAAACTTTTCATTTGAATCTTAGATGATTTTTAGATTTCATTTGAATCTTAAATCGGTTCAGTCATCTACGAGAAAAATGAGTTACACAGTTTTAATTTCGTTTCACATATTATCCTGTAGTTCCGGAATCAGAGGTCGGAACCAAACATAATTCAGGAACCTTGTTTGGGAGTATACGACTTTTCATATGAATCTGAGTTTGTCATCTCCGAAAAAAATGAGTGAAATTATTTGTCACACACGCATTTGCTGATCTCGACGAACTGATTCGAATGGTATATGGGTGTTATGTTCTTCCAGCATTTATTGCTGTAAGTAGTTTAAATCAATTTAATTATGAAATTGCTTTCAACTCGAAAATTCTGCCATTAATTCTGCCATGGTTTACATATGGCATATTCGAACGATTATGTTACCAAAAACGGACTGTGTGCTAAAATCGGTCCGAGGCAAAATATCATGCTGTACACAGTCTTTTGGGTACTTAGAAACAAATGTATGTAACAGTATGAAAAATTGTGTTTTGTGTTGCTCCCAAGCATTTCTTCGCCAGACAGCGCTCAAAACTTGTACTGCTGAAATAGGAGGAAAAAGTCGCTTACACAAAAATTTCGATATCTCCGTTAAAAATGGACGGATTTTAACAATCTATGGCTTGTTGGATAGGTATTACCGGAATCTAAGCCTGAAAATATATTCTGTTTTCAAGGTCAATTTTGACATAAAACTTCGTATAACTCATAAAGTAAACATTCGATCTTAAAACCATTCAATAGCGTTCAGAAGACCTTTCATTTGCGACTAGTTTGATCAAAATCTGTCCAGCCATCTCTGAGATCTCGACCTCTTAGTTGACAACACACATACACACACACATACACACACACACACACACACACACACACACACACACACACACACACACACACACACACACACACACACACACACACACACGGACATTTGCTCAGTTCGTCGAGCTGAATCGATTGGTATATAACATTCGGCCCTGCGGACCTCGGAAAATTTTTCTAAAGTTTGAGCTAATTGTATACCTATTTTTTATATTTATAAAAAAAGGTAAAAAGGCAAAAAACATTCAAGCGATTTTCACATTAAACGTTAAGCCGGCAAACTGATAGGATATGTAGTCACGAAGCGGAATATACAGAAAACTGAGCAATTTATTCGTTGAAAGTTTTATTCTAAAAAAATATTAAGGTCAAAATTTCGTCATAGTCAGACACGGAATTCGTGGAAAAAGGCCATCAGCCATGGTAGTGACATTCGCGAGAACATCTCATTTAACCTGTTTTCATACACGGAACGACCGAAATCAGCATTTTCGCGAAAAATTTAGTTGATTTGCTGATTTTAGTTAGTTATTTTTTGAGACAACTAAAAAAATCTTACTTTTGCTGATTTAGATTTTTTATTCTCATTCCCTTAATAATAATAAAATATTTGTTGAAATGACTATTTTTTTTAGTTGAATTCACAAATTAAACGTACTGTCATTTCTTAGCTAAGGCACACTTCATATCCAGTCAACTAATTTTTTAGTTGAATTAAAGAAATATAATGTTGTTTTCAACCAATATGAATGGTTGAATTGGCTTCTGCAATCTGCAGCTATATGGCGCCCTGTCACCGAAACGGTAACACCTTAATGACTACTAGCCACTAGATGGCACACTACTGCCGAAAAAAATTCAGACGCGGTTGTCTTTTCTATATTGGCAGGTATAAATACGATGTTGTGTTGGAGAAAAAGACATAAACGAAACGTAAACATCTTTTTGAATTTTTTTTCTTCTAAATCACTGTTTCTTCATTCTCACTGAAAACTTTGAGCACTCGGAAAACAAAAACCGAATACAAATAGTACACCGGACGGCGCAGCTCGGAAGGTTTGAAGATACAAAAAACCTTCATCACAATTAGAGTGAAACATTCGAAATTCACATCACTGTTCCGCGTAAAAACATTATTACGCACAATCGCTTCAAGTGCGCACAAATTCTGAATAAATACACTTTCCACTAACAGTTTACGTCATTTTAACATATCGGTTTAGAAAATTATATAGGGATATATCGTAACACATGCGAAAAACATCTAAACAATTTGCGAGCAGTTTCAACAAGACTGTCCCTTTTAGCTTTTTAATGGATTGTTTTGCTTTGACACTGCTGTCCTTCAGTAATGACGGTGATAGATAAATAGAATCAAAGTTTCTGATTTTAATAACGAAATTAGTTGTCAATGAGAATTTCGTGTTGGATTGAAATATTGCTGGTTTGTGTCCAGAATATTCGCCAACTAAACACATTCTCTAAAAATAAGAGTTTTTTTCAGCACAGTAAATTCTACATTTTAACTAATTTTATAGTTATTTTGGAAATTTTGTTGTTAGAATCAACTAATTCAAAAACAGTAATACGAATTAGGCGCAGAGCTAATTTCGGTCGTTCCGTGTAATTAATTAGTTATACATTTAAATCCGAAACAAAACAACGCCAAGTGGACAATTAAAATTCATCGCCAGCAGAACATATGCTACCGAAGCTACAGATTAGTTCCCAATTCACACACCACACAAGTTTCTCGAAACGAGCGCGGCTTCTCCACCATTTTGTAAAATGAATGGCTGGTCGTAAAACATGATGTCGATTGTTCCATCATTGATAAACTTTGGTCGTAAGTGGAACTCACCGCGATAACCCATTATCGAAACACTATTCGGTGACAGGAAATTAAGTAGCAACAGTTGTGATTAGATTTTATCTTGTAAAATCCATTTGCTGACCGGTTCCCGACTGATTGACGAAGTGTGCCCGGTACGTAATCTTCAAGTGTCCACCGTTGAAAGGATGTCCTTCCATTTCGCTAATGGGAGGTGATCAATCGATAAATTAGCACCAATCAATTTCACACGCCTTCTCGTACCACCGCATGTTAGGCAAGTTACATCCCCGCGGGACCTGAACGTGACTTTGAATAGTATGAATATACGAATGCGCAACTCGTTAAAGTCATCACTTTAATAAAATCGATGTAGTTACACCTTCTCTCTCGCACTGCCGTTCTCATTGGCTTGGCCGATTGGTTTCGCACGTCAGAATATAAATTGCTTCTTTTTTTCTCGCGCGAAAAAATTGCCTATTCCAAATGCCTATCTGCATTCACAAACTATCAACCATAACGTGAAATCATGGCCCATCAGGTGAATTTATGATCTTGTTCATTGGCAGCATAATCGAACGGCTGCGTTTCTACAGTTATTTTATAGACGATGCCAGATCGGAGAGGTGTTGTTTCTGCGTTGAATGCCTGGAAGCATTTGGATGGTTCATTGGTGCAATTTATTTGCTGGCGTGTTGTTGTAGCTGTACTCACACCGTTAGCGCAATTATTGCACGGGTAACAACTACTAGAATATGTTGGAGAGTCGATAGGATATGCAATTAGTGGTTACAGTATATCGTGTTACGGATTTTCATCATGAGATTGTTGTGATTTTGTTATAGCCTTGAAAACAACTTTTTCATAAAAAAAAACTTTTAAAATCAGTTCGGTCATGAGTTGTTTTTGATAGGTATCAAGCAGAATAATTCCTATATATTGAAAATTCAGTGCGTAGGGTGTTTTTTTTTGTGTGTCACATCTTCCGATATGAGTCAAAGTGTCAAAGTCACTTCTGATGTTTTGTTCTGTAATCTTTGTCAAATCGGATGTTCTCGGGGGTAAGTCAAAATCACCGTTTTTCGATATGATATATTCGTATTCGTCCGGGGAACAATGGTCTTAACAAATCGATTGTTTGTCGAGGTGTATGGCATGTTGCACCGTGCTGTTGAAACCATTTCCACGAACAAGGGGCACTTCGTTCGTGGTTCGTCTCGTCATCCATTGCCGCATCGATAGTATTGTTGTCGATTTCCGTATTCTTTTCGTTGTTAATTGCTGTAGATGCACCTTGTTGTACATTGGTTGCAGTTGCTGGTTGGTTGGAGGGTAAGTTGTTAACTGCAGGTGGTGTACTTTGTTCTATAGGAGACACTGATGGTTTCGTTGAGGGGGATGCTTCATTGTTGCTGGTGGCTGTCACAGGTGTACTGGGGTTGCTTGGGGTTGGTGTGAAGGAAGCACCGTTGTCCTTTGGTGTAGTTGTCTCCTTGTCCAGTTTATCACATGGCTTACCGTAGTGAACAGCTTTTTGGCAATATTGACATGTGGCCATCTGATTGTCATAGGTAACAAGTGATTTGCACGGAATTCTTGTATCTTGACCGAAAGCCACATAAGAATGTATATGTCTCTTCAAGCGCATGCGTAACAAACGTACGCCATTTAGAATACCGGGGAAAAAGTTCTTCCACTTTTCTTTTTCAATAGAGAGAATCTCCGTATTGGGACATAGTTTTGCGAATATATGAATCGGTGACGCTTGAAGGAAGATCATGCACACGCACTTCTATAGCACTATCTTCCATATATACTGGAATGTTGTACTTAATATTCTCGTGCTCCACATAGTGCACATTGTTATTGTCTTTTGCGAATTGAATTGCATCCAACTCTTTATAAAACGGAATGTAAACAACGTTATTTGTCTTATTGCATTGAAGTAAATGCACACGTTTAATGTCAAGATGCATTTGCTCCTTAAGCAAACCTTCAAGTTTTCGTATCGAAGGTCGAATTTTGCACTGCCTGAAGTCAACAACAATTGTATTCTTTCGTGTCGGCGGTAGCTTTTGTTCGTTTGGTTCACTCATTTCGTGGTCGTTCTATTGTTCACTACACAATACTGTACTTGGTTTCTTCTGTCCCGAACGTAAGCGATTTTTTTTATCGACTGACTGAGATGTGAAAGCGAACTGATTAGTCGATTTGACAATTATGTGAAAAGTTATTGGGTTGCCCGATGCTTCCACTTTAAATGTCCCATCCTGCACTATTTAACTTTCATTTGCTCCGCGTTATTTTGTGGTAGAGTATGTTTGTCGTCAATAAGTCATGCTTTAGTGCATCTGTATTTGTACAATTCCAGAAGCGAAGCAGTAAAAGTTCAAAATTATCATAATCAATCATCTAATACGAACGATTATTGATTGATTGATTCTGAAGTGTAAAAGAAGCATTTCATTTTTATTTGTTTTCACCTCCTCCAGTTACGTCTCTGCCATAACCCACCCGCTTTTTTTGTTCCTGAAGAAGGCAAATTCGCCAAATTCGTTAGAACTTCATCCCATAGAATCAATTTTAGCGAATATGAAGAGTAAGGACGATAGTAAGGGGTATATTTGAAAGTGTGGAAGAAAGATGGTGCCAAGTGTTGTCCTGGATTTGATATGTAGCGTCAAATGCAAGGTGCAGGCATTTAACCTAGGAGAAATATTTACTAAAATGTTGAATTACAAAACGTCGATGAACAAAAGGTCGAAAGATTTATCTGCCGAATGCGACCAGTGTCCAAATATGACAAAAAAGTCGAACAAACCAAACATCGAATATAACAAAATGTCGAATAAAACAAAAAATCTAATATGCTGCATCGCATATATTTTTATACAAGGTGAAATGCATTTACGCACAGAGTGTGGGACTCTCCACAGGACCCAACGATTGATCTAGTCTAAACCGACGGAAAAGTTCCCCGGAGCTGGAAGTTTCCCCGGGACCGACGCTCCCGAACTCCGTCAAAGGTTCGAACGGCAGGATGCCTGGGTCGGTCCAGTGATTCCGGTTGGAGGATGACTTCCGGTTCACTGGCGCCCCGACGATCCGTACCGGAGTTACGTCGCAATCTACTCATCTAATCCCCGTCGAAGGATCTAGACTACGCCGACGGAGAGCTCCCCGACACCGATTCTCGTGTTTTGCCACACGGGACTTTCGAGTGAGTGCCGAAGTCGATCCTGTGATTCCGGTTGGAGCGTGACTTCCGGATCACTGGCGCCCCAACTTTGATACTGTGGCTTCTACTCGGCTAGTCCCCGACGAATGAATTCCTCGGCGATGGAAGTTCTTCCGTAATCGTTGCTTCCAATACCCGTGAACGAATCGATCGGCAGGATGTCTGGGTCGCTCCAATGATTCCGGTTGGAGAATGGTTTCCAGTGAACCGGCGCCCTAACGATCCTTACCGGAGCTACGTCGCAATCTACTCGTCTAATCCCCGGCGAAGAATTTAGACTACACCGACGGAGAGTTCCCCGACAACGGAAAAAAAACTCCCGAACCGACGCTTGTTCACTGATCCCTCTTTAGCGAGCGGCGGTCGCGGCTGCCTGTTGTTCTGCGCTCCAATTCCGCTGCGAGATGCCCGCGATTTGGGAGGTCGCGGTCGACATTGCGTTCCAGTTCTCCTCACTGTGGCACATCCTCTGGACTAGGTTCTCTGGTGTAGTTTCTGTGCCACATACATCCAGTAGACCAGGGGTTCCCAAACTATTTTGGGTCATGAACCCCTTTACTAAAATTAACTTTGGCCTCAGACCCCCATCAACAAATTCCTTTGAAAATTCAATTTCTTGCTTTTTTAATATTGACGTAAAATACTTACCAATTTCTGCGGAAGGTCAAATAAATACAACTTTTAAGGCGTAAATATTTAAAATAACAACTTATATCAAACAATAGGGAGTCGATTTCTAGACCTCGTCGACCCCCATAGTCAGTTTTCGTTCAAGTCGATCCCCACAAAAAGGATATCGACTCCAAGGGGTCTATATCGACCACTTTGGGAGCCCCTGCAATAGACCATTCCTTTGTGCCGCAAAGCGGGAACAGGCAAACAGGACGTGTTCTGCATCGCATATATTTGCTGAGTATCAACTGTAATATTAACTGTAGATGGACTTGAAAATCTTTAATTTTATATAGGAGCAAAATAATGAAAGGCGTTTGTATAGTTTTTCTCCTGCTTACAAAGTTGATAATGACAGGTTTCATGTACAGTCAATTATAGAGAGCATACAATTGATCGTACTTAGACATACCACAGATCTGATCAGATACCCGAGAATATGAATTCTTTTCTGCAAATTAGTTCAATAATTCATAAATTGATCTGTTATCATTCTATCATTTGTGATGGAGCATTCTCAATGATTCTATTGTTTGAAAGACAGGAAGTGTGTTAATTCCACTTTTACATAATGAGTTCACTTATTGTGTACACATTCGTGCCGTGACTATCGGATCGATCGGACGTAAATTCTGCTTTCTCCAATCGCGTGGTGAATTGTTTTATTCCGTTATCAAGGTCATTCCGTATTCTATTGTGTGCATCAGTGCGGTCGAGTGATAGTTCTAATTAATCCGTTCTCAAGGCCGACTGTGAGCTTGTGTAAAGCAGCACTGCGTGTGGTACCGTTAGCCAGCGCCAGCGCTGGGCGCTGCGTATATATCGTTGTACATTAGAAACAGTGATAAATATATATAGTGATAAAAAGATTGGTTTCATTGGACAGTGTAGTGAGAGACTAAAAACAAAGTGCTTTTTCCTCAAAGAGGTTTTTTGCACTTTATTGAACTGGAATATTCACCGGTTGCCTAGGACCGGGCCTTGTCGGCCGATCACCCTTCGAGAGCTAAAGCTAAGTATTTTTTTTCTTTTTCCCTGTTGTTCAGTACCATTAGATTTTTATTGCCCCCTAATATTTACCCGCACGGACACATTTCCGTGCCATGACAAAAGGCACAGAATTGCCTGACCTTCCCCTAGATGATCAAATGGATGCTTCTGATGGCAATAAATCTCGCATTAGAAGCTATCCCGATGGGCTTGCACTCCCGGCCGGACCGTATGCGGTTTACATCCGGACCAAAGCCAACGGTAAAAAATTGAACCTTCTAAGACTTTCTAATGACCTGTCCTCGCGATACAATACTGTACAAAAAATTGAGAAAGTACGCCCGGACAAGCTTAGGGTCTTGTTAGCCAGTGCAAAACAGGCTAATGAGATCGTTCGAAGTGAGCATTTCACGCGGGAGTATCGCGTATACGTACCAGCTCGCGAAGTCGAGATAGACGGCGTGATCACCGATCCGAGTCTGACTTGCGAGGACGTTCTTAAGCATGGGGCAGGCGGTTTTAAAAACCCCCTACTCAAGAACGTTAAGATACTGGACTGCAAGCAATTGCGTTCAGTATCGACCGCTGAGGATGGGACTAAATCCTATATCCCATCAGACTCGTATCGGGTGACTTTCGCTGGCTCGGCTTTGCCTAATTACGTCCTCCTGGACCGAGTCCGTTTACCTGTTCGTCTTTTTGTGCCGCGGGTCATGAACTGCACCAATTGCAAACAATTGGGACATACAGCATCCCATTGTTGCAATAAATCCCGGTGTATAAAGTGTGGAGGGAGTCATGCGGATAACTCCTGCAGTGGAGACAATGAAAAGTGTCTCTACTGTAAGGAGGGGCCGCATGACCTCTCTGATTGTCCCGTGTACAAATTGCGTAAGGATAAAATGAAGCGTTCACTCAAGCAACATTCCAAACGCTCTTTTGCAGAAATGTTGAAATGTGCTACGCCACCTACCGAAAATCCTTACGCTTACTTGTCAACTGACGAGAGCGAATATGATGACCCCCTCGAAGGTACATCTTCGGCTGTCCCTCATAGCTCATCAATTAGAAAGAGAAGAAATAAATCTTCTCAAAAGCTCCCTAGTAAGGGTTCGAAGATGTCCTCTGATGGGTTCCGAAAAATTACAACAACTGGTAGTGATGGCAAAAAACCAGAGAAAAAAGCTCCAGGCCTTGGAAAATTAAATTCCGAGCAAGAATTTCCATCACTTCCTGGGACTTCAAAACCCCCGAAAGTCCCTAAAGATCAGTCAGAAAATTTACCAAATACTGGGTTTGTTAAATTCTCTGATATTGTTATTCCTACAGTTAAAACATTCTTGAAGCAGTTGACTGCAAAATGGCCCCTTCTTTCAGCGATCGTATCCTTCGATGGCTAAGACACCCACCGAGGTCACGGATACAATCACTGTTATACAGTGGAATTGTAGAAGTATCATCCCAAAAATAGATCCTTTCAAATTTCTAGTAAATAATCTGAAATGTGACGCATTTGCATTGTGCGAAACTTGGCTAACTTCTGAAATACCCTTAAACTTCCACGATTTTAACATTATTCGTCTGGATCGAGATGATTCCTATGGAGGAGTACTTTTGGGGATCAAAAAGTGCTATTCTTTCTATCGCATTAACCTCCCCTCGATACCAGGTATTGAAGTTGTCGCATGTCATGTTACAATCAAAGGCAAGGACCTTTGCATTGCTTCCATCTACATTCCTCCAAGAGCCTCGGTTGGGCATCGGCGGCTCAATGATATCATAGAGCTTCTTCCCGCACCGACGTTGGTTTTAGGAGACTTTAACTCACACGGTACGGGATGGGGCTGTCTTCACGACGATAACAGATCAACTATGATCCATGATATCTGCGACAACTTCAATATGACAATCTTGAATACGGGGGAAATGACACGAATTCCTGCACCACCAGCAAGACCAAGTGCGCTGGACTTATCCCTTTGCTCGACATCGCTACGGTTGGGTTGCACGTGGAAGGTAATCCCTGATCCCCACGGTAGCGATCATCTGCCTATCGTAATTTCAATCGCCACCGGATTAAGACCATCGGAAACAATCAATGTTTCGTATGACCTCACACGAAACATTGATTGGAAATGCTACGCAAATTTGATATCTGAGAATCTAGAAACAACACAAGAACTTCCTCCGGAGGAAGAGTACACGTTTTTGGCTGGCTTGATTCTCGACACCGCGACTCAAGCTCAGACGAAACGTGTACCCGGCGCGAAAACTAACATCCGTCCCCCCAACCCGTGGTGGGACAAAGAGTGCTCAGAATTAAACGCGGAGAGAACTTCATCATTTGTCGAGTTTAGGAAAAACGGAACACCTGATAATTTCAGAAACTACGCGGCATTAGACGCTAAAATGAAAAGCTTGATTAAAGCGAAGAAAAGCGGTTATTGGCGTCGATTCGTAGACGGATTATCGAGAGAAACATCAATGAGCACTCTTTGGAACACAGCCCGACGAACGCGCAACAAAAACACCACAAACGAAAGCGAGGAATATTCTAACCGCTGGATATTCGATTTCGCTAAAAAAGTATGTCCTGACTCTGTTCCGGAACAGACAATCATGCGCGTCGCTTCATCAAACAGAAACGAAACACCTTTTTCGATGGTCGAGTTCTCACTTGCGCTTTTATCGTGTAACAATAAATCTCCGGGGTTAGACAAAATCAAATTCAACTTGTTGAAAAATTTGCCTGACTCTGCCAAAAGGCGCTTATTGAATTTATTCAATAGGCTTCTTGAGGATAATATTGTCCCACATGACTGGAGACAAGTAAGAGTTATCGCCATTCAAAAACCAGGGAAACCAGCCTCCGATCACAATTCGTATCGGCCGATTGCTATGCTTTCCTGTATCCGGAAATTGTTCGAAAAAATGATTCTGTTTCGTCTAGACAATTGGGTCGAGACTAATGGCTTACTTTCAGATACACAATTCGGCTTCCGCAGGGGCAAAGGAACGAACGATTGTCTTGCGTTGCTCTCAACCGAAATTCAAATGGCATTTGCTCGTAAAGAACAAATGGCGTCAGTTTTCCTAGACATCAAGGGGGCTTTTGATTCAGTTTCCATAAACATCCTATCTGAGAAGTTGCATCAGCATGGTCTTTCACCAATTTTGAATAACTTTTTGTATAATCTGTTGTCCGAGAAATACATGTATTTCGCGCATGGTGAATTGTCGACAATACGATTCAGCTATATGGGTCTTCCTCAGGGCTCATGCTTAAGCCCCCTTTTATACAACTTTTACGTGAACAACATTGATGAATGTATCAACACATCTTGCACGCTAAGACAACTTGCCGACGACAGCGTTGTGTCCATTATAGGACCCAAAGCTGCCGATCTCCAAGGACCATTGCAAGATACCCTCGACAACTTGTCGACATGGGCTCTTCAAATGGGTATCGAGTTCTCTACGGAGAAAACTGAGCTGGATGTATTTTCAAGGAAGCGAGAACCAGCACAATTACAGCTTCAACTAGGGGGTGAAACCATAGCTCAGGTCTTCACATTTAAATATCTCGGGGTCTGGTTCGACTCCAAAGGCACCTGGGGATGTCACATTAGGTATCTGAAACAAAAATGCCAACAGAGAATCAATTTTCTTCGTACAATAACCGGATCATGGTGGGGTGCCCACCCAGGAGACCTGATCAGGTTATACCAAACAACGATATTGTCCGTGATGGAATACGGATGCTTTTGCTTCCGATCCGCGGCGAACACTCATTTCATCAAGCTGGAAAGAATTCAGTATCGTTGTTTGCGTATTGCCTTAGGTTGCATGCAGTCGACTCATACGATGAGTCTCGAAGTGCTCGCGGGCGTCTTACCGTTGAAAAACCGATTCTGGGATCTCTCATATCGATTGCTAATCCGATGCGACATCTTGAATCCGATGGTGATTGAAAACTTCGAAAGGCTTGTCGAGCTCAATTCTCAGACCCGTTTTATGTCCTTGTATTTTGATTACATGGCTCAGAATATTAATCCTTCTTCGTTTGTTTCCAATCGTGCTCATTTCTTGGATACTTCTGATTCTACTGTGTTTTTCGACACATCCATGAGAGAAGAAATTCGTGGAATCCCGGATCACGTGCGCCCTCAAGTGGCCCCAAATATTTTTTATAATAAATTTAGAACAGTCAACTGTGAAAAGGTGTTTTACACTGACGGTTCAAACATCAACAGGTCCACAGGCTTCGGCATCTTCAATCAAAACATCACCGCTTCTCACAAACTCAATGATCCGGCTTCAGTTTACGTCGCAGAATTAGCTGCTATTCAGTACACCCTTGAGATCATTGAAACCTTGCCCAAAGACCATTACTTCATTGTCACGGACAGTCTAAGCTCAATAGAAGCTCTCCGGGCAATGAAGCCAGGAAAGTATCCCCCATATTTCCTGGGGAAAATACGGGAACACTTGCGAACTTTATCTGAACGGTCTTATTTAATATCGTTAGTCTGGGTCCCTTCGCATTGTTCCATTCCAGGCAATGAAAAGGCAGACTCATTGGCTAAGGTGGGCGCATTAGAAGGTGATATTTATGAAAGACCAATCTGCTTCAATGAATTTTTCAGTATCTCTCGTCAGAAAACTCTCGAAAGTTGGCAAACTTCATGGAGCAATGGCGAACTGGGACGATGGCTACATTCCATTATCCCTAGGGTATCGACGAAACCTTGGTTCAGGGGGATGAACGTGAGTCGCGATTTCATTCGTGTTATGTCGCGGCTCATGTCAAATCACTACACCTTCAACGCACATCTCCGGCGTGTTGGGCTTGCGGAGAGCGGTCTCTGCACCTGTGGCGACGGTTATCAGGACATCGAGCATGTCGTGTGGTCGTGCGTAGAGTATCGTGACGCCAGGTCGAAGCTACTGGAATCCCTTAGGGCCCGAGGTAGACCGCCTGAGGTTCCGGTTCGGGATGTGTTGGCGAGTCGGGATAGTTTATATATGCTTCTCATATACCAGTACCTTAAACACATTGATATACAAGTGTAATGTGTTATCCCTCGCTCAGAAAGTATAAACTCCACCTACAGGTTCGACACTAACATCCGCCCGATTCTCTCGATCCCCGTCCCTGTCCACCATCTTCATTGGAACTAACAAGATCTTTTTTTGTCACTAACTTTTTCGTTACCCCTTCCCTGTCTCTTCACCATCTCGATGGCAACTAATTAGATCTTTATCGTTTTCAAACATTTTGTTCCCACATCCCCTTTTTACCCCGTTTCCACAATATTTACTTTTTTTTTCATTCTCTTCCGTAACATCACCATCATCGTCCACGGAAGGCCGCCCCAGTCGAAAACCAGCATGCGGGCCACCCGCCGGGCCTTCGTAGCCTGGGGGTGTTTCCCGCGGACCCACACGGACCGAAGGATGCGGCCAACATGGATCTTCGCCAACGGCATATGGAAGACCCTCATGCGATATTCAATTCACCGGCCACTACCGATAGCTTCTCGAGAATCCGCTACCGCTACATTACATAATGATACTTTTCTAGTTTTAAGTTAGTCGTAATTAAGATTAGTAAATACCCTTGGCATCTTAGAGCTTAAGCAGTGTGCCTTAAAATTATACTATAATATTGAATAAAAAAAAAACTTATTGTGTACTAATTCTGATTTCAAGACAACCGTTACAGCGGAACAATTTTCTACTCCGATGAAGTGATTCGACGGCATAAGCTGAACTATTTTTATGTCGGTAATAAGTAGTTACACATCCTTCTTCAAAAGAGCTACGATGGAGAAAAGCACGAACTCAAACGAAACTCTCCGCTTCCCTTTTAGTGCAATGGCAGCGAGCAAGATTCGATCAATCATCTGCTGCTTGCTGTGTGAGCAGAACTTCAAAATAACATTCGGTACCTAACTGATGGCAGGAAATCCATCAGATCCCAGATAAATATAATTTAGCTCAGTTCAATATCCATTACATACAGTGTGCAGCACACGCATTCAATCACTGCCACCGTTTGTACCACCATCGCGGTACAGCAGTGCCCGCTGAAAAGCTGGGAAAATACCCATCGATCTACGATTGGGCAAATGATAAAAAAAATCCCTTCTCACTCACATTTAGCGCGGTAATGAGTGCGGGCTACAATTTAGCCAAAGTTGATTGCCCAGCAAGCTGATTCTTCTGAACCCAACCAATTTCGAGGCAGATATCGTTTAGCGCAGCTCATCGCGCTAAAAGATGGTAAATTATTTCTTCTGCTTCTCTACAAGCACAATTTCTACCCGTCGATCGGAAAGTTCATGCTCCAGTGCTTTATGGTAAGAAGCTTCGTCACGCGTTGACTTCACGTGAAATCACTTTTTCACCCAATAATATCAGTCGGTTTCTAGCAGCTAAAAGCATGATGGTAACTTGGTAAGTTTTTGTAAATTACTAAATCTATTTTGTGTAACTAGTCGATCTCCGCAACGTAGAAATGTTTCCGGTACCCTATAAATACCTGATATAGCATCTCCCGTCATCATAATCATCCACGCGTAAGCGTACGGCGATGATGGAGCGAAATCTTCGCAGTTTCGGTGGCTGAATCAAAACGAAGGTGACGAACAACCGCAACACCGAAGGGGATCCGAAGAAGGCTGGAAAAAAACCCCGAACGATGCGGAGAAACGATAAAACGGGGCAAAAACGTAATGGCAATCTGTTTACAAATTGTCTAATTGCGTCCATTTGAGCATTTGCAATTGCCGTCATTTGCGAGCAAATCGATTCCGAATGGGGATAAATTGGTCTATCGGGGAAACCTAGCTGGAAATAACCGGGGGAAGTGCTACAATCGGGTGGTTTTAGTGAAATCTGGTCGAAAGGTCACCGAGACGTTCGGTGGGAGTGCATGTGCAATTGGTGCGGTAATTGTGCGTGAGCAGGTTCAGCGGGCTGAACGAAAGATGATACACTTGGGAACGTTGAATTGCCTAAATTGGTTGTAAGAGCAAAATGCCAACATTGTGATTGGCAGTATCGCACATTTATGACCGGTAAAACTCGAGAATCATCTAATCTACTTTTATGGGCGATTTTCAATATGGCCTCGAGCTTATCTTGGTTGCTTCGATTGAATACAGAGACTTGGCTTTGGTTTAACAAATCTCCAACAGGCTTTTGGAGACTGTATTAAAAGTGCAAGTTTTAAATGCCATTTTTTGATAAAAAATAATCGAATATTTAAGAACAAAGGTGAAATATTTGCTATTTAATGTAGTTACAGTTGTAATCCGATACATTTATCGTTAATTCAGTTTGTGTGGAAATGACTTGCCGTGTGACGCTCGCCATCATTTGTTGTAATTTTTGAAATGGTGATTTTAGCGCCAGTAAAATTGGTATCATCTTTTTGAAACGATAAGTTTTGACTATTGGAGCAAAATCGTCATAAGTCTCAAGCAAACATTCTGTTACTTTCCGATGTCTTTTTCGTTTGATAAAACAAGAAAATCATTAAAGGTCACAAATGTTCTTTATTAGGTTCAGCATGTTTCGCAAGAAATATAAGTAGGACTTTAGCTCGTAATCAAGTGAACGAATATGATGTTTTGATGGGAGAGATTTATCCATCAAAACAGCACTTTTGGTTCGAAATATAATTACATAGATTTTTTGCACCATCTGGTAGCTGCAAAACAATATTTTAAACTTGCCTTCCAGGTAAAACATTGTGGAATAAATCTCATGATTATTGGAAAAGTATTCGAACCAACTGGCATGTAGTAGCTTGCGAACCGCTTTTATTGTAAGCCGAAAGTGTCGTTGGTGTATCCGAAAGTTTGTATTCATAAACAACTTGGGTGCAAAGATACCCGTGTGAAACATATATGGGGTACAAAACCAACAGATTGCCTATGCGTGCAACATAAGGCACGCATTTTATTTCAGGCTCCAGAAAAAGGTCATACGGCCCAACCCCCAACATTTGCTGACCGCTGGCAATGACTGTTTCAATCGAACCATATTCATCGCTGGCACCTTTGCACGCTCGGGATCTTGCTTTATGTGGCTATCGAATCTTGTTACCAATTAATTTCTCGGGTTCTCGTTTTGGTAGTCCTCTTCAAGTAGCTCATTTGGCTTTGCGATTTTGTTTTTTCTCGTCGTTTACCACTTTCCGGCTCACGTTTGTGCCAATATGGTCGCGTCTGACCTAGTTCACCAAAAGTGGCGTCCCCCTTTCAGTAAATAGTTGACGGAGGTCTCCCAGTTAGAGTCGAAGAGTTGAAGAGTTAAATCGTAACCACAACCAGTATCCGAAAACAGTATGAACACGCCGAATAGATCGACCTCACAGCAGCATCTGCAGTTGTGGGTACCGGCGGTAGGCAATCGTGGGGTTCCCCTGCAGCAGCACACTTTAGAGCATCTGCGATGAAGTGGTATAGACGATTATGAAAAAATGGAGATCATGCTTCCCAAAAAAAAAGATCCAAACCGTTTATTATTTTTCAATTTTCTCACTCTACTCCTCTCGAAGTTCAATCAGCGATTATGGCCTGTTTTTATACGTATATTATGATGGATACAAATGTGTTACTTCGTGCGCGTCTTGTTGGCGCGCGTCTTCGCAACCCGGCTACCAGTGATATTCCCAGTACGATCCGGTTCAGTGGAACGTATTTCACTTCATGTTTCTTATTTGGAGTAAAGTTCACGAGCCAAATAACAAGGCAATGGAACATCAATCGATCGTTATTTCCGGCCATTTGCACGGATGGTATTGCAAACCGAAAGTCTACCTGCCACCGATGAAATTTAGTATATTGAAATTGAAATGAATATATTTTTATATTATATATTTCGATCTTTTGAATACATGATGTTGATAATAAGCTATTTTTGGATATGCCATTTCCCGAAAGAATTGCTTCTTGCTTCAATCTATTTAGCTGTTTGCTTTACATTCTGTAAATGTTGGCTTAGATTTGTACTCTATCGTTCTATCAGTAAAAAATCATTCATTTGTGGGGTTCGGTTGAATCCCAGATCTGTATGATGGAACCGAAAACTAAACTGCTCGAAAATGTTCCAATAGTTGCTGAAACTTCATTGACTGTCACAAACTCTTACAGTTGGCAATTTATGAGATTCAGAAAAGTGCCCATCGTTGCTGCGTTTGTCACGATATTGACCTACTAAAAAACCAAACAAACAAAACAAACTACGAGGCCCATGGTGTGGATCACTGAGAGGTAGAAATACGACCTCAATTAAAAGGCCGTCTCACGCGGTTAGCGCTTCAAGCCGACTGTGCAGTCAACATTAACCTGTTATGACAGTCTGTCAAAATCGTTCCATTCATGTTCACTCACACAGAGATAGACTCCTGTGGAGTACCGGGTAGTCCTGCGATTGCCTTCAGTTGCGGTGAGATATCCGAACTGAAGTTTTTATTATCAATTAAGTTGTTTTTATCCAGTCGCAGTGTCCATTCAAGTTTTATAGCTTAATAATGAAATTCAAAGCCATCATCCAATAGTTGCTGAATAATTTATGACATCTGTAATTGAAGTAGGTAGCAATAAAACGTAGGACGCTGGGGAAAGCTACGTTTAGTGGTTCGCATGAAAATGCCAAATGAGATATCTGAAAGCTGCAATGGTTTTTTTCTGCTTCCAACGATCACCGCTGGAACATTAAATCCTAAAGGCGAAACTGTGAAGCCCACCAAAGGCAGCAATGGTTTGGCTCGTAAAAGCCACGCGAGCATATAGAACGGTTGAACTCACCACCAATGTAATCATTGACGACAAGCTTTGAAATACGATCGATTTGAAAATTTGCATTTTACGCGCTATGAATATTCTATTTGTGACCAATGTAATTCAATAGCAGGAACAAAAAGTGTCTTTCAACTTGGTTGCAGAACAAGGTAATTGTCAAGGTAACTGCGTTTAGAGAGCGCTTCGAATAGAGATGAACAGAACAGTTTCTTTTCAAAGAACCGAAAAAATCAATCGATCTTTCGTTACTGTTATACGTTTTTACGAAAAACATGCGAAAGAAAATAATTATATTTCGTTGGAACTTTGTAGTGACTTTTTCCATGTATTTAAAGTAATAATAGTTCATCTTGGGGACGGATATAGCATGATGGGTTAGTCAATACCTTTCATGTAGCCCACCCACCACCAACATAGGGTCAGAAGGTTTTGCTGACCCGAAGAGGTTGAAACCTCTATAAATGAAACAAACAAACAATCGTTCACTTTTTCAAAGGTCACCGGTCGACCTCAAATATGACGAATAAATTGCAATATTTTTGAGTCCACCTTTAAAGCTTTTCGGGATTGTCATTTTCTAAACCAGTTCGAATTTAAAAAATTCATCATTCTGTAATTCCAGAATCGGAAGTCAGAATTGGATAATATTAATTAATTTTGTCTTTGTAGATCTGGCTTTTCTTTTAGAAAACGATTGAGCTTTGAGAAACGATTCGATACTGGAACCGGAATTCGAAAATCGGTGTAGCCGAAGTCGGATAAATTCACCTGAGTAGCTGTTTAGTTTACATTTGTTTTAAAATGTTTGAAAATCAATATAAACATCTTTGAGAAAGTGCGAATTAAATCCGAATCGAAAACTGAATACCACTCAAACTGAAATAAGTTTATTTGGTTATCGACTATCCAAATCAGCAAACCCGTTAAACCTGATTAATTTATGTGAAATAGACATTTTTATACTAATCATCCTGTATCCTCTAAACCGGAAGTTGGATCTGACTGAGAAGCAAGATGTTTTACAGGATCTTAAAACTTTTCATTTGAATTTTAGATCGGTTCAGTCATCTACGAGAAAAATGGGTCCACAATATCCTGTAGTTCCGGAACCAGATATCGGATCCAAACATAATTCAGGAACATTGTTTAGGAGCATACGACTTTTCATATGAATATGAGTTTGTAGAAAACGGTTGAGTCATCTCCGAAAAAAATTGAGTGAATTTTTTTTTAAAGTATGAGCGAATTCTATACCTATTTATTATATTTATAAAAAAAGGTAAAAAGGTAATTAAGTTGCATGATTTTATTCTAAACCTTTCAAAGCTGTTGAAATTTGACTAGCTGATAAGAATAACGTGTAGAATTGATTTTTCAAGTAATGAAACATGTCAATATTTCTCGGGTCCATATTTAGGCCCAAATGCTATTCATGTAAGTCGATCGTTTCATTGGTACATTCGTATAACTATATATTTCGCACTTTCTGTGGAATTAGCTCGAGTGGTTGTTTTATTTTTTATAAGTGAGTGCCTTTACAGATTCTTTTCAAGGATCAAATCAAATCAAATTAATTGCAATCTATAGAGATATCAACTACCGAAACCGACTGTTCGTCATTTTGGAACTGAAACTCATATCCGATCAAAATTTGGTAGCAGTTTAATTTCGTCTTTTTTTTATGATTTCCGGATTGATGTTGTGTGATGGGTCTTACCTTTACCATTATAACTGTTATGTGAAGTTTCGCGAAAATTTTTGTTCAATTGCACTCGCATATCGATTTTCGCCAAATCAATTTTTCGGGAGCCACCCTACTCTTACCCGGGACAATTGATGTAACTCGGTCAAATGAAAAGCTAGAGAGGTGCTTTTTTCAGCAAAGTTGCTCAAAATAAAACTTTCTACAACTTTATTGTACAATAAAATCATTTTTGAGCTCAATTAAGAAAGTTAGATTTCATATTTCAATCTAAATAAGGACCACCCTAGTAATATTTTATATCAAAAGGAGCATCATTTGATAACAAACAACTTTTGTGAAGACACCAACTACAAAAAACTAATATTCAATAGTGAAAATATTTTTGTCACGCAAATTTCCCGTTTCAAACCATAGTGCATTCTACTGTTGATTTCGAGTAGTAGCAAGAAGCAAGATCTGGTAGAAGACAACAGGATCCTTGTGGCTTCGAATCATGGGTAGAAGTCGTTTTTGTAAACATTCCTTGATGTATATTTCGCTGTTCATTGAAGCAGTGGTGATGAAGGGTTTCGAAATCTTACCGCAGCTACAAACTGCTTGCCAGACCATAGCTTTCTTACCAAATTTTTCGACTTCAATCGATGTCTCGGACTGGTTTAACACTTGCCCTTCTCGCATCGTATAATATTGTCGTACCGGCAAGGATTTGTAATTGAGTTTCACGTAGGTTTCGTCGTCCATGATTATGCAGTTCAAATTTCCAGCAAGAATCGTATTGTACAGCTTTCGAACCCTCGGCCTGATCGATGCTTCTTGTTTCGGACTACGTTTTGGTTGTTTCTGCTTCTTATAGGTTCGAAGATTCAAACGTTCTTTAGCACGAAGAATATTTGACTTCGATGTGTCCACTTTTTTGGCCACATCCCGAACTGAAACCTCCTTCTTTTGCTCGAACGCCTTCAGTATACGTTTATCCAACTGACGGTTAGCAGGACCTTTTTTCGACCCGTTTTCGGTTTATCCTCAAAGGTGTTATCCTCACCGAACTTCCTGATTGCCTTTCGCACGGCTTTTTCACTTACTCCTTCCATTTTTGCTATCTTTCTCAGTGACAGTCCGCGTTCTTTGCACCATTTGTACACAATTTTTCAACTTTGTTCTGCTAAAAGTCCACGCATTTCGTAACAAACTAATGAAAACGAATAAACAACTGCACAAGTGGTTAGAAAAAAGTGTAAACAAAAGGACGCAGACATAAAAATTGACAGATTCTGAACCATTGCGAAATGGCAGCGGTTTTTGGTTGCATCCATACTTTCTGGGACAGTGTTTATCATGGCATGAAAATTCAATCTCATGACTCATTTTGATAATTGTAGTATCGGAACTGTGGCCCTCGTACGTTGTCAAAGATTGTCAAGTATCGAACTGCTTTGAACCAATTCAATAATTGAAGGAATTGACTGAATACCCCACAATTGCGAAAAATTTCATGAACCATCTTTTGATTCTTATTTCATATTTGATAGTGATAGATAAGAAAAAATGCACAAGTAACCACAAAGTCGTAGTATAATTTGTAAGAAAGTATAATGCAGGTGTAAGACAGTAGTGTCTTATAACTGCATTATATGCGTATGTTAAGCAAATATGTGATCTAGTGGTTATTTGGGTGGCTTTTGATACTACTAGTCGATTTATAGTATACAGAACTACTGACACTATGAATCATTCCAGGTCGGGGCCTGGATTACCTTAGGATTACTTAAGGGTAACACAAGCAATTTGAATTGAGTAACGTGTGTCTAGACTGAAAAAAATATAATAATTACACAAAAGCTGTAATCGACAAAGAGTTGCGATAAAATAATATATTTAATATAATATATTTCTATTTTCATCCAACATGATTATTTATTTTTAACGAGTGATTGCTAGATAAAAGTACGGATGTCCTTGACTTGTTAGTGATATTATAGTTTGTGACATTGATTTGGCGTTTGAATTTCCATGAGGTGAAGTTTCCGAAACCATGGGCAATTAGAACCTATCATACAAGAGTTATAATCTGAACTCACCCTACTCAGACGAAGTAATGCGCATTCCCCACGCATCGTTGGCATACCGGAAACCGTGTCTCTCATTCGTCATATGCACTACAAAACAATAAAAATAATGTTTAAGTATGATCGGTTCATTTGGTCAGTGTCAAAGAAAGTCCTGACAATTGTTTTAAGTAATAGGACGCGACTCTCAATAATAGACTGTACTTTTTTTTTGAGAATTGCCGGGCGTCCAAGGTTATAATCACATTCTTTTTTTTATACTAGAGATCTCAACTTAGTCAAAACTTTGACTCGACTCAAGCACACACACGTCGTCTCCCATTCTGCGATAAAAAAATCAAGGAGTGGATATTGAATTAAAAAGCATCCACTTGTGCATAAATTCATACAATTTGTGCAAATTCTCATACAGCACACCACCGTTTGCATGACCACACAAATAGATAGGTCGAAGTTGTCATACAGTTGCGATAGCTGTGATACAATATTTTCTTAAATTTCAAAACAAAATCAAAATTTGTAACTCTCTTAAATTAAAATAAATCTACAGTGCTGTATAACGATTTATAGTCAACAGAAATTTTATAGATCACGAATTAACCAGGTTATTGAACACCTAACTGTACATAGTTGCTTACTTATAACTTTACATTTTTCTCTCTCAACGAACATATGTCTCACGTACCAGCTGGAGACACTAAAAGGTACATGAAGAACTCATGTGAACTTATATTTTCTATACATAGAATTATTTCTGATTTCTTGCGTTGAGCCGAGCAACAACAGGACGCTCTGTAAAATAACGACCCTGCCTTGTTACCTCAACGATCTGCCGTAGTAGCGTCACTATTCTTCGCGGTAAATAATTGAAAGGAGGAATAATTTCTTTTTCAATGCGTACTTAAGCTGAGTATTTACGCTTTTCATAGGGAAATAAGAGATGTAGACAAAATATGCAGTGTGTGTGAATATGAATAAACATCTTAAGCCCACCCGATGAAAGAGCAGTGTGTAAATAAACTGAATGCGCTATTGTTGTAAAACTCTTTCATACGCCACATTAAAGTACACTAGAAAAAGAATGTTCGTGAGGATTTCCTAAACAATAAACTTCTCACGTTCCAGTAGTAAGAAGCTGTTTTCCACCAGATTATAAAAATAATAAAAAAAACTGGCACATCATAAATAGCTGTATTTCCCATTACAATAGATTCGCAAGTCTCCAAGAGCTATAAAAAAAATTAATTATCCTAAACATTCGTATAATGCAAAGTGCTAGTCCCGAACATCTTTCCGAAATTGTCTTAATTTATTTTATGAATGGTCGCTTTCCATCCGGACGACCTACCGCACCGCTCAAAACCGTGTCGTATTTTTCGGGACGATAGTGCATTCGAGTTCTGGTGGCTTTTGGTGGGTATAGATTAAAAAAGGCAACATAGTCTATATCTACGAGCGGCATGGACGGATCGCATTTGGCAGGAGATATCGCACACTTTTGAAGCGTTGCCGCATCCGGTTCTTCTGACGTATGTGCAAATGCCGATAGCAAAGGGTAGAAGCATGTGGGAAAGGATTATCACACGGCTCAATTTAGATAGTGTGGTGCTTTCGAGGTGAATATTTGATTGGAGTTCTGGGTGGCATCGGCTTTATTGCTTTCAAGCAGAAGCTGCAGACACACTCAGCTATGTCAATAGAGACTAATTTAAGGCTTAGATTAACATGTGATCGTCAGAATGTTTCTTCTTGATTTTTGACAATCCCGTGCTATTGCATATTTATTGAATGCCTCTCAATAGTTCCATTTTATTTGCACGGATTTCTGACTTAGGATAATAACGTCTTCGTTTTCTACATAGGGGTACTCAAAATATAGAAAATAAATCCGTTCAAACAGTGGTCAGGTTTTGAACACTTACAGCTCAGCCAACTTCAGACAAATTTTCGATATCATTGCGCCTACTGCCTGGTAATATTTCTATGCATAGATTCAAATACATAACACTATATATAATTAAAGAACCAGTTGCTTTTAATTTAATTAATAACAAACTCCCTGTTCTCCAAGAAAACGTCATGAGATCTGTATTTATTTTGTATTGGCATTCATTTTCAACAAAATACAAAGGAATGTAATAACAAGACTGCTTGACGTGTCGTCTTAGTACAAAATAAACAGTTCAACTGAACCGATAAGCAGACGTAAATTTAACGTTACTTGCGAAACACTTCTAATTTTATCCTGAAGCACAACGTCAGGAAGAAATATTTTAAATTTCAATCAAAAAAGAATAAGTTAGAAACATGCAAAGCACAACCCACCTTTGACGCAGGACTACACGGACTTGTCTAAATCAAATCACCGTGATTTTATGTTCAAATATATATAATAGGTACAGGTATCGTTCAAACATTAGAAAAATTTTCCGAGACGCGAGTATCATATCCCAATCGATTCAGCTCGACGAACTGAGCAAACGCCCGTGTGTACATGTGTGTAGTCAACAGAGAGATCGAAATCTCAGGAATGATTACACTAGTCGCAAATGGAAGGTCTCCACGCTAGCCTGATCGCTATTGAATGGTTTTGAGATCGGAAACTTACTTTTCGAGTTGTATATAAAATATGTTTTGAGGCTTAGATTCCGATTGATAATAGCTATTTAACAAGCCATAGATTGTTAAAATCCGTCTATTTTTAACGGATATATCGAAATTTTTGTGTAAGCTAATTTACTCCCTACTCCAGTGGATAAATTTATGTGCGCAGCATGATAAAGCTATGTTTGTGAGCAAAGTGCAACACCGCAATTGTTTCTAAGCATCTAAAAGGTAAACAAATAAATCAATAATAAAACGTGTTTTAATCCACCTAGTGGTGTAATGATGCCTTTTTCATATCTCACACATTCTCATATATAAATGTGTGATATTCTTCAAAATAATTTTCTTTGGTTCTTAAAAAACTAAAATGTTTGTCCATAAACTAGTATAACCTACAGAGTGAAACAGTACTCATGGCGGTTAGGCCGAAAAAAAGGAACTTCCGAAACCGGAATCTTGGAACCGGTATAATCGATGTTGGTTCGAGAAAAGTGACCGGGATCCACTATTGAGTCTATGGCTACAATCTTCGGTCATTCATCAAAAACCCAAGAGCAAGGAAAGCCAAATTAATGTTTGGCCGTCTACTGACAATGACTACCGATTGGAGTAGTTTTGAGGGAAGTTTAGAAATTATTTTACTTTTTGTTTCCGTTGCTTCCGAAATCAGAAACCGAGAACCAGCATAGCCGGAATCGAGTTGTTTGGTTATCTATTGACAATGGCTACCAATTGGAATAGATTCGAGGCAAGTTAAGACATTTTTTACGTGATTTGTTCCGCCGCTTCAAGTGGCGGTATCCAATTTTTAACATACTTCACCTTATAATTCCGGAACCGGAAGTCGGATCCGGATGAAATTCGGAAGTTTTGTATGGGACCATAGAACCTTTCATTTGAATCTAAGTTTGTTGAAATCGGTCACGCCATCTCTGAGAAAAGTGAGGAAGTAATTTGAAATAAGAATTTCCTCACTAATCACACTGTAATGTCGGAAATCGAATCAAAATAAAATTCAGGAACTTTGTATAGGACAATTGTATCTTTCATTTGAATCTAAGTTTGAAATAATCGATTCAGCCGTCTTGGAGAAAAGTAAGTGCACTTATTTTCATTTTTTTTGCACATATCACTCTGTAATTCCAGAACCGGAAGTCAGATTCGAATAAAATTCAGGAACCTTTCTTTTAAATCTAAGTTCATGAAAATCGGTTCAGCCATTCCGGGAAAAGTGAGTGCAAAAAAATGTCACACACACACACATTTTCAAAAACAATTTCGTATTTTTATTGATTTAAACTGGTTACAGAAAAAAATGCTGAAAGAACAGAATTTCTTACCCAAGCCAAATCCTTGGAACCGGCAACCCGGGCTAGGAACGTAAAGACAAAACACGACAAAATAATATTGCGACTTTATTGTCAATGCTTTTGAGAAAAACTCTCGCTACTTCATTACAAGAAAATAGTAAGCCAATCACAAAGGAGAATTATTTCGAATTTGTCCTCCTCATAGCAGTTCGAACGTGACATGCCTCATTATTTCTCATCTTTTATTCGCATCATAAAAGAAACCCTTTTTTCTATCCGCGCGGTTCACTCAAGCGTTGCCTACAGCTTAATGAAACGATTGTTCCTATCAACAAATAAATTGCCAAGCTTTAAACTATGTATACCTGAAAAGAGTAGGAACAATGAACCAATAAATCGGTGAACTTGCGGCACGACCTCAGTAGAAGAATCCCTGAAAGCTCGTGGACGGCGATGCGGCCTTCGCGTTCATTTTTCGTCTGTTGCTGTTGATGGAGATCGCGACAAAAACAACAGCGCAAATCAGCAATAAGTCGATATATATGTGTGAGTGTGCCTGTGCCGCGCGATAATTCCTGTAAACAAACGGTTGATTTATCTGAGGTAATTAATTTAACATGTGTTTTCATAAATACTACCGATTGCGTTGTTGGGTGCTTTACAAATATACACGGTGCAGTTTGCGTCGTGAAACTCAATATCGATGAAGCTGTCAAAACAAATAATGCTCTTTCTTTGGATGGTGGTGGTGGTGGTAGGTAGTAGGTTTCTTCCTCTTACTCGCTGACCCAATGCTGTTTTTCTTCCGGCGGTGCATAAAACCACTAGGCGTCAGATTCATCGTCGCCAACTAAATCCCGTCTATCGGTCCTTAGGTTTATGTATCTTTCTAAGTGAAGTGTCGATTTCTTTTTCTACCTAAATTTAGAAGCTCTAGTTTCGTTCCGAGAACGCGGAAGTGATGAGGAGCATAATTATGTAGACTGGAATTGATCGCAAGCCCTCGTAAGCCGATTGATCATACAAGCTTATGCGTATTGGGGAATACCAAAACAAACGGTGTGTGAGAGGGAGTTCGTAGTCACGTTGCATAAGTCACGATGCGATGGGCGCATATATGATTCGATGCTGAGCTTGGTGGCGCTCCTTCGCTGCGTTTTCGGTATGCTCGTATAGATGAGTACTATCAAATTTTATGCGAGCATTCAGCTTTAATTTCGCTGTCTGTATCGAAAACCAGTGGCGCCAGTGCAAGCCGTTAAAGATAGACTACAAACGCGATCGCTAGTAGTTGAAAATGGTGCTGCTAATTGAACGCTACATTAGCAACGCTAGAATGATGATAAGTGGTCAAAATCTTTATAATGGTGGCCAAAGTGACATGGTGATAGTTATGAAGAATAGCGATAGTTATGTCATGCACCGTAGAGTCATACCCGTCTATGCAGCGAACATGATGATGACAGTGCCTGTGAAGACACCACAAAAAAGTTAATGACTGACGATGGCGTCTTTGAGATGTTTTTAGAACGCGGAAAACGTTTATGACATGTGTAGGCAGTCATTAGATATATTGCAGCAGCATTGCAAACTGATTTTCAAATACTTGCATCTCTCACATAAAGGGGTAAAGTATGGCAGTATGAAACATTCGTCAACATTATTCGTAAAACTAGTTCAAATGCTCATTACACACTGTATTAGAATTATGAATTAATTTCATTTTGTTTTTTTTTGTCTTTCATTTTAGGTAAGCTACATGTTGAACGGATATATAAACAGGTTATCAATTCATGTATGGATATATCACCACAAAGAGTGGTACACAACAGCAAGAAACAGTCCCAGTAATACGCCAGGACAAGAACAGGGCACTGAATAATGAAATTCAATTAACGCGCACCGGGTAGCACCCATAAAAAATCACCAGCGATCACCGATCACACCGCGTTGGCTTAGTCCTCGTCCAGACATACGGAGGCGACCCTACGCGGTGACCAATCCCCGTAGGATCCTATAAATTGTGAATCACGTCCATCAATTTCGAAACCACGCCGTTGTCAGTCGTCGACCGTAGTGACAGCACCAGGTGGCAGAGAGTTTACTCGGTTTCTCAATCTACAGCAAATGGAGCCGGAAGATCACGTCCGATTAACCATCACATATCCCTATGACTTGATTTCTGTCGTTTTCGAAGTCACTTCGACGGTTGTGGTTATCGTGTGACTGCAGTAGCCCAGGGTCTTGCTGTGACATCGCACATTTCGCGGACGCTTTGAAAGGGGCCCGTATCAATTAATATCAACACGCTCCCCGGTGTGAGCGTTAGTGGATAAGTTCTGCGTCTGTCGACAGAACTGACCATGGCGGCACGTTTCGAGTTTTGAAGAGCATTGCAACCGCGAAAGAAAATGTGCTAATAAAACTAGTTTTAAATGATGCGTGAAGAAATTCAGGAGGATTAGTTAAAATAGGTTATGAATTTATGGTGATGGCTTATGTTATTATTATTATAATATTTTCATGATTATGTAAATCATACTTTTTTCCCCATAGTATATAACATAATCATAAACTCTTTCAGTTTTAGTAGATTGAAAGGATTCCACTTCCTAATATTTAATTTTTTTGTGGGACGAATGATTTAAGATGAGTATCTAAAATATGCCAAGCCATAAATTTATAAAACGCTTTTATATGGACAGATAAGGATTCTTCGTTGTATCGAAACTCAAAATCAATAGAAGTAGAATCGCGGCACCTTCATTCATCTTAGCCCCTGTAGTCATCTCATGTACTCAAATTATAAGTTAGGATAGGTGGGATCTGCTGTCTTAAATCGATCCATTGACTTTAAAGGTAAGATGAAAATAGATGCCTTTGCTTCGAGTTTTCGTGTGGCTATAACAACAGTGAGATTGGTTTAAAATTTACACTTTTTGGAAATTCGATGAAAAACATCCATTACAACTTGGATTTTATCCAAGTTGTCTATACCGTAGTGTAACTTTAATCTTCAGTTACATTTTCTAATTTTTTATTTAGAAACATGTGCATTAGTTTTCGTATCGTGGGACTACATCAGACTTCCTTTAGGCTAAATCGGACTATGAAGTTTCACACAGAAAAGAACGGATACAGAAGAAAATGAAACCATGTTCGAATGGATTCTCTGTTGGCTTCAACCTTTCGTGAGACATAATCCTGCTAGCCGGAAATATAGACACTAGCCTCGCACAGACAATTCATTTTTGAGGTGCAATAATAATTTTATTTTACACGTAATCGAAAGCACTCAATATTCACTGGAATCAGCACAAAATAAACTTTTTAAAGTATTAAGCAAAAATCAGAAAATTACAATAAATTTTCGGTGGTAAACGTACTCGTTTTACCATGAACAGTAACATTAAAGCGCATTTACAAAATCAATCTATGGATTGAAATAATTGCTGGTTTATAACATATTTAAGGTTTAAACTCGTGTCCGGTATAGCCCCGGTCTACCCTGCGTTTCTTCGATTCAACGTGATTGGGAGACTCGAAAAGATATAAAGATAAACATAATTGTTACTCCACATCACAATGGAAAAAGAGAATCTTGTTAAAATTAACTGTGTTATTCAAAAATAACCTTGTTAGAAAAATAGCACGGATCGCTCCATTTTTCCTATACATTTGATTTATTTTGTCCGGTTTTAATTCAGGACGGTGCGTGTCACTCTTGGAAAAAGAGTTAGTTTAGGGTAACGGCAGCCCCATTCATCTCAGCTCCAGTAGTCAATTTATATACGAAAAGTATTAGTTAGAGTGAGATCTACTGTCTCTGTTCGATAGATTTACTTTAAGGGTAAGATGAAAATAGGTACATTCACGAATATGGAATAGAATATTTGATTTGAATTGTGCAACGTGAAAATTCGAAGTGAATGCACCTATTTTAAGCCTATTTAAGTCTTTTTCGTATATAAGATGAATACTGGGGCTGAGATGAATGAAGCTAATTTAAATAAAATATAAATATATAATATTCTACCGTTTTTGAGATACAGTGATTTTAAAATAATGTTTACCGAGAATTTCCATTTTTGACCAGTTTTAAATCTTTTTCGTGTCTTATTAACCTAAAATCAAATTTTCCTGGCAAAGTCGATTAGTTTTCGAGATTAAAAAAACTAGTTATGTCTCCATCTTGACTTACAGTTAGAGTGATCTTCTCAAAATAAAATATAAATACAGTAAAAATAGAGTTCTTAAAAGTAAAGCTTGAGTCAACATGGCAGACTGATGATGCAAATTATCTTTTTTGGCCATTAAGTATGCTTTTGCAAAATTTAAATGAAATAAAACAAAAAACAAACAGAAATTAAATTTAAAAAATCTCCGTTTCCGAAGCAATCGCTTATATGTGTGGTAATGTGAACCATCACTTCTCTAGGATGGTTCAATTGTCAGAGCACATCATAAGATATAAGAAGTCTCGTAGGATCAAGCTTTTCCATTTTTATTTCATTAGTCGTTTTTTTTAAATTATTAACATGAAAGTTGTATAACGATGCGGACGACTTCATGTCATCATGGATAAAATTTATCCACATGATAGACTTTTTCGCGCAACTTAACGATATTAGTGTGTCTTGTAATTACTGTTAGATGCAGTGTCAATTTTGAACAATATTTTAGTTTTTGGAGACCATAGTTAATATAAAAGCATGGGGAACAGACATTCGAGTAGAGAATTCAATTTGTGTACGAAAATCGCGCTTTGAGCAGCCCAGTTCTCCCGTCCGCCTCTTGCGTGCGAGCTTTCATACAATGGTAATTCATGCGTGCAAAGTCGTGCGCAACGATGATTTTTTTTTTATGTCTGTTCTCTTTGATAAAAGTATGTACTAATGGTTGATGGTTCAGAGTATAAAGCGTAGAAGTTTCTTGAGAAGATGAACTATTTTCGCGAAATCGAAATGTCGTAGCTGTGCATGCACATGATGAATGTTTGCGAAACTTTTTCGCAAACAAGTGTGAATTTTCGCACCACTTTGTGCATTTTGCTGTGATAATTAAATTTGTGATAGAATGTAATAAAATATATTGTATAATAAATGAAATGTATTTCTCAGAATCAATTGTTCGATTGTACAGAAAATATTCAGTAAAGTCTAGTAGTCACTTAGAAAAAATCTTATAAATTTCGTCTTTATAGATGCACTCAAAAGAAGCGTCGTAATTCACTTAAATTTACAATTCAAAGCATGTAAATCATATCATTAACTTCGCAGGTAATTTTGCTGAACTTTACACCTAAACAAATAAATTATGTTTAGGTGTTAATGGCTGAAGTATTGTGTTAATAGTTGTAATGTAACACTACTAGTTGGATTAAAACTGGTTTTCATGTAGTAGTATTCGCTATTAATTGATCAAGTAGCTTCCTATGTGTCAATCACCTTTATCTCCAGGATAGATAAATAGCAGAGCATTTCCACGGATTTTGAATGTTCGAGTTCTGTCTTCAAGGTGTTCGACAATTTCATAACAAGGGGCATTCTCCATAGGTACATTACATTTCATGTGCTAAAACTTTTGGAAATGAATGCAAAATAATTTTCAGATCTCATTATCTAAATCCGATCGGAATGTGAAATAGTTTGATTTCAGTGAAATTAAATAACTTAGTACTAACACTGAACTAAACTGAGTTGAAAATTTCAAGAATTTTTGCTTGGTTTCGTAGTAATAACGTCGAAACTTTATTGGCTTATACTACAATAGATGTACTGTTATTGATGGTTTATATAGGCCGGCTGCATCATTTGCCCTTATTCCCTCAAAAACGATGCAGGCCTAATTTTTTATGTTAGATAGAGAAATATATCGTTCCATGATAAGAGACTTTTATATAAAATGAAAGAATTGGAGTTAATCGATTGTGACGCACTCCACGTGAAACCATACAAAAATTGGGAGGTGACATCATACTCACAATCAATTTTACGTTTTGGCACAGTCAATCAGATGCCAAGATCTTGTGATTTGATGCTTTTCAATTTCTCGTCTATTTGGACAAACCAACATGCTACCTTGGAAATCAACATGGTTCGCAACATTGGTTAGAACGCCGAAGTTATTTGAAAAATGGAGTTGTCAGAATGAACGATTCGACAACATTACTACTAAAAGTGACAGTAGCTCGAACAGACGACAACTGACTTGCACTTTACACTTTGATCGATCGATACGGATCAAGTTAAAAATTAAACTTCTCCTCAAATTAAAACACAAATTTCTTAGAAATTCGATTTGTCTATCATCGAAGTTGCTTATAGAAATGAATATGTGATGAATCTATTTTGGATTTAGATTTTGTGTGTCTTTGCTAACATTTTGTTCATTAACGAAAAAATCTCATGGTAAATTTCGAATTGCCTCTAAATCTCATTGTTTTGTCGTTTCATTTTTTAGTTTCATGTGACTCGGTTTAAATTACCTCCAAATATGTTCACGATTCCGTTACATTTTCATTTCAGTTGCAATTCGTAAACAAAACTGGTGATGACCAGCCACTTCAATCAATGTATAGAATACTTTGTTGTTATTTCCCAGGAAAAAGTTGCTCTTGGTTTCAATTCCCCGCAGAATAAACGGAGACAAAGATTCTCAAAAATGAAGAAAAAAAAACGAACGAATCTGCTACGATGGAATTCCCCTGTGTGATTCTTCGGAATAATTATTCTGGAATGGATCGTTTGGCTCCTAACCTGACACCTTGTGGTCGTGTGGGAACGAGCAATAATGACACTTGCTCTGTTCGGAGAATATTTTCAAATCACTGTACACAGTGCGACATGCCGCGTATGTTTTACAAACCCGATGTGAAACTATGTCGGGCGACAACGATCACCTTACTTTGAAACTTTGAAGACACTAGGCAAGTTACATCCATCCATTCGTCTTAACGGTGCATTTTTTTGTATGTGTGTTGGATCGGTTGATTGTTTTTAAATTACAAATTACTAACTCAGAACACTGATCTGTTCCATCCAACAGAGTTCCTACATTGTTACCAAATCGAATTTGCGAGTTTGGAACTCGCCATGGAATATTCAATCGCATCCTTAAGGTGAAATGTAGCGGAATGCGAAAATCGCGTTTTTGATAAATTATTCAAAAACTAGACCGATTTTCGAAAAACCAAAAACATTTAAGTTTTCGAAATCAAATTTATCATAACTAAGTATTCTTAGAATTTTGAAATTTTGCTTTGCCGAGCCGTAATTGATTTTTGAAATGTATAAACGGTTACTGTTCCGTTCCACGCGAATGATTTTAGAACTGAAAAGTAGTGTTTGTAGCAGAATTTCACAAAGAATCTGAAAATGCAACTCAAAATTATAAAATATTAGCTTAAACAACCGAAACTTGAAAGAGTTTACATAAACTATTCCGCATTTTTTTTATTGTTTGCGCTCTGCTGTTTCGTATTGAGGTGGTGTGAGAAATGCACGGTGGCATTATATCGTGAGCAAAAATTATATATAAAATAATGACGCGAATTTATGCAGCGTTGGATTTTGTGTTGAAATAAAAACGAGTTGAATACAATAAAATGGGTATTGTAAGAAATCGTTTATTTTCTAAGTAACTGTCATTTATATTGCTATTTATTTAGATTGTAGCAATTTTTATAGCAAAACTATAACTTCATCATTGACAAGCTACTGAATGAAATGAATACAAGTCAAGTATTATCGTTTATTAACCTGTGATACAAACAACGTGATAAAAATTGAGAGTCAGCTTCGAGCCAGTCAGCATGGAAAACTTATTGGAATTCATTGGTTTTTCAATTATTATGAATACAATGAATCAACGCTTGATTTTCCTTTCAATATCGATTGAATAATAATGAACTACGAAATAACTTTATATTTAATTTCGTGCCCCCAATATGTGCTTGAGAAAAAATTCACTAAATAATTTTAACTGCATGATAAGATGAATTCATGCGAGTCAAATAAATACTTTTACGTATATTCTATCTCATCGGCGGGAAGGGCCTGGTGAACTACTGGCAAAGATATCGAAAATACTTGAATGTTCTCTTGTCTTCAATCGTGCTTTTGAAGAAGAATCCATGCTTGCTACTAAGCTCAGGCATATACATGGTTAGCAAGTTATTCAATACATATACATATAACCTCATGTTAGTCATTCATAATTACTCATGATTTATAGCTCTAGTGTAAGAGTAATCACTAACAATAACGATTGAATTAGCATATATTCAAAGTGTGAAGGATTTAAAAATCCATTACGTTCAGTCTTTTTTACAAGACAATATAACGAGAGGTAAACCCACTGCGCTCAATCATTGAAAAAAGTTCTTGTTTCTATGTGTCCGTTTTTCTTGGTATGCTTTGTGCGACGGTTCGTTCAATTGAAGCGGATAAAATTTTGCGCGCATTTTATTACGCTACATTTCACCTTAAAAACCAACTTTTCGGATTCTTGTTTACTAAAGTATTCTAACAAGCCGTTCGAATAAAGAATTCGGTCATATTGCAAGAGTTACGAAAAAATTGGACAAACTCGAAGTCTCCATCTTGGATGTATATGAAAATTATTTCAAACAAACGTTTCTGGCATCTATGCGTCAAATTTGATCGGAAACAGTAATATATGTAAAAAAATACGGCGCGATACATACGGTGTTGATAGCAAACTCGAAAATAACTGTTATGTCTAGATGAATTTCCTATAAGTAATTTTGATATTTCGACGGATTTTTTGTTTGTTTTACAAACCAAATACGAAATCAATCATGTCATTTCGTGTCAGTGAGGAAACTTCAAGTTAAAATAATACGTTGTATAGTTCGTCAGGATTAATCACCTTACTGTAACGATTACTTTGCGAATTATAATTGGAAATAAAAACAGTTAATTGTTGCTCATTCTTTCTCAACTTGAATGTTTTTCCGTCGATAAACCGAAAATTGAACTTTTTCCGTGGGTAAATATCCGAATAAACGTTTCATTACTCCGTTGTTGTAGTTAATATCTTCATCGACCTGTAACGAAGTGTTGGTCTTATGCTTTCTCCCATCGTGCGCTTCGGCTAGTTTAATCGAGAAATTCACAAGTTCCACTGGTTTTAAATGTTCTCGGAATATACGCACGACACTAATTATGGTTGGGAGACTGTAATTTTGTTTTTGCATAACCTTCGTTGAATTGCAGTGTAGCATATGGTCGATAAATAACCAACTGGCGGTGTGCATGCGTACGATCTACAGTTTGATCTGCTTGTCGAAGAACGGGTGAAATACCGAGCGTTCCGACGGCGATGAAATTAATTGCCACATGATTTGTGCGTCATTTCGAGGAAACGAAAAAAAAAAATTAGCGAAATTGGCAGGTTTCCCGCTGCTGCTCAGGGGCTGTTCGATCGTGTTATCGGTTGACTGGCGGCTGGGGGCTACCTACTTACGTAGCGGTCAACAGATTTGGAAACGTTTTTCTTTTATCTGCAAAAGTTCCGTTATACGGAGTGTTGGACTGCTAATTGGTGTTGCACATTACAGGATTCTGTGGCTAATGTTGTTCCTGGATCGGGGTAACTGGGCGGTAAACTCCTAAGAACATGCTACAAAACAGAACGAAGCAAATTTTCACTGCTTTTTCGGGACATCAGTCGATGTTTCGAGCTTGCAAATGTTCCGATGGGAAGAGTGTCTCAAACGACACGAAATGGTCGAATTTCGTTTTCGAAAAAACGCAATTCTTACTGTGAATAATGATCGATCATATGTCGAATGTGGCTTTGTTTAAAGTTTCTGTACGGCGTTTACCCTGAATTGATAGTGTTAGTAGTGATGCAGCAAACCAAAAAGTAAAAGTGATTATTCAAGTTGTTTCCATGTGTATTCGATCGAAGTTTTTGGGCTAGCTAAATTGGGATTTTGGTGACATCCTTTAGGATATGCTGAAAACGTACACTTTCGTTGAGCAATGGGTTTGCGGCCTGTTGTTAAATTGTCTTGATTGCACCATTTCTCCATTTTTCTCCCTTTCGCCTACCTTGAACTGAAATCAATTCCTTTCAAAAGCAGACAAAGTTCGTCGCCAGTCGTCTGTATGGTTCGAGATACATCTACTACTGTTTCTGGCATATGTGCTCCCGATGCAAACAGTTTCCGTAGCACACCGTTGGTTGCCAGTAAGGAAAAGGTAGCAGTCGCTAACAAACGAAAACAAATGGGAGACTTACGTACCGGGCAAATAATACACAAAATAAACAACGTGGACTCCACCTTTTCCTACCGAGCCACTGGTATATTAAGGATGAGAGCGACAGAGGGGGATCACCATTGTACCATTGTTCTCAGCATAGGCCAGAAGCGTGTTGAGATAAGGACATATGTATATGTCACCACCAATTGAATTGAATTGATTTTTATATATTTTAAATAATTTATTTATGTACGACATTTTGTCGCCTTGAGGCTGAATTTTAAGTTCTGTGTACCTCTTGTTTCCTCCCTCTGCTCTCCCGTTGTCTGAAGCATATGTAGACGCAGTTGCAATCATCTGTCGGTGCGCATTTGTAAGATTTTTTTTTCATTTCAGTTTCCCTGGTATTCAAGATGGTAAGAAACTGGGAAAAATCGTTTCATAGCGTGGTGTTAGCTTTGCCAGCCAAGCAAATCGGTTCAAGCGGACTGTAAATTAAACACCTAATTAAAACTATGTTTGTTTTGCTCGGGTCGGTTTCCAGGTACTGTATGTGGTCATAGCGTTGTCACGTTGGTTGTTCTGTGTCCGAGTTCCCGTTTTCGCTCTACCTTTTTCATGCGACACGAACTACATCCCGACCGTTTGGAAACCGTTACATTTTTAATGGTGATAATTGAAGATTACCAGCGTGACTTATTCGTTAGTGTGGAGCTGATGCTAATTGTTTTTGCAAAATGTGCAAATGGTTTTACGTTGGTCATTTTCTCTATGTATGCCCAATGGTTTCGTTGTGTTCAGGTATGATGTCAATAAAATTACATTAAATGGAATGCTTAGTAAAACGTTTTTTTGTAATAAATGCTTAACATATTTTGAATGATGATAGACTAATATTTATATAATTGATATAAATTGGACTAAAAAAATATTAAAAATAGTCAAACGAAGAAGTGGAACGATGACAAAAAATCTGCTTTAATCCACCTATATATCTTTCTCATATTACTCGTATTAGCAAGAAAATTCATTTGGGCATAAAACAGCATGACTTTTCACTTTGTAAGTAGCGTTGAACCAAATTTTTGAATAATTTTTCCATTCTTTGCTTCGCCGCTCTTAAAGGATGGTTTGAAAGTTCAAGTAACGTAATTCGAGATCCGGGTGAAATTCAGCAGTTTTGTATATGACCATAAGATCTTTCATTTGAATCTAAGTTCAGGAAAATCGGCACAGCCATTTCTGAGCTATCGGAATTAGTTCAATTTGGGAATATTGGACCACTCATTCTGGTACTTCCGGAACCGGAAACTGGGGACTGGTATAACTGAAGTGAGATTATAAGGACATTTGCCAACAAGATCAACAAACTAGAGTAATGTATGATCAGTTTTCAAAATAATAGAAACCGTAAGATAATGAAAATGTACCAAAAAGATTGTTAAATGTTGGAGAAGAGAAACGTAATGGTATGGCAATGGAAAATATAATATATAGCTATGAGAAAATAAAGAGAAAGGGAACAAAAGTAAAGAAGAAGATCGAAACCAATGGCAGAGCTGATCTGATCTAACAAAGAAAGAAAATAATTACAAATGGTTATCGTTCATTGGAAAACTTCCATGAACAGAAGGGGCTGGGGTCCACTAGGAGATTGATAGTACCTTTTAGCTCTCTCCGGACAGTACCAGCCTAGATGCCGTGTGGAATCCGGCGAAAAAAATGAGCCAAGAATAGATTCACTGGGTTCCTGCTTCCATGTCGTAAAAGGCGACAATTGCAGGAGTTTCTTTTTCCTTTCAGTTAGGAGATATTTTCAATGTTTCACTTCTGATTACTTTAGTTTACTAAATTATCTCTTCATTCAACCTATCAATTTCCGTCTAGCCTCGGAGAAAAGTTTTATTTGGAATGTTTTCTTTTTCCATGTTATTGATTGTCTTTCAGGATTATAAATTGAATGAAAAAATCAACTATTGCACAAAGGTAATAACAGAGATAACATATATCGGTATATTGAATACATAGTAAAAACCTGTTTTAATCCACCTAGTGGTGTAATGATGCCTTTCTCATATTACTTATATTTTCAGAAATATCACCAGAAGATTTTGTGAAGAAATTTTTTTTTCAGTCATATCAGTTTTTTCAGTTATGTCAAGTTGATAAGAATTTTTCTTTATTTTGCATCGTCGCACTAAATGATTAAACACACTTTACCCTATAGTTCTGGAACCGAAAATCGGACCCGGATGAAATTAAACAGCAACCTATAAGACTGTAGGAACTTTTATTTGAGCCTGTTTGTGGAAATCGATCAAATCATCTCTGTGAAAATTGAGTGAGTCTCGTTTTAACTTTTTGAATACTACTTCTGGTACTTCTGGAACTTGGAACCTGTATAACCAAAGTCGGTTCGTTTAGTAAGTAACTAATATAGCCTACAAATTGATTCAGTTTTGAGCCAAATCTAGAATTTTACCCTTCGTCGCTTCAAATGACGGTGTGAAATTCAAAAGCAACCTACAGAACTACGAGTTTTTTTTATGAGTGACATTATTAGACACACACCCACATACATTGCTCAGCTCGATGAACTGTGCCGAATTATATAGAACAGTTAGCACTTCGGGTCAATTTCCACTGGTCAAATTTTCAAGTGATTGTATAAACTTTTTTTATGAGAATGCACTTTTATTGAAAAGCATCTTTATCATGAGCTTGTAATAACACTAACAAGTAGGTACAAATTGAATAAAAGGATTAGAAATTGACGTGTTTTTCACCTGAAAAATATAAATTTTAATGTGGCAACCCTGCACGCTATACGAAATTGAACAAAGCACGATGTGAATGGAGCAAAGCCGCACGTACCGTCGCGTACCAGTTTTGCATCGTCATTTTTTACGATTATAGAGTTTTTTTTTGTTTCAATTATAGAGGTTTCAACCTTAAGGTCTTTCTGATCCTATGTGCGGGGTTGGGAATCGAACCCAGGTGGGCTGCGTGAAAGGCATCGACTAACCCATCATGCTATACCCGTCCTCCTATAGAGGTTTAATCGTAGTTGTCATTCACCTCTTTGGGCCAGAAAAGTTTTCTGACCCTATGTACGGGGTTGGGAATCGAACCCAGGTGGGCAGTGTGAAAGGCATCGACTTATCCATCACGCTATACCCGTTCCCCTGCATCATCATTTTGAATTTGAATGTTTTGACACTCATCGCCCTATAATTTCGGAACCGGAAGTCGGATAAGGATGAAATTGCACAGTATATTTAAAGACAATGAGAACTTTTATTTGAATTATAAATCGTGAAAAACGGCTTAACCGTTGCTGAGAAATCGACGGGAGTTCCGTTTTAGGAGATTTTCTTCACTATTACCGGTGCGTTCGGAAGCGGAAACCGGGGACTAGTAGTCCCAAAGTAGTTTTATATAATCACTAACTAATAAGATCCGTCATCTAGATCAATTTAGCAGAAAGTTTTATAAAAATGTGCACCTCGTTTTGCCATCGCTTGTGAAAAAATACTCATGAAATTGAAAATTTTCACCAATCGCACTGTAATACCGGAACCGGATGTCGGATCCGGATCAACTTTTCGGGGACTTTTTAAAGAACTTTAAGACCTTTTATTTGCTTCATAGTTAGTGAAAATTGGTCAAGAAAATTTCCGAGAAACTTGATTGTATATTTTATCATAAATTTTCACATATTTTCTTGTAATTCCGGAACCGGAAGTCGGATCCATATGAAACTCAGGAACTTTGTATGGGACCTCAATACCTTTCATTTGAATCCAAGTTTGTGAAAATCGGTTCAGCCATCTCTGAGAAAATTGAGTGACATTATTTGTCACACACATACATACACAACACACACACACACAGACATTTTGTGATCTCGACGAACTGAGTCGAATGGTATATGACACTCGGCCCTCCGGGCCTCGGTTCAAAAGTCGGTTTTCACAGTAATTGCATAACCTTTCTATATGAGGAAGGCAGAAATATTTGATATTTCAAACAACAAATTAATATTTTCCTCGGTAGCCGGCTGCCCAGATCAACCAATATAACCAATTAATAATTTTAATAAATAAAAAAAATCGCGTGAAATCTGTTGACCTTATTTGGTGCTTCAAAATGATTTTATAACAACTGTTTAGAATATGTCAATGCAATGAACCAACTATTTTGTCAAAATCCTGTTCACTCGTTTATTTTGTAGCAGGAATTCCATTTAAAAAAATAGGGAAGTTTATATTCTTTACGCGATAGTGTTGCAAATTTTTCTTCAGTTTCCTCGAATAAGAGCTGTGAATCAAGACTGCCCGGGACTTCAATATAGGATATTGTTGAAACGTTCACTCGGGAAGTCAGTGAGTTTAGTGGTGCATCCGAGCATCTTGAAACCGGAGCATACTGAGTCGCGCGCGAATAATACCAATACTGAAATTTTTACTAACAAATATCCTTTTCCCGTGACACTTGTGGAGTTCGCAGTAGTATATACGGCCTCTAGTAACAACAAGTGTTGGACTAACATCCCTTCCCATTCCTTAGACGATCTACGTTCGGGCCTGGCCGGCGCCGGTACTGATCAATGAATTCTGGGGTTACCAGAAGATGTACATTGAAGGTCCCAGGTCGGATCATCTAGAAATTCCCTGTACAATTTCAGCTAATCCCGATCAGTAACTCAATAGCAACCAGCTCAAGCTCATTGGAAACCTTCCATGAACAAATTATAATTTTTGTAAATTAAAACTACTCTATTTTCTTCTGACGAGATTGTTGAGAATTAATATGCGATTGCTAAATCGCCAAGAAAAATAAATCTCCAGAATTTGATCGTGCCAGGTGATAGAATTATCCTCGGTCGTATCTTGCTATTTGCACTTTCCTGAACTGGATTGGACGATTGTGGATTACCATTATCGATCGCGACAACTCAATTAATCAAAAACTGTTTCTGATTCTTCCGCAGCTTCCGAGGCAAAACATTTTAATGAAGACCTGTCCTCCCCAGAGCACAGTGCATTATCTCTAACAGCATTTCCTTGTTGCGAATTGTTTTAAAGCTTTTGCGGCTTTTTTAGCGATCTTATAGTAAACGATAAATTATGTCACCAACGAAAGCGAAGAGTCGAAGAAACATACCAAAAGCAAGAGTAATGAGAAAAGAACACGTGAAGCAGAATGCAAACCTTACTGGTGTTGGTATATAAAGCTAGCAGTATGACGACATATATGTAAATTAAACATGCTTTGATTTAATGGACACCAAAACGAAGAGTGTGTCAAAAACCAGCACGAACAAGCAAAATTGATTTCACGAATATTGAAAAGAGCTATGTTTGCTCAACCTGCTTCTATATCATTGAGGCGAGATTCTCTGGGTTTTGAAATCGATTTTCGTCTGCGTTATCTTGATTTTTGTAGCAAAGCCAATCCGACGGAATGCGATTTTTTTAGTGAAGGAACGAAAAAGAGGTGTGCTCAATTAACTTTTCACCTGGTTATTTACTACGCAATGTATGACAGGAAGGAAAAAATGTGAACACGAAAAGTAAGTTTTTTTTGGTATTTTTTGTCTCTTGTAGAAATATGCCACATTGTGCTGCCTACTCGGCTGTTTTTATTTTTTTGACATTTATTAATTGGTTTGAAAAATTCGCAACCGATTTCCAAGCCAAAGTTAATTTCGGTCGACTCTTCAGCTTGGCACATATCGGTAAACTGGTGGTCAGAAAAAGCTGTCCGCGATGTGTTTGGGTTTTACACTAAGGTAATGACATGAAATCGCTGGTAGGTAGTTTTTGTTCTCCCAGCCAGTGTCATTGGTTATGCAGTGCTGACATTTTATGTGTCGATTAATTTACCTGTGCTCGTTACGAATCGGATTGACTTCCGGCGGTGTTAATTGATGAGCTGATAAGAGACAGTGTGCCAACGAGCTGACAAATTGTTGGTTTGTTTGGTAAGGGTAAACTTTACGAATAATTTTGCCGCAAAGGCGATTCAATGCAATTTGTTCGAGATAGTCGAAGTTGGTGGATCGTAAACTTTTTTGGTAGATTGCCCAATAAGGATATATCATTATTTGTACAGCCCATCAAATGAAAAACTTTAAAATTGTATGTCATTATAGGCTGAATGAGTGACAACAGTGATTAAATGTGATTCTCAAATGAAATAATATTTAGATATGAAGGACAAAAACTAGTCTTTTTCAAAAAAATTTTGTGTCAAGATCCCGCCGAGCAACCTTATGTTTTCATAATATTGGGCTAGTGTAAATGACAGGTAATCGGAACACAAGAAAATCTTATATATCATTACTAAATTGGAGGACTGTTTGGTTGTATTGCCTTCTGAATTGTGTTTTAACGTAATGCTAAAATAATTTACGTGTATTTTTATGCAAATAATAGCTTAGACTTGCGTGACCACACGGAACGACCGAAATCAGCATTTTCGCGAAAAATTTAGTTGATTTGCTGATTTTAGTTAGTTATTTTTTGAGACAACTAAAAAAATCTTACTTTTGCTGATTTAGATTTTTTATTCTCATTCCCTTAATAATAATAAAATATTTGTTGAAATGACTATTTTTTTTAGTTGAATTCACAAATTAAACGTACTGTCATTTCTTAGCTAAGGCACACTTCATATCCAGTCAACTAATTTTTTAGTTGAATTAAAGAAATATAATGTTGTTTTCAACCAATATGAATGGTTGAATTGGCTTCTGCAATCTGCAGCTATATGGCGCCCTGTCACCGAAACGGTAACACCTTAATGACTACTAGCCACTAGATGGCACACTACTGCCGAAAAAAATTCAGACGCGGTTGTCTGTTCTATATTGGCAGGTATAAATACGATGTTGTATTGGAGAAAAAGACATAAACGAAACGTAAACATCTTTTTGAATTTTTTTCTTCTAAATCACTGTTTTCTTCATTCTCACTGAAAACTTTGAGCACTCGGAAAACAAAAACCGAATACAAATAGTACACCGGACGGCGCAGCTCGGAAGGTTTGAAGATACAAAAAACCTTCATCACAATTAGAGTGAAACATTCGAAATTCACATCACTGTTCCGCGTAAAAACATTATTACGCACAATCGCTTCAAGTGCGCACAAATTCTGAATAAATACTTTTCCACTAACAGTTTACGTCATTTTTACATATCGGTTTAGAAAATTATATAGGGATATATCGTAACACATGCGAAAAACATCTAAACAATTTGCGAGCAGTTTCAACAAGACTGTCCCTTTTAGCTTTTTAATGGATTGTTTTGCTTTGACACTGCTGTCCTTCAGTAATGACGGTGATAGATAAATAGAATCAAAGTTTCTGATTTTAATAACGAAATTAGTTGTCAATGAGAATTTCGTGTTGGATTGAAATATTGCTGGTTTGTGTCCAGAATATTCGCCAACTAAACACATTCTCTAAAAATAAGAGTTTTTTTCAGCACAGTAAATTCTACATTTTAACTAATTTTATAGTTATTTTGGAAATTTTGTTGTTAGAATCAACTAATTCAAAAACAGTAATACGAATTAGGCGCAGAGCTAATTTCGGTCGTTCCGTGCAATCATGCATTTTTTTTTCTCCGCTCAATTTTCTCGGATCATGATTTTTCTCTGAATCGATTTTAGCAAGCTTAGGTTTAAGGTTTAGTTTTAAGAGTTAAGTTTAGAGATATAATGGTATAAATAACGTTACCAAATAAATGCACTCGTTTTTCTCTTCGCTCCATTTTCTTGGAGATGGTCGAACTGGTTTCAACACATTTAGGCTTACTTTTTTATACATGGTTTGGTTCCGAAGATGTAATGGTATAAATGACGTAACCGAGTAACCGCCCTTTTTTCAATCGGCTCAATTTTTCGGAGATGGTTCAACGACTCTCAATAACTTTAGACTTATTTAAAAGCAACCATGAGGTCATGGATCAAGCTCGGAAGGGTTATGGCGAGTATTTCCGGTTCGGAAGATGTAATCTCATAGGCGACGTAACCGACAAAGCAATACACTATAATTTCATGAAGATGTCCGAATCGATTTCGAAACTTTTAGACGAGTTCATGAGTAGGTTACCAATGAATTGATGAGACTATTTAATGGCAAGAGAAATTTATTATCGCTCCACTAGGTGGATTAGGGTGTTTTTTTGGTTTTGATATTTTCATCTAATAGACTTATTGGAAATTTAACCACATATCAACATACATATAAGCTTGTCTAGAATTAAATCGCTCTGACTCGCTATACTTAAATTTTATTTCTGATTTTCGACGAAAATATTGCCTAGATTGGCACCGCCGAGTTCTCGGCGATTGTCTCGGCAGAATTGTCTGCAAAAACTTTACTTCGATCCCGGCCAAAGCACCCAGAGATAAATCACGACTTTCCCAGTCATCAGTAGTTGAGCGGAGAAGGATTATGCTCTAATTATTTTTGATAATGAACACAACATCTAGGGTTGAGAAAAGAGGAGCGGGTCATTTCGTCGAATGCCAATGGGTCATTTCGCCGAAAGTTGTTTCGAAGAAAGAATCATTTCACCGAAAGGGACATTTTGTCGTAAGAGCAATTTCGAAAACGAGAGAAAACAAATGAACGAACGGTAGCGATATTTTTTTCATTTGGCAAATGCTTTAATGCTTAGTAGCTAATAAAGTCAACCAATTTTCCTGAAAATTCCATCCTGAAAATCATGAATTAATCTAAAAAAATATCCAAGAGAGTAGTCTTAATGGATTAAATGCGAGGAAATGAATTAATCTGTTATTTTAAATATGATATATTTGAGAAGTACGATTGTAGGTCAACAAAACGGGCTTCAACACCATAATCTTTCATTTATTGTAATTTTTAATTAATTCCAGTAATGATATCAAAACAATTGTAGGATTCGACGTAGTGGCTTTCAGCGAAATGGCATTCGAAGGAATGACCTTTTTGGCGAAATGTCATTCGGTGAAATGACCCTTTCGGCGAAATGGCTGCAGTGCATTAGCCATTGGCATATTGTCGGGGAAAGATAACTTTGAAAAGGTTGAAATAGATTTAGAAGAATAAAAAATATTTTGCATTTTATAACCATATTCTGGAAATTTTTCAGACGCAGCAGTATATGAAAAGTAGATACACTAAGGTCTCTTTTTACACGGGGGTTACGTACCGTGTTAAAAAAATCCGTGTAAAACAAAACCGTGTTAATGGCGGAAACCGTGCAAAAAAATCGCGTGGGAAATTCGACGTAATAATTCCAAATACCGTAGAGTTGATTTTTTGTTTGTTTTGTTTTGGATAAAATGTAACTTTTGATAATTTGAAGGGGAAAAAAGGTTATTTTTAACCCCCAGATTTATGCAAGGTGCACATAACTGTGAAAATTTAACTGTTATTTCACAATAAAAACGGTCATACTTGATAAAACACATTGGATAACAAATGAAAATTAGAACACTTAGGAAACGCGTTGTACGGTAAGCAAATTAATCGAAATGGCTCATGCCTTCTGTATAATGCATTCAGTTTTCAAAAGAACGATAATACGTACAAATTAGAACGTTCGACTAAAGAGTAATAGCACCCATAAATACTTTCACTACAAATAAAACTTGAGAATAAGTTCTTTTCAATTTCGAAGTTGCAATGTGTAGTAAACACTAACGATCTTAATAGTCATTTTAAACTAAACTGAGTGGGAAGACATGGGTATTGGATGAAGATCTTTGCGACAGAATTAAAGGGGGAGGATTCATAGAGATGAATATGGATCAAATTAGAAAAGGTATTACTATGTGTCATTCTGAAGCAACTCATTTCATCGGCGTAGATCACAATGCTGCTAGAGCTATATCATTCAAATTGGTATAAAATACTGTACTGCTCGATGTGATGAAGAGTTGAAGAGATTAGTAAATCCAATTAGTTCTTTAACGCTACTAAATTCTCGATGATATCAATGACGATGCTGACATTATAGACCACAACTGAGCGGAAGTAATTTACGACAGGGATTCAAGATCTGAAAACTGATTAATCATTTTATGGAACAACAGTCAATACTCCCGTGAATTGTTGAATGAATGATTTTAGTTAACTTTCAAAATCTAAATTCGCTCTCATAATCGTTTTCTTTCAGACAACCTGTTCCCTTTTTTATTCAAAAAATCAATAACAGTGCTTTTTAAACTCTCATCAGAAACCGTCTTAATTGCGAAAACCGTGCAAATAAAAACAGTGTTATTTCCGGAATCCGTGTGAAAAAGCCGTGTATAAAAAAACCGTGCGAAAAAAAACCCTGTAAAAAGAGACCTTAATGTACTTAGTTTTTATTTTTACTTATTGAATAGTAGATATGGTCGGGCTTCGTTTATTTCAACAAAAATCATTCTCGGGCTCGTGTCGGGAGCGGGCAAAGATTTTTTATTTAAAGGGTACAAGTCGGGATCGAGTTTAAGATTTGTACATTTGAACCCGACCCCAAAGCAAACCCGATGGGTCAGGCTCGTATTTTGAAAAATAACATTTTCGGCTTCGTGTCGAATATGGACAAAGACTTTTACTTTTACTCGAATTCAGGTCGGGTTTGAGCATGAAATTGTTTTTTGCCTTTCTCTATAGAAAGGTATTAGAATTGCTGGAAAAACCGACTTTCGAACGGAGCCTCGGAGACCCATAGTGTTATATACCATTCGACTCAGTTCGACGAGATCGGGAAATGTCTGTGTGTATGTGTGTATGTGTGTGTGTATGTGTGTGCACTTTTAGAACATAATTGAACGCGCTCAATTTTCTCAGAGATGGCTGAACCGATTTTAACAAACTTGGGCTCGTTTGAAAGCTACTGTCGGACCATTCATCAAGTTCGAAGATCAAATGGCTGTGACTTTTGGTTCCGCAGTTAGGATTGTATAAGTGACGTAACCGACAAAAAGCGTTGTATTTGAACGCGCTCAATTTTCTCAGAGATGACTGAACCCGTTTTAACAAACTTAGGCTCGTTTGAAAGCTGCTGTCGGGCCATTGATCAAGTTCGAAGATCAAATGGCTGAGACTTTTGGTTCCGGAGATATGATTGTATAAGTGACGTAACCGACAAAAAGCGTTGTATTTGAACGCGCTCAATTTTCTCAGAGATGACTGAACCGATTTTAACAAACTTGGGCTCGTTTGAAAGCTACTGTCGGACCATTGATCAAGTTCGAAGATCAAATGGCTGTGACTTTTGGTTCCGGAGTTAGGATTGTATAAGTGACGTAACCGACAAAAAGCGTTGTATTTGAACGCGCTCAATTTTCTCAGAGATGACTTAACCGATTTTAACAAACTTGGGCTCGTTTGAAAGCTGCTGTTGGGCCATTGATCAAGTTCGAAGATCAAAAAGCTGTGACTTTTGGTTCCAGATATATGATGGTATATATGACGTAACCTTCAAAACACGTTGATTTTTGCCGATCTTATATATATAAGGGTGCCAAAATTTTGGGATCACCTCTATTTTTGTTAAGCTCTAGTGCTCAAAAGTTTAAGCACCTCGAAAAAAGCCTTCATGCTAAATTTGAGCTAAATCGGACATGCGTAAGGGGTGCTGCCCGGTGGTAAAGGTTTGACAATTTTCGATCTTGAAAAAGCATCATAGGGGGGAGTACATGAAATTTCCAAAATCGAAACTTTTTTTGACGCCAAAACTCTTAAAACTGTATAAAACATCGAAATTTAGTGTAATCTCAAAAAAATTTTTTTTTTAAATATCAACCTTCTGGGATATTTTTCTAAGTCCCAAAAAGTCGATTTTTTCAAAAAAAAAATTTTTTGAGATGACACTAAATCTTGTCGTTTCATGCAATGACATAAACACTGAAGCATGCTTTTGTGAACTACTTGAATATATCTGAATCAATTGGTGTCAAAATTAGTGTCCAACATTATTCAATGAAGGTATGAAATATATTTTCATTAGACTGTTATGAAAGAAGAGAAAGGCATCATGACACCACTAGGTGGATTAAGAAGGGTTTTTCAAATTCGAATCGATTTTTGTTTTAAATCTAGTATGGGTCGGGCTCAGACTTAAGAATTTGCATACCCGACCATCTATATTGGATAGATCATTGAATTGTCTTCGCCTATCTATTCACGAAATATCGCCATATTTTCCTTCCACACAGTTTGTCTATTTTCCTATCCCACGAAAAATTGCGACATGATGCTATGCGAAATCAACAAATGATATATGCAGAGTTTCTCGTCGTATTTTGGTACAAACTGATACGCTTCCCGGTCAGATGATAATAACAGAATTATAACAACCTGAGAAATTTATTTTAAAAATATTTTGAAACAAATTTAGAAATATTTTTGGCTGGTAAGCTGTTAAAATATCAAAAATCATAATAAAAAAGACTCTTACGGGAACCAAATCGTAACAGATTTTGGAACGTTTGTATCACAATTATTATTGAATTTGATATAACTACAGAAGTCCGAAAGCAGAAATTTATAATAATAGTTGTAAAAAATTAGATAGCAAATTTAACACAGGAAAACTATATCCCAGCTGACTTTTAGCATCGTTTCAATCCAAAATTGTTAAATTATTTGTTTTATTAAATGAATAATTTATTCAGTGATCTGATTTCTTCTTTTAGTTTTTTGAAATTCTGATCATTATATTTCGATATAAAGCTACGGGAGAACTCATTTGTTCAATTAATGAACTTCATCGTGAGTCTTGCAAATGAAAATAAAACATCATAACTGATTTTGTTATTATATTGTTATAATAAATTTTAACTTTTAACCGTTTTTATTCTTTAAATATCTCAAAATAACACAAATTGTTATACATATCAACTGTTGATATAGTTGTGTTATGATTTTGTTATGTGCATCTGATCGGGTTGTTCGACAGATTATTATTCCAAACATCGAAAAGACTGAGGTATCAATGTATTTTTTGAATGATTCTACGAGAAGAGCGTTAGGATTGCTGAACAATCGATTTATTATTATTATTATGCCAAATCCCAAAACAATTAAAATTATGGTCGGCCAGTTCAGTCGCCTATTCGTTTTTTTTTCGGGACGTCAGGAAAGACATTGTGCTTCGGCGCTATATAAGTGTTTTGCGAATAGCGTTAGTTTAGCGGCTCTGCACTGACGAGTCAAAGACGAAACGTAAAGAATAGTATTATTATTGGTTCATTTGACCTCGGCTTTAACCGTTTGGTCATTCGTCGACAATCGATTTGATCCTTAAGTAAAAATTTGTGTTGCCGATCTAAGACGACAGTTCGTTATGCCGTGCTCGTTTAAGTGTGCATTTTTTTCCCATCGTCCTCGTGTTGGCAATTTAGAGTGTACGGCGCCCAGTGGTGGGCAGCTCGAGAATCACTGGTCTAATGCTGTAATTTTAGATATAGTTTCGGTGCGCTTCCGATGTGAATTGTTAAAATTTATCTTGTAACATATTAATTTCCATTCACGAATCTTTTTTATCACTGTCTTGCAACATAGACAGTATAAGGCTACTATTTAGGATGAATCTATTCTTCGAATCGACTAATAATGATTAGCTATTGTTCTTCGAGTCCCGAGTATACATACAAAATCCAGTTTGATCACACATTAAGAATCTTACTGGTTTATTCGCTTTATATAAATGAGCATTTTCTAAACGAGGCACAATTTAGTTTCAAAGGTGTATTGCTTTTGATTGCTCACATTTCTGTTTAAAATTGGACTTAAAATTGACACCAGAAATGGTATCATTATTTCACCTGACTGGTACCAGTACCGATTAGGACACGAACCCATCACCTTCGCTAGTATAAACTACCAGCAGATCCGATATATTACGTGAAGCACATATGAACATCACTAATCTAATTAATAATTATTACTATATATTGTTCAATACTTTAGCATCACGAGTATCATCCAGGTCATATACGGCCAGAGTTGGCAGATCGATTTTTGTCGGGTGCTATACGAATCCGTAGTCACCCGTTCACTGGGCTAATTTAGAAAGCTTATGCTAATCAGTTTGTAAAGCCGAATAAAGTTCCGATCGAATTTTTTTTGACAATAGATCGGTTGTCCCGTTCCGAAAGGTGAGCATTTCGTTTAATTTGGATATTTACGAGTGAGCAGTATTTCTCGGCTGCTTTTGTGCCCTCGGATCGCTTCTATGAATACTAATTCTGTGTCTCTCTGTTTCATGTAGGATTGTTTCTATTGAACAACACCATACAAACCCGCACATGAAATAAACTTGCGAATCTCAAGCGATTTAAATTTTTATTGGTTTATTTATGACTCTGATTCCCCTCGAGGCTCGATTTCGTCGAACACTTACTCGGTTACGTTTAGTAGACCATAGACAGCCTTGATATTTTTAAGCTAGCGAACTCTTTTCATACTTCAGGCTTAAGCCTCCACTCAAAACTATACGGAAGTGGAATATTTATCAACCATTAGCTAGTTCCCGCCTTTATGTCAACTGTGAGCTCGGGAACCATTTATCTTGCCCAGATTTTTTACAACATATTGCCCGAATGAAACGCACTTTCGTCTGCATGTAAAACTATATCTCCCCGCACGTCATCTCGTTTATTGCTATGGATACCGATAGGTATAAGCACGTGACACAAATAGATTTCACTCATTCCAGAAGGGGCATTTATGATCGTAGTTTCGCGCGTTAGTCGTATGGTTTGTTTTTACCTTTTAGAAAGTTTGCGGCTACAGCGCAACTCGGCACAAGAGACTGGGTTCCGAGCGAGAAACATCGGAAGCGGAGCACATTAACTCATGTTCATCAATCTCGGAAGATGCGTGACCGTTTTGGAGTGTTGTCCAACCCACGGATCTGTCACGTATGAACTCGAGTACGGGCAGCTCTAGGTTATTAGAGGAACGACCACGCCGACGTTTGGTTGCGGCCTACACGTTAATTGTTGCGAAAAAGAACCAGCGCACGGCTTGAACCGCTCCAAGTACGCTAAAGATCCCTCAGACACCATCGTGGTCAGGAGGCAGCAAAACAAAACTTGGCGTGGGTATCTCATTAGAGTGATACGTGCTCTTTAGTTGTATCTATAGGTGCCCCACGTACTCGCGCAAAACCGTACCGATCGTAATTTGTGCGTTGGGTTTCTAATAAAATGAGTGGTTTTATGAAAACCGTTTTCAATCGAATCCTACGTTTTAATTATAGCATGCTCTCGGATGACTTTTTACATGGTGCTGCGTGTAGGATTTGTTCATCTAACATGATTTATTGTTGCCTGCAAGATTGCTTTGGCCAAGAACTTGGTTTTATTTATGTTTCTGTTAATGTCAGTCTCCGGTATATGTCGTTTGGAGAGAATATTCTTTTCGATGCAATACAATTACTCTTTTCTATCACTGAAAATTTTTCCACTATTCATTGCGTTTGTTTGCTTTATTCATCTTATTTTCTAACTGAAAGTTAAAACTTTTTAGATCTGTTTTTACTTTTCAATTGTTTATACTATCAGCTGAGTATCTGCTGTCAAAAAGATGTACTTAAAATTAAAATACCTCGAAGCATTATGCTTATAAAAGTAAAGGTATGCGAGTTAATTTTATACTTCAAACTGGTCCACATCATTAAAGAATTTGGTATAAATTATATACATTTGAGAAAGTTTAGAATAGAGAAAGTAATTAATACAAATAAATACAAGAATTTTTGTTTGTTTCGTTTATAGAGATTTTAACATTAAAGTCATTCGCCTCTTCGGGACAGAAAAACTTTCTGATCCTATGTGCGGGGTTGGGAATTGAACCCAGGTGGGTCGCATGAAAGGCATTGACTAACCCATGTTATACCCGTCCCCAAGAAAAATTTTGTTTTTACTTGATAATCAAAGTATTTTGCACTTTATGTCATAATGGAGAAATGATGTATAAAAAGCTACAGGTTTTTTTTACAAATAAGTTGATTTTTAAAAATTGTCGAAATGTTTTTTAAAATAAAGTAAGCTAAATTTGCGTATTTTTGCTAAAGGCTAACGTTCCCGAGATAAAGTGGTTTTAAAATAAAGTCTACTGGAAATCTGCAGCGTTTAAACATAAAATCTACTGTAACTTGTTTTTGAATTTACTCAAATAAGCATATTTTACTAGAAGAACTTTATCTTATGTTTTTATACGATTGTTGGAGAGTCGAATTTGTTATGGATTTCTGTCATCACAGGCTGAAATTTGATATAGTTTTATGTTATATACAGAAACTGAAGTAAATAATGGTACCAGATATATTGGTATAAAGTGAGCGTTTTTTTTTATAAAACGATTCACTAATTTTGAATGAGAGAAAAAAAATTATTCAGTTGACCACCTTTCTAAAAGTTTATAGATGCAACGCCAATAGAAATGTTAGTCTTTTGAAGAAACTCAATCAGACACCCGATGTACGATTTCTTCGTAGAAATCGAAGTGCGGTTCAGCCAACGTTTGGTTGGCACATCGATGAAAAGAAATGGTAGTTAGAAGGAGTTGAATTCTGATGAATACGGTGGGTGGGATAGCAGCTCCCAGTCAAGAGCTTTGATTGTATCCGGTTTCACAAAGTAGTGCCTGCTTGCCGAATCGAGCTAGTTTTGCAGTCGATGTTGATGGTTTTCACGGATTAATCCATGATTTTTTCCGTTAAGGATTCTTAAAATAATTCCATCTTGCATCGCCAGTAACAGCTGATTTTCTTTCGTGTCTTTGAAGCAAAATTGGTGTTTTTTTGATTTCTATTTTCCCATAGCTTTTTAACGGTCAGAAAGTATTTTTGTGTAACATTTAACATTTGATGCTATTCGCTTTTGACTTGAAGTATCATCTTCATCCTATATTGCTTGCAATTCGGCTCATTTAGACATTTGCTGAGTCGAATGGTATATGACATTCGGCCTTCCGGGCCTCGATTCAAAGTTCGATTTTCACAGTGATTGTGCAGTCTTTTTATAAAATGAGAAAGATAAAAATGATTAAACCATTTTTTTAAATTCACTTTATTTTGAAAACAAGTATCTTTTTTGTCCATCATTGCTACATCTTGACATAGAGTACAATGAACTTTCTCAATTATCAGCTTCAACACACAAAAAAATTCAGCAAAAATCAAAAATAATTTTTTGAGAAAATCGATTTAATTTGAATGGGAATTAAAACACAAATAGAAAAGCTTTTTTCATATAGTCTGAGTATTTACCTAAAACCAAATCAATCGGACCAACTGTTCTTAAGATATATGCCAAGTAAGTTTTGCTTTGGTCTTTCTCAAAAGTAGGTCTGAAGTCAAATTTGGGAACTGATGATGAAAATTGTTCTTTTTGGTCATTATGAATTTGAGTTGAATAAAAAAATCACTTTCGAATCTAAATGAAATTGCTCACAGGTTACTATGAAATTTGATTGCGATCCGGTTCCGGAACTATATCAAACCTTCATTGAAAAACACAACATTACACTTATTAACTTGTAAAACTAAATTTGATGTCTATTTCGATGTAAAGTCACAGAAATGATTCATTTGATCATATTTGGAATTGTGAGTTTAAGTGTTCTGCATTTTTCTGCTTTACCGATTGAATAATTTAGTTTCGTTACATATTTTCAAATGATAAACTGAGACACAGTTTAATTGGAGATAATTTAAGTGAATCGCAAAACTCCTGTTTATGGCATCTAGCGAGACGCGAATTTACATGTTTTCTGCAAGGTTATGCAATCACTTGAAAAACCGAGTAGTAAAAAGTTGTCAATCCGGTGTCATATACCATTCGACTCAGTTCATCGAGCTGAGCAATGCCTGTGTGCAGTGCAGTAAAACTTCATTCAATTCAATTGAAACTGAATGTGGAGCACATTGACGATCTCTCTACAGCAGTAAACTTCACTCTCTGATACACATAATGTTTGCTGACGGAAGGGGCAGCATTCAGTTTATCACTCGTTTCTCTTCAATCTGTTTAACCACCGTCAGTTGATCTCTTGAAGTAACAAAATATCTCTTTCAATAGAGTGAGAGCGGCCTTCAAATAAGGTTCATGTAAACATTCTAATTGGTTCAAGGAAATAGATGAAAGACACACCAGATAGCTGAAATATCAATAAAATACACATAAATTAATTGTTTCATCCTTCAGTTTTCATTTTTAATATTTTACTCCATTTATAATTCTATTCGTTCGAACTTGCTCACTACCAAGATCGAAGGCAATGAACCAGGTAGACTACTTGGCACTTGAAACTGAGCAAGCAAAACTTCAAATGGCTAGGTACGATTATTCAACTGACGATGAATCCTGGGAGCTTCACTTGAAAATGGCAGCAAAAGTCAAATGAATTAGTAGGGATATGCTGACGGTCGGCGGCCATAAATTTCATTTTCATTTTATATTATTCGATTGAAAATGAAATTTTACCGCACTGCCTGTGTGTGTATGTGTCAAATAATCTCACTAGGTTTTCTCGGAAATGGCTGAACCGATTTCCACAAACTTAGATTCAAACGAAAGTTTTCACGGTCCCATACAGAATTCCTGAATTTCATCCGGATCCGACTTCTGGTTCCGGAGTTATAGTGTAAAGTGTGTTCAATATTGTACACCGCCACTTAAACCGGCGAAACAAAAACCGTAAAAAAATTCTAAACTGGACTCAAAACCGTTATTCCCAATCTTAGGGTCAAATGAAAAGATACAACGAAAATTTAAATCGTCGTTTAGAGTACGATGGAAAAATCGTATCAAATCTTCAAAATTTGAATAAAAACTATTAAAGTTTGTACGTCATGTTAGTTGGTGGCCGTACGAACCGACTTCGATTATACCGGTTCTCAGGTGCCGGTGCTGGAAGTACATATAATAGTGAACCCACTTCGTTTTCTAATGGATGGCCTAACCGATCAGAGAACTGTTTCATTCTTCATGTTATATTAGTTAATGCACAAACAATCCCTTGGATTATTTCAATAATCGAAGAGAAACATATTGATATACCAATACCACAGTATTATATATGAGAAAGGCATCATTACACCACTAGGTGGATTAAAACAGGTTTTTGTAGTGTGTATGACTTGTTAGTTTATGACGATACAAATTGGTTGTTCCGATACTGGAAACAGTGGTAAAAATTTATCATATTACCGAGAATGAGAAAGAGTGAGGTTTTATCCTTTCAGAAGTTGCTACTATAATGAACAGCTAAATACAAAGTCAAAATCTTAACTTATTTTGTTTCTTTCACTGTTAACACTTAATGGAAAGAAAACGAAAGCACACGCAAATAACGACAGTTTGGTGCAACGTTTTCCTCAAGCTTAACTTGTAAATCGGGTGGATCACCTGGTCGTTCGCAATTCTGCTGTGAATCAACCTAAAAGCTTAAGTCTTGTTTTATCATCGCGTACTTTGAACCTTTCGTCAAAACCTATCATTATGGCTAATTCAATTCAGCTTCTGGTAAACGCCACACAACTGAAACGTATTATTATCGTTTTCTTTGCTTGCATAAAATCTTCTTTCTTCAAGAACCCAACGTAGAGCTGAGGTGACTCGTAAGAATATGCAAAATGATTACAGTGATTTCCACATACAATTTTTACAGGAATAAAGATTAAGATTTTTACCAAGGAGAGTAACTGAGCATCCTGAGAATGAGAACAATCGACCGGTTTAAAACTGCAATGTTGTAAATTGCATGTCGAAAGAACCTCATTTAAATTAGGTGTGTGTGATCAAGGATCGTATTTTCTATGGCTCAATCAATCAATGAAACGATCCAAAATAGATAGCTGGGTTAATTGTCTACGTATCCGCTATACAGCAATGCTGCCAATTAAAATACATGTAATTTGTGCCTATTACGGCGTTTGAGCACAGTTTGAATCATTTCCGGTTAACTTAGATGTAGTCATTTTGATCGCGAAACCCCTGCTTGGTCTGAGACTCACAGCTGAAAAATGTCGGTTCAATTGTTGTGACGGAGAAGCTTACTAACCTGCATGCGGTGTGCCAAACCAGCAACATAAACATCGTAAAACTGTTTCAGGAGACACATAAACGAGCTTTTTTTGTTGATAACAATCAGTTTTTAAATCAGCCGTAAATTAAGTTGTTTTGGTGTTCATTCTGAAGCTTGACATACGAACTCGCAGATTATTATCGTCAAAAGGCGATCAGTGTCGTGGAAAATCCCTCCCGATCACAGATACCGCGTTTGACTCGTTTTTATTCATTTTTCTGGTCATAAAATTGAGGATTTCACTGGATGTCTGAACTGTGAAACTACATCTTTTATATACTAGTTCGTTCCGGCCAGAATCAATATTAAGCATGCTTAGTCGTCCCTATACAGAAACGTTATGCATTTATTTAGGATATCAAACCACCAGCTTTGGTTGAAATGAATCCCCGATCTATCGATTATAACTGAATTCGATTGGATATGTTGACACGCATTTTTTTAAACCACTGACAAAATCAACAAGCTCGTAATATAAACTTATTACTTGCTGAACGTTCGGAACGCTGAACGCCCTTCAGCGCACTATATTAGCTGTTAGTAAATTTCATTTGGATCTGATCTAGAGTTCCACAGGGTAAGTTTTGAACTAACCAATTGTATAGTTATTGTGGAATTGTCAAAAGAAAATTCCTTTTCATAGGAGCGCATATGACACAGAGCAATGTTTGGAGTTTCAGAGCAGAGCATTTAACAAATTCGAGAAAGTTGCAGGTTCAAGTTCTACCCCTGGAGTGAAACTAAAGCGCATCTAATATTTTTTTTGACAATTCGCCTTCGGCTCATCAGTGCTTTAGCTGTTCAAATCAAACTGCCATTTCCACCCAGCAGTTCAACTTAAATCGCCAAGCAGACGATAAGTTTATGCTAATTATGTAACCATTTTTCCTCGAGGGACATAAGCTCTCATAGCTATCCAGTAAATTAAGAAGAGGTAATGATTCCGTGTTCACGTCCTCGTCCATTGATTTATCGTCACTGTTGTTGTTGGAAGCTTTTTCATGGGAGTTTCTGGTCTTTTTTTTTGTTTTTACCAGACATTGGGTTTGTTGTGAACTGTGACAGACGTACTTCGTTGTATATTGATGGTTTAGTTGATAAGAGAGTTGATTGTCATCGGTGATCAACAGTTTAGTTGAGTAATTTGTGTGTTGGTTAAAATTCACCTAAGATGGCGTAACAAACGCGAGTGCATGCGTAACAAACGTACGTCATGCAGGATATCATTTATCAGTTTTATATTTTTTTCATACTATCTTTTCGATAGAAAAAGTTTTGCTGTGTTGCGACATGATTCTTCGAATAATTTCCTCGTTAGCAGCTTATGGTTGACACGCACTTCTATAGTACTATCATTCACATACTTATATGTTGTTTTCATGTTTCCATGGATGGTACATTATTGTTATCTTTAGCGAATTAAATTGCTTTCCATTCCCTAGATATTTGAATGTGTATCACGCTATTGGGTTGGTTTAGTTGTAGCAAATGCACTTGTTTTAGATCGACGTGCATTTACTCTTCAAGTAAAGTTTCAAGTTCTTGAATTAAAGGCCGAATTTTACACACCGTGAAAACAACAGCGATGTTGCGGTTCTTTTTGTTCATTAGGTTGATTATTTTGAGATCGTTTTATTGTTCACAGCACTATATTGTGTTTCGTTTCTGTCGTCTCGGCAGTATGCGATTTTTATATCACTAAGGACGGGGCGAGGAAGCGAACTAACAGTATATGTGTTTATGTTTACTTGGCGCACCATCTTGCGAACGTTCCTCATTAAATTCCGTACAGACTTCTTGGCGACAAGTTTTGACACTTTTTTCCAATCTTTTTCGAACTGTTAAATGGTTTCGGCTGCCGAGACATATTTCCTAAGATGTGCTTTCGTTAATGCCCAAAATTCCTCAATTGGTTGAAATTGTGGGTAATTCGGTGGATTCATGTCTTTTGGGACGAAAGTGACATTTTTGGTAGTATACCATTCTACCGTTGATTTCGAGTAGTGGCAAGAAGCAAGATCTGGCCAGAAGATAACAGGATCCTTGTGGCTTCGAATCATGGGTAGAAGTCGTTTTTGTAAACATTCCTTTATGTATATTTCGCTGTTCATTGAAGCAGTGGTGATGAAGGGTTTCGAAATCTTACCGCAGCTACAAATTGCTTGCCAGACCATAGCTTTCTTACCAAATTTTTCGACTTCAATCGATGTCTCGGACTGGTTTAACACTTGCCCTTCTCGCACCGTATAATATTGTGGTCCCGGCAAGGATTTGTAATCGAGTTTCACGTAGGTTTCGTCGTCCATGATTTTGCAGTTCAAATTTCCAGCAAGAATCGTATGCTTCTTGTTTCGGACTACGTTTTAGTTGTTTCTGCTTCTTATAGGTTCGAAGATTCAAACGTTCTTTAGCACGAAGAACATTTGACTTCGAAGTGCCCACTTTTTTGGTCACATCCCGAACTGAAACCTCCTTCTTTTGCTCGAACGCCTTCAGTATACGTTTATCCAACTGAGGGTTAGCAGGACCTTTTTTTCGACCCGTTTTCGGTTTATCCTCCAAGGTGTTATTTTCACCGAACTTCCTGATTGCATTTCGCACGGCTTTTTCACTTACTCTTTCCATTTTTGCTATCTTTCTCAGTGACAGTCCGCGTTCTGTGCACCATTTGTACACAATTTTTCGACGTTGTTCTGCTGAAAGTCCACGCACTTTGAAACAAACTAATGAAAACGAATAAACAACTGCACAAGTGGTTAGCGAAGAGTGTAAACAACAGGACGCAGCCATAAAAATTGACAGATTCTGAACCATTGCGAAATGGCAGCTGTTTTTGGTTGCGTCCATACTTTCTGGGACAGTCTTTAGTAATGGTTCGTGGTTTTCACATAAGTCAAACTTTATCAAATCGGTCCGTGCAACGATTACCCGGCACTGTACGCATCTTCCAGAGTTAGAGCGAAACTCCAATTGATTTCTGACTGGATCAAGAAACTACGAGTGATTAATCCAAAGATATTTTTGTTTGTGTAACAAGCAAAAACAATTTATTAGACGAAAAGTATACAGATTAAGACGTTCTTATTCAAATCCTAAAGTCAATTTGATAATTTGATAAATTGTCATGTTTTTTTTTCTGTCGCAGCCTGTACAATATTATTCAATTAGCAGCTCTTAACGTCGTTAAATGTTCCGGTCACGGCCCTGTAATAAATGCTTTGTATGTAAGCAATAGATTCAGGTAATTGTTGTACAATATTTGACGATTTTTTTTAAATTAAAGTTTATATATACACAGAGAAAAATCCATGATTAAAAATCATGTAATCATGAAACATGTTTTCTCATGAAATCTCATGAACAAAATGATCTAAATCATGAAAATTTTCATGGAAGATGAGTTATTGGTCATAATATCAATCATTTTGCTAATGAAATCATACCTTATTCTTCATGATATACAGATTTCATGATTTTTAATCATGGTACTGGCAATGGATTTTTATCCGTGTAGTTTTGATGATATGCTTTCTCGAGCTGTTTTAACTTTTTTTTTGTTACATTTCTCCTTCCAAAGACTTCAACATACACGAATTATTCTAGGAGTGTGCGTTTCAGTCGGAGAAAAACTCACACATAATGTTATTATCAATTCATTTAAAATATCTTTTCATTTCAATTCTTATTAAAACCTAAGAACAGACGTTGGCTTACTTCAAACGTCCATACGCATACTGAATAAGGAAGCACACGACCGAACCTGCACGAACTGTCGTCCATGAACGAAAAGCAAAAATGATCATGACGACAGAAATGGAGCACGAGTTTTGCTTGAAATAGTTCCACACCGGAAAACGTCGATCAAAATTAAAAAAAAAACAACACACCGAAAGGAACCGCAACTCCGGAGACGTGACATCTCACGGTTGAATGCGGTTGCAGTGCGAGAGCCGAAGTGTTGCATCAAATCACTATCATCCGGGACGGCGGTCCAGGGCTTGCCACTGCCTCACGAAGGTGATATTGTCGAATGTGTTCTCTCTCTCTCTTTCATGACCTGACAGCGTGTCGTATGCAGAGCACCAACTGCAACTTGGACTCCCAGCGGCAGAGTGTTATAACAACTATTTTCTGCCGGTTTAGTTGGTTGATTAAAGTGATGATGGGTGTGGGTATGTGCGAGGACGCAATATGTTCTCGTAGATGTAATTGGTATCAACGGACGACGGGTGAGTTACCGGAGGAGTTAGGGGACGCGATCGTTGGAAATAATGCGTATGTACAACGTGTAAAAAAGCGATAATGACACCCTTAATGTAGTAATTTGCTCATGTAGATGACTTTAACTGGGTGAGTCCGAACTGGAGCTTGTGTCAGATGCATCTAGTTTGATCTTGTGTCATTGCTCCACAAAGTGTCATGTCGATCCGCGTTAGTTCGTCGATATTTTTATGCTAACGCAATATTTTATTAGCTGCCGGCGATCGTAAACTTATTATTTGAACTACATAAGGCCACTGCGACTCATGTGATAATGTTATAAAGCTTGGATTTCATGCTGTAGACTTAAACATAAAAAATAATAAATTTAGTACAAAACATTTTGCTCCATAATTTTGATATTTGATGAATACAGTTTTAATTAATTTGTGTATTATCTTACAAACTGATTCTTTGACTGTTTATGACTAATAAATTCTTAAGAGCACTTTTGATCGATAATTTCATAAGAGTTCAATTAGCTTCGGTGTCTACGGTCTATGACTTACGATCGGGATCACATACACAAAGCGCAACATGGTGTAATTTCGAGCAGTTGAAGCAGTTGAAAAGCCGCATCGGCACTGGTACTTCTGTGTCCAAAATCAATCATTATTCTTTTCGATCTGAACCAATTCGATTCGCTGACGAAAATAACAAAGTGAACTATGTCGTGTATGAAAACGTCATATGCAACATGAAGACTGTCCCAGAAAGTATGGACGCAATTGAAAACCGGTGCCATTTCGCAATGGTTCAGAATCTGTCAATTTTTATGACTGCGTCCTGTTATTTACACTCTTCGCTAACCACTCACTTGTGCAGTTGTTTGATCGTTTTCATTAGTTTGTTTCGAAATGCGTGGACTTTCAGCAGAACAACGTCGAAAAATTGTGTACAAATGCTGCATAGAACGCGGACTGTCACTGAGAAAGATAGCAACAATGGAAGGAGTAAGTGAAAAAGCCGTGCGAAATGCAATCAGGAAGTTCGGTGGGGATAACACCTTTGAGGATAAACCGAAAACGGGCCGAACAAAAGGTCCTGCTAACCCTCAGTTGGATAAACGTATACTGAAGGCGTTCGAGCAAAATAAGGAGGTTTCAGTTCGGGATGTGGCCAAAAAAGTGGGCACTTAGAAGTCAAATGTTCTTCGTGCTAAAGAACGTTTGAATCTTCGAACCTATAAGAAGCAGAAAAAACCAAAACGTAGTCCGAAACAAGAAGCATCGATCAGACCGAGGGTTCGAAAGCTGTACAATACGATTCTTGCTGGAAATTTGAACTGCATAATCATGGACGACGAAACCTACGTGAAACTCGATTACAAATCCTTGCCGGGACCACAATATTATACGGTGCGAGAAGGGCAAGTGTTAAACCAGTCCGAGACATCGATTGAAATCGAAAAATTTGGTAAGAAAGCTATGATCTGGCAAGCAATTTGTAGCTGCGGTAACATTTCGAAACCCTTCATCACCACTGCTTCAATGAACAGCGAAATATACATCAAGGAATGTTTACAAAAACGACTTCTACCCATGATTCGAAGCCACAAGGATCCTGTTGTCTTTTGGCCAGATCTTGCTTCTTGCCACTACTCGAAATCAACGGTACAATGGTATAATACCAAAAATGTCACTTTCGTCCCAAAAGACATGAATCCACCAAATTGCCCACAACATCGACCAATTGAGGAATTTTGGGCATTACCGAAGGCACATCTTAGGAAACCTGTCTCGGCAGCCGAAACCATTCAACAGTTCGAAAAAGATTGGAAAAAAAGTGTCAAAACTTGTCGCCAAGAAGTCTGTACGGAATTTATTGATGGTGGTGCGCCAGCTAGTCTACAATGGCTAAGTAGCAAATGTTGAGAATAATATTCCGTTGTTGTAGTCTAATATTGTGAATTATTTACAGCGTAATCAAAGTCAGTCAGCTTCATGTCAATACTCTCTTCAATCGTTTTACTATTTTTTCAACATAGTGTTGTAATGATATTTTTCTCATTGACGTTCGATACAATTTTCATTTCGATGTTCATGACCATTACTTCCGGTGATTTTGGTAACGGAAATCAATGACTTGTAAAACGAAAGTGAGATTCTTAGTATAGGCTGAAGCCAAATTTCAAAATTCATGGCTTTTTTCGTGAAAACTCCCTTGTGATCACTGGTTTCACGTACTGGAATCATAAGATCCTTCAGTTGAATCATAAGATCTTTCAGGAGGAATCGAAGTCTGTGAAAGAAGGGCGATTTTTTTTAAAATTTTTAACCAACGATGATTGGCTTGTAAAACCAAAACCAACATGGACAGCATATGCGAATATTTATTTGTGTTATAAAACCACTAGGGATAAAGAGAAAATCCTCCTGACCCTTCATAATACACATTCATCATTTATCTACCTTTCAATCTGTTTCGTGTTAACTGTTAATTTGAAAGCTGAACATTTATTCGTTTTCTGCGTACTTAATTATTTGTTTCGGTTACTTGAAACTTCAATATGCAAAATACATTCGAGCACATAAATTGTTTTATGCCCCGTAAATGTTAAGAACTAGTACCGTGCCGTCAGGTGTTGTTTATGACCGTATCATGCAAATTCGATCGCGTATTAGCTCTTAAATTTTCTGCTCATCAAACTAACGCAAACCTTCGTAAGCCTACAGACATCAAACAACTATTTGGCTATTCAACTCAGTTGCTTCTTTTGACTAGACATTTTCGACCATTATTACCCGACAATACCGAACCATTTTTGGTTGTAAACGGTGAAATAAATTTGTCACGTCCACCAGCACCGGCCTCCGGTGATGAACGACCGGTACGCGTACAGGCTCAATCTGCCACATTCGGACGGCTGTCTACCGTCTGCTGAGGAAACCATCAAAAATGTCTTGTTTCCACTATTCGAGTTGGCTGTTTTACGATCCACCGAACAAGTTAAACAGTAAAGGTCTCAGCATTTCCGACATATAGCAAACAGTACATTTTAGCGTCGAGGGGTCGTGCGTCGTTTGTCTGCGTAGTATGAATTTCTAAGATTTATGACTTTGAAAAATCTAAATTTGGTTGCCACGCATAAACAATCATGATCTGTTGGCATGATCTGCGCACTGACTACACATCATTCGAATCATCATGACCGTATAGTTTTACATGCCTACTATATTTCCGATACTATGCAGCATCAAATTTTCAAACTCACCCAATCTTAGTACATTAAAATCCCTCCAAAAGATGATAAATCCGGTAACGAGAGGTGCAAAACCGAACCGGAAAAAAATGCGATCGTAAATGTGTTTATGAAGAGCTAAAAAATCTTAGTTTATGTGTCCGGAGTAGTGTGGCGACGTGACTCTTGTTTCTCGATTTCATTGATTAGCATAATTTTGAGTTGAGTGATCATTTGATACTCCTCTAGTGGGATGTGATAATTTCGCATATACATCTGCGATGTTAGGAAATCTATCGGTCTTCGTCACAGTGGGCACTAGAATATTTTTGTGCCATGTGGTCATTTTCTGGTTTCGGGTATTAACAGATAAAAAACACCATTTTTGCGATTTTTTTTATGATTTTCAAGTCAATCGAAGCTTATGCCTGTGCGCCGAGCTCTTGCCTCTTCTACAAATTGCTTGCCAGACCAACAGCTTCTGCCCAAACTTTTCCATCGCCACGTGGTGTCAGCGTCATCCAGGTCCTAGTACACCGATTTCGTATAATATTGTGTTCCGGGCAGCGTTCGAGAGTCTTCCTTGGCGTTGGTTTCGTCGTCGATCAGGATGCATCCGTCTTTATTCTGTAGAATCCGGTTATACAGTTTTCGCGCTCTTGTTTTGACCTGAATTTGCTGTACCAGGGACCTTCTGTTTCTTGTACGTTTTCAGGGAGTTCCGAACTTTGATCCGTTGAATCATCCCGATGCTGGTGTTGAACTGCTTGGCTAAATCCCTCGTCAACGCCGATGGGTTTTTCCTGATGTACTCAACCACTTTTAAGTCCCGGCCGGGCTTGATGGGACCCGTTTTCCTACCGGATCGGGGCAAATCCTTTATGGAAAGGCTCTTACCGAACTTCTCGATAATATTTTTAACACTGGTGTGGTGCACTTTCGCCCGTTTTGCAATTTCGTTGTACGTGACACCACTTTCTGAGCACCAAGTGTGCAGAATTTTCTTTCGCGTTTCCGGATCAATTCGAAAATTTGAAAAATATTAGTTTTTTATTATATAAATTTTCTTCTTCGATTTATCAGAGCATAGAATGCATTAATGAGTCGAAGATAAAATTAAAAAAAAAATAACAGTCGTGTCTACCTGGTACATACCGTAACAAAACTAGTAGATGAAAAATATTTTTTGCTGTTTTGCCTTGAAGATGCAGAGATATTTCTTTGAAAAGTTCGCGTATGACGTAAAATAAACTTTTATTTGAACATTTTTTTCGAGCGTAGAAACCTTGTTTCTTACAGGAAATATTTTGAAATAAAATATTTTTCTAGTGATTTTCCGTGCGTTTTTTCGAGAGTCGGGTAAATAGAATCTAAAAACATAACTCGGTGAAAGACCGTAACTTGGCTAAAGCCGGGGATAAATAAATCTATATAAACATAAACATAATCCAAAAACATTATATAAGGATCTTGTAGAATTTTGGAGCTTTTCCTAAATGTTGTATGTATTTATTGTCATTTCTACTTTTCTATTGATCGCATGAAACATCCCGTACTGGTGACTCATAGAGTGTTCTCACAAGCCAGTAGTTCGATGTGTGAACTTTGCCTTGAAAGGATTTTTGATGTCAATAGAATCGTATCACTTGTCGCATCGGACGAATTGATGACTGGACGAGGGATTGTGGATCGCCAGCCCCGGTCACTTGAAGGACGCGCCCTTTTCAAACAAACCATCAGGCGGGTTCAAGCATGTATAGCGATATGCTTCATCCATGCACTGGATATTATGGTTGGAAGAGCATCTTTTATTCCCGCGGAAAACGAGTAAGTGACTCTACTTACATATCCGCCCAACCCTTTTTGTTCGCTTTTCGGTAATAGCTATAGTAAAAAGGTGAATGGATGAGTTATATCGGGGCTACTGTAAGTCTACCCGCATCCACTGGCAAGTCCTTGAACTGATCAATAAAATCGTATCACTAGTTATGCAACTGTGCTGTCCACTGATGAGTCGGCTGTCAACGTTAAGTTCCACATTGGAATATAGTGTCATGACTTTGCTGAGCTATAGTGTTATACTTTATCTCTGTTCTATGTATTACCCCGCTTCCAAATCTTGCACCAAAGTTCTACTACCTAGTGCTGTAAAACTTCATTCAATTCAATTGCAACCGAATGTGGCACATATTGACGATTACTTCACATTCTAACACACAACCTTCGCTGACGTACATAACGAGTTTTTCATTCGTTTCTCTTTCACTCGAAGCTCATTTTAACCACCGTCTGTTGACCTCTTGGAATGAAATATCTCTTTCAATTGAATGAGAGAGCGGACTTCAAATGAGGTTCATTTAACCATTTGAATTATTTCAAGATAATCGATGAAAGGTAAACCAGCCATGATAACTGAAATATCAATTACAAAATAAACATAAATTAATTGTTCCCTCTTCCAGTTTTCATTTTTAATATTTGGGAACACATCTCTTTACATTTCTAACAGTCGAAAATTATAGACTTACTGGTGACAATCAAAAACTCAAATGAGAACCGCTACCCTCTATTTATAATTCTGGGCGGAGAGAGTTTTCGTTATCGAAATGATATTCGTGCCTATTCATTCAAACTTGCTCACTACCAACACACAATGAAACAGGTAGACTACTTGGCACTTAGTTTTCAATTGGTAATAATCGCATCTCAGTTGAACCTCATTGGTTATGATATCGCCAATGCGCAAAGCTTGGCACTTGAAATTGAGCAAACAAAACTTCAAGTGACTAGGTACGATTATGCATTCTGGGAGTTTCATCTGAGTATGGCCATAAGCTTCATTTTCATCTTAAAATGTTCGATTGAAATGAAATTTCACTGCTACTACCGTAGTACTACCCTGAGCACAAAATACCCAAATAGAACCATCGATGAGAGTTCGATTTCTTTTATTTAGCTATGATGATAATGAGAAACCAGTTAGAAAAAGAAATAATGGAATTCATTTCGAAAATGTTCGAACCATGTTTATAGTCGAGTGCCCTCTGCTCACATATGAACTTCATTTACTAGCTGCCACACCCATTGGTAGTGATTAAAATGATTAGCACAGTAGCTTTTTTCACTAACAAATGAAGGTCATGGATCATCGTTGTCAAAATGTCAAGGCTGGGATGGGTGGTTTATTTGTTTAGTGTTTCTGCATCGATTCCCGATTATGTTTATTATTATCATTTTCCAGGATTTGATTTACGCTAAATTTATTCTTGTGATGTCAATTTTTTGACTTATTTCGATCAAGTTTTCACCCGTGTTAAACCACTGTGCGCAAGCTGTGCTATGCCAACTCATTTTTAAATGTGTTTCCGTAGTATCCGTAGATGATACGTGTAGAATGGTTGCGATTGGTATAAAACCTAATCTATTCAACGGTTTTTTTTATTCTTTTCTCGGCTATAAATTCGTTAGTGAACGTGCGAAATCACTGAAAACTAATAACAGATTTACGATAACTGCATTTTGATGAGGATGTTGTGTCTCCACGATCGGCCAACTCGCGGATACTTCTGCAGATCAAAGCTCTACAGAGCAAGCGTCGAGATTTCATGATGAAGCTTGCCAAATGTGCTTAACTTAGTTTGGTTTTCTTGGACATCAGTTCAGAAATGGATTAAAAAAAGGGGGTTGGCATGAAATTTGATATCAAACTAATATTGCTGACAGAGCAACAGGCAGCTGTTGAAGTGTTCAGTTTTTATAGAGCAAATTATTGAGAAGCAGAGATGCTCCCACTATATTTCAGTTTGTCAACGATAGTTCACCGAAAAAGTATGTTTCTGCTTCTGTTTACGTGGGTTTATAGAGGAGATTGGTCGGCGAACACGGAAATCATTGAACATGGAAATCAATAACAGAAAAATAAATTTGTTTCATAATTTCCTATCATTAAATTTATATTACTTCCGTTAAATTGCTCGACGCAGTATTTATTTTTGGAGCATAATCATACGCAATTCTGAAACACAGAAGGCAATAAACTAGCTGATAAGAGTCCACTATTTTCTGCTGGCCTCCAGTGATTACGAGGAAGAATTGACTGTCGATTCTATTCAATTTTACGCCTCTCATTGGCACTGACCCGAAACGCTACAAACAAATCAACGAATGAATGAATGAAATTGCTGAAACTTGCCCGTTCTAATCATTATCGCACACTGAGACGAAACGTATTGGGTTTACTCAAGCAAAACACTTACCGTTTCGTTGCACATGTCGCTTTGAATCAAAATTGCCGCATCGAAGGAACACCCCGTTTTTCCCCAGTGCCCTGTTTGTCTCGGTTTGTCACTAGTAAGAGGATTCTCATGTCGTACACCACATCACATTATTTGCACATGGATGGATTCCCGAGTTTTCAACTTTGAATAAGCTATATTTTGATTGCGGCGGTTTACTGCGTTTGATGTCTCGAAGTATTTCAAGATTTAAGCTTTTGTTTACAGTCTAAGCAGTAATTGAATACTTTCTACACTCGCTGCCTCGTGTTGGTTTTGTGGTTAGCCCTAATCAATATAATTATGCGTTTTCCAACTGTATGGTAAGAATTGTTATTCTCTTGGTGACGAAAATGGCTACCCTGTACACAACACCAGGGTGAACAAATCAATTTCCAAAAAGAAGACATTGACTCTGCGTAGGATGCGAGTTTCGAGTCTTGTTTGTACGTCCAAAAGCGACGTAAACAGTGAGCTTTCCGTTAGGCAAATCCCCATCCGCCCGGGTCAAGCTGTGGGATCCGATGAGGTCCAAGTGTTTAAATTTCTACTTCTCGCATTCGGCCACGGTCCAACGCGTAGGAGGCGTTACCGAATGCCAAGAGGTGATAGAAAGCCATGCGTGAATAAATTAGAATACATAATTACTCGATTTGTACAAGGGTCCTCATCGTCAAGCTGAACACATCTTCCCCCTGGATAGAAGTGGGCAAACATGTTGCGCTTCTGCTGCGTTGTGTGCTTAATTATATGCAGTAGATTTATCGTCTACCTGGGTGGCTTCAAATGTATACGGGAAATGAGTCTGACAGCTCAATTAACTGATGAGTAAACTATATTTTACCGTAATGCATCTATATCCTAGAGTTTTGCAGTTTTGGTTTACTAATGGTTACCTCAGTCATTAACCGAGATGTTGTCTATCTTGGAGTGTTGAATTTGTGCACTGTTTTTCAAAATTAGCAGGTTTAGCAATCAGCGGTTATCAGCACCATTTGCCTGTGCCAACCGTCATCCGATGGACAGCGAGGGGTAAATTAATATGTCATGTTATTCGCAGTTTTCACAAACCTCTACCCGGTTGGCACCCCTGGAAATACGTTAATCGTCTTTGAGGGAGGGTCGATGAATTATGAAAAGGTTTCAAATTTCGTATGAATTTTTATGCTGTTCGTGCCTGCTGTTGGATCTTTCAGCGGCATTAAGAAAGATATATGGTTTGACCCAAATTGCTGATCGCCTCGTGAAATTTTACGCTGAAGAACAGTTTCGTTAGTCGAAAACGGTTTGGAAGGTTATATTATAATTGTGTAAACATGACATTGTAAGAATTTAAATTTGACGGCAGGGAAACTTGCGAAAAAGCACAGATACAAACATCATCCACATAGTTACCGACTATTCAACATGCATGATTGTAAATTTATTTTAAATCTGTATGCAAGTTTATGTAGTTTATCTTTCACATGTGCGTAAGGAGCTGGAGTTGATAGTATCTACTATCTCTCTCAGGACAGGACTAGCCTAGAGGCCGTGTGGATCCGTCGGCAAAAAGGTGTAGTCAAGAGTAGATCCACAGGGTTCCTGCTTCCACACGGAAAAGCCAGGGATCGCAAAACAACTAAAATATTAGTTGTTTTTCTGATTTTGATTGGTTAAAATTTGGTACAACTAATCGACTGTTGTTTTAACTAATCTGTCATTTTTTTTTGTTTCAATTATAGAGGTTTTAACACCTTAAGGTCATTCACCTCTTCGGACCAGAAAATCTTTCTGATCCTATGTGCGGGGTTGGGAATCGAACCCAGGTGGGCTGCGTGATAGGCATCGACTATCCCATCACGCTATACCCGTCCCCCTGTCATTTTTGATTTATCGTACTGGCAGCTTAGCAACGATACCCAACAAGTAATGAAACGTTTCAGTTGAACACAAACTGAGCCAAACACCCTGAGCGAACAATGAAACGTTTCAATGAGATGTCACTCGTGCAATTGAGCAAAGACACAATCCCAGCTAAGTTACTTGTATGCATGAAAGCAAAAAAATGTCTCAGTTGTTTCAACCAATTATTCAGTTATTTGAACTTAAGACGCCAATTGCAACGAATATTTATTACTGTTAGCCTCTTCGGGGGGCAGCTAATCGTTCACTGCTTGAACAACGAAATTTTACCTAATTAACTGCTTATATCTTTATCACTAAACTCACAAAGGATATGGAAATGAGCCAAAAGATTACAATTCTCAAAAGGGAACCAGAAAAATGGTCACAGGGAATTAGGAAATTTTTCCTTCACTTGCAGAATGGCTCGCAGGTAAACCTAATGCTACAGATACACTTTCAAGAAAATACAAATAGTACCACTTCACTTTAGCAGAAAAGTTTTAAGCGTTAAGCGGTTTTAATAACATTGACATGAACTGTCCTAGAATACATTACTCTCAGATGAAATTAAAACATTCATACTGTTGGAATTTAACACATGGAAAACTTGTTTTACAATTAACTGTTATATTCTTTTGTATACTTTCACTTACATAAAACGACCACTACGTATCTAACATAAATGACGTTCATTTACCATTGAAAATTTTCAATATGAAACGCTTCTGGTGAAATGAAGAGGTTTTTTGTTCTGCCTTTCGCTGTCTTCGTTCTCCGCCAAGTGACAGCATTTGAATACAACAATTTTGGTTACCTGAATGGTTAGGTCAAAATCAACAGATATGTTAGTTAAATCAACAACATTTTAGTTGAAACAACCAGAGCGCGAAACAACAATTGGAATATTGTAATTTTGTGATCTGCGGGTTCTCCGTGTGGCTGAACCGATTTTCACAAACTCGAATTCAAATAAAAGGTGTTATGGTCCCATAGAATTTTATCCCGATCCGACTTCTGGTTCCGGAATTACAGGGTGATACGCACAAGAAAATAAACAAAAATGTCACTCTTTTTTCTCAGAGACGGCGTGACCGATTTTCACCTAACTAAATTCGAACGAAAGGTCTTAAGTCTGCTATTGAATTTTATCTTTAGTCGACTTCCGGTTCCGGAATTACATGAATATGTGCAAATCTATGAGAAAATGCGCACTCATTTCTCTCAGAAATTGTTTAACCGATTTTCACAAACCATGATGCAAATAAAAGGTCTCAAAATTCTTTAAAAAATTTCGCGAATAGTTGATCTAGATCCGACTTTTGGATCCGGTATTACAGCGCGATAAGAAAAGGCGGGTGGGTAATGTCAGAGACATAACTGGATGTCATGAATACGAAAACAACTGACATGTTCCTTAACACTTCCGAATATCAATTAGTTGATCAATTGTATGAATTATGCAAGCATTCTCCTTTTCCACATTTTTCGCGAAAACAAAGATCTAGATCTTCACTTGATCTAGATTACTGTGAATTTCACACAGCTAAAAGTGCACAAATCTAACCAAATTGTTCTAGATTTGCACTAAACTGAGGATATTTCCCTTCGATTTGCGAGCGAGAAATCCTAATAGTTCTTTAGAAAACTTTTAGAGCCATTAGATCGGCTGATTTTGTGTAATGCTCTCCACCGTTGCTTTTTCATCCATGCAAATGACTGGCAGCTGTGACGTAATCGCTCTTGTCGGAGGCGAAACTAGCTTTGCAAACGACACAAAATACATCTGCTCGCAGTGGCGATAGAATCCAAACTGATCTAAAATTTGGATGAAACTTTGCAAATGGCTTCAGTATGGCAAATCATAAGTTTTTGAACCGATGGAGAGGTAAATCCAACTCACGACTGATTTTTAAAAAGGGCGTATGTATTTTTGCATGTCACCAAAATTGCTTTTTTCAAATCGTTGTTACTCGGAAACCATTAATTGTACAAAAGTGGCGTTCAGGAAAAAGTTGTAGGGAATCGATAGAGCGCTCTAAAAAAATATAAACTGGAAAAAAATTTTGATTTTTTTCTCAATAATTACAAAATAATCCGAAAAAGTTAAATAAAAAAAAATCAGGGTTTTCATTTTTTTTGATAATTTTTATTCTAAAGCTGTTATTTAAACCTACAGATTCATGGCTATCTCATCTGTGCCTTTTGAAAAATGAAGAAGTTACAGCTAAAACAGTTTACCGGTGCATGCAAATGAACAAGTTCTTCTCGTTGTAATTCGGAAACCGTTAATCGTACAAAAATGACGTCCAGAAAGAAGTTGTAGGGAATCAATAGGGCACTCTAAAAATATACAATTAACGTATTCCGAGTTACAACGATTTTAAAAAGGCATTTTTTGTGAAATGCAAAAATATATATGCCCTTTTTAAAAATCAGTCGTGAGTCGGATTGACCTTTCCATCGGTTCACAATTACTGAAGCCATGAAGCATTTCTGGAATTGCTCATATGACGATTCGTCAAAATTAAAATGGTTCAACTTGAATAATATGCGTAATTTTATTGAACTAACAGAAATATCTTTCTTTTAAATGAGCTGCTTTAATTGATTGTCTTAGATATTTTTATTTAAATTGGTTTAACTGTCTAGGCATTTACTATGATAGCAGAGTATGAGGTGTGACAAGTTCATAATTTGTCTTGAAATTGTTAGGATAAGAGTAGTTACAGAGCATAAAAATTCACTGAGACAAATCGAGGATCACTTTACTAGAGCGATAGTTATTCTTACAAATCAGTTTATTCGAAAATAAATAAATAACCAGAAGTAAATTCGAATAGCTTACTTTAACTTTTCACTTAGTCTATGTGTGATTTAATAAATAAAAATTTCTAAATTTGAATCACCCGAGCCACATGGTTAAAACCTTTATATTGATTTTCTATCGCTTCTTTTCTGTGTGTTTCTGTGGTTCAGGAAGCGTGTTTTACGTAAAACTAATGACGAATGATAAATGTTTCGAATCAAACAGATCAGCATGTTACTCAATTGCGACAACTTTTTGATTTTTCTTCATACGAAGAGTACATACACGAGAGAATGATTCGCGTTGCTAGTCATAAAATTAATCTGTGAAGCAATAATCATAACATAATATCCCGCATCGAAGAAGGTAGTAGTGTGCCTACCGGAAAGCCAAGATTGAAATTTCGCACTTCGCAGCTTCGCACTACGGGTGGTCCACATCGCCGTCATCATCAAAGCTACGTGTTCGAGTTCCCGATGGTGCAATAAAAGTGGATTAAACACCGATAATGAGTGTATCTTGCGTGTCAGCCCGACCAGTGAATTATGCATCCTAATTGGATTACTGCTTTTCTAATTTCGGACGGCTCTCTTCTTTTCATATATCTTACCAACTAAATCATGTTTAATCCGCTTCCGTCGATCTTGGACAGTGGTAATCCACCACAGCGTAGTGTTAAAATTTATTGAAAGTCATTCGGATGATCACTACTTATGGGGTCCATAAAGTGCTGAGTAGGAATGGCAGACAGTCAGTGACACACTTTTTCCCGGCTCTACGCAACAAGTCACAAAATCGCCCCGATCATCAAAAATAAATCGTTTTTTATGGTGATGAATCCCTAACCACATAGCCATAACCGCACAGCCCGAATAAATTTTCTGGAATCAACCTTCTTTACGAAATGCATCATCACGTACAACACAATTCGGCGTAATATCAGAGATCTACAAACCTAAGCCTGTCTTCATGGCTTCAACACCACCATTGACGATGAATAGCTATCGAGTCCCACCTCAGCATCATAAACATGACCATCCTGATCATCATCATCACCATCGAAGGTAATGGTAATCTAGTGATTATTAGTAGGCATTTTATTTTCGGTTCCGTTGACGCTTGTGGGCGCTGCGAGCATAATGGAGACCCAACGCTACATTTGCCTAGGTTGAGCTTCACCCTAATCTATCATAAAACTTAAACTGTATAATTCGAAATGACGGTGTGGGAGCTACAATCGATTTCATCTTGTCTTGACAGATGAGTTGTAAAGTGGAGGGTACTTTTCTAGGGCAGTCACACTGACTTCCTACGCGATACGTGATATTTTCATGGATACTTCGCTAATACTCGCAGCGAAGAGCTTAATCTTCCAAATAGTTTAGTAGATAAATCGAAATTTCATTCATTGTTTTCGTGGTAACATAGTTTTTCGTGGCGTTTATTTTGATTGCAGGCCGGAAGTCACCCAGAAACATTAATTTTTGTGAGACAGTAAAACATTCATCTAAGGAGTCGAAAATTTGGTGTAAACAAAATATGCGTAAAAAAATAATTACAATTGGAACTTTAACAAATAGTCTTCGAGCCAAAATTTTACGAAAGGTATATTCTTAAATCGCCGTTTGCATGCCGAAAAACATTTGAAATCATCCTGAAATTCACGATGACAAGATACAGTTTGTCGATAGTTTTTAAACCGATTATGGCTATTTTCATCTAAGATGATGATATCCGAATTTTCAAATTTTCTGAAAAAATCTGACCGTTTGAGTAGTTCACGAAATTCTTAAGTCGAATAAGTGAAAATTGACTTTATATCGGCTTAGCGGTTAGGTGGCGTTAGCAGTTCAACATAATCTGCTAAAACACTGATGACACATGAAGGATTTACACTGAGCACAAACTGGTACCCATGCGATATCAAAACCTCTAAATAACTTCTATCCGTTGACGGCCAGAAAGTCGTCACTAAGTTCCATTCTTTCGGCACTTCAGTAAAGACATGATATCTTGGAGCCGTAAGTCTTTTGCAAATGGGATTACATTTTTGTCTGCTTAGCAACTTATTTTGAATCGTTAGTTGGCATTAGTAGTTCATCATAATCTGGGAATGCACTGATAAATCGAACTCGTTATAGCGTTGCACAACATAAAGCTGACCTCCAAAAGACCAAACCTGAATCGGCCAGTAACAGTCGAAAAAATGCTGTGTCCTGTAAATAACCGAAACTTTGCGTCTGCTTAGCGACTTATGTTGAACAGTGCAACGTGAACTGTTATGCATTAAAGAATCGATGACGAAAAGTAATGGCAATTAAAATTGGTTATGTGTTCTAAGCACATAAACCCTTGAAAGACGCTACTAACAAAAATCGGCAAATTTAAAAAAAAAAACGCTTTCCTATTGTTTCAAAGATTTGTTTGTAGCATAAAATTTACTAATTGATTTGGCATTTGCTGTTAAGTTGTGAAAATAGGCATCGAAGCTAGAATTGTAATGCGTCGAAATTTTGCTCGCACATTTAGAAAATCCGATCTACTCGCACGCCAAGTACATGTAAAATGTGGTCAAATCAACTGTCAATGTAAAAAAAAGCCGCTAGGCTAGGAAGACTGAATTACAGAGAAATGCAAATGTGAACACCAACCTCTCAGTCCAAAGTGTCGAGCCTTGCAAGACGGTGGTGACTCCAAACCCCAACGATAAGCATACAAAATCCGCGGAAAATATATATGAAGATGGTAGACTTCAAACAGTTTCCTGGACAGAATCATGACAACTGGAAGAGGAAATACTGTACTGATTTTCAAACAAATTAGGCTGTCGAAGTTCGCAGATAAATATATTGAGTGACAGGTCGTCATCTGTTCATGGGACTGGAAGAGCGACATTTTCATCGCGGCCGGGACCATCAACTTGTAAATTAATGTATGGAGTACCTGGAACACGGACAGACATTGTAATTTTTATCGTTACCCTCTAATTAATATAATGATATAAGATTCTCATATTTAGACAACGTGATCTAACGAATTTAATGAAAAAGTAAATTGGTAGATGATGAAATATTTGTTAAGAATTATGTATAGGTAAACATGTTTTATCTTGGAATTAGAGTTACATAGGATTGTTTTAATTTTGACGTTCAAACAGGTTTGATATTTGATGTTGCATTCGCATGAAAAGCACTAAAAAAATATACCGTGTACCTTTCAATAATTCGGAATTTCTTGAATGGAAATGCATGTTGATTGTAAGTTATAGATTCAAGGTACTTAATTGAAGGTGGTTGCCTTTGAAAGCTATGCATTTTTTCCATCTTTCTATCACTCATGAATACTACTTCGAAAGAACTATACATCGTTTGAAGCGATTCAGCGTTGAAATCTTTTTTCCACACCGTCATAACTAGTGAAGTGTTGCTCTACTAGTGTTTTAAGAAATCGATTGTAACAAGTGGTAGTCGGAAGGGGTCTAGTCTGGGGAGTTTGGCCGCTGAGGCAAAAGTTTCCATCTGAGTTCAGAAATGATGTTATTGACCGTTTTCGCTGAGTGTGCGGGGGTGACGTTATCGCGTTGCAACATGGCTTTTTCGTGTCTTGTAGAACATCTTAGTTGTTTTTCGAGCAATGTTTGATTCAATCATTTTCTGTCGGTAGTGATTATTGTTTTACACTTTTTTTCTTGGTTTGAGAAGCTCGTAATACAAGATACCATTCCGTGCCAATGGTTGGCCGGGGTCGACCCATGATTTTCTGCAATTGGCATTCTCAAAATGAATTAATTTCTGGTCTGACGTCACGATTCGACGTTCCGAATTTACACGTAGAAATAATCCCTAATGGCAGAGACATCTCTTGAAAAAATGCCGCATTATTAACTGACACATTCTCCAGCTCGCACTAATTAGCCACTAATTAAACTCCACCTTGCTTCGTCTAATTTCCCTAAATGTAAGATAGTATATTTAGTGACATCCGACTCACCAACCGGTTCAGTAGGTTCAGTGTGCTACGACCAAACTCGACATACCCGCAGGCTGTTTGTTCCCACAAGGGATTAATTTGTTTCAGCGATCCAGATCTGCTCCGCGCAGATCATGTCAATCAGTAGCTCTTGCACGTTGGTACTGCGTACACCACGACGAATGAGTGTTGATCTACATGTCCTGTCGGAACCCAATTGGGTGGCCAAACAAGATTCCGATGATAAATCGCAACTATTCCACTGTGTAATGACCTAACCGAGCTCTGTTTCTTGTTCGTCCTGGGAAGGCGGTAGCGACGGGAAGGGCATCCGTAATGAGCCCCGCAGAGGTGTTAGGTAATGAGCGGTCGTTTATGCCCTGTTTTCTTTGCACTTTTTTCTCCCTTCGTGCGGTGGTCGATGGGAGGAACGAGGTGGAGATATGCTCCGATCGTGATTATACAAATTTCCTCCGGTTTATGATGTAGGTGCCAGTCCAGCACTTGAGTACCTATGTTGGTACGGAGAGCAAGGTGTCTTCGCTTGGCACTGATGATGCCGTTGGACGTGGAGACGTTCTGACGGGCCCCAAGCATGGTAGAAGTGAAAGAGAACAAGGGTGAAGGAACGTGTTTTCCTGATCTAATCAAAATCGTATCGTTTTAATTCGTTTGCGGCTTCTTACTGCACCGTAATATGTGTATGTGTCGGATTGAACTGAGTCGCACAGAACTAAATACCGTTCGGTTTAGTTGTCCGAAAATTTGGTAAATGCGAAGGGGTTAACGAAGTTCTTTTGTTAATCAAAAAGAACGGACTAAAAGATATTGAAGTTTTTTATGTGTATTCAAATGCTCAAATTGAAGTAGGACGTTTTGGATAATCAAGGAGGAACACCGTTAAAAATGTTACAAAATCGATAATTCGATTTAAAGTATATTGAACTTACTTTCCTAATTTAATTTAGCTCATTGATTCTAAATGATAAATGTTTTTAATGCATCCTTGACAAGGATTGATCATTGCATAAACCATCCACAACCACCCTAGTCGGAACACAGAAGGTCATTATCTCTTTCCCAATCTCCGTATTCTTTATTGGGTTCGTTTAATATTCTCGAAAGTAATGCTTTATTTTATATTTTCCTTCACATAAATTCGGTGGAGATTCTGCGGTGCCTCTGCGCGTTCCGCCCCGCCACCAGTTAGAAATCACCGTTTTTGAGCCGGGTACCATTTTTGACGAACGAAAAAAGAGCACGGATCACAACCACAACGAAAAGTAGCCCCTCGTGATTCGCGGCATCCAGGAAGATCTACTCTCGAGCCATGGATTGCGCACATTACCTGCAGTGTGGAGAGGAAGACAAGCCGACCCAGCGCATAGCCGCCAACAGTGCGCGACGTGACGTTTGATATGTTGTTTGGATACCGGGCAGCAAAGGCGTCAAACTGACGCGCCTTTTTTGCTTCGGTTGTTTTTGAATGCCGATCCCGTATAGCCGCTCTGTGTACCGTCGCAGATCGGTAGAACCGGGGGGCTCGCGAAGAAATGATTTTTTTTGTGTGGTTTTGTTGTGTGATTCCTGGGATGCTGAAGATTGTCAGGATTCCTAATAAATCGGACGTGGAGAATGGCACTCCGTGAGCGTAGTGGAATTGGAATTGGTTTCTTTTGTTGCCGATTCGGCGTGCTGTGCAATTTCAACAGGCTGCGAATTCGTTTGATAGATGAGAAAATTTAAATTGTTCCGAGAAGGGTTCATGCATTGTCTGTTAAAAGCATGAAATCGACTGCAGACTTGAACTTATATTCGAATAAATCTAATTTACTGAAAATCTAATAATTCTCATCTCTTTTTTCTTTGTTACAGGTATATCTTCAACGAAACTGTCAGGTTCAGTATATCTATATCTAGGGTGAGTGATGCAATAGTTGTGCAAGATTCTAGTGTCTATCACCAAACATAATTTACATGAAGATTTGTAACGTAAAATATGTGCACTCGATTTTTTTAGACATGTCTGAACCGATTCCCATAAACTTCCGAATCCGGAGTAACGGAATAAAATGTGCAAAAATTTTGTGTAAAGTATACTCTTTCTTGAAATCCCTGACCCAACCAATTTTCATGAACTTAAATTAAAATTTAAGGTCTGACTCCTCGTTCCGATGAACGAGGTAAAACTTTCAAAAAGGAAAAACTTGCTCATAGCCTAGGCTGACTTCAAAAAAAGAACCTTATGGTTACCTAGCCTACTCTTGAATTCTCGCCAAATCTGACTTCGGTTCCGGGGTAATGGGCATACAATAAAAAAAGCACATTCTCTGAAGAAATCTGAGACCGCTGCACTGAATTTCTTATGCTTAGTCACGAGTGAAAACCTTTATAGTGCCATAGTTTGCTGTTGATTTCCATTCGGATTGGATTTCCGGTTCCGGAGTAACGGAGTGAATATGCAAAAAAATAATAAATAAAGTGCACTTGGTTTTCTCAGAGACCACTAGATCGATTTTCACATGCTTAGATTCAAATGAAAGTTCTCATAGTATCATAACCAACCATGGAAGATTAATCCGACTTCCGGTTGCGAAGTATCTGGGTAAAACAAATACAAAATGAAAACCAAAGAATGCACTCGATTTTCCCAGAAATTGCAAAGCCGATTTCTACAATCTTATTTTCAAATGTAAGGCTCTTCAGTCCCATAGCCTTCTATTGAATTACATCCGGATCCGACTTCCAGTTCCGGAGTTACGGGGTAAAGTGTTCATAAACTGAAAAGATGCCTTCATTTTTCGATTTGCTTTATAGACATCCAGAAAATTAAGGAATAAAGACTGTTCCAGAAAGTATGGACGCACTTTGATTTCTATGTAAATAACTCACAAGTATTAGATATTCAAATTTTAATCGATATACTGATAATATTAGACTACAACAACAGAACATTATTCCTAACATTTGCTACTTAGCCATTGTAGACTAGCTGGCGCACCTTCTTGCGAACGTTCCTCATTAAATTCCGTACAGACTTCTTGGTGACAAGTTTTGACACTTTTCCCAATCTTTTTCGAACTGTTGAATGGTTTCGGCTGCCGAGACATGTTTCCAAAGATGTGCCTTCGTTGATGCCCAAAATTCCTCAATTGGTCAAAGTTGTGGGCAATTTGGTGGATTCATGTCTTTTGGGACGAAAGTGACATTTTTGGTATTATACCATTGTACCGTTGATTTCGAGTAGTGGCAATAAGCAAAATCTGGCCAGAAGACAACAGGATCCTTGTGGCTTCGAATCATGGGTTGAAGTCGTTTTTGTAAACATTCCTTGATGTATATTTCGCTGTTCATTGAAGCAGTGGTGATGAAGGGTTTCGAAATGTTACCGCAGCTACAAATTGCTTGCCAGACCATAGCTTTCTTACCAAATTTTTCGACTTCAATCGATGTCTCGGACTTGTTTAACACTTGTTCTTCTCGCACCGAATAATATTGTGGTCCCGGCAAGGATTTGTAATCGAGTTTCATGTAGGTTTCGTCGTCCATGATTACGCAGTTCAAATTTCTGGCAAGGATTTGTAATCGAGTTTCATGTAGGTTTCGTCGTCCATGATTACGCAGTACGAATTTCTGGCAAGAATCGTATTGTACAGCTTTCGAACCCTCGGCCTGATCGATGCTTCTTGTTTCGTTCGGACTACGTTTTGGTTGTTTATGCTTCTTATAGGTTCGAAGATTCAAACGTTCTTTAGCACGAAGAACATTTGACTTCGAAGTGCCCACTTTTTGGGCCACATCTCGAACTGAAACCTCTTTCTTTTGCTCGAACGCCTTCAATATACGTTTATCCGACTGAGGGTTAGCAGGACCTTTTTTCGACCCGCTTTCGGTTTATCCTCAAAGGTGGTATCTTCACCGAACTTCCTGATTGCATTTCGCACGGCTTTTTTACTTACTCCTTACATTTTTGCTATCTTTCTCAGTGACAATCCGCGATCTGAGCACCATTTGTACACGATTTTTTGACGTTGTTCTGCTGAAAGTCCACGCATTTTGAAACAAACTAATGAAAACGAATAAACAACTGCACAAGTGGTTAGAGAAGAGTGTAAACAACAGGACGCAGCCATAAAAATTGACAGATTCTGAACCATTGCGAAATGGCAGCGGTTTTTGGTAACGTCCATACTTTCTGGGGCAGTCTTAATATATTGTTATAACCGATTAATCTTCATCTGGATCTGACGTTTCGGAGTAATAATGTAAAATGTGTAGAAAAAATTAAAATTGCGTCTGATTATCGCTGAGACCACAAGAGCGAATTCTACAAACTCAGATTCAAATGAATGACCTTAAGTGTCGAAAGACATCTATTGCATTTTATCCAGTTTTGAAGCTCAGTTCCGGAGTTATGCGGCAATATGTGGAAAATTTTTTAAAAAGTTCACTCAATTTTCTTAAAAACAGCTGTTCCGATTTCCGCAGGCCTAAATGACACTTCAAAGTGAAAGGTACTGGTCTCGCAAACCAGATGTCATATGTTCGCGTTCCGACCGGGTAGGATTTTTAGTGTCAGTTGAATCGTACCCATGCTAGTTTATTGAAACAGAAGATGAAGCTCAGTATCGGTTGTCGATTTAGAAGAACATTGTTTTTTTATTCAAAATTGTAATAATTTTTAGGCACACTACTTAAGCTCTAAGATGCCAAGGGTATTTACTAATCCTAATCACGACTAACTTAAAACTAGAATAGTATCGTTATGTAATGTTAGTAGAACATTAACAACTATACTTTAAATACGCTTCAATCAATTTCAATCTATTTTATTGGCCCTAAATGAGATATTGGATAAGCAAAACGCGGTCACGGTTTTGTGTAGAACTAATCTTTACCGATTTTTTTTAATGAACTTTGTGCATTTCAAGGACGCTTGATCCTTTAATAACTCATAAATCGAAATAATGTTTCTTTAACTCTTACGAATGCATCTTTAACCTATCAATTTAAAATTTATCACTTATGTAGGGGATACTTTCCAATTAAAATTTCAGTGTTCGTTTAAGTAGTTATTTTTATGCTTTGATTCGAGTTTAATTCATTGAGACTGTAATCAGATGAATCCAACAAATAAGTTGATAAACCGTTTTAATCAGATCCTACACTTAATTCCACTTATTTGCTTACAATCTAACATCCATTGAAGAAATTGTCAGCTGGTGATAGTACTTTGTGAATTGTTCACAAGTAAACATTTTTTGATTCGCCGATGAAAAGTAAGTCTTCGGTGATTGCGTACATTTTATGAGAGAATGACAAACAAATACATTGAACATTTTATTGAACTATTCTTGCGGCATTGTGGTTTATTACTTTATCACCTTGTATGGCGTTCCCTCGGAACACTTTAACGAATGCTACGTTGATAAGGGAATACCTGTCTCAGTTCAACCACCGCGCAAATTGCAATCACACCTATTGTGAGTCTTTTAAAGAGTACGCAATTTACTGATGGGACGCTATCAATTTTCATCAAAATCCATCACGCATACACCCGGTTGTGGGCACTTGTGGCGGGTAAGACCTTGATGGAACATTGTGGGCACGGGAAAAAAATCCAATCAACTGCGAGGGGATCCCACTTCAAAGGTAACTTAACCGCCTTTATTTTGCGTTCGCATTGGTGTCCGGGACGTTCTGTTTTGTTGTACCGAAACCACAGCGTCGTCACCCATAAATCGTCCTGTGTCGTGGTGCATAAATCCTCTGCCGGTGTCTTTTGGTTCGGCGGAACCGCCTCATATGGTATGGAAGAGGTGTTCATTTGCGAACCTAAATACATTTTGTCATTAAATCAAAATTTAAGGTTTCTTTACATACTTGCTGGTTATCATTGATTTTAGTGATATGTTGTATTATTTCGAATGTTTTGAACACCCCTTTTCGATTTACAAAGAAAACCGTCGATTTTTCCTTAAAAATCAATAGAACGCGTCCTTTTGCTCGAAGAATTTCGGGAACCAAAAAGACGGGAAAGCTATGCAACAGGTGACACCACGGTAGGGACAAAAACTCACGACGTTCGATCACAGACAAGAATGGTCGCACTTAAAAAATAACGATCAGCACACTGTTTCGCACTCTCTCGACGCAACCGTGAGGAATGAGGATCACTCGAAGAGAGTGTGGATGCGATCACAAAGAATGAATGAAGCAAAGGTCCTGGTTGATTGGAGCTTGTGTAGTCTCATCGATTCGTTATTTCGAACAGCCGGAACGGCATGGAACAGCGGAGCGATGGCGTATGGCGAACTAAAAGATGCCGCTCGAACGACCAAAAGAGTGAGGAAATAGCGATTTAATTTGATTTCGTATAATTTGTAATTAAATTAACAGAAAATGATAGTAATGATGGCTGGCGGTGGCAATTTTTAGTGGTGCAATTATAGGCTTCTGGCCTTACGGGGATGAGAAGCTTAGCCGGTGGTTTTCGTCGATGTATGGTGGAGTTTATTTTCAAGAGGGAACCTTAAATTATGGCGCCGGATTCATGGGAAAGTATACGAATCGATTTTTAAATGGATGTAATTAGTGTGACACGGGAGATGGTTTACGATAGTTTACGCTATTAATTTCAATAACAAGTTTTGCATAACCAAGATCAGTACAAGTTTACAGAGCTGTGCTGAAATTGCCATTAATTGTTTTGCATGATGATGGTCATCTTATGCTGATTATGATAATAACTTTTGAATTAATTTTTTTTAAGATATTTAATGGCCTACCTACCCAATCACAATTGAATGTCGTTTTTTTTTCACCCAAGTGAAGATCTGGGATAACTGGAATCGCAGTACAGTAAATCAATTAACCCTGTGAATCAGAAAAATGGTACCAAAGATTAAGTTGGCACACAATTAAACAAAAAAGTTTTTAGACACAAGTGATAGGCAGTTACAATTTTGTTTTTTGTTTTTTAAGCCTAAAAGACTTCGATTTTAGTGAGAAAAAATATTGTCGACTTGAATCGATTTCCTATTCACCCTTCTGTAAAACAAGGAATGCATCTCTAGGATCTGTATTCGTTAAAGTTGGACAAAACAAAAAGTGTGATATATGTGCAATTCGCTGAAGAGAGCAAATAAATTTAACTCGCAAACAACAGCAATCTGCTCTTTGTGGAACATGAAAACGTCAAGTACGAAAATCCAGTTGATATGAAAGACAATGCTATATAAGTACAGGTGCATGATCTTCCTTTATCACCGATGGAAATATATAAAAAATAAGGTTAAAGTACGGAGAGGTTTTCTCCATTGAAAAAGAAGTCCAGAAGAACTTTACGTACGTTTATTAAGCATGCGATTAAATAAGCCATAAGGTTTCCGTGTAAATCGCTGGTCACGCACGGCAATCAACTGGCCACATGTCAATACTACCAAAAACCTGTTTACTACAGTAAACAGGTTTTTGGGAATATTGGACAAGAAATCGCCTATATATTCAAGGACAACATGAATTCTTCTACAACAGCCTTCGTTCGCTGGTTATGAATAGAAATGAATGAATTCGCTTTGTTGTATCGTCGCTCTAAATGACGGCTTGAAATTTCAATCGGTTTGATTTTTTTTTGTAATTCAGGAACAGAAAGTCGGATCCGAACAAATTTCAAAAATTTCGTATGATACGTTAGAACCTTTTATTTGAATCAAAGTTTGTGAAAATCGGTCAAGCCGTCCCAGAGAAAAGTGAGTGTGATCAATTCTGAAGTTTTTGATCACTGTTTCTGGTGCTTCCGAAACCGGATTTCGGGAACCGGTATAGCCGAAGTCTGTTCATATGGTCAACAACTATTATGACCTAAAGACTGTCCCAGAAAGTATGGACGCAACCAAAAACCACTGCCATTTCGCAATGGTTCAGAATCTGTCAATTTTTATGGTTGCGTCCTGTTGTTTACACTCTTCTCTAACCCATTGTGCAGTAGTTTATTCGTTTGCATTAGTTTGTTTCGAAATGCGTGGACTTTCAGCAATACAACGTCGAAAAATTGTGTACAAATGGTGCACAGAACGCGGACTGTCACTGAGAAAGATAGCAAAAATGGAAGGAGTATGTGAAAAAGCCGTGCGAAATGCAATCAGGAAGTTCGGTGAGGATAACACCTTTGAGGATAAACCGAAAACGGGTCGAAAAAAGGTCCTGCTAACCCTCAGTTGGATAAACGTATACTGAAGGCGTTCGAGCAAAAGAAGGAGGTGTCAGTTCGGGATGTGGCCAAAAAAGTGGGCACTTTGAAGTCAAATGTTCTTCGTGCTAAAAAACGTTTGAATCTTCAAACTTATAAGAAGCAGAAACAACCAACACTTAGTCCGAAACAAGAAGTATCGATCAGGCGGAGGGTTCGAAAGCTGTACAATGCGATTCTTGCTGGAAATTTGAACTGCATAATCATGGACGACGAAACCTACGTGAAACTCGATTACAAATCCTTGCCGGGACCAAAATATTATACGGTGCGAGAAGGGCAAGTGGTAAACCAGTCCGAGACATCGATTGAAGTCGAAAAATTTGGTAAGAAAGCTATGGTCTGGCAAGCAATTTGTAGCTGCGGTAAGATTTTGAAACCCTTCATCATCACTGCTTCAATGAACAGCGAATATTTACAAAAACGACTTCTACCCATGATTCGAAGCCACAAGGATCCTGTTGTTTTCTGGCCAGATCTTGCTTCTTGCCACTATTCGAAATCAATGGTAGAATGGTATACTACCAAAAATGTCACTTTCGTCCCGAAAGACATGAATCCACTAAATTACCCACAACATCGACCAATTGAGGAATTTTGGACATTAACGAAGGCACATCTTAGGAAACATGTCTCGGCAGCCGAAACCATTCAACAATTCGAAAATGACTGGAAAAAAGTGTCAAAACTTGTCGCCAAGAAGTTTGTACGGAATTTAATGAGGAACGTTCGCAAAAAGGTGCGCCAGCTAGTCTACAATGGCTAAGTAGCTAATGTTGTGAATAATATTCTGTTGTTGTAGTCTAATATTATCAGTACATCGAATGAAATTTTATCATCTAACGCTTGTGAATTGTTTACAGCGAAATCAAAGTGCGTCCATACTTTCTGGGACAGTCTTTACAAATTAGAACAGTTTTGAGCCCAATTTAGAAGAATGTTTCCCTATTTTCCGTCGTCACTCTAAACGACGGTTTGAAATTTAATCATTCATCGTCCTGTCATCCCGGAGCCGATAGATAGATCCAGATAAAAGTTCAGGAATTCCATATGGGACAGAAATATCTTTCATTTGAATCTAAGTTTGTGAAAATAAGTTCAGTAATCTAGAAAAGTAAATGAGTTCCAGTTCCGGTACTTCCGGAACCGGTATAACTGAAGTCGAACACTGTTTCATGTGGTGATACATTATACTGAATCCTCTTGACACCGTAATTCCGGAATCGGAAGCCGGACACGGATAAAATTCAAGAATGCCGTTTTGGACCACCAGGTCTTTCTTTGGGGCTGTCCAAATCATGTCAATTTCCGAGAAAAGTGATTGAGATTTTTAACTTCACCCAACAACCCAAGTACAAAAATTTCTGATTTGGCAAGCGATTTACAGCTGAGTACGTTTTTTGAACGCAGCTGTAATTCGCTTCATTTAGGGGTTAGCCAAATTTTGTGCTAGGGCACATAACCGTTTTCATTATTTTTACGTTTCGTCTTTGACTCATCAGTGCAGAGCAGTTCAAATTGAACTGCTTAGTGCTAAACTCGGCAGTTCAATTGGAACCGCTAAGCAGACGTAAAGTTTCTGCTACTTACAGAACACTTTTTGTTTTGCAACGAAGTGCAATGTCTTTTCTGACGTGCCGAACGAAAACGTGTTTTCGACTATTTCTGGCCGATGCAGGTATGGTCATTTAGGGGTTAGCCAAATTTTGTGCTAGGGCACATAACCGTTTCCATTATTTTTACGTTTCGTCTTTGACTCATCAGTGCAGAGCAGTTCAAATTGAACTGCTTAGTGCTAAACTCGGCAGTTCAATTTGAACCGCTAAGCAGACGTAAAGTTTCTGCTACTTACAGAACACTTTTTGTTTTGCAACGAAGTGCAATGTCTTTTCTGACGTGCCGAACGAAAACGTGTTTTCGACTATTTCTGGCCGATGCAGGTATGGTCATTTAGGGGTTAGCCAAATTTTGTGCTAGGGCACATAACCGTTTTCATTATTTTTACGTTTCGTCTTTGACTCATCAGTGCAGAGCAGTTCAAATTGAACTGCTTAGTGCTAAACTCGGCAGTTCAATTTGAACCGCTAAGCAGACGTAAAGTTTCTGCTACTTACAGAACACTTTTTGTTTTGCAACGAAGTGCAATGTCTTTTCTGACGTGCCGAACGAAAACGTCTGCTTAGCGGTTCAAATTGAACTGCCGAGTTTAGCACTAAGCAGTTCAATTTGAACTGCTCTGCACTGATGAGTCAAAGACGAAACGTAAAAATAATGAAAACGGTTATGTGCCCTAGCACAAAATTTGGCTAACCCCTAAATGACCATACCTGCATCAGCCAGAAATAGTCGAAAGCACGTTTTCGTTCGGCACGTCAGAAAAGACATTGCACTTCGTTGCAAAACAAAAAGTGTTCTGTAAGTAGCAGAAACTTTACGTCTGCTTAGCGGTTCAAATTGAACTGCCGAGTTTAGCACTAAGCAGTTCAATTTGAACTGCTCTGCACTGATGAGTCAAAGACGAAACGTAAAAATAATGTAATTCGCTTGCCAAATCAGACTACTTAAGTTTTCGTGAGTTTTTTAACTCGATGCTCTACAAGGAGTGCAAGCTTGTAACACCACCACAGTTGAGAGACATTCTCTAGTGGTATCGCAACATAAAAGTGTATTTCATTAATTGTCTCGATTTCGTCCGACTGAGTACTATCGGGATGCAATATTTGGCAATTGATACGCGTAAGCAGAAAGAAACTAAATATAACTCGGATGTTTCTGAAATAAACAGATGTGGCAATAAAACAATTGTTGATGAATGGAATGCCTTAAAGATGATATGAAGTATTCAAAGGAAGGTATATTTCTTCTAAACCAGAACGGAATAAAACTGTTGATGAGGTGGGAAGGGTGTGATGCGTACGAATGATCTCCAAACTTTCCGGGAACCAACCGTAACTTCTTGGTTGGATTTCTACTTCTTTGCTATATTGAATCTCCGTTCGATAAACGAATTTTTTGGTAGTCTATTTATAATTGTGCGAGGATGAATTTAAACAGTAGTTGGATTACAATTCTTAATATTTTTAAATTATTTTGAAACATAATATTCTACCAATCAAAATTTCGTGATATATTTATTTTGCTTAAAATTAGCATTTTTCATAAGTTTAAAATGGTGGCGTGCTAAATCTCATTAAATTACCATTGCCTTTTTATGCAAATCTTGACATTCCCGATCGACGACTCATGCTTGTTCATCGGATCATCAGATATCGGCAAGCTTATCTTCGATATTAACTTGCATAATCACATTAATCTAAATGTGTTTGCGGACAGGAAAAAGATGCCTTGATTAATCTCGAATTCGAGCGTCGGTGCTCTATCGGTGTAATACAGCAAACAGAAACTTTCTGAGAAAAATCTCCACACGGATTAAAATTATTCAATGTCAACATTCGTTCTAAAATATATCATCGTAAACATATGTCTAACGAAACAAGCTGCTAGATATGGTTGACATAATACATGCTCAGGAATCGAACCAATCAGACGAAACAAGCATCACAATTTATCTCTCTCGCTCTGACCGGGTATGGTATCTTAACGTTTTGCGAAAAACGCTCCGCCTCGGTGGGCGACTAGTCGATATATATCAAAATATTGGCACGATTTCTCCTCGGTGCCCATTCAGTCGTCTTCAATTTATTAAAAAGTCGTTGACGGTGCCACTTGGGCAGCTACCAGCTAGTTAAATGCCCATCATGATCGCGAATCCAACCGAGTGTCATGTGAGAAATACCAACATCAATATCGGTAGCATAATTTTCCGATAAATCATTACCCAATGACCGGCTAATTGAAGACTATAAAAATTAAAATTAATGATTTTCAACTGGTTCCCTCGCCACATTTTGACTTTGACTTAAACCGCATCCGTGCAATATAGGAAATGTCGAGAATTTCTACTCTCCCGGACGCATAGGACCTGCCAGTTTGAGAATAAACGATAACGCGGTTTGGCGACAACGTTCGATTATCTAATCGAGACCGACAACGAGATAATGCCGCCCAATTCCGACCTCGGACGGATTTTTTCATTCCATCAAGCACACCAAGATACCTGCTCACTCAGGATGAATACTAATAAGAAATGGTGTTTTATCTCCAGCTAGCAGCCGCGGTTCCACTTGGAATAAGATGTAACGCCGACCTGGAGCCGAAAGGTGGATAAACTTTTACCGGCAATATTTGTTTATGTTCCTAAGAAGCGGTGAAGATGAAACGGTCGATTTGCGTGGTAAGTGTTATCGAAGTTGATTAACTCAATCGAATCGGAATATGAAATGAGTCCTGCCCAACGGTGTGGGTCGTGTAGGAAGGTAGCTGTTTCGGTTGCTTAAATGAAGTCACAATTTTTCCAAAGTTGGAATGCGATAGATTTCAAGAAGGTTTTCCAATGGTGTGTTAATCCGTAAATTTGAATAAAATCTACATGGCTACTAAAATATACACACTTTCTGATAGATGGTTGAGCCTGGAGCTAAAATCTTGAAAAAGTTAAAAGCTGGAATAGCTTTCGATGGGTTGAATTTATGATACTTATCACGATACACTCAAGTGTCCACAAATTTTTTATTCTAAATGGTTTTATCTGTTTCGATTTTAAACGGAAACACGTCGTTGCTTATAAATAGACACAAATGATACATTGAAATTGCATTCGGTTAGTTAAATATCTTCTGATATTTGACAAAATCGAATAATGAATGTTATGTTTGATTCCAAACATTAATAAAATGGCAATGATCTGAACGTTAACTTTCCAAACTTAAATCTTATCAGTAGAGTAGTAATCTTTCTCTTAAGGTCAATTAATCGAAGAGAGACAGCTACTAATGTTATTCATATAAGGGTTTTTTTTCGTTTCATATTATTGAAAAAAGTATATATCTAAGTCGAAGTGGTTGAGGAGTTTGATAATCTGTTTCAACAAGTATGTATGTACAGGGTCCGGCACTCGAAGTGTAACCAACTTCAGACCTTCGAGCCTGGCGTCAAGGTAAATGCGACATATTATCGGGAAAGTATTCTGGAGGTTGCTTTGAAGCCGTGGGCAGACAAATATTTCGGTGGCAGACCATGGACGTTTCAGCAGGACTCGGCACCGTCTCACAAAGCTCGAGTGAACCAAGAATGGCTGAAAAACAACGTTCCGAACTTCATCACGTCCACACAATGGCTCTCGAATTCACCAGATGCGAATCCAATGGATTATTCTCTTTGGGCCATTTTGGAGAGCAAAGTCCGAACTAAAAGATACACCAGTTTCGAGGCGCTGAAAAAAGTTATTGTCCGCGAGTGGGCCAAAATACACCTGCAAGTCACATTCGGGCAGCTTGCGATTCGTTTTTTGACCGGCTCAAGGCAAAAGGTGGTCATATCGAGCAAAAGTGAATTGATTCTGAATTTTGTATTATTTTTACACATTTTGTACTTTGAATTAAGTAAAAGTAATTTTCCAAACTGAATTTATGGCCTTTTTAATTGGTTACACTTCGAGTGCCGGACCCTGTAAATGTAATAATGAAGAATACTCCATAATATTATTAGAAATGTTTGCAAAATGTCTTATTGTTTACAGGCAGAGTAAAGTAAGCTATTGAGTAGTGATATTATTGCTGGTAAAATTTCCGAAATTTCATTCCGAGTTGTTTACAGTATTGATAAGTAGTTATCTGATTCTTGTTGGTTATTGGTGATTTACAGGTACCGTTCTGTTCAAATGTCACATGAGACGGATTCATCTTGTGTAGTAGCGTACTAAGCATACGCACGCCACTTCGGCGTGAAAAAAACTGAACTGCGGGAGGAAGTCATGCACACGCGTTTCTATGGCATCCACCACGTACACAGGAAGAATATATCCAGTGTATACAATTTTCAATGATTTTTTTAACCCTACCGACCTACATTGCGCGAAATATGCTGAGCATTAAGCAAGATTAGGTCGGTGTAGCTCATGATAAAAAGATTTTTCACTGTCTGACAACGATTTGTTTGTTGAAAATCTACAAGGGAAATCTCAAGTGGAGTGGTAAGTTATACCCTCACGCTCCTCAAATATTGCGCCGTCCGATTATTACTTGTTTCGTTCGATGGTATATAATGTGGCTCATTAGTAGAGCGGTTCGATCGGAAAACACGTTTTTTTCCTAAATTTCAGAAAATTTATACCATCAGTTCACAGCTTTGACACTAGCCTCACTTTTCAGAAGAGCCGAAGTAAAAATTCCTTGGACATTTACGATAACACATATATCAGAAACGGTTGGTCCCGAGTGATTTGGTGTCTTCGGCTATGTCTTAGGAATCTTTTGGTGCTATATGGAGGAAGCATATACTGAAGGTGAAAAACTATTCCGGGATCTGTAGTATTTAGCAAAATTATGATTAGCATCTTTTTATTGCCTTTCTCATATAGAAAGGTTATGCAATCATTGTGAAAACCGACTTTTGAACCGAGGACCGGAGGGCCGAGTGTCATATACCATTCGACTCAGTTCATCGAGTACGCAAAATGTCTGTATGTGTATATGTGTGTGTATGTATGTATGTAACATTTTTTTGCACTCACTTTTCTCGGAAATGGCTGAACCGATTTTCATGAACTTAGGTTTAAATGAAAGTTTCTTGTAACTCCACACAAAGTTCCTGCATTTTATTCAAATCCGACTTCCGGTTCCAGATATGTGATATGTGCAAAAAAAAAAAGAAAATAAGTGCACTTACCTTTCTCAGAGACTGCTGAACCGATTCTCACAAACTTAGATTCAAATGAAAGGTACAATTGTCCCATACAGAGTTCCTGAATTTTATTTTGATCCGACTTCCGGTTCCGGAGTCTTCTCACTTTCTCACTTTTCTCAGAGATGACGTGACCGATTTCAACAAACTTAGATTCAAATGAAGGTTATCATGGTCCCATACAAAACATCCAAATTTCATCCGAATCCGACTTCAAAATTTGTGTTAAAAATAGGATACCGTCACTTGAAGCGGCGGAACAAAACACGTAAAAGAAACTATTCCATTCGGTAGCCATTGTCAATAGACAACCAAACAGCCCGATTTCGGCTATGCTGGTTCTCGTTTTCTGATTTCGAAAGCAAAATAAAATAATAAAAAGTAAAATAATTTCTAAACTTGCCACAAAACTATCCCAATCGGTAGTCATTGTCAGTAAACGGCCAAACGTTAATTTGGCTTTCCTTGTTCTAGGGGTTTCTGATGGACGACGAAAGATTGTAGCCATAGACTCAAAATCCCAGTCACTTTTCTCGAACCAACATCGATTATACCGGTTCCCAGATTTCGGTTTCGGAAGTACCTCTTTTCGTTTCCTCAGAGATGGCCTAACCTACCTGAGTACTGTTTCACTCTATAGGTTATACTAGTTTATGGACAAACCTTTTTGCTTTTAAAGAATCGAAGAAAATTATTTTGAAGAATACCACACATTTATATATGAGAATATGTGAGATATGAGATAGGCATCATTACACTACTAGGTGGATTAAAACAGTTTTTTTTTCAATTCCGCCATTTTGATCTAGCATTAAAATTAGAGACCGCCCGCGTGTTGCTAATCCGTTATTGATCAGAACCAATTAAGGCCATCGTCCAAGTACCATGCGGGTGGTTTTAGGAAATTTTCGATGGAAATTTTGGAAAATTTTGCCGAAACCAAAAACATACAGACCATTAAAAAGCTTTTATCTATCTGCAGGACAAAAATGGCTTAAAAACTCGGAGGATTTTTCGAGTCTTATCAAAACTAGCACTGGAAAAATGAGTTTTTTTTGTGATCTTTCACAATTATTTGAAAAAATAATTCGATGAAATGAATTTTTTTTTTCAAATAAACCTTATGTTGGCTACAAGGATCACATTCGGACACATTTTTGGAAAACCTTTTCACACTTTTCATGGAAAATCAACGAATTTCATATAGCCGATTTCGTTGAAATTTTTGAAATTCGTTAATTTTCTATGAAAATCGTGAAAAGGTTTTCCAAAAATGTGTCCGAATGTAATCTTTGTAGCCATCATAAGGTTTATTTGAAAAAAAAAATTTATGTCATCGCTTTATTTTTCCAGATAATTGTCACAAAAATAGATAGATCACAAAAACACTCATTTCTCAGAGCTATTTTGGTAAGACTCGAAAAATCCTCCGAATTTTCCGCCATTTTCACCCTGTAGATAGATAAAAGTATTTCAAAGGTCTGTATATTTTTGGTTTTGGCAAATTTTTCAAAATTTCCATCGAAAATTTCCTAAAACCACCCGTGCGCACACAGAAAGAAATAATGAAATTTACACGAAATGTAAATCAATAGTAACATGGAATAGTCATGGGTTGAATCGAAATTTTGATTGAAAACCTTCATCGATGCAAAACTAAATTGAATTGCATTGAATTTTCAATGAATATAAACGGATCTTTCAATTAACGCTTAGTTTGCGATTAAATTATATTGAAACCTACAGAATTGTAAAGTAATTTTATGTTTAATTACCTGCTCCAAATATGTGCATGAAAATAGATGTAAATTCACAAAATATTTTTATCTGTGCATGGTACCTGGACGATGGCCTTATATACCTCTAAGGAACCTCGCCAGTATCCTCTTCTCCTATTCGCATTGCTGTAAACCACGCGCGATAACACACCACTACTGAAAAAATAAAATAAAATAAACACTCGTGGATTAGTTTACTGATTTGAATATACAGTCTTATTCTTCGAAAAATCAAAGCATTCCAATTTGGTTTTTATCGCTGACGGTTTTCAAACAAATTTGCGATTCAACTGAGGTCTATTTCATAGTTCTACTAGTTTACATGTTGTGCAAATTACGTTATTTTTTTCTGTGTACTTTCTCCACTAACCGTTTTTGAGATGCATGTTTTTGAAAATATCTAAGAAATTATTTACCTAGTCTTTTCTTAAAAGATAGGCTTAAGTCAAAATTGAGAGATGATGATGCAAATTGTGTGTTTATGAAGAATAATTATGCAAAATTTGAGTCAAATCAAAATTATAAAACAGTCGATCTTCAAACATTCAAAGAAATTGCTCAGCAGCTTTACTCATATTAAAATAGCAAAACAATAGCTTTATTCGTGGATAGCTTTTTATTGAATACAATATCGAGTACCATAGCCCGTGCTGGAAGTGCGTAGCGAGTCCGTAGAACAAAATATCTCAATATACCTCGTTACATAATAATATTTCCAGTATCGATTCTCATAGCTATACTTTAGAACCTGAATGCTCGTACACCCGCATCTCAACAGCTAAATTTATTCCATTTGGCACGGTCATATATTCCATAACCAAACGGCGATGGCATCCGGAATCCTCGAATACACAAGTACGGTTGCGACACGCCGCCGCCAAACCCGTGGCCCATATCGGTTGTCTGTCATCTCGAATTTTGGTTTTATAGTCAGTTATTCACGTTTCAGTTTCAGGTCTTTTCGTTACCTCTTGTGCAGATTGTTTACTTCGCTGCTAGCTGCTAGCTGATAGCAGGCGAGAGATTCGCGATTTTTTCTCCGTTTTATATTCTCGGCGTCGCCGTTGGGGTTGTTGGTCCTAGACGGCCATGATTCGCTCAGCGTTCACCACGATTGCAGCAATCGGAGACGTAATTGTATAGCGAATCACTGTTAGTCCTCCAAATCAATTTTTATAATATACTCTAGGATCATCATTCTTGTACAGCCCCCTTATTGCAGTACCACAGTATACGAGTACACAAAGATCGGGCAAAAATATTGTATAAATTTATTAGTTTTCAGCTCACAGGAATCACGCTTTGGTTCGATTTTCCTTATATTTATCAATTTATTCGAATTGGCCCAGAAAACTGCCGCCGTCGTCGCGCTTGTAGGTTGGACCGCTTTTTACCTGCAATCGGTTGAATGAAATCAGGAAATGGTGAAAAATTACCTCTTATTTTCAGCTTCATGTTGGTATAACTACCAAGATATCCGTTGCATGGTTGCAGCAGCAGGATTTTTCAGTTTCTCGTGAAATATGTTTTCGTACCGTGCAGAATGCTGGGAAAGTGAATTCGACACATTGAGCACAGTGGTAAAGTCCGTATCGATACCATCATTGAGGAAAAATAGCAATGAGTTTCGCGAACTCGAGAATGGAGTCGACTCCGTTAATGATTTCTGCATTTACCCTTTTGGTACGGTAATCAATTGGTGTGCATCACCAGCATGGTTGGAGGTGTCATTAGTCACAGATGGATACTGAAAGTGAACAATTTTTGTTCAATTATGTTTTGTGGAACGAAACGGATGAATTTCTGTGAAAATATACCTTCCAACTTAGGAACAGTGAAGGAAACAAACGTTTCAAATCAATTACCTAACACATCAAAACCGCTCTTGATGTATGAAACCTAAGACTCTCGTAAGCAGCCCTGTTAGCATGGAATATAGATTTATGATCCATTCTCTCCACCTGCACGTCCCACGGCAATGACAAACAATATTGATGATACTCGAAACACAAAGCTACAACCTTCAATGTTGGATGAATGCAGATGATACTTTCTGCGTATCGTAGCTTGCAGAAGAGAAAAAAAACAGTCTGACCACGGGATCCAAAGATAGTAGCAGAAAGATATCAGCCGAGACCATTCTTCCCGACGATCCAAATCCGGCGGCGAAGAGGGTACCCGTAGGAAAGGTAGCAAGAACGAGGTGGCATTTATGGCGACGTTTGGCGACCGCATGACCGGGACGTGCCTACCTTCCCTGCGCAGCTTCGGACAGGGTTCAAACGAAGTGAAACAAAAGAGATTCACGATTCACGGGAAGTAAAATTTCGCTCGCGCGCCGTCTAGAACTTCAAAAACAAAGCAAACGCGAAAAAATAAATTGCAGAATAATCAGATCGAGAAGCACGGAGCCAAAACAGATCGGAAAGGATCGGTTGCAGCACCGGTCATGGAAGGCGAGAAAACAACCGCACCACGGTGCACAACGGAATCAGCCGGCAGCCACCGCAGTGAGGATACCTCATTGCTTCCATCATTATTTCTGTTATATATCCCACCAGCCGACACCTTCCGAGTCATGGCCAAAGGCACGCTTGAGAAGCTTGGGTAAGGAGCACTCGGCACAAGATGCAAGTGCAGATTTCTGGAGAAATGTCCCGAGTAAAACTGAGCGTTGTGGTTTTTTGTAAGTTATAAAATTCCGATCTCTCCTTACTTAATATAGAACGTTTAAGACTAGCAGCTTTTATACTCATCACGTACAATTTATGTATCATATGAGAAAATTTAGAACAAACAAAAATAATTTCCATAGTTACTTTTTATTCGGGTACGCTAGAAGCAGTGGCAGTACGAGTCTAAAAAACGTGCACTATACTTACAAGTCGGGAATTAACGTTATGGAAAGAAAATTTTTGTTTCATGGTGGTTTGTGAGAGCCATAATTTAAACAAAACATACCTTAGAAAATTGTTACCAGCAACACTTCAGATGACGTTGCTCGTGTAGATGGTATGTCTGTATTTTATGTGGACATGTGATTAAATTCCAAACGAATACGGAACTAAAACAATCGAATAACTAATGATATAGCAAACTAAATTTTAAATAATTACTTGGGCTGTGTTCAGCTTTCATGTTGGACATCAATGTAGTTAGAAACAGTAGACACCTTTTGTGGAATTTGACCATCTGTTTCACCGGACTTTGGTTCGATTCTGAGTGTACAGAACCATTGTATGGCTAGTGCTACGATCCTACTGACACTAACAATTCTTCCAGGTCGGAGTTCGAACATACAATAAATGGCTTGTAAGATCAGTGCCCTATGCATTGAACTGCCAATCCGGGACAATACATAATATTGCGAAAAAATTAGGAAAGAGTAAATAAAATCCCGAAAAGTACTTTGTTTGAACTATTAATTTTTCGTATGCTAAATGAAACACTTAATAAGAATTCGAATTTATAAACTTATAAAGCTTAGAAATAGTGGACAAAACACGTCTATCGTGTCTATTTAGAAAGCGAGGTATAAAAAGTAGAAAGTATTTTTTGTGTTCTGTTAAGGCCAGAAAAACTAAAAATATTACTAATGTGATAAGGATAAAACAATGCGAGCTTAGTTTTTGCACTAATCGATCTTTCGTTTCATTGTTCTGTTCTCTATTATACTCTACTGCAATTCGATGTGACATTTCCGAGATCTACTTAATTGTACGTCAAAGAGTGGACTTTTAAGTGGTATTGGTTCACTAGGCCGAATTTACGTCCATACTTCCGAATCGCGTTACAAACTGCCCCGATACTCACACCCAGTGTTGGTGATTGCAGATAATTTGGCAGAGAGCGGCTCGATATTTTTTTCAACATTATATACAACATCGTCAATCTGGTAGATGATGCTCCATAAACTCGCAGCCTCTCAATGCATGAACCGTGAGAGAATTTTTCTACATTTCTTTGCTCCACCTTATACTCTGAGTATTTCACGGCCCATACCCAAATAGATACAGTTTTGCAATGATCGGCGCTGTGTGAAATTTACCAAAAGAGAATCGCAATTATCGCAGAAAATCGAATCGATGATTCTTATACTAGGTTACAATATTTCAAAACCCTTGTGTGTAGTATTCAAGGACATTTTCATAGACACAACTTATACAAAGATTATATGCACATAGTTAGAATAAGCGGCAATAGTAAAATGATTCTATCGCAATTATTAACTGCCCGTATAGAATCGGATCGCAAAACGAGAATAAGAGACCGTTTGTTGCTTCAGAGAGAATCCCCACAACAGCGCGCTAACTCGTGATGCTCAGACGGGTCATCGAGAGAAATTCACTCTCGCACTGGTGTTCCGATTTTTTGATTCTGATTGAATTGTGTGAAGAGTTGCTAGAGAGCGTTCTTTGATACGATAAAAGCCATCTTTGCTCATACCTTTAATTTTCGTCAACTGTCTTCAAGAATCAGAACAAATTGGCTCAGGTTGGTCTAATTATCAGGAGGTTTTTGCCTTGCCGTGTTTTCTCACTTTTTTCAGATGGGAAGGGAAGGATAAAAGGAACGTGGAAAAGAATTGTATAGTAGATGAGGTGGGAATAAAGCACAAGACAAAAGAAAACAAATCGTATTGCACCCCATGAAGGATACTGAACGGTCATGGTGCAGGTGTCGAAATGCAAAAATCATAAATCCTCCAATCCTCTGTGAATAGTATACCATTTGTACACGATTTCCTTAGGCTATTTCGGGTAAATTCTTCGCATTTTGTTGAAAACGGCAGTTGAGATTCACAGATCAGTGGATGACAAAATTTATCGATGATTGAAATATCGAATATAAAAACTTGCGAACGGCCCCCGAAAAAAAAAGAAAAATTCAATTAATTTGAGACATTCCAAAAATTTATTTTTCAAGTCTCTAGTATCACGAGAAAGTAGGTGTATGTTATTTCGGTTCCAGATAAGAGGAACAGCCAGAATCATGGCTGCAAAAGAGTTCTTCTACTGTTCTGTGTAATGACTTGAAAAACTATCCAAAGGTTGTTGAAATGTACCTATACCTTACATATGAGTAAGAGTTGTTAGCATAATGATTTTTTTTTCAACAAGTGACAAGTAGGAGACAAAACCAAATTTTGCGTTTGAGCGAGATGTTCAGTAAAAGTGTTGAAACAACACCCCATGGGCGTCCAACGATTTTTGAGGGCTTGCAGGCAGTTTTAAATCAATCAGGAAGCATCAGAGTTTCTTTTAGTTGTTATCAATAACAGGACAATGAAATCTCATTTTGAAAAATATAGATAATTTGGATGCTTCTGTTTAATTTTTGTTAAATTTCGGAATAAGTATTCAACACACTTGCAAAATTGTTGGCTAAGTCTCAATCAGGAATCAGAACAAATTGGCTCAAATGGCACGTTCCCCTTGATATTTGGAGATTTGTGCCTTGCCATCAGTTTGTTTTTAGCATAATTTTCCCGATGTATAAGAGGGAAGGATTGAAAGGAAATGGTAAGGTTTGGACTAGGAGGATGGGGAAAATTGACGACACAAAAACACAAAAAAGCAGAAATAAATCTTAACCCCTAAGGGATGCTGAACAATCTGCTGGGGATCACATTTAGTGGAAGCAGAAGTGAATTCTGAACCTCTACGAGGTCCCGAGCAGTCTGCTGTAAAACCTATTTAGGTTTGTTACTATGTGCGTTCTTTCTGATGCACAGTTTATAAAACCTCCAACCCCCAGAGGATTTAGAGATTTTACAAAAGCGACACCATTCTGCATTCCCGGAAGAATGCAGAACGATTCGCAGTATGTACGAGCAGAAGTAAACTCGGTACCCCATAAAGGATGCCAAACAATCTGCTAAACCCTATTTAAGGTGAATACAGAAAGTATTCATTCACTCCAGGAAGAACGATGAACCCTTCTGACTAAAGCTCCTTATCACATTGGGTGAGAAACGAGAGAATATCTTATTGTTGGCATGTTTGGATGCAGTCCAAAACGAATCTTGTCAAAAGTCTTGGCATTACATTCCTTTTGTGGAATTTGGCCTTTCTGTTTCAACAGACTTCGCAACCGATTCTTAGTGTACAGAATCATTGCATGGCTAGTACTATGGATCCTACTGACACTAAGAACCCTTCCAGGTCGAGGCTCGAACATAGGACAACTGGCTTGTAAGACCGAACGAATCTTGTGCTTTATCCAATTAGTTGAAAGTGGTAAAGCTGGTTCCGGACCAACGAAATCATTCACCTGGTGCAACACCAGCTCTAGCCAACTCCACAGCCCATTCATTTCCAGTAATACCAGAATGGCCGGGTACCCATAAAAAGTTGAAAGCATTTGAGATGCTAAGGTCTTCAATGTGAGTTCGACATACGATCACTAGATTCGACCGTGAATCATTCGAACTGAGTGCTTTTAAGGCTGCCTGACTGTCGGAACAAAAATAAATTCGTTTACCACAGATCCTCTGCTGAAGTGCCGATTGTATTCCACACAGAATCGCGTAGATTTCTGCTTCGAAAACAGTACAGTATCTACCAAGTGAATGAGACTGCTCTAGCCTCATTTCACGACAGTAGACACCAGCACCAGCACGACCATTCAACAGAGAACCGTCTGTATAACAGACTATGTGTTCATCAAGTTGTCGTTCCAAATAACCAGTCAACCATTCCTCACGAAGAGGATAGCTCACATTGAATGTTTTGAAAAGAAAACTACATGTGAGAGTTAGGTCACTAGGAGCGAGCAAATACTCATCACAGGTAACCATTTGAGATCACAAGCGAGTGTGGCTAGTAGCATAGTCTATAGGTTTACTGTTCCAAAGCCCTGTAACCTTAAGATGGTATGCACAAGATAATGCTTCTTGTTTTAGGAACACGTGTAGTGGTTTAATGCACAGTAGAGCAGCAGTATGAGTTGTCGTGGATGGTAATGGTAATGGTAATGGTAATGCTTATACCGGTCATCAATATATGATAATCGTCGGCAAAACCATAAGTCGGAATCCAAGGTTATTAAGTTTTCTAACAAACCATCAGCGACTAGGTTCCATAAAAGTGGGGATAGTACACCACCTTGAGGACACCCAGAGACACTTAGCTTTTTGATCTCTGCTTGCCGAAGCGATGAACAAAGAAGTCGATTGCTAATCATTGCGTGTATCCAGTAAGGGAAAAACCCAAGATATTCCCTTCACGACTGCATTGTTCAGCCTCTTGCAGCCATTCAGTCCTCGGCACGGAAATACACCTCGACTTAGGAGTTCCTATTTTTGTGGCCTTTTACGACATGGAACAGGAAACCAGTGGATCAATTCTTGGTAGAAAATAATTCCGCCGGATGCCACACGGCTTACCTGTTTGGTGGACTTATATCACCGGTACAGGTGGACCGTAGCATTATTCTTAGCCAGTTGGGAAACCGCTACCGACACTACACGGCTATCTAGGCTGCTCAGAAAGGGAAGTTGACATTGATGGACAACTTCCATGGATGGCCGAGCAGCCGAGAAATTTATTAAATTTCGGAATAAGTATTCAACACGCTTGCAAAATTGTTGGCTAAGTCTCAGGGTAACATAGGGAAAATTTTCACTTAAATTATAAAACTTTTTTAGAAGTCTTCATGTTTTTAAGTTTGCTAATGATTGCCCTTGTTTCAACACAATTTGTCTCTGTAATGTCATCTTGAAACAATACTTGTGTTATGCTCAGATGTCAATGGGACTCCCAAAATAGATGACGGATAATGGAATTTAGTTTCAGCTTTTGGAACTGCAATAATGTAATAATTTAAATTATGTATGGCTGTATCGATATTTCAAGGTTTACATTGCTTTCGATATGAGATCTGTATCCTAGCCGATTAGTTATAAGGTGGTAGAATATATGACGAGTTGAACTTAATCATTGCTTAATTTGAAACCCTGAATGTTATTGGTAGATGATCTGAATCAAAGTCACCATCACGTCGGGGTCACCAGTGAATTAGCTAGATTTATTTCAATTTATATATTCGCAAATGATTTTTGGATACAGGAGAGTTTTTGGAGCACACCTGTTCCACGTGGCACAGCATTTGTGCTACTATACCTCTTCATGGCTGGAAAAAAGCTCTATGCTTTTATTATATGCACCTGTAATAATGAATATTTCCTATTTATACTTCGAGATGCCTGAAAAGTACTGTAATCCTCAATTAGCTTATCGTTTTTGAACAAATGAACAGGGGAGATTTGAGTCTAGTCCAAAACCGGGTATTTTTATCTTGAAAAACCAGGAAAAACCCGGGAAATCGAAATTGGCAATTCACCTGCCACCCTGCAATTATTTTGTTGCAGCGGTTTAAAAAAAACAAAAACTGACTTAAACGATCGTTATACTAGATTACCCCTTGAATCTCATTTCGGTCTGAATTGTGTAAAATCATTCTGCTGGAAAAAATGGGGAAGGGATACTCGCAGTGGCATAACTGGATGATGTCATTACGAATAAAAGTGATGCACTTTCATCGCACTTCTAGACGTGACGAATGAGAAAATTTGAAGTCACATAAATAAAATTAAGTAAGTTAGCATTTCCGAAAAAAGGTAGTCGCTTCAATCTATTGATTGTGTGAATTGTCCATGCTTTCATTTCTTCGCTTTCAGAATTTTAAAACGAGTACCTATACTTAGGTATGACTTATTCACATAAAATATATTTTAAAACAGAATTAACTGATGGGAAATAATAGATTTAATACTTTATAATAATGATAATAGTACGTCTGAAAAGAACCTTTGAGGTTAGGTGTCGGTGTTGGAGGATGACGAGTTGAATTCGATTTTCGACGGATGCCGATGAGTTTCGTAATACATGTCCATGATAACAACGATACTAATACTGTACATTTAATTCGAAATTTCTGATACTTATATGGCATATTGAGGGACGGGTAGGGTCTAGCACTTGAAAAATAATTTATCAACGACTTATTAATTTTAGTTGGTTTGACGTAAAGCCGCCATAACTAAGTTCGTTTTATCAAATTTTCAAGCCAATCGGAAAAAAAACTTTGAAGGTTGTGCATCTTTATGTTTTCTCAATTCATACTGCGAAGAGGCAAGAGCTCGAAGAGGATCCAAGAGTTCTCCTTCGATTGAACTGAAAATTTAACAAAACATTTTTGAAATTATAACAAAATACAAAAAAATATGATTTTTCGAAAGTGAAAGTGTTTTGATATGTTGACTTCTGATAAGTCTGTGCGAGATACATTGGATACCGCAAATTATGATTTACGAAGATCTATTCCCTTGGTCTCGGTTTAATAAAGAGATGGAGTTGTTTTTGAATATTTCTAAACTTTCTGCTGAATCTAATTTCCATGGATTGGAAATTTGTCTTAAGATTTTTATGTCATTAGTAGTGAGTTCATGATCTTCAAAAAAGGCATGTTCTGCTACTTTTGACTTGAAGTGATGTGGTAGTCCCTTATCCAATTCTTTGGATGCTTTCGCTATTTCTGAGATATGTTCCTTGAAACGAATGTCTACTGTTCTCTTTGTTTGTCCGATGTATATTTTATCGCAATGAGGACACGAGATTTTGTATACCCCAGACTTTTTCAAATTCTCGGTAGGATCTTTTGTAGAACCTAGTAGAGTTTTCAATTGGTAGTTCATACTGCTGAACACTAAATCTAAACCAAATTTTCTTAGTTTTGATTTTAGTGGGTGTGAAATGTTTCGATTGAAGTCCACCGATATTCTTTTAAAATTTTCAGAAGGGGGGGTCAAAGTTGTAAGTGATTGTTTTTTCAACAGTCTTAATTTTTTATCGAAGATGGTTTGAATTGTATGCTCTGGATATCCATTGAACTTTCCAATTTCGAAAATAAAGTTTTTCTCTTTTATCGCAGCATCTTTCCTAAGGGGCAAGGATAGCATTCTGTTAATCATATGTTGGAATGCTGCCATTTTGTGTTGATGGGAATGATTAGAAGTATTTGGTATGACACGGTCCGTATTGGTTGGCTTCCTATATATCTCGAAAGTTAAGGATTTTGCCTCCCGGACAATAAGAATGTCCAAGAAAGGTAAACTATTGTGTTTCTCTTCCTCATAGGTGAATTTAATATTTTTATGTAAATAATTAATTATTTCTAAGAAGTTTGATAAATCGTTGCGTTTGATTATGCAAAATATATCATCTACGTATCTCAACCAGCGATTAGGTAATAATCTTATTTAAAAGTTCTTCAAGGTTTGCCATGAATAATTCACATAAAAACGGAGAGAGTGGATTGCTCTGAATTTGAAATAATTTACATCCGTGCAAAGCCGGGTTAGAGTAAGATAAGACCGTTCTTTGCATTTCCATAAACTACTACTATTTTGTTGAAGTAACCAATCTTCCAACAGATTGATTGAGTCCTTCACTGGGACACTTGGGAATAAGGCGGTTACATCGAAAGATACCATCATTTCGTCATCTTCGATTTCGCCTATATTCTGAAGTTGAGTAACGAATACCTGTGTGTTAGGAACTGATTATCATATCAGTTAATCCTTTCTGTAATGGAAGAAAAAAGGAATGATGAGTTAATTGGTCCTCTATTACAGTACGTTTTGACATTTACCCACATATATGTTCGATTCGGTCAGGCTGCACCGTTGACAAGTTATTTCACTGCACAACTTTCTCACACTGTAATAGAACGGTGTTTTTTTCTACTTTCTGTTCAAAGCGCATACCTGAGCGGTATCGATTTCCTTCTCGGGAAACGACAATCGCCGGAAAAATCGACTCAAACAGATACGTGCTGACATTTATGGTCATATGAATGTGTGAGAAATCTTTCTATCTTTCCCTCGACCAGCGACATTCGAATGGGTAACCGGGAAAAGCAATTGACACTATTATGAGTGTCTCACGAGAAGGAGTTGGCACGGTTTGCTGAACAAGTGGATCTCTACTTGGTAATTGTCGCCTAGCATATTTTATCGTTGAAAACGTAGACGACACTCGAGAAAAACGGTGCATAGAGCTCATACAATTATCAGTTACGTGCTCGATTCGAGGGGAAGGCTCGAGGTCGTTCAATGATTATTGTGCACCTGTAACTTAAGTACACTTGAAGTAACAACGGCAGTAGTGCGGTGGAAAGATCACCTAATAAAGAGATACACGGTTGACTACGGACAGGCCCCAATAGGTGCCCAACTATTAGATCGAGTGTGTAGACAAATTTGAATCGGCGCCAGTATAGTTGCCCCAGTATGTACCCGTTAAGGGGAGTTAATTATCGTCGATGGAACATAACCGAGTTCAATTTCGAAACCTGAAACATTTTTAAAACAATATCTTGTGACCATCTTGAGAGCAGTAAACAAGAGGGAGCCTTGCGCATGATCTCCAGCACATACTGTTTCGTCTTTACTTCAGAATGGTGGAAGCGTTATCGATTCTTGTTAATCATTATTTATTTCACACTTGTGAACAATTGGCTCCATGACCGTTCCAATGTTAAAGTCGGGGTAACATCTTTTTGTGTGATTTTCGGTATATGCCGATCGACCATGAACGTTATGTGTGACCGCAAGCTTCCGCGTGTTGACCGCTGGTTCTACATGGATGTCGAATGGTTTTGCCTATTGGTGAAATTTCGCAGATACTCCTATTTCTGCTATGACATTTAATAACTTGTAAGGATTGACAATACTTGTTCTGAAATGACTAATATTGTCAGACGACAAATGTGAGGAAAATTACGTTAATTTTCTGTTCTCATAATTTGAATTTGTTTAACCAATTTGTTTTGAATGTAGAAAACGAGAAACGGAACAAATGCCCATGTAAACTCACAACGCTGTTCTTTCTCGGTAAGGTCTGCTCTCACCACTAGCGGTTATGGTTACTTATTTATGCTGTGGCGTGAATTATAGTTCGATGCTTCATGCTGGAAGTGGTAGACGAGACGAAGAACAACCTCTTCCATTTATGGGTCTCGAGCCCTTTCGCGGAGATGCCGATTGCTTCCTTATGCAGCATAAAGGCGACGAGACGACGGTGTCAAATCGAAGCATAATTCTCGCGTTTCCTCGAATGGACCAACCCAGCGAAGTGAAGCGAACCGGGAAAGAAAGAATTGGTCGAACCTTTTCGGACACACCGCGTTGACAGACCAATGGAAACATAAATTTCTACATCGCGTGCTTGTTTTTCTTTGTTATGGCATTTCGCGCAACCTTTCAGTGAACGTTCCATATTGAAATACAAAACACGGGAAGCTGAGTTCTTGCGTTTACTTTGTATTTGGCGAAAAAATATTGCTTGGTCACCGATCCGTTGACTGCAATGTTTTTCAAGTCTAATCTAGAAGTGCATTTTTATAACATTCTTATGAATGTTTATGATAAAGCACCACTCGCAAGTATTTCATTATGCTACAATTTCTTGGCTCGGTTAACATAAAAAAACCAAGAAAACATTTCTAAAGAAAATAATCTCGACTAATTTTAGATGCTGTTCAAGCAACAGCAAAAAATCCACTAGGTCAGCATTGATATTCAGTTCATGACAACCGCCGCAATAACGAGATTGTATTTCCGTCCAAACAAACAACCGCACTCATTAAAGTTCCTCAAAAAAGGAGCGCTGATTGAACAGGTTTCAAGTTTCGATTACCGTTTACCGAAAGAACGGTGGTTGCACCGCCAACAGATGACATCGACAGCAGGGCACTGATTGTGAATGATTTCGATGGAGAGAACGGTGAATTAACGACTGATTTGAATTTGGTCGATGACATGTAATTAAAATTTGCTTCTGATGGGAAAAAATTCTTCGCCCTATGAAGTGCTATAAAATAACATCCCGGCGACATACAATTCTTAATGCTTATATTTTTTCTTCTTTTTTCAGGTAAGAACGTCACAGTTTCAACGGAGCAACCGTTCATTTCGGCGAAGTATTCGATTTCCTTCGGTTCCAGCAAATTTCAAGGTTTCCAATTAATACATCAGTCCGCACGGTAACGGTTCTACTGTGTTGGCATTTTTTTAGATTTACGGTTTGTTTGCGCACTGTTTTGTTGTCGACAGTATTTTCCGTTTCTGTGGACTATTGTTTAAATGGTTGAGAATTAATTTTTCCTCGCCGCGTGACATACGGTTTCGGTCCGGTCCGAACACTGTTGGTTGTTTACATTACTGACCGCAACCATCGTCATAACATGCGGTACTTTCGGTTTGCGTAGATTTACTGGGATAAAAGTGTCGTCGTTCCGCTAAAAGTTTGATACAGTTTATGCGAATGTCTCGCAAGGGGGCTGGAATAAGGGAGCTAATTTATTTACTTGTTATTGCTGGTCGCTAAGTCCCCACTCGCGATGCTGCCAATTGGATGACGCTCGGAAATCGCAAAAATAAATCTGAGATTACTGTAAATATTTACGTTGTTTCAATGTAATGCGAAACGATAAGTTGTTCGTTCAGTGAAAAAGGAGCAGGTTTTTTTTTTTATTCAATATTATAATATAATTTTAAGGCACACTGCTTAAGCTCTAAGATGCCAAGGGTATTTACTAATCTTAATTACGACTAACTTAAAACTAGAATAGTATCATTATGTAATGTAGCGGTAGCGGATTCTCGAGAAGCGATCGGTAGTGGCCGGTGAATTGAATATCGCATGAGGGTCTTCCATATGCCGTTGGCGAAGATCAATGTTGGCCGCATCCTTCGGTCCGTGTGGGTCCGCGGGAAACACCCCCAGGCTACGTAGGCCCGGCGGGTGGCCCGCATGCTGGTTTTCGACTGGGGCGGCCTTCCGTGGACGATGATGGTGATGTTACGGAAGAGAATGAAAAAAAAAGTAAATATTGTGGAAACGGGGTAAAAAGGGGATGTGGGAACAAAATGTTTGAAAACGATAAAGATCTAATTAGTTGCCATCGAGATGGTGAAGAGACAGGGAAGGGGTAACGAAAAAGTTAGTGACAAAAAAAGATCTTGTTAGTTCCAATGAAGATGGTGGACAGGGATGGGGATCGAGAGAATCGGGCGGATGTTAGTGTCGAAGCTGTAGGTGGAGTTTATACTTTCTGAGCGAGGGATAACACATTACACTTGTATATCAATGTGTTTAAGGTACTGGTATATGAGAAGCATATATAAACTATCCCGACTCGCCAACACATCCCGAACCGGAACCTCAGGCGGTCTACCTCGGGCCCTAAGGGATTCCAGTAGCTTCGACCTGGCGTCACGATACTCTACGCACGACCACACGACATGCTCGATGTCCTGATAACCGTCGCCACAGGTGCAGAGACCGCTCTCCGCAAGCCCAACACGCCGGAGATGTGCGTTGAAGGTGTAGTGATTTGACATGAGCCGCGACATAACACGAATGAAATCGCGACTCACGTTCATCCCCCTGAACCAAGGTTTCGTCGATACCCTAGGGATAATGGAATGTAGCCATCGTCCCAGTTCGCCATTGCTCCATGAAGTTTGCCAACTTTCGAGAGTTTTCTGACGAGAGATACTGAAAAATTCATTGAAGCAGATTGGTCTTTCATAAATATCACCTTCTAATGCGCCCACCTTAGCCAATGAGTCTGCCTTTTCATTGCCTGGAATGGAACAATGCGAAGGGACCCAGACTAACGATATTAAATAAGACCGTTCAGATAAAGTTCGCAAGTGTTCCCGTATTTTCCCCAGGAAATATGGGGGATACTTTCCTGGCTTCATTGCCCGGAGAGCTTCTATTGAACTTAGACTGTCCGTGACAATGACGTAATGGTCTTTGGGCAATGTTTCAATGATCTCGAGGGTGTACTGAATAGCAGCTAATTCTGCGACGTAAACTGAAGCCGGATCACTGAGTTTGTAAGAAGCGGTGATGTTTTGATTGAAGATGCCGAAGCCTGTGGACCTGTCGATGTTTGATCCATCAGTGTAAAACACCTTTTCACAGTTGACTGTTCTAAATTTATTATAAAATATATTTGGGGCCACTTGAGGGCGCACGTGATCCAGGATTCCACGAATTTCTTCTCTCATGGATGTGTCGAAAAACACAGTAGAATCAGAAGTATCCAAGAAATGAGCACGATTGGAAACAAACGAAGAAGGATTAATATTCTGAGCCATGTAATCAAAATACAAGGACATAAAACGGGTCTGAGAATTGAGCTCGACAAGCCTTTCGAAGTTTTCAATCACCATCGGATTCAAGATGTCGCATCGGATTAGCAATCGATATGAGAGATCCCAGAATCGGTTTTTCAACGGTAAGACGCCCGCGAGCACTTCGAGACTCATCGTATGAGTCGACTGCATGCAACCTAAGGCAATACGCAAACAACGATACTGAATTCTTTCCAGCTTGATGAAATGAGTGTTCGCCGCGGATCGGAAGCAAAAGCATCCGTATTCCATCACGGACAATATCGTTGTTTGGTATAACCTGATCAGGTCTCCTGGATGGGCACCCCACCATGATCCGGTTATTGTACGAAGAAAATTGATTCTCTGTTGGCATTTTTGTTTCAGATATCTAATGTGACATCCCCAGGTGCCTTTGGAGTCGAACCAGACCCCGAGATATTTAAATGTGAAGACCTGAGCCATGGTTTCACCCCCTAGTTGAAGCTGTAATTGTGCTGGTTCTCGCTTCCTTGAAAATACAACCAGCTCAGTTTTCTCCGTGGAGAACTCGATACCCATTTGAAGAGCCCATGTCGACAAGTTGTCGAGGGTATCTTGCAATGGTCCTTGGAGATCGGCAGCTTTGGGTCCTATAATAGACACAACGCTGTCGTCGGCAAGTTGTCTTAGCGTGCAAGATGTGTTGATACATTCATCAATGTTGTTCACGTAAAAGTTGTATAAAAGGGGGCTTAAGCATGAGCCCTGAGGAAGACCCATGTAACTGAATCGTATTGTCGACAAATCACCATGCGCGAAATACATGTATTTCTCGGACAACAGATTATACAAAAAGTTATTCAAAATTGGTGAAAGACCATGCTGATGCAACTTCTCAGATAGGATGTTTATGGAAACTGAATCAAAAGCCCCCTTGATGTCTAGGAAAACTGACGCCATTTGTTCTTTACGAGCAAATGCCATTTGAATTTCGGTTGAGAGCAACGCAAGACAATCGTTCGTTCCTTTGCCCCTGCGGAAGCCGAATTGTGTATCTGAAAGTAAGCCATTAGTCTCGACCCAATTGTCTAGACGAAACAGAATCATTTTTTCGAACAATTTCCGGATACAGGAAAGCATAGCAATCGGCCGATACGAATTGTGATCGGAGGCTGGTTTCCCTGGTTTTTGAATGGCAATAACTCTTACTTGTCTCCAGTCATGTGGGACAATATTATCCTCAAGAAGCCTATTGAATAAATTCAATAAGCGCCTTTTGGCAGAGTCAGGCAAATTTTTCAACAAGTTGAATTTGATTTTGTCTAACCCCGGAGATTTATTGTTACACGATAAAAGCGCAAGTGAGAACTCGACCATCGAAAAAGGTGTTTCGTTTCTGTTTGATGAAGCGACGCGCATGATTGTCTGTTCCGGAACAGAGTCAGGACATACTTTTTTAGCGAAATCGAATATCCAGCGGTTAGAATATTCCTCGCTTTCGTTTGTGGTGTTTTTGTTGCGCATTCGTCGGGCTGTGTTCCAAAGAGTGCTCATTGATGTTTCTCTCGATAATCCGTCTACGAATCGACGCCAATAACCGCTTTTCTTCGCTTTAATCAAGCTTTTCATTTTAGCGTCTAATGCCGCGTAGTTTCTAAAATTATCAGGTGTTCCGTTTTTCCTAAACTCGACAAATGATGAAGTTCTCTCCGCGTTTAATTCTGAGCACTCTTTGTCCCACCACGGGTTGGGGGGACGGATGTTAGTTTTCGCGCCGGGTACACGTTTCGTCTGAGCTTGAGTCGCGGTGTCGAGAATCAAGCCAGCCAAAAACGTGTACTCTTCCTCCGGAGGAAGTTCTTGTGTTGTTTCTAGATTCTCAGATATCAAATTTGCGTAGCATTTCCAATCAATGTTTCGTGTGAGGTCATACGAAACATTGATTGTTTCCGATGGTCTTAATCCGGTGGCGATTGAAATTACGATAGGCAGATGATCGCTACCGTGGGGATCAGGGATTACCTTCCACGTACAATCCAATCGTAGCGATGTCGAGCAAAGGGATAAGTCTAGCGCACTTGGTCTTGCTGGTGGTGCAGGAATTCGTGTCATTTCTCCCGTATTCAAGATTGTCATATTGAAGTTGTCGCAGATATCATGGATCATAGTTGATCTGTTATCGTCGTGAAGACAGCCCCATCCCGTACCGTGTGAGTTAAAGTCTCCTAAAACCAACGTCGGTGCGGGAAGAAGCTCTATGATATCATTGAGCCGCCGATGCCCAACCGAGGCTCTTGGGGGAATGTAGATGGAAGCAATGCAAAGGTCCTTGCCTTTGATTGTAACATGACATGCGACAACTTCAATACCTGGTATCGAGGGGAGGTTAATGCGATAGAAAGAATAGCACTTTTTGATCCCCAAAAGTACTCCTCCATAGGAATCATCTCGATCCAGACGAATAATGTTAAAATCGTGGAGGTTTAAGGGTATTTCAGAAGTTAGCCAAGTTTCGCACAATGCAAATGCGTCACATTTCAGATTATTTACTAGAAATTTGAAAGGATCTATTTTTGGGATGATACTTCTACAATTCCACTGTATAACAGTGATTGTATCCGTGACCTCGGTGGGTGTCTTAGCCATCGAAGGATACGATCGCTGAAAGAAGGGGCCATTTTGCAGTCAACTGCTTCAAGAATGTTCTAACTGTAGGAATAAAAGCCATTATCAGGCTTTTAAGAGGTTCAGAAATAATGAAAGTAGACATGATCCAGTCCACAATATCAGAGAATTTAACAAACCCAGTATTTGGTAAATTTTCTGACTGATCTTTAGGGACTTTCGGGGGTTTTGAAGTCCCAGGAAGTGATGGAAATTCTTGCTCGGAATTTAATTTTCCAAGGCCTGGAGCTTTTCTCTCTGGTTTTTTGCCATCACTACCAGTTGTTGTAATTTTTCGAGACCCATCAGAGGACATCTTCGAACCCTTACTAGGGAGCTTTTGAAAAGATTTATTTCTTCTCTTTCTGTATGATGAGCTAAGAGGGACAGCCGAAGATGTACCTTCGAGGGGGTCATCATATTCGCTCTCGTCAGTTGCCAAACAAGCGTACAGGTTCACTGGAGGCGTAGCACTCTTCAACATTTCAGCAAAAGAACGCTTTGAATGTTGCTTAAGTGAACGCCTCATCTTATCCTGGCGCAATTTGTACGCGGGACAATCAGAGAGGTCATGCGGCCCCTCCTTACAGTAGAGACACTTTTCATTGTCTCCACTGCAGGAGTTATCCGCATGACTCCCTCCACACTTTATACACCGGGATTTATTGCAACAATGGGATGCTGTATGTCCCAATTGTTTGCAATTAGTGCAGTTCATGACCCGCGGCACAAAAAGGCGAACAGGTAAACGAATTCGGTCCAGGAGGACGTAGTTAGGCAAAGCCGAGCCAACGAAAGTCACCCGATACGAGTCTGATGGGATATAGGACTTAGTGCCATCCTCAGCGGTCGATACTGAACGCAATTGCTTGCAGTCCAGTATCTTAACGTTCTTGAGTAAGGGGTTTTTAAAACCGCCTGCCCCATGCTTAAGAACGTCCTCGCAAGTCAGACTCGGATCGGTGATCACGCCGTCTATCTCGACTTCGCGAGCTGGTACGTATACGCGATACTCCCGCGTGAAATGCTCATTTTGTAACGATCTCATTAGCCTGTTTCGCACTGGCTAACAAGACCCTAAGCTTGTCCGGGCGTACTTTTTCAATTTTTTGTACGGTATTGTATCGCGAGGACAGGTCTTCAGAAAGTCTTAGAAGATTCAATTTTTTACCGTTGGCTTTGGTCCGGATGTAAACCGCATACGGTCCGGCCGGGAGTGCAAGTCCATCGGGATAATTTTTTACACGAGATATTTGGCTATAAGATGATTCCATTTTGTCATCTGGAGGGAGGTCAGGCAATTCTGTGCCTTCTGTCATGGCACGGAAATGTGTCCGTGCGGGTAAATATTGGAGGACAAATGTAGTGGTATTGAAGAACAGGGGGAAAAAAGAAAAAGGCAAAAATACTTAGCTTTAGCTCTCAAAGGGTGAACGGCAGACAAGGCCCGGTCCTAGGCAATCGGTGGATATTCCTGATCAATAAAGTGCAAAAAACCTCCTAGAGGAAAAAGCACTTTTTTGCAGTCTCTTTCTGCACTGTACAATGGAATCTTATACGTTTTTTCACTATACACTGTCCAATGTATTTGTTAACAATATAGCAGCAGCGCCCAGCTGGGCGCTGGCTAACGGTACCACACAGTGCTTCTTTACACAACTCACAATTGACCTTGAAGACGGATTAATTCGAACTATCACTCGACCGCACTGATTCAGACAATAGAATACGAAATGACCTTGAAAGCGGAATAAAACAATTTACCGCACCACTGGAGAAACACGAACTTGCGTCCGATCAGCCCGATAGTTGCAGTGGAACTGGGGAGCAGGTTTTAAGTTACTCGTGTCGAACCGTTGCGACGAATTTTATGTTTTGGTTCTTAAATTGAACAATTCATGAATTTATGAACAACCTTCCTAAGCAACAAAAGCTTTCTGTATATCTTGAAAAGATTCTCCTGGATGTTTATTTTCAGAGTTTCACTTTGTTTCGAGTTTAACAACACGAAAACGTTGTGATTCGTCGTACGTCATACAACTTTGAACAGATAGTATAATAAATGACGTTTACCCATGGGCATTGATAAAACGTTAGGTAATTTTCAATCTTTGGTTAGAGTGTTATTTGATATATCTGCTTGGTGCATTGACTCGAAATGTTTTCGTTTCCATTCTACATTTAAATAATTACATAAAATTTTGAAAATGATCTTGAAGCGCACTCCTTTTTTTAGCACACGAGTAGCACAAAACATATAGGATAGGGTGTGACAAAATTTAGATTCCAGCTCCACCTATAGTGTTCCTTTTGAGTCCCATAAGAACTATGCAAAATTTTAGCTCGATCGATGAAACATTTTCGCGCCCGAAGTTTTAGGTTTGAATGGGATTTAGTATGTCGTATTGTTCGAGCTGCTATCTAGGAGGATTCCTAGTGTCAGTAGGATCGTAGTACCAGCCATGGAATGGTTCTGTACACTCTGAATCGGATATGAAGTCTGATAAAACAGAGGGTCAAATGCCACAAAACGAAAAGTAGTACCAAGACTTTACTTTGATGTAGATTGTTTTATTTTAGACAATAGTCATATGCTCAAAAATTGATCTAATCACTTTTCTCAGAGATTGCAGAAACGATATTCCCAATTTTAGGGTCAAACGAAAAGTCTTATGGTCCTACTAAAAATTACTGCATATTTTCGGATTCAACAAAAAATTTAAATCGTCGTTTAGAGTAGGATGGCAAAATTGTATAAAAAAGTCCAAATTTGCATAAAAACTAGTAGATCTTGTACGTCATGTTCGTTGGTAGCCATACAAACCGACTTCGATTATACCGGATCTCGGGTTCCGATGCTAAAAATATATATAATAGTGAACCCACTTCGTTTTCTTAAGAATGACCTACGTGAGCAAAGCACTGTTTCGATCTGTGTGTTATACTAGTTGATGCACAAACAATTCCTTGGTTTCTTTCAAAAATCGAAGTGAAACATTTTGAATAAAATACCACAGTATATGAGAGTTATTATTACACCATTAATTAAAACAGGTTTTGTTAGTTTTAGTTCATGGTCTGATAATAATTCACGAACTGTCAAAGACAACCATATGTCCGAGCAGGGTTGCTTTTAACAATGTAGTAAATAACTATTCGATCATCAGAATTTAACCAAACCTTTAAAACTGAATTTGATATCAAAACCCTCCACTTACTCCAATATTTTTTTTGCAGATTACACTGGCTCTGTCTCAAATTTATCATATATTTAATGAAGTTAAGGATACTCGATTTTGCTACATGGAGATCAGTGTCTTCTCATAAAATCAGGCCTTTTTATTTATGATTTCGCGAACAAATTGATTGATATAAACAATAACTTATCTCCCATGAAAACATTCGTGATATCAATTATTTTGTTCATTAATTTTTATAAGAAGACACTTTTCATGATTTTCATGATTTTTAATCAGTGATCAGATTAAAAAATGGCAATTGATTTTTATCCGTGCATCATTGTGTGTAACGCAAAAAATTATTTCCTTGCATCTAAAAGCGTTTTGATTTATCCAAAAGGCTGGAAATAGAGTTGCGAACAAGTTGAAATAATTTTTTTCAACGATTTTCAATAATATATCCATTTTTAAAAGAAAATAACAGTTTGTCAATTATCAAATAAAATTACACTAAAAATTAATTATAATCATATCAACTTACAAAAAAAATATCGGCCTTCAAATTAAAATAATGTTTATGAAAATACGGTTCCGTCAATCTTGCACTTTACAAAGCAAAGTCCTGGCATTACATTCCTTTTGTGGAATTTGGCCTTTCTGTTTCAACAGACTTCGCAGCCGATTCTTAGTGTACAGAATCATTGCATGGCTAGTACTATGGATCCTACTGACACTAAGAATCCTTTACTTTACAAGCTGTACTCATTTTACTATAATTCTGTATAAAATTTTCAAAACGATAAAAGTAACAATGAGAGATTCTCTTTGTTTACTTTCACTTTCGGTATTCTTAGCAATCCTTCTCTCCATTTTTTCTTGTTTCAATTATAGAGGTTTTAACCTTAAGGTCATTCGCCTCTTCGGACCTGAAAAACTTTCTGAACCTAGTGCGGGGTTGGGAATCGAACCCAGGCGGGCTGCGTGAAAGGTCACCCGAATTAGCGATTCAATGGAAAGGGCGCTGATCTCACAATACAGTTGTCTTTTGTTCTCGAACCCCGACATGGAAGGATTATTAGGGTCAGTAGGATCGTAGTACCAGTCAGTCTGTACACTATTTCAAAAATCTTTTTCATGGCACATGCTGTTTGTCATAAATATAAATTTATCGCAGTGTTCCAGGAAAGGTCGAAGTTTGATCTTAATTCTAAATCAAGCTTCCCAAATCTGCTTTTCACTGTAAGTATAAAAAGGTTCCTAATTATCTTTCCAATATACGACTAAAGTAATGAAATCCTTGAATTGCGACGTGATTCTAGTGACTCGGGGTGTACAAAAATATCGATAACTACAACGAACGAAACTCGGCGCGAGCATCCATACATCAACAGATGGTAAGATGATAAACTTCGACAAGATGATAAAATTTAACATTCATAAATTTTTGAAGTCGGTCAGAAGGGAACTCTACGAAAAATCCTTTTTCAAACTGCCTTAACTGAAATATGTAATTCAATGTTCCTTGTTTTGTTGTCTCGTGTTGGACTCAGTGAAGACATTGCACTCCGGTGTAAACGTGCAAAATGTTTCGTAAATAGCATTACTTTTACGTTTACTTAGCGTGTAACACGTGGGCGAGTATTGTCATGTTGCAAAATTACTTTGTCGTGTTTATTTGTGTACTATGGTCGCCTTTCTTGCAATGCTCGGCTCAAATGCATCAATTCTCATCGGTAGACTTCTCCCTTTAATCCTTTCACTCGATGGCAGTAGCTCATGATACACCACACCCAGCTGGTTCCACCCCATACGGCCTTCGATGATGATGCATGCCATATATATTCAATATATGGGGTATCCATATATTACTCGACGTTTTGGATTCGATTCAAGAAACCTTTTCTTTGATGCCATTGGAGTTGTGTAGAAACTTCAAGAAACGGCATTTGACGTGGCTTTGCTTCAATTCATATGGCACCAGATTGTCTACCTTTCGAATCATTCTCATTGCTTTTGGATGTTGGCACATGGCAGGCTGAGTAACTCCGAGTGATTTTACAAGTTCTTCATGCGTTTGCGACTCCAATTCTTCATCTTCAAACATTGGATACATTCCGGCTTTCAAATCAAAATTGTCACCTTCAAACCGCGCGAACCACTTCCGACACGTTCGTTCAGCTAGGGCATGCTCACTCATGCTGGGGCAAGGTATGGGAGTAAAATGAAAATGTTTAATTTCTCGCTCCACCAAACTTTTCGTGTTTCTTTTTGGGTCCCATAAGAACAATTCAAAATTTATAAACTATAGTTTCACGCCCGAGGTATAAAGTTTGTATGGGATTTGGCATGGGGTAATTGATTTTTTACAAAAAATGTATAATTTTTTGTAAAAAATCAATTTCTCCTTACCATGTGTAATTTTTGTAAGAAATTCAACGAGGGAGAAAACCTTCGAAAACGCAAAACAATCCGACATTCGTAGAAAAAGTTATTAAAACCGCCTCGAAGTCCAAACAATGGCTCATTCCTTAATGTATCTAGCATCACTGCTATAATGGTTGATCTGAATTTTTAAACGTATTCACGACAATTACTTCGCAAAGTATGAAGATTATTTTGAAGTGACAAACCATGTTCTAAAACTCAATGTTAAAATACAAAAATGTCTAGGTTCTTTCTTGTTGAATTTTCTACGGAAATTGTATCTGATTTTTAGAGTCTGTAGTCAGTAACCCCATTGGGAGGGGTATAGCATAGGGGTATAGTCGATGCCTTTCATGCAGCCCACCTGGGTTCAATTCCCAACCCTGCGCATAGGGTCAGAAAGTGTTTCTTGCCCGAAGACGCGAATGCCTTTAAGATTAAAACCTCTATAATCGAAACAAAATAATTCTCGCTTAATATTAGCCTTCGGAATAAAATTTAAAGAAAGTTACAACAAACTAAAACTTCTGTTCAAAAGATCGCAGAATCTTAACAGACTGTTAATTTAGTAGCCATTTCAACCCTGACGGATGTAACAATGAGCTCCGCATCTTATATGGATTACGGAATTGTTGACATAGTAGAATATTTTTGTGTCTTCCGATACATTTGAAAAACCAAACAGAATTATGTATTGCCAATTTAAGGAAACGCTCAACTCAGAACACTTCATTCTGCCCACATCCTTCACCTGGCGGGACTAGGCGTAAGTCAACTAACACTCCAAGCAACAGCTGAGTTGAAACGTCAGCCACCTCAACTCTGGAGATATTTATGATTCAATTTACATCAGCTTGTGCACACTGCGTTTCCTGTGTATAATCGACCCACGAAATCAATTTGCGACGACTTATCTCCGCTGCCCGATCTGCGTTGGGGGTCATTCTTCGTGCGCATATGACTAATATGGTATACCTCTCGGTTTAGAGTCGTAGCATGATCACGAACATGGTCCTAAAACAATGTAGTCAAATTGGCAATAGTTTGCCGGGTCGGTTATGTTTTGCAATCGAAGCCTGCTCGCAGCGCTTCAAAGGAAGCTTAAATCGCACAAATCTTGAGTCAATAGTTATTTTATTATGCCACTGGTTGAGCGCGGTTTGAACGATTCGTCAGATTCGCTATTAAAAAAAAAGATCTCTAGAAAACTTCACTTCCAATATGCGACACGGATCAAAAACATGACGTTAAACGACGACGGCAGCTGCCTCACCGTGTGTGGTGTACGAGCTTGATTTAATTCAATAAAGTATCTAAATGTATCTTTTCCTCCCCGATTGTCGGTATTGCGGCTTGTGGCACACGACAAAAAGTAATTTAAACCCATTGAAGTCCATGCTTTCGATATTTTTTTTTGCGAATATCGACCACCTGGGTTGGACGCGTGCACTCGGTTGTGCGCCATGTCAGTTTGTACTGTTTCCCCTGCTCGCTATTTGTCGTTTGTCGACCTGATATTCGAAACGTTTCTCCCGTGCTCATTTGCGAAATAACAGAGACCTTAGTCACCCATTCGGAGACTGCTGTGTTATACATAACATTGTGACGATCGACTATCGGCAGCAGTCCTTGTAAATGAGCTTCTCGGAATTAACACCTCATGTTTCCCTTCTTTGGGCGGAACTTTGATCTTGATGCATATCATAGATGAGATATTTCAATCCAATCGTTTTCAATTGAAGCCTGAAAACTTTTCTGAACCTTCATGTGAGGATAAAGAATCAAACTGAGACCCTTAAAGTTCTTTCAGTGACAAACGACAAATATTTCTTCCAGACCGCGTTCAACAAACAGTTCAACAATTATTTATATGTTGAATTTCGGCAATGGAGTCAGATACTCCTTTTTTATGAATTCCCAGAATTTCATCACAGACATTTTGGCTCTAGCGTTATCTGTGCTATAAAATCTTGTATTTTTTGTAATATGTTTCCAGTTGGTTTCAGTTACACAAGAAAACGACAGTTTCTCATCAACCCACGGAAACAATTCATTCCTTCGCCAGCAATGTGTTGATAGTCCAATTAATTGCCATTCCTGCATAAATTTGACATCCGTTCACAACAGTCACTGGAAACGATGCAGATTTTCTCCCAAAACAAATATCGAATGACAGTAGTGGGTTTCTGAAGAACAACCGTATTGGGCTGATTTGTGGTGAGAATTATTGGAACAGCAGTAGAAGAAATTGATACTCTACCGTCCGGTTGGTTGTTTGGTTGAGCCTGGACGTGTTGATGTTAATTGGAAACGATAAATTTCCGGGTTGACACCTCTGCTCGCAAAGTACGGGGGGAAATTAAATCTGACACAGCATTTTAGTTTGGCTATGGTTTCGTTTCATCAGTTTGGCCTGTTTTGTAATTAATGCGCCCTGGTATGTTGTTAATGTTTTGAATTGTTCGGCTTATTTTCAAAGGTTTTCGAAATTGTTTTATTTTAGTCTTTTTCTTTTTTAACGACTAAGTTTAGTAGTCAATATTTCTTTTTTCTTTTTGCGATATTCTCCTAACCAGAGATCATTTTTTTGTAGAAACAGACAATGAAAATTATAGAATGATAGTACTCAAGGGAGAGCAAGGATGTGAAAATATAGAACGGAAAAGTGAGACGTGACAGAGGGTCAAAAAGAAAAAAGTTTTATTTTAGCTTTTGAATATCCGGGTGGGGCATTTAAATCTTGAGTCGTATTATCAATAAACTCTATGAAATGCTAGAAAAAATATTTAATTTTTTTATCTTTTTGAAATATCTGTTTTATAGGTATAGTTTGAGGGTGGAAAAAAATACATGAAAAGGAAAATAATGGAAAAGCATATTTCGAAGCTGGTTTAAAAAGTTGTCGTCCCGATCACTCGATGTCTTCTAAAATTGACATTCTAAACATAACACGCATAAACCATTCGAATCAGTTCGTCGGGATCAGCAAATGTGTGTGTGTGTTACGAATAATTTCACTCAGTTTTCTCGGAGATGGCTTGACCGATTTCTACATACTTGTAGATTCATATGAAGTCCTACGCCTCATGCAAAGTTTATTAACTTCATTTGGATCCGATGTCCACTTCCAGAACTACGGTATGCTATGTGTAACGAAATTAAAATTATTTCACTCGTAGATAGCTGAACCGATATCCTCCATTTAAGATTCAAATGAAAGATCTAAAGATTCCATAAAAAGTTTTTGTTTTTAATCAGATTCGAATTGCGGTTCAGAAGACACAGGGTGATTAGTGTAAAAATGTCCTTTTCACATTAATTAATCGGGTTTGCAGATTTTGAAAGTCGATGATCAAATAAACTTGTTCCAGTTTTACCGGTATTCGATTTTAGATCCCGGAAAGTGCCCAAAAAATTAAATTTGAAACGCACTACGATTTCCTCAAGATAGCTACACTGGTTTTATCTTGCGAATGTACTCTATATACTTGGTTTTGAGCAAACACGCTTCAAAGGCATAACTGAGCGTGAATAAACTCAAATAACAATATTTCCAAAAAATACTCGAAATTCGGCTTTGAAATCAAAGTCATCGAATCAAATAATTGTCATATGTTTTGTACTAAAATACGTATTTGTTAAACGTATACTGTGATAAATTTATTTGACGGCAATGAAGTGAATAATTAACAGTGTACAGGTGTAGTTGAATTTAGTGGAAAATTGAGTATTTGTGTTTAGCAAGAGTATAATAACTTGCGTTTGATAACAGCAGCTATAATCTTGGCATTACATTCCTTTTGTGGAATTCTGCCGCTCTGTTTCAACAGACTTCGCAGCCGATTCCTAGCATACGGAATCATTGCATGGTTAGTACTACGATCCTACTGACACTATGAATCCTTCCAGGTTAGGGTTTGAACATACGACAACTGCCTTGTTAGAACAGCGTCCTATGCATTGCAAAAAGAACTTTAAAAGACCTATGGCCAATTTATTGTTCTTCGAAACAGTAATCGGAATCCATTTTGTCCAAACACATACTCACATGATTTTTGACAAGCAACCTAATAAACTTGGTAAAAACATGTTACATACTTAATCCGCCTCTAATGTATTTCCAAGCAGCGTTCGATTCAGTGAAATAATCCGAGCTGTGGCAGATAATGCTGAAACAAATATATTTTCATTAATATTACTTAGAAGTTCTTTGAAAAGCTTATCACTGAATGTCGAATGTAAACAAGAAAGTTCATTTTGGCATAAAATAACATTACCTTTTCAATTTGTAAACAGCGTTTAGCCAAATTTAGAAGTATGTTTTTCCGTTTTTCGCATCGTCGTTATGAAACAACGGTTTGATAGTTTAAGCCCTCATCACTTTGTAATTCCCGGAAAAGGCAATCAGATCCGGATAAAATTTACGAGTTTTTTTGTATGACCGTAATACCATACACTTGAATCTAAGTTCATGAAAATGGGTTCTGAGAAATCGGAGTGAGCTCCACTATTTTCAGTGCGTCCGGAATTAGAAACTGGGGAACGGTATAGTCAAAGCAGGTTCGTCTGGCCATAAACTAAGGAGGCCCACACACTATAATAAGTTTTAGCACTGTCCCCAACAGTTTTTATGTTCTTTGAACGACGGTATGACATCTTTAACTTTTGTTATTTTTTATCATAGGAACCGGAAGATAAAATTCACATCCTATCAAAGTTTTGTAAGATAAATTTGTAGATAAGTTTGTGGGAATAAGTTAGGCCGAACTCTGAGGAGGGGCTGGGGTCCACTAGGAGATTGATAGTACCTATTAGCTCTCTCCGGACAGTACCAGCCTAGATGCCGTGTGGAATCCAGTGGAAAAAAAATGAACCAAGAATAGATCCACTGGGTTCCTGCTTCCATGTCGTAAAAGGCGACAATTGCAGGAATTTCTTTTTCCTTTCAGTTATCAGATATTTTCAACGTTTCACTTCCGATTACTCTATTAAATCTCTTAAATTATCTCTTCATTCAACCTATTAATTTCCGTCTAGCTTCGGAGAAAAGTTTTATTTAGAATGTTTTCTTCTTCCATGTTATTGATTGTCTTTCAGGATTATAAATTGAATGATATTACAAAGTTAATAACAGAGATAACATATATCGGTATATTGAATGCATAGTAAAAAAATACTTGATATTAATATTTCAAACAATAAATTTATATTTTTCTCGGTAGCCGGCTGCCCAGATCAACCAATATGAACAATTAATAATTTTAATAAAGAATTAAAATAATAAATTGGAAATAATAAAGAATCAATACGCGTGTGAAAACTGTTGACCTTTATTTAGTAATTTAAAATGATTTTATAACAACTGTTTAGAATATGTCAATGCAATGAATCAACTATTTTGTCTTATTCACTCGTTTATTTTGTATCACGTAATTTCATTTATAAAAAATAGGGAAGTTTTTATTCTTTACGCGGTGTATTGCAAATTTTTACTAACAAATATTCTTCTCCCGTGACACTTGTGGAGTGCTAGTTAGTTCAGTTAGTTTCGGTTTTGAGTTATTTATCAACATTTCCGGTACTTCCAGAACCGGAAACTGGGGACCTAAGTGAAGTGCGACTATTTGGAAATCTGCCAAAATATACAGTCTAGAGAATATTGTTATGAACAATTTTCAAAGTAATAGCAGCTCTTTGAAGGGTCATCATGAAAAAAACACCCATTAAATCTACATTTTTACACTAATCACCCTGTAATTTCGGAACCGGAAGTCGTATCAAGATTAATTTGACAATGTACATTGGTATTTCAAGCCCTTTCATTTTAATTTAAGTTTGTGAAAGTCGGTTCAGCCATAACTGAAAAAGTTAGTTCACATATTTTCATATTTTTACACGTATTGATTCCGGAACCGTAAGTCAGATTCGGATAAAATTCAGGAACCATCTCTGAGAAAATTGAGTGCACAAAATAATTACATACATTTGTACATACAAACACACATACAGACATTTGTTGATTTCGACGAACTGATTCGGGGTATCGAGCCTCGATTTTCACAATGACTGCATACCCTTTCTATATGAGAACGGCAAAACGCGTCAGACTGTCATTTGATTTTCTCATATTCGAAAAAAAAACTCAAAAGTATCTCTCGAACGTGTCTAAGCTTGTTAAATTCGGTTCAGCCATCCGAAAAAAGGGCGCTCTGCCATTTACGTTACTTATGCCATTACATCTCCGGATCCAGAAATGACCACACGGATAAAAATCTATTACCGGTACCATGATTTTTTAATCATGAAATCATGAACCATGCCTTCTCATGAAATTTCATAAGCAAAATGATTGATACCATGAAAATGTTCATGAAAGATGTGTTATTGTGCATGATATCAATCATTTTGCTCATGAAATTATGACTTCTTATTCATGATAGACATTATTTATGATTTCATGATTTTTAATCATGGTACCGGCAATGGATTTTTACCCGTGCAAAATTTGTTTTTTTTTTTCATAAATACGTTTATTTCTTAAGGCAGTTTACATAAGTTGTTCTTCGCCGTAGGATCACTTTTACATAAAATTCTTATCCTAATATAATTCTAAATTAGTCACAACGATTTAAATTTATTAAAACATATTCCTCTTATTACTTAAATATCATCTTAGGTAATTCGTCATTAATTATGAAATCTACTCGGAAATATTATTTGAACCAAACGATTAACTTCTATAAATTATAAAATAAGCTGTTATTTTCAGACATTTTGTTGATAATTTCATAAACTATTTCGAGTTTGTTTGTATCATTACATAATTTCTATTCTAATTTACGCTATTGGTTGAACTCATGGACGCAGCTGGAATCAGAACTAAGTCTTGAAAGAGGCCTTTATTAAATTGAAACTCCAATTTTCTTTATGAAATGATAAAGAAGTTTCATGTATGGAAGGTCACAACCATAATTTGGTATTTGAATTCGATCAATAACCCGTTTAAAGCTTCCAAATGAGCCTAAGCTTGATGGAATCGGTTTAGCCTCTTCCAAGAAAAGTAAATGTTAAGAAAAAAGTGCATTTGTCGGAAACGTCACTTTCACCACTACATATATCTCCAGAATCAGAAGTGTCATCCATTTGAACTTCGAGCTTGATCAATGACTCGATAGAGGTTTCTGAACAAGTCAATGTTGATTGGTATTGGTTAAGCCTTTTCGCAGAAAATTGAGCGGACGTTTTGACGGTTTCGTTACTTATATCATATTATTACCGGAACCAGAAATGATAGTCATTTGATCTTCGAATCTGATCAATGACCCAATATCAGCTTACACATACATATACGCTTCGATCAAAACTCCAGTCCTTGACGACTTCGTAGATCCAGTGGATTCTCGGCTAAGTTTTTTTACTACCGGATGCCACATGGTTTCTATGCGGGTGCTATTCGAAGAAGTTTGAAAGGTGCTAACGTCGCTTTCTCTTAAATTTGAGTAAACAATAATACAATTGGAGCTTATAAAAAATCTTGTGATTTTACATTTTATAAGATGCACATAAATGGAGCGTCGTATTTCACACAAATTCATATTCAAGAACATGTAAAATTATGTAATTTGAAAATTACATGACTTGCATTCGAATGAAATAAAAAACAAAAAAAAACAATAGCAATAGTGCGAGACTTGAACCGAGAAACATTCGATCACAAAGCACATCGGTTGATCGACTGTACCATAGAAGCACATATCTTTTTGTTGAATAATTGATACATATAAATCCATACAGCGGCAGTTGGTAGCCGAGTGCAAATTACACTCGCAGCCTGTAAAATTCAGTGCAAGTGGAATATTTCGTTATTTGAAAAATTAAGTAGTTGTGAATCGTATCATTTGTAGAATTATATCACCTGTAAAATTGATAATTTTTTTCTGTGAACATAATGGTCAAATATGAACCAAAAGCAGACGTACATGGGCGAGATACCTTGGAGTAAATTCTCTGATCATTTTAATTCACTCTATTCTGTTCTCTTTACACATTTTGTGCGTTAAACTTGCTTCGATTATTGCTTATATTATTCCTTCGTCGCAAATTCGAGAATATTTTTTATTCTGTTTCAACTACTCGTTTTGTTATCAAGATCATCACACAACCACTCTCTCTCTCTCTCTCTCTCTCTCTCACTCGCTCGTTCGTTCGCTGACTTTGAATAACCATTATTCAGTCAGCCAATTGTGTATACGGTAACTAATTTGATCCCATCACGGGCTGACACATTAATTTCCTGTCAATTCACCCTTGCAACTTTGAACAACCAAGAATCCAAGCAAAAAGATAAAGACACAAGTGCGAACCCATTGCCGTTTTGGCTCTTTCGAAACGGCCCAGGTGAATTGCGGTAATCGCTTTTCCATCTCAGGAATGAGTGAACAAAACCGAGATGATTTTATTGTGTTTTGAATCTCTGTTCTTTTTTTATTTCGTTTTCAAGCCTAAAGCTTGGAAGCAATGAAAAATAATTTATATTTATTTCAAACTTTGATTGTACCATTCACACTTGAACGTAAAAAAAGAAGAAATGATAAATTCAGTTCTGGAGCTTTTTTTTCCCCGACTTTGTTGAAGAATGATCCATCTACGGTAGGGTGAACAATAGAGAAGTAATTGTCAGGATGACGGGTTTCAGAGATAAATGTTATTAGTTTTCGTGCAATTGAATCGACTTTAAGATTGCTATTAATAAATCACTGCTACAGCAAGATACCCATCCTCATTTAAAAGCGGCTCACAGTATCGAATGCTTTCGAAAATATTGGTAGAATTAAACATTAGATATGCTGATGAGCGCGATACAGAATTGACTATGGCGGCAAGGCAAATGAGAATTACAAAAGGCATTTCAACCTATTTGGTGCAGGTGATTGAATTTTGTCATCAGAATAAAATTGGTTTAAATCTTTCTGTCTGCAAACAAGCAGCACCCCAGGCCCGAAAGCCAACACAGATTATGTATCATATTACAAGGAGCAATATTTTTTGGCAGTTCATAGATTGTGGTTATTAATAACTCGATATCGATACGGTGAGCCACATCGACTTCACCATTATATTATATTCGGATTTGTAATACTACTCCCCTAGAACTCAAACGATACGAAAATCGATACATGACAAAAGCTCCACTCCTTACCCAGACAGCCATCATTGATCATCTTGACAAGATCGGTAAAACCTGGACAACGAACGGGCAGTCACAAAAACGACATAAAATTCTTTCGGACACCAGAATAATTTGAATGTAGATTTTCAATCTTCTTTCTCATGGTTCTTCCAGGGTATCTTTCTCTTGACGGTTGGGAACAAGTTTCCCTATATCGTGTATCGCATCATGATGGTAAATGTAGTCAATCTTCCGAACCGAAAAAGCGCTTCTTTGTCTCCAATCGGTCTTAGCTTTTTCGGGAATGTGCGGGCACAGCCCCTCGAAATAAATAAATGAGTTCTTTCACACTTCTGGAGAGTGACATTCTGTTCGCACCTTCTCGGGCTCGACGAGAATGTTCGTCGGGAAACGATTTTTTTCTTCGAGAATAACAAAACTTAACTTATTGAATGTTTATTTTTTGCTGCGATGTTTGTCTGGCGTATTTGGAAATCAGCCACAATTGTAGGAGCAGACGGCTGTCAGAAACAGGGAAAATAGCGAATCTGATTGGGAGTTTTAGTCAGAGCCGTGGGTGCTAACGATGTAGCCTGAAAATCCTTTTGCGGAACAAAGAGTGAATTTCAAAAAAATATTTTGAAAGCAAACCGTGATTCACAATTCGTAGAAATAGACTGGATTTGGTGGAATTTTTTCCGCAGTTTCAGTGGTATTTATACGGTTATTTTATTGATCGTCATCGTCGTTTTCTATTCGTGGATATATAATCGTATTAGTGATGTTACCAACAAACCGCATTTTTGTCTGTCCGCTCAATTTTTCTGAAATGACTGTATGAATTTTTTACAATCATTGGTTCGTTCAAAAGCCATTATCAGATTTTTGATCAAGTTTGAAGCTGTCATGGCGAACAGTTCCGAATTCGGAGACAAAAGTGGGGAAAATGTAGAACCGCACTCTTTTCTATTCGCTTAACACTGTTGAAGATGGTGGAACGGATTTCGGCTAACTTAGGCCTGTATGAAGGCTACTATGAGGCCATTGATCTAGCTCGGAAGGATAATAGTGAACATTTTCGGTTCCGAAAATATAATGGTAAAAGTGACGTAAAAGACAAGTCGATTGATGACAAATTTAGGCTCATTTCTGGTTAAAATGTGGTCGCAGGTCATGTTCAAATGGATTAGAGATAAGCCTTCTGATTTTGGGTGTATAACCAAAACGCATTACTTTCTCAGAGACAACTAAAACGATTTTGACAAAATTTGGCTCATTTGAAGGCTGTGATGTGGTCACAGATTACACTCAAATCGTCCATTTTGGTGAAATATTGCGTATAAGTGACATCACCGACAAAGCGCAAAGCTCCGTTTTGACTCAAGCGATTATGACGGTGTTGAAGTGTAAATAGATAATGATTCGCACTTCCGGTTTCGGATGCATAATCAAATAAGTGATCAGACCGAACATTCGGTTTCGGAAATGCTAACGAATAAGCGATGCAGATGTTAAAGCACACTTTTGTCAATCTTGAAAATATTAGATCTACTTAAATTTGTTTAAGAATTTTGCCAAATGATGACAATGTTATTAATATGACACGAGAAAAGCCTTATCACATCACTAGGTGGATTAAGAATCAGTTTCTTTTTTCACATATAGGAAGGCTATGCAATCACAAAACCGACGTTCGAACCTGGAGGGCCGAGTGCCATATACAATTCGTCTTACGTCGTCGAGATTGCGAAATGAAAAATGTATGTGACAAAAATTCAGAGTAGCGATGAAAGAAATCGAAAAAAAACAAAACTGTGAGAGGTTCTATGGTGACATAGGTTGCTGTTGAATTTTATTTATGATTTTTGGATCCGGAATTTTGCTTTTGCGGAGGTGTTTGAATTCGGGTTCCGGATTTGCAGTGTGTTTCAAATTTTTAACGGTCACTTATGGCGATGGTGCAAAAAAAATCGTAATATTTCTTCCGAATTTGGTTAGGTGGTTTGTTTGAACAGATTCTTTTATTTGTTCAAGAGTAAAAAAGTATTTCAAGGAATAATATTTGCTTTGCATTCCAATAATAAAATTAAGGATTCATATTACTAGGAATTGAATAATGATTCCATCGATAAAAAAACAGACATAAACCAATGAAAATATTGACTACATTAATAGTACTGTTGTTGTACCGTTGAATTTCACTATGTCACGTTTAAACTTATAAAACCGATACACTGAAGAAGGATGTAAATAACATTCCGAAATACGTATCTGTATTATAACGTTTGATACACTTTCGGAAAAATAGTGACTGTGAAAATAGTGACTTTGTGAGAGTGTAATGACGTGACAAAGTGGAATTCAACGGTACAACAACAGTATTATTAGTGAGAATATTCTACTAAGAGCTCAAACAGAAATTTATTGTTTAAGCAAAACTCTTTGAGAAACACATTAAAAAGTATCTCTCAAAGGTAAAACTCGTTTTGTCAAATCTACTTGAATGGAACTGCTTTGCCAACGGAGACACCCTGGACATGTAACGAGAGCGCATCTCAAAGACCAACCTATTGATATTGGTATCTAAGGAGACTAAAGAAAAACTCTTCCGTTATGTAAACTTTGTTAGTGGAAGGCAAAATTTACTCCACACAAAAATTAACAAAAAAAAAACAGAAATTCATTTCAAGTCGAATTTTTTAAACTCTCAGGGAATAAAAAAATAAAGGGTGATTTTTTAAGAGCTTGAGAACTTTTTTAAACAATAAAACGCATAAAATTTGCAAAATCTCATCGGTTCTTTATTTTTTAGATTGGTACATGACATTTACTTTTTGAAGATAATTTCATTTAAATGTTGACCGCGGCTGCGTCTTAGGTGGTCCATTCGGAAAATCCGCTTTTTTATCGACAAATTTTGTTCAGCGATGAGGCTCATTTCTGGTTGAATGGCTACGTAAATAAGCAAAATTGCCGCATTTGGAGTGAAGAGCAACCAGAAGCCGTTCAAGAACTGCCCATGCATCCCGAAAAATGCACTGTTTGGTGTGGTTTGTACGCTGGTGGAATCATTGGACCGTATTTTTTCAAAGATGCTGTTGGACGCAACGTTACAGTGAATGGCGATCGCTATCGTTCGATGCTAACAAACTTTTTGTTGCCAAAAATGGAAGAACTGAACTTGGTTGACATGTGGTTTCAACAAGATGGCGCTACATGCCACACAGCTCGCGATTCTATGGCCATTTTGAGGGAAAACTTCGGAGAACAATTCATCTCAAGAAATGGACCGGTAAGTTGGCCACCAAGATCATGCGATTTGACGCCTTTAGACTATTTTTTGTGGGGCTACGTCAAGTCTAAAGTCTACAGAAATAAGCCAGTAACTATTCCAGCTTTGGAAGACAACATTTCCGAAGAAATTCGGGCTATTCCGGCCGAAATGCTCGAAAAAGTTGCCCAAAATTGGACTTTCCGAATGGACCACCTAAGACGCAGCCGCGGTCAACATTTAAATGAAATTATCTTCAAAAAGTAAATGTCATGTACCAATCTAACGTTTAAAATAAAGAACCGATGAGATTTTGCAAATTTTATGCGTTTTATTGTTTAAAAAAGTTCTCAAGCTCTTAAAAAATCACCCTTTACATATTGTCATGTTTTTCCACTTTGTCTTCAAATCGTTGTCGGTTTGTCGGAGCTTGTTCTTCATAATTTTTCTATTGTGCAAAAATTTAGCAAAAAAGTTTTGCGGATTTGGCTCCTTCGGTAAAAAAACAACAACGTTGGCCTCGCTTCCCTCCATCACCGGTTTCGTGTAATGGTGTGATGCCAAATCCGGCCAGAACAGAGTCTCACCTTCGTCGTCAGACCCGAGAAAGGACAGCAAGATTAATATATTATTTGATGGTACCAGTCGTTATTTACGACATGCTGAATTTGCAGCACCCACAGATCGCCTGTTACTCAAACTACTTCTTAGCCAGTTTGTTGACCTGTGGCGAAAAACTTCAGTCCGGGGATTTACTTTGATTTTATGACTGGCCAGGATATTTCACGACCGCATCCACAAGTTTTGTCGAAGCACTTCTTGCTTGAAAGCCATCTCGATAACCACCCGACGGATTTCGGCGAAATTTGGCATATGTTAACATTACATTCTAAACTTCTTTTTACCCAAAATTTCATCACGTTTAACCCTCGCAATGAAAATTCACAAAAGAATGTGATGTATTATCTCATATAGAAAGTCTATGCCGCCAACCCTGTGAAAATCGACTAGGGAAAAATATGTATGTAGGCTGTGCTACCCATACTTGCATATCAGTCCCATATGGAAAATCGGCATGTCGAGAAAAAGACGATTAAAATTTTATTTTCGATTTTTTTGATTTATTGTGCTACCTAATGCTAAATTATGGTATTATTACATAAACTATCGGTAATACACCTTTGCTATTCCAATATTGCAACAAATGAAATTATTGAAATTTACACTGAATGGGACTGATATGCGGGAACTTCACAAATGGGACAGACATGAGTTGATATTTTTTTCACATTTTACTGAACAAACCCTCAACTTTTATTGCAATTTCTGAGAAAATATTGAGGATAGTTTGCATCCCTCAAGCTAACTCAATATTGGCGAAAATCGATATGGGACTGATATGCGAGTATGGGCAGTGTGTGTATGTAACAAAAATATACACTCGATCTTCTCGAAGATAGCTGGACTGATTTTCACAAATTTAGATTCAAAAGAGAGATATTTTTGTTCCATTGTCTACTAATGAATTTTTAGCGGATCGAACTTCCGGTTTTGAAGTAACATTGTAAAAGTGTAAGTGTGCAGAAAAAAGACAAGGCTCACTCGATTTTCTCAGAGACCGCTTAACCAATTTTCTTCAACTTAAATTTAAATTAGGGGCCCTAAAGTCCCTTAGCTTGCTATTTAATTTCAACATCCGAATTATGTTTCCGGAGTAACGGGCTGGAATGAACAAAACAAAATTTGATTTTCTCAGATACCGATGGACCGCAGGAGATATTCACAAGCTTGAGTTCAAATAAAAGGTTTTACAATCCCATAGAACCCTAACGAGTTTCATCTAGATATGACTTCCGGTTCCGGTATTACAGGCTAATAAGTATAAAGAGAAAATGCAAAAAAACGACGCTTTAAGCGCTGACGAGCAGAAGGCGAAACGCAAATAAAGTTGAAACAAAATATGACTCAAATGAAAAGTCTCATAGGCTGTTGTTGACTTTTGTTCAGTTACGACTTCCGGCACAGGGTGAAATGTGTTAAAAATTTCAAACCGTCATTTAGAGCGACAATACCAAAACCGAAGAATTTCTCTAAACTTGACTCAAAACTGTTTGTAAATTGAAAAGGCTATGCTCGTTTATGCTCGTTTATGCCCAAACAAAATTGTTTGTTCTTATTCAAGATTCAAAGAAAATTGTTTTGAAGAATCTCTTATATTATGTTCACACCTGCAGAAAATAACACGTTTTAACGATAGTAATATAATGTTAAAACCTAACTGTTCACACTTGTATAATGTTATACGCATGACATATTGTTTGTTATTGAGTTTGTTTATAAACAAACTGCAAAATGTTTACGGCGCAAATATTAAGCACTTGTTAAGAAGATAAATAACTGTGGAACTTTACTGGGTTCCGGAATTCTCATAGAATAGTTTGTAGTACTTCGGAATAGGAATATCTACAATGAAAAAAATTTAAGATTGCATTCCCGGTTTCAAGAAGCATGGTTTTTCACAATGCCTCGGAAAAATTGGTAATATTATGTCAATCGCTTCAATTTTTCCTTTTCTTCACTCAGAAAGTTTCCTTCTACGTATTAAAAAGTCTATTTTGGCCATTTGTTGGTTTTAAATGGTTATATCACGTTAGTTGTCAACGTTTCGAAGGGTAGTTGCTTCGAAACTTTGGCCATTTACGTGAAATAAATATTTTTAGCAACAAATGACCAAAAAAGTCATGTCTTTAAACAAAGAAACAAGCATGGTTGTACAAGTTTCCTGTTCTGTTTTGTCATGGCTACTCTGATGGAAAACTGTTTCGATAAAAGCTTGCCAATTGACATAGTCGAAAAATGACGGAAAACGCTACCCAGTAAATCCGAGCATCGGACGCATCGTGCACGAAAGCTTTTGATTGCGTTTTGAGCTTACGTAGTGTATCGGTAGAACAAAAGAGTGAAAATGTACTAAAGCAGAGAGCGGATGTCTGATACTCAGGAGAGATGCGATATATTGGGGTTTGGATTTCCAACCCCGAACATAGGGCAAGAGTTTTTCTGGCCCTAAGAGGCGAATGACCTTAACGGTAAAGCCTCTATGATCAAAACAAAACAGCGTTTAACACTCCTTCACATACAATCGGGGAGACGGCGGCCCGAAAATGCCTAGTTTGATTTTCATTCGCTCTGTTTCTCTAGCGATACATAATGTAAAAATAAAGCTTTCTTAAGTCGACGCGGTTGATGCAAATGGTGCAGAATTGTCCGATGACGGGCCGATCGAAGCGCTACGATCGGCCCCATATCGTGCTCAATCGGTCCGATAATCGGGCCGATGATCGGACCGATACGGGTCTACAAATTTCACTGGGTAGCAGGGTTGTGCTTGACTGATCATTATATCATGTTATTTTGGGAAAACATGTTTTAATGTGACGTTTCTTAATATGGAATAACACGGAAGAAAAACATGTTATTTCGCTTAAAACATGAAATCTGAGTTAAAACTCGTTTTAACTCGTAGTGTGAAAGTGATATTAGTAATATTTATGAAAAACCTGAGTTTTAGGATTTTTTTCAGTACAGTTTTTAATCCAGGTTTCTAATTTCGAAACTGTCGGTATAGATGTCAAAAACACCCAAATGAAAATCCCATTGATTTCTCGGAGTTGACAGAACTGAACATAGATTGAAATTAAAGATTCTACAGACACACATGATACTATTGAATTGAGTGTTAAATATTTCAAATCGTTATATGAGTAATTACACCAAAAGTATGAAATATTCAAGTTGACCACTAGCGTTTTGATGGAACCCTAAACATTATTAACGTTTTAAACTATAAACTTTTAAACGGTTCAATAAACAAAACACGAACATCATCTTAGCTGCATCCAGTCATCGTACATTTCAGATCGGATGTGAATTAATTTGAACCATAGCGAATCGTTTTTTCCCGAATGGAACGAATCACCTGTTTCAAAATATGGAAAATTACAATCTCGACATTTAGGTGAACCTGCAAGTAATGTCAGACCAGCGCTACAAGATTTATGTAATTTTCAGGCACTCAGATTTCCACCACCGTAGCACTATCAGAAACCTTCAAGCGAAGGAAGCGAACTTAAATTACCAATTAGGCATGCACCCGTCAAAACTGAAGTGAACGTTTTACATGAAGGCTTGATGGTGCGGCGAGATGCGCTTTTTACGTTAGAATGTTTTTCTTTTTCTTCCCTTTACCCAACGAGTATTCACCGCATGATCAAATCTACGCCGCTGGGTTAAACATCCGACGGCTTTCACGCTAAATGCAATCAAAGAGATGGGAAAGGTTCATAAAAATTAAGATAAGCATTAAGGCCTTTGATGTGCACCGCCCGAGCGTAGCTTATGACGGTGATAAAGGTGGTGGAGCTCATGGGACACAGACACACCTATGTTTTTTTTTTAAAGAATACATATTTAATAGACTTCCTGGGCGGTACCGCTAAATATTTCGATCTTAACTTCTTAATCTTGTTAATTTCCCATTGCTCAAAAAGCAAACATTCGACGGTCATCGCATTCGCGAAATTCCCTGATTTATTAGTTCCATTCCTTGCCATTCTTTGTCTGTTGTGAGCCAGGTGTTTCTTGAATAATAAAATCCGTTGCCAGCTGAAGTGTTCCAATAATATAGACGATTGGGTAGGACCTTTCAAGCTTCAAAGAAAAGCAGCGACTGTTCTCGGTGGATTTCGCCTGGGTGGGCTATATGGTAGGTGAGATTGTGCATGCGTGGGTTTCGTCAGTTATATCGTCAGTGAATATATGTCACGTAACACCGCCCAGCCAGGTTAAAGGTGACTGCGAACGAAGATAGGCTAATAATAATCGCCATATGGCACGGAATAGCAAATAAGTATAGTTTCAGACTGAGATCGAACGGAAAGTGCCAAGTTACTTAACTCGATTGTATGCTAATGGACGGAGATTGACTCGGTTGATGAGGCCCAGCTGTTCATTAAGTTCGTAAACCTGAAGAAGAAAATGTCCCTCTAATCTCGCTAGATGAATCTCATCTTGAATGGTGTAATAAATCTTCGACTTAGATTGTTGCATGACTGCTTCGTCTCATACGTTCTAATAGAGCTTGAATGATGCATATAAATTTGGATTGATTTGGTCACCATCTTGGGCAAAACTCATCGTTGTGCTTCACAGTCATTCGAAATAATGTGTAAATTTTTACTCGTCATAAACGATTGAATATTTAAAAAAAAAGAAATTGCAAGGATGTGAAACCTTCTTACCAATAATCGAGTCCAAGTTCCATGGTTCATTAAATGGGCGTGTATGAAATTTACCCTGTTGTAGCAAAGCTCCTGTTATCCAAATGCTGCTGTGGACCAGCCTGATTGACTCTCATAAGTCACTCACCATAACGATGGAGGTTCAACGGCTGATTACCCAAGGATTACTTATTTCGCGAGGCAAGACAGCAGATTTTCGTCGTTTATTGGTTTTAGCATATTTCAATACAAAGAAACTAAAGCGTGCAGTCTGGGCCTGGGCCAGTTTGGCCTGGCCGCTCATTAGGTCTCGATACCTGCCCAAATTTGGTGGTGCCACGGATTCGCTGCGAAGGCGCGTGACTGCTGCGCGCGAAATCATTAAATTAACATTAAGCCGAAATGAAATAGCGAATAATGATTTGCATAAATTTTCTGAGAGAGTTCCGCCACGGGTTCTTTGAAATAAATGATCTCTATTATAGCAGCTGTTTGTTGTCGTGGGTGGGTTAGGTAGGATGTTTACGGATCAACCGAGACACGTGAGACGGGGACCGCATCTCGCAGTGTGGAGAGTGCTTATGAAATACGTTAACGTTCGTGGTTTGGATCACAGATAGTTAACGACGGAAATGTTTCGTTGCAATAGTTAGTGTGCTTTCAGTTTTCGGCAAAAACGATCACAGAGCGATACGAAGAATGAACAGATTAACTAGTATCATGAATATTCGCTGATTGATCCAAGACGGGGGAGTGGTTTAATGGACAGCTGTTGTGCTTTAAGTCACGGTCGACCCAATTGACATTTAGGGAATTGAGATATGCGTGATATCTGCAGATGGTTGCTTCAACCAGCACAAAGAATAATGTATTGATTTATAATCTCTTGTGTAGGATAGCTTTATGTTGGTTCATTTTCCGTCCGTCTCGTACCGTTCATTTTCGACCGTTCGATGGCTGTCAGTCTAATTTCCAATTGCCGATTTCCCCATAAACATTTCCGGTGACACGCGGTCGTTAGGACTAAATGTGAATGTGATAGATGCCATAATGAATTCAGCTAATTACGATAACACTTTTGATATTTCTTTAGCCTGTAGTCGATGGTAGCATATTGCACGTCAAATGATTTTTTTAAGGAACCGCTAAGAGTTTCGTATCTTTAATGAGCGGTTTCCGCTGCCGAAAGGTATCGTATTCATGACTTCCTCTCGGTTGGTGGTTTACGAGGTGAATTTTAGCAGCAGCAGCAGCGGTCCTAGGATGTTAAATTAAAAATTTAAATTTTTGGCGATCGCCATTTTACGGAGTATTGTTCGAGCGATACTAAGAAGGTTCGTTTGTGGCTACGTGACAGCAATTATATGACCGACATCGATTTCTTTAGGCGATTGGAAAACAAGTTTTACACATCATAAAACATAAATGGTGCTCGATCATTTAAATCATTTGGCCGAATGCTGTCTTTCAATCGAATGCGAAAAAAAAGTCTTTTGATAATGTAGTTTGCTCACGTCGCACCTGTTATGCTATCGTTGAAGCATGATCAAACAAGTAGAAACATTTAGAGATCAAATCACCTGAACAGATGCTGAAAACATTTTTGAACACGTTCAGTTCCTTTGTTTAATTTGACTGTTACTGCGTGTGGTTCACATGTTTAATTGACGAATCAACTTCCCCGGATAATCAAAATTACGGGTCTGACTCCCGTCTCTGAAGGAACTTTATCGCAAATTCTCATTTCTAATGTTTCATCGGTCAGTCTTTTTCCAATCAGTATTTTTTCGTTAAATACTAAAAAACTCAATGTAAAGAAGTTTATAACTTTTGGAGGTTTTCGATCATGTTTTCTCGGATTCTTCAAAACAATTTTCTCTGAATCTTGAATGAGAACCATTAAGTTTGTTTGGGCATAACCTTTTCAATTTACGAACAATTTTAAAGCCAAGCTTACAGAAATTCGTTAGCTTTTCGCATTGTCACTCTAAATGACGGCTTGAAATTTTAAACACGCTTCACCCTGTTGTCCTAAAACCGAAAATCGTATCCGAAAAAACGTCACAAACAATCTATGAGACTGTAAAACCTTCCATTTGAGTCTATGAGTTTGTGAAAATTGACTCAGCCGTTCCTTGAGTTTTTGGCCACTATTGCCGGTACTTCCGGAATCGGTATAACTGTAATTGGTTCGTTTGTCGAGTAACTAACCATCACTTACATTGAGTTTTGAACCGTTTTTTGCATTATCGCTCTAGATGACGGGTTGCATTTACCCCGTATTCCCGGAGCCGGAAGCCAGATTCGGACTAAATTGTACACCAACTTATAAGAAAACAATACTTTTCATTTGAATCTAATTGGTAGGTAGATTCGCCTCTTTCGGTACAAGGTGAATCCCATTCGCCTTATACCATTCCAAAACATCTTTGGCGTAGTGACAAGATGCCAAATCATGCCTGAATAGCGGGAGAGCGTCATCGTTGCTTAAGAACGGTAACAATCGTTTCTTTAGACATTCTTCAAAATACATTTCCTTGTTTACCATTCCGATAGTGATGGAGCTTTGCTTGATTGACCACAGCTGCATATTGCCAGCAAAATCCAATCTTTTTTTTGGAAACTTGACCTATTTCTTCATCCGGAAATGCTTCTCTACGTAGTTCCGTTGCCTTGTAGTATAAAAAGACATTCCGGGAAACTGCTTAAAATCTTCCAGCACATAAGTTTCATCGTCCATTATTACACAGAAAAACTTCGTCAAATATTTGCAATACAACTTGCGAGTCTGGACCAGAGTTGCAAATTGTCAGTCATATCAAATGACCTTGACAGACTGACTAAAATCATCGTCAACTGTAATCGGTACGGTTAAAGTGTCTGTCAAATGAGATACTCGAAAGTTCTATGACCAAGTAGAAGTATACTCAGTTAAAGACAAACGACTTTTTTGTTTTCTCTCTCATTCTCCTATTCCCTGTTGAAGTAAAAAAAAGTTCATGAGAGTAGCAACATAAACATAAATTGATAAAGTTCATTGTTCTTTGCAAAAAGTCATCGGACTTCGGAGTTTATTGGTGTGAATGAATTTAATTCAATGTTTATGCTGCTTGATTGATATTTAGTCACATCGTTACCAAGCAGTGAGAGGAGAAATGAAGATAATATCAATCGCATCGGCAATCAATGAGCGTCCTGGTGAGTGTTATATCAAGAGAATTTAAGTTATGACAGATCAGCTCTCATACACTTAATATATGATGATTGGTAGAGCGTAGTTTGCAGCAGTCCAGTGACATAAACTTTCCAATCTTCGTCGTGCAAAGTTGCTAGTTGATAGTGACATTTAGCAGCTCTGGTCTGGGTTTTAGCCATCACATTCTGTTTATCATTACAGTTCGGTACAGTTTGCACTTTGAACGACTTCATACCTTGCCGGTACTTGGAAGTATGCGCTAAAGTTGGAGACATTTTTATTTTTCTAGCCACTGTACGTACCGAAAGATCCGGTTTCTTCTGCAACATTCGCTTTATCTTACCGATCTTCTGGTGGTTCCTGAGATCTGTTTTTGATCTGCTCCCAGTCAAACGAATGATTTAAGATCGTCATGGACACTGGTTTATTGCAAATTTATTTTCGCACTTGCTCTTCTTTCGACGCCATCTTCGATCTAAAAGCTTGTAGTACCATCAAAAATTGATTTTACGCAAAGAACAGACATCCTTTTGCTAGGAACGCTTGCTACTCATACTTCCCACATGGAAATATTGAAGCGATGTTTCGGAGCAAAGTGAAACACGATTTTCAATAGTGTCTTAGCACCTAAAAGACTATGCACAGCACCCTTTTTCATAACGTTACGATTTTAGCACGGTTCGTTTTTGGCAACCTAATCGTTCGAACATAACTTATGTAACGGAAAGATGGAAATAGTTTCAAATTTCGAACAATTTCATATTTTTATTGATTTATACTGCATGCAACAATAATTACTGGAAGAACAAAGCTTCTTGCTCCCTTATACTATTCAAAGAAGTTCGTCGAGATAAGCAAATTTGTGTGTGACTTCTAAATTTCATTTGGATCCGACTTCTGGTTCCGGAACTACAAGATGATATATGTAATGAAATCAAAATAATGGCAGAACCGATTTCGTCCATCTGACAAAAGTTTCAGGTCCCATAAAAACTGCTTGTTTTTTAATCAGATCCGACTTCCGGTACAGGAGATACAGGGTGATTAGTGTATAAATTTCACATTAATTTATCGGGTTTATAGGGTTCACAGATTTTGAGAGTCGACGACCAAATAAACTTTATTTCAGTTTTACCGGTATTCAATTTTCAATCCCGGAAGGTACCCAAAAAATTTATGAGGAACGACTACGATTTGGCTACACTGATTTTCAATGGTTAACAATCCATTCGGTGAATTAAACTGACTTCGATTACACCGATTTCCGAATTCCGTTTCCGAAAGAAGGCCAAAACGAACTTAATAAACAAAAATCCAAATTAAAATAAATTTATGGTGATAAATAATACAAAATCGGTTCCGACTTCCAATTTTGGAATTACAGGGTTAAGAGTTTTTAAAATTCAAACCGTCATAGAAGGGGAGCGGGTCATATCGCCGAAAGCCTTTTCCCCGAAAGTCGTTTCGCCGAATGCCATTTCGCCGAATAGGTCATTTCGCCGAAAGTCGTTTCGCCGAAAGGATCATTTCGTCGAAAGGGTCATCTCGCCGAAAGGGTCATTTTGCCGAAAGGGTAATTTCGCCGTAAGGGTCATATCTCCTGCATGTTATGTCTCCTGTATAACTGCTGTGGCGCAGCCACATAACTGAAGCCAAGATGGCTCGGCGGCACAAAGCCGCCGTGCCGACGCCAGCTGAGTTGGCCGACGACCCGCAGTTGGAAGCGGCGACATTTTGCATACAAACCTGTAATCGCCTCGTTTGCCCGGTCTACTCAAAGATAGGTTTCTTTGCTTTATTTAGGTCCGAACGAGCGGTAGCGAGGTCGGACAGCACATGAACCAAAACGATGTGGCGTAGCCGCATTAGTATTTTTTCATTTTCACTTAATAAACGGAAAATACCACCTGCATTTGCCTGGTAGATACACCTATACAATTGCTTTGATGCTAACTAGCTAATAGTCAACAAGTTTTCTTGGGAACTACTTTCTGAGGTTCATGAATCAATCTTTCTTCAAGAGTGCAACAATCAATCATTATTCAAGAAGTACAATGGTAGGTTAACAAAACGGGCGTTAGCGCTATCATCTTTCGTTTGTCTTTAATTTAAATCAATTCTAATTACGATTTCAAGACGATTTCAGGATTCGGCGAAATGACCCTTTCGGCGAAATGGCTTTCGGCGAAATGGCATTCGGCGAAGTGACCCATTTGGCGAAATGACCCTTATTCTCATAGAAGATGACGATACTAGAAATCTTCAAAGTTGGGCCCAAAACTATTTCAACCTATTTGTCAAGTACCATAAATAATGACAAAAACTTTAAAGAAGAACTCACTTCTACATCTGATGGATGATGGAATGATTAATCGATTGTCACACGTTTGAATTGAACGGAATAATTTTAAGGTTTCATACAATTTCTATCTTCGATTCGTGGTGCAGTTCCAAAATTTCATTAGGAATTCATTTAAAACGACGGTCATTAAAATAATTTTATGAAAACTATACACAACTAAGGATATCCACGCGAAACACATATGCTGATTGATAAAAATAGGGTATCATCTCACTGCTAGATGGATTAGGCATGTTTTTAAGTGTGAAGTTCGGGTGTGTGTCAATTTGATACAAAGAACCGATTCTGGTTAAGCAGAACTTCTTATGGCGCGTGTAGTATTCATTTTGTTGTTGTCATATTAATCAATTAATGATAACCGCGCTCAGAATAAAAATACTTGATGTGCAACGCAATATCTGGAAACACCGCAATCATTGTACTGGCAATGCCCTCAGCAATACTTAAATACTGATTTCGTAAACCCACTTTCAGCTTATCGATATACTTCAAACATATTTGTTTGAAGTGTTTTTATGACATATCATCGATCCTTATCGATATTCTCCGAACTGTAGGTGCGTGAGTTTGATTGTATGGTACACATCCGCTGAGGTTTGGCTGACGAGAAGGACAGATTGCACGAGTTGCATGGAATCAGTTCGGAACGGTAATAAAAAGTGCATTTCCAAACGGGAACAGACGTTTCATATTTTTTAACAAACAGACCAACGAGTTGATGTCTTTTACCAGACTGTTTGAAGTGTTTCCTGGGGTTTTGTTGATATTTACTACACAGCCTACACAGAAATGCTTTTTTTCATAGGATGTGTGCGGTTGAGGTGCCTATCTATGACAAAGAGTTGAAAAGCATTTATGGTTTTGACGAAAAGATGTTCGTCCGAACATCAAAACCGTTTATTAGTTCTTCTTCGCACGAATCAGCACTTCTAAAGTTCTCTGTCTATATAATTAACCTGGATAAACAAAGATGGTTCAGCACCGATTTGGTCTGCACGGATTGTTTCCAGTTGTGTGTTTGGCTCAGTGCTTCCAGAAGAAAAAAAATGTCAGCGGTACCATAAAGTTGTACAGCATCATAACCACGAGCCCTCGACATGGCCAACTTGAGGTCGGTGATCAGTAGCAGCATACCGACTCTGTTTCGGTCTTCATCCATTCGTGTTTTGAGCGTTCGGGTGCTTGATTAGGGCCATCGGGAACAGTTTTATTTGAACGTATATTGCACCAGCCTAGTCACTCTCAGTTTAATGTCGTTTTCCTTATCTGACGTATTTCTTTTCATGTTTTTCCTTTTCTCGTTACAGGTAAACACCAAACGATTGAAATTATGGCACAGATGGCGTAGATATTCTGTCGATTGCACTGCCTCCGCCGCCATTTGCAGTAGTTATCTCCTATAACGGAACGAGAAAACAAGATCTCCACTTTAGATCGTATACGGACAAATCAAGTACCGACTCTGGTGCACGGTGCACTTGACAGAAATGATTAATTTATACTACCCGAATTGATGCCGACTGGAGGGAACCAAATTAAATCTGTCATAAATGGCACAACGTAATGGGCGAAGTCCTGAAATGGTTGCAATGACGTGCGCTCCGAGCGCTGAGATTGGACTGTCCGGTTGAGAAATTGTGTTCGGGTCAAGCGAATTGTGAATTCAAAGGACATACCAAATTAGTAAACTTTGACAGATTCGCGAAATCGCATTGGCAATAGTGATTCCATAGTAGGTTCAGCGAATTTGACATAAATAAAATTTTGATTATTTTTCTCCGTGCGAAATTCAACAAAAACATCTCTGATGTCTAGTCTCACAACGCTTTACAAATTGAAGCCCAACAATGAAGGTCAAACATCATCCGATAGCTACTTGAATGTACCGACTCATTTTGAAAATAGAACACACACGACGTTTCATTCTCTGTTCTCGTTGGTCGTGTTGGTCCTTGCACTTATGTCAGGAGATCACTTTCTATCTTCGGCGTGTTTGCCTACTTCTTTTCACCTAGATCTAAAACGGTTCCATTAGCCCATCACCGCATGGTATTGACTGACTTCATAGTAATGACAACCATATGGTCAAAATCAACTAGAGATGGAATGCAGATGAGCACCCGAACGATTGGTGTGAAGACGTGTGGCCATTTCAGGATGTGCCTCAGTTTATGTTTGATTTTTCGCTACGTCACTGTTTCGTCGTTTCGCATCATTTATCGAATTCGGATTTGAGAGCTACCATATCCTTGTGGTTTGTTCAGTTGAAGCTTCAGCAACACGGTTTTATACACATTCACTGAAAAATCACGAAAAGAAAATGTTTGCCATCAAATTTTCCATCTCATTTTCTCTTAGCTAACTGACTCCGTCTATTCGTACAAAATTTGTTTTCAAATCTGTTTAAATGCTTTTAATGGTATTTTACTTAGTTTCTTCTTAATGTTGTAACCTATCCTGAAAATGGTCGAGTCTATGCTGGAGAATCCATCATCATCGAGTGCATGGTTTTTGAGGTTCCATTCTATTGCAACTTCATGTTTTTTCCTCTCTTTCCTTCTTGAATATGTTCGGTATAGAAACTGACTTGTCAGATTATTTATGACTTCTTACGGTTCGAGAAGCAATTCGAACCGATTATGGTGTCAAAAATGTGTTTTTTTTTGTTGTTGTTTGCTCGACTGACTTCTATACACGGTTATGCGTGTATGGAAAAATATATACGAGATGGGGGAGAATGACAAGAAAGGAAAATACATTTGAAACGACAAATTCTGTATGCCAAAGACATCATTCATATTCTGTTGTACTGATTATAAATGCTACGATCCTATGGGAACCAAATGGGACAGCTGTGATCGTATTCATTAGGCTGTTTTCACTATAAATGAATTTCACTACAATAATAATTGATATTAGTGCCTTGAAGTACTTTACAGTTCATATGTGGGAGAAAATTGAAGATCTGCTTTATGAATATGTTTAATTTGCCAAGTCAACTTGCATAATGGGCATTGATTCGACTATCCTGAACAATAATCCCTTTTGACTCTGAGTTCAGCCCACGGCTCAGGTATGGCTGAGCGCATGTAAATTACAAGAGCTGTATCTACGAAAATATTCGAAATTTGGCTTCGTAACTTCGCAATTATGTTCTTAGGTAATATAAACAATTCACGTTCACGTTTCATAGTGGGCCCCTTTTATCGTGCTACGAGACCTCTGAAATTAGGACATTTTAGCATTTTTTTTTCGAAAAGATATAGAACTTCTTGAAAACCCGTTTTTTTATTGAATCACCATAGGCTTTTCGATAGATCAAGCTCAAAATTTTTCTCGGAGATATATTAGTATAAATGATGTAATCGACAAACATCACTTTAGAATTTTCTCTATAAAAAGGATATGAAATTGACAAAAAAAACCGACTTGTGTTCGGGGACTTCTAGTTACATGAATACAGCTCGTCGACTCTCGACTCAGCTCGACGTCGATCGTTAAGGTGTGTGTTTTTGTGTACCTTTCAATGATTTTTTTTTATCAGATCGATTTTCTACAAAAGGGTTGAACCGATTTCAACAATCTTGGGCTCGTTTGAAAGATTAATAATTAGGTTTACCAAATGCTTAATACTTCCGGTTTCGGAGATATAATGATATAAGTGAAGTAGAACAAACAGTATTTTTCTATCCACTCTGTTTTCTCGAACCTATTTTTTTTTTGTTTCAATTATAGTAGTTTTAACCAGAAAAACTTTCTGATACTATGTGCGGGGTTGGGAATCGAACCCAGCGGGGCTGTGTGAATCACGCTATATCCGTCCCCGCTAAACCGATTTCCTCAATCTTAGACTTTTTTAAAAGCAACTGTTGGGTCAGTGATCAAGTTCGAAGACCAAATGGTTCGCTCTTCGACGACGTAACCGACAAACCACACTTTTTTTCTATTCGCGTGAAACTTAAACAGTTTAAAAAATAAGTTCAATGAAGAAAACGTTATTTGAATGACTAATAAAAAGTCATTATCACCCCACTAGGTGGATTTAAATGTGGTTTTGTTTTTTAAATTTTTTTCGAACTGGTTTATTGGTCAAGTTCGAAGGGTGTCATTAGAACATTTCCGGCTCCTGAGATATAAGTGACGTCAGTTCGTGCTCGTATCGCATCCGACACAGTCGAAAATTTCTTACGGTCGCGACGACAGAAACAAAGACAATACAGTGCAGTGAACAATAGAGTGTACGAAATGGGCAAATACGATTTAACAAAGCCTGAAACTTGGTCTACAAGACCAAATTCAATTTATATTGATTTCAAGCGCTGCAAAGTTAGACCAGCAGCAACCGAAATTGAAATCTTACTTAAGGAACGAATGCATCTTAACGTGAATGATGTAAGTGAGATTCAATTCAACAAGGCGTCTAACTGTGTGTAAATTATGTTCAAACGTGAAAAAGATGCAATTGAATTTGCTTCGGTTAATAACGGGGTGCACAGTATTGATCATGACAATGTTAAATATAAAATCCCTGTGTACATGGTGGACAATGCCATAGAAGTACGCGTGCATGACCTTCCCCCGCCGACCAGCGATGGGTATGTTCGGGAAAGTATGTCGCAGTACGGTGAAGTTCTTTCCATCGAAAGGGAAGTATGGCGGATTTTTTCCCCGGCATCCGAATGGCGTGTGAGTGGTACGTACGCCACTACGTAAGGCAATTCCATCTTACATAATTTGTGGTCAAGACGGGATACATCCTAGTAAAACGTTGATTACTTATGAAAATCAATTGGCTGCATATCAGTTTTGTGAACAACCTGCACACTACGGCAAACCTTGCACTGAAACTGCGAAAACAAACAAAAACAAGGACAACCGCTCAACAACGGAAACTAGTGGATGCAGTGCTTCTGTTTCAAATACCCCTTCACCATCTAACCAACTATCAAGTGCAATCAATGTACAAAGCGCATCTACAGCAACTGCAAATGAACCCAAGACTGCGATCAACAAGGAAACGGAAACCACTCTCAACTCCATTGATGTAGCAATGGATTATATGAGCAACGGACAAAATGACCTCCAATCTTCCTTAGAAGAAAATGGAAGCTCTTCTCCCCCTAGAAGAAGCGTGACAACGAGATCCAACAATAAAAAAATAATATTATGTAACAAAAACATGGGTAAATCGGCCACGTAAAGCTATACGCAAATTGGCCTGAATAAAAATTGTTATAAAAAAAAAAGTGACGTAACCGACGAACTCCACTTCTTTTTTTTTGCTCAATTTTAACTCAATGGTATTTACTATTGAGCTATTTGATAAGTACGTTAAATAACTCAATAGTAAAAATGGCTCTTGCCGAACTCTTCTGGTTCCGGATATATAATCGTATAAGTGACGTAATCGACAAATCGCATATCTTCTGTTCACTCAATTTTCTCATGCATGACTGCAACAATTTGGACACAGTTTGATCACGTTCTAGTTCGAATAGTTCTCGCTATATAATCGTATAAATGGCGTACCCAGCAATCGCACTATTTTCTCTGAGATATATCCACCGATTTCGACATACTGGTGCTTATTTGAAAGCTATTATATAATCACTGATTGCATTCGCTCTTTGTATTAGCTAGTAAGTTAGTATAACAGATCGGCTGAAAAGTTCGTATCATTTCTTTGCGAGGGCGCCACTAGAATTAAATCCATACCATTTTCAGTTAGTACCAACCTTCAAAAGATACGTGTATAAATTTGACAGCTGTCTGATTATTAGTTTGTGAGATATTGCATTTTGAGTGAAGCTACTTTTGTTATTGTGAAAAAAATGGAAAAAAAGGAATTTCGTGTGTTGATGAAACAATACTTTTTCATGAAAAAAAGGGCCGCCGATACCAAAAAATGGCTTGATGAGTGTTATCCAGACTCTGCACCGGGCGAAGCAACAATTCGTAAGTGGTTTGCAAAATTTCGTACTGGTCATATGAGCACCGAAGACGATGAACGCAGTGGACGTCCAAAAGAGGCTGTTACCGATGAAAACGTGAAAAAAATCCACAAAATGACTTTCAATGACCATAAAGTGAAGTTGATCGAGATAGCTGACACCCTAAAGATGTTAAAGGAACGTGTTGGACATATTATTCACGAATATTTGGATATGAGAAAGCTTTGTGCAAAATGGGTGCCGCGTGAGCTCACAATCGATCAAAAACAACAACGAATTGATGATTCTGAGCAGTGTTTGGAGCTGTTATATCGAAATAAAACCGATTTTTTCGTCGATATATAACAATGGACGAAACATGGCCAAACAACAGACCAAACATGTTTTGTTTCATCAAGACAATGCACCGTGTCACAAGTCGATGAAAACCATGCTGAAATTGAACGAATTGGGCTTCTAATTGCTCCCTCATCCACCGTATTCTCCAGATTTGGCCCCCAGTGACTTTTTCCTGTTCTCAGACCTCAAGAGAATGCTCGCTGGTAAAAAATTTAGAAGCAATGAAGAGGTAATCGCTGAAACTGAGGCCTATTTTGAGGCAAAGGACAAATCGTACTACAAAAATGGTATCGAAAAGTTGGAAGATCGCTATAATCGCTGTATCGCCTCTGATGGCAATTATGTTGAATAATAAAAACGAATTTTGGCAAAAAACGTGTTTCTATTAAACGATACGAACTTTTCAGCCGAACTGTTATACGTTTCTTTTCCATGTTTAGCAATCAGGACATGTTTAGGTATCAGAACACGCGTAGGAAGTAGAACATGTTTTTTTACAAATAACTAGTGTTATTGCAAAGCCTATCAAACTATATGTTCTATAAAGTTACTATGCTATCAAACGCAGTGTTGTATACTTGCTTGGCACCGAAACTTCTCTTGAAACATATTTTTCGACTTGTGATTGCCCGATTGAATAAATAATCGTGTACAAATAATCAAGTATAATCATGTATAATTATATATTCAGTCTCCATCTGTACGAATAGGACTGACATAGCAAATTGGACCAAAACAACACATTCGACAAGCTTCTACTCTAACAACCACAGTAAGCTCCGTTGTATCGCGTGATAGAGGCCAACTTACATCTAAGCTCAAATGCAGATCACACTCGTCTAAACGGAACAAGTCGTCTGCGAACCGTACGAATGAATGTACAAGGCATGGCCTCTCAGAAGCGAAATTTATTACATTGCGTGCCCCAACGTTATCGGTGTGTTTATAGTTGAATATGTCTCACCCGCGGTAATGTTTTGAATTGATACGGTTGATTAATTGGTGGATTTCCCCCCCTTTCGATTCGCTGTCTCTGTTGCACTCGAGTTCGACTCTTGTGTTTCGTTAAAGAAGGCGTTTTGGAAATATTTGAATATTGAAGCCAAACACGTACTCAAATAAAATTGGTTGTCACTTTGTAGCTATATTTTACTTCAAACCATGGAATCACTAGCAATGTGCTTGTAACAGAACACCGGATATTACTCTATGGTTCTCTTCACAATGGAACAGTTTATTGCTTGGATCTAGCTGGATGCTTTAGTGGGTAAGCATAATCTATATCCGTTTTCAATTCAACATCGTTTCTACAGCCAACAACGTCATTAAACCTAGGCGCAGGCAAGTTTCGAATGCAATCTCGACCCATTAATCATCAACAAGTCGTTCTAATATTCAAAGTCCTTCCTCTGCATTTATGAATGGCTGAACACCCACCCACACGGCTAGCATAGCTTCGCAACAGTAACAAACGGATGTGTGACTACTATTTCATATTGAATGCAGTCGTGTGGTGTCTCTGCTCGAACTCGCCTGTATGGAATGTGTATTGAATTATAAGTTGTTTAGAATTTCAGTGGAGTTATGGCGAGAATCTAATCAAATGATAATGCTGGGCAAACTTTAGCATGTTATTTATGCATGTACATTTATTATTGTAACAAAAATGCTTGTAGACAAATGCCCCCCTCGGCCAGAGTAGCCCAAACAGGGAACAAATGCATTTTTGTAGTAATTATTTAATTTATTTTTCTATCTCAATATTTGACTAGATGAATTATTTCTCTAAGCAGATATCAATTCATTCTTTGTTGATATTGTAACCTGAAAACAACACCTAAGTATTGCTGACTCATGAGTTGGAGCACGGAACGACCGAAATTAGCTCTGCGCCTAATTCGTATTACTGTTTTTGAATTAGTTGATTTTAACAACAAAATTTCCAAAATAACTATAAAATTAGTTAAAATTGAGAATTTTCTTTGCTGAAAAAACTCTTATTTTTAGAGAATGTGTTTAGTTGGCGAATATTCTGGACACAAACCAGCAATATTTCAATCCAGTACGAAATTCTCATTGACAACAAATTTTGTTATTAAAATCAGAAAATTTGTTTCTATTTATCTATCGTGACTTAATTTTTTTTCGGTAGTCGTGTGGCATCTAGTGGCTAGTAGTCATTACGGTGTTAACGTTTTTTCGGTGACAGAGCGCCATATAGCTGCAAATGGCAGAAACCAATTCAACCATTTATGTTGGTTGAAAACAACGTTTTATTTCTCTAATTCAACTAAAAAATTAGTTGAATGGATATGAAGCGTGCCTTAGCTAAGCACGTTTAATTGGTGAATTCAACTAAAAAAAATAGCCATTTCAACAAATATTCTATTATTATTAAGGGAATTAGAATTAAAAAATCTAAATTAGCAAAAGTAAGATTTTTTTAGTTGTCTCAAAAAATAACTAACTAAAATCAGAAAATCAACTAATTTTTTCGCCAAAATGCTGATTTTGGTCTTTCCGTGAGGAAATTAATAGCAGAAGCAAGTATCACATACAAACTAACCCAGAAAGTATAGAAGCGTATAATTCACAGTGAAAATAATCCAAAAGTGTTTGATATTTTTATTTTTCTATAATATACTGTTAATATTAAATTAGCACATCATTTTTCATTTAGCGATTGTATGCTAGCAGGCACACCTTCTTACTAACGTTCTTCATCAGATTCCGCACAGACTTCTTGGCGACAAGTTTTGAAAACTTTTTCTAATCTCTTTAAAACTATGATTGAATGATTTCGGTTGTTGAAACATGTTATTTTGGTGTTTACCCACTTTCGTCCATGCCCAAAATTCTTCAATTGGTGGAATTTGCGGGCAATATAGTAGATTTCGTGTGATGCCATGCTCAAGATCTCTCAAGAAAACAGTACAATTCTAGTGGCTTTGAATCATGGATAGACATCATTTTTGTATATATTCCTTATATTTCGCTGTTAACCGAAGCAGTTGTGATGTAGGTTTGCTAAAACCTACCACAACCACAAACAGCTTGCCAGACCATTGCCTTCTCACAAAATCTGTCGACTTGAATCGATGTCTTGGACTGGTTCAATGCTTTTTTATTCTCGAACCGTTTTTTCTTTGGAAATCCCGGTGAAGACTTGAAACAGAATTTCACGTAGGTCTTGTCGTCCATGATTATCTAATCTCCAGTAAGCATCGCATCGAACAACTTTCGAATTCTAGGTCCGATTGATGCTTCTCGTTTCGGACTGAGTTTTGACTGTTTCTAATTTTTATAGGTTCAAAGATTCTAACGTTCTTTGTCATGAAGAACATTTGACTTCGAAGTTCCAACGTGTTAGGTCGCTTTTTTCTAGTCGAACGACCCCTCGGTATACGTTTATCCAAGCGGGAATTGACAGGACGATCCTGATCTGAACTTCTTACTCGCTCTACGCACGACTGTCTCACTCATTTATTCTACTTTTGCTATCTTTCTCAGTGGCAGCCTGGGTTCTGAGCACCATTTGTGTACAATATTTCGACATCGATTTTCTGAAAATCCGTGCATTTATAAACAAACTGATGGAAACGGCTACGCAAGTAGTGAGAGAAAAGTTTAGACAACAGGACACAGGCATAAACATTGGAAGGTTTTCGGTTATTACGAAATGGCAGCTGTTTTCGACTGCGTTCATACTTTCTGGAACAGTCTTTTCATACACTGCCTATAGTCACATATCAGTCGTATATGGAAAATCGGCATAATGAGATATTGATGATTTGTGCTACAAAACCGTAAATTTTAGTACTGTTGCAGGAAATATTTGTTATATATCACGAATTTTTCAATGTTACTTGAAATTATTTTGTACTTTGTGGGACTGATAAGCGAGTACTTTCTAAATGGGACAGACAAGGTTTTTTTTTAATTTTCATATTTTACTGCACAAACTCTCAATTATTATTGCAATTTCTGAAAGTACAGTGGGGATAAAATTACTCCGTCGAGTTAATTTAGAGTCCATATGAGACGTATGACCCTCCTTCCCTTCTTCTCCCTATATGATGATTTTTCAAGATCGAAAATCTTCAAACTATGACCACCGGGCTATGCATAATCGTTTAGCAACTACCGCTTTCCGAAATTTTTATACATGTGTGGTGTCGCCATAGTTGAATTCCACGTCGCTTACACAAGCAAATAATAGATGTAATTGCTCTGGAAAATGATATGATGCAAAACTATAATTACTCTTGATCCAGTTAGTTCGCTTCCTGGGGCCGTATTATATATCAATTTGATTAAATGTTAATAATATTGCCTACCATATTTTGTAATTAGTCGTTGGCTTCTAATCCAATGTAGAATAACGTTCGCTCGTTTTTCTGCAATTGTTCTTCCTTCGGCCGCATCTGCTAATCCTTAAAAGCCCGTTTCCGGTTTCGAATTAGCAAAAACTCATTTTTGCTGTAAATTTTGACTTCGACTCGCTTCGCTCGGAGCCAACCTTCACGCTGCCCCACATCCGGACCTGGTTCGAATAGCAACGTTCGACGTTGAACATTCAACGAAAATTAGTCTTTGCCATTTTCTCCACGAACCACACATGAAAACACCCATTTTGCATGCTAATAAATCATTAAAATGTGTTTGGGTGAGAAACGTTTCATAAACAGCAATATTAAGCAGATCTTCTTGTTCTCGGCTGGCTTGCTGCTTGTTTTTTTGTCTTCCTTTCTGGCTATGATGCATGGGTTTTCCTTCCTGGAAGAACACGCTGAAGCGAAAACAGCAACAAACCTCGATGCAGCAAACGAGAAACCTTTTCGAATGAACATGTGTTTTGAGATCTGCTTTTTTCTCGTTCGGTTTCTGTCTTACGCAGTCAGAATTGAAGTTCGTTGAATACGAGAAGATTTCATTCGGGAAGGTCTCAGCAGGTTTCTTCAGCTGAATGCGAAGGTTGAAAGGCTTCCAGTTCTGGATAATTTACTCAAGGTCAGGTTGACTTGCGAGCAGATGTGATCCTCTGTATTTTACGCCGGTGTCTTATTTTTTTTTATTGTATACTGTCCATGATTACTAGCAATGCTCTGTTCGCAAATGATTTGAACTTTTGTTTAATTGTTTGTTTTGTTGTTATTGTTTTTAACATGTTGTTGAATTTAACTAAAACTGCGACTGTTCAGAATTTGACATATCAAAAGTTATTTGGATTTAATTGCACTGGAAACCAAATAATAACATTCTCTCAAGCAGGGTTATTTTTGACAATGGGCTCTTCTCTACTACCAGATTATAACTAAAAGATAAAATTATTCGCGAAACGAAAGCCTAAGTGAAATTACTAGAAATCTTCGGTTTATATCGCTATTTGCAATCATCTGATCGATTATCGTTGGTTTTTGTTAATAAAATATTAGTGCTTGTCTACCCAGCAGCATTGAATGAGTGTTTATCTGTACAATATGTATTTAAAAAATTTTGGGCTCAACCGGGATTTGAACCCGGGACCTCTCGCACCCAAAGCGAGAATCATACCCCTAGACCATTGAGCCGCGCTGACATGAAGTGAAACAAAGCTGGTAATAAAACGCAATTTAGCTAAAAATATTTTTAACTTTAATGCACCCCGTTAGAGGCAAACGAAATGAAAGATCCTCAATTGAATGCAATGTCCAACCAACTATAACGAGTGTTACCGCTCGGGTACCGTTGATACCAGTTTTATGGAGAACGGAAAACGTTTATAAGTATAGTTCAATTTCGTTGGCAAACTGTTTCTAAAAAGGCTATCTTTTATGGGTAAAAATATTGCAGCAGCAGGTCAAACAATACAGTAACAGTTTTGTTTTTGATGATGATATATCCGATCTGACATCTTACATCGCATATCTACTATGTAGAATTTTTCAAACAAACTTTGTCCATGGACTGAGCTGAAAACGAGTTTAGATAATCCTACATGTCTTCATGTTAAATTTTAGTCAAGTCAAGTGTGGCAAGGTATTTAAAGTTAAACTCATTCTCTAATATTTGAATCTTGAAGCTGAAGCTTTGCGTCATACCAAACCCTGGATTGCTCACTAATCAATCGTAAACTCACAGGCAGCTGGTGTTTCTGCATGCCATCGATTATTAACGCTTAAAGTACGAACAGTCGATACATTATCTCTCCTAATGCGTATAAATTGCGAAATATCGACTATTGCCCAGGTTCTTCCGCAATTAATGCAGAATATTTGAAAATAAGCTGAAATAGTTAATTTATTTAAGAGATGTTAAAAAGTGTGAGCAAGAAGACTTAAATGCATCATAAGATACTAGGTTGAGTAAAACTAAATCCATTATTTTTACGTGAACTTAAGAACTTTATTTTACATTTTTCCAACTGTCCGAAAATAATGCTTTTGTCATATAAGGCGTGGTCCTCAATACCATAGAACTTTTGTAATTGATTTTCACAATCTTCTCAAGCTGCAAATTTTTTATCACTAGAAATGTTTTGCAAAGTAAGAAATAAATGGTAGTTGAGTGGTGCCAGGTCTATACTGTACGAGGGTTGGTTTTGTTTTCAAAATATTTCCCTAGATGATCAATATACTATTGCTTACGATTCCATATTATATTTGATGTATCCTCAAAACATGGCTTCAACAGCTTCTTCAAGAGTATTGAATCGCTCTCCACGCGGTTTATTCTTCACGGAAGGGGACAAATAGAAGTCGTTAGGTGCCAATTCAGGACTATACGGCGGGTGGCCCATTAAGTCGACGTTTTGGGTACTCAAATATTCGTTTGCTAGAGCCGATGTATGAGAGCTTGCATTATCGCGATGAGGAATGATTTTGCGTCTTGCGTTTGTTTTCCTTATTTCACGAAAAACTTTTGGCAAACAAATGATGGTGTACTAATCAGAATTGGCGGTCTTACGATCCTCTAAACCAACGGTAGCGATAAGTCTTTTTATACCGAAAATACATGCCATTCTTTAAAATGCTTCGAGCGCAAACAACATTTGTTGGACATACTCTGCACTGATGAGTCAAAGTTGGGTGCTCTGCACTGATGAGTCAAAGACGAAACGTAAAAATAATGAAAACGGTTATGTGCCCTAGCACAAAATTTGGCTAACCCCTGAATGACCATACCTGCATCGGCCAGAAATAGTCGAAAACACGTTTTCGTTCGGCACGTCAGAGAAGACATTGCACTCCGTTGCAAAACTAAAAGTGTTCTGTAAGTAGCAGAAACTTTACGTCTGTTATACCAGTTTCTTACAGTCGCATAGGGTGGTGCTACACTGCCAAGAGTCGAACTAAGTTGTTTGAAGCACTCTTGTTTTGATAATCCACGACGAAAATCGTGATAAATCTTTGCACGAAAATCTTCCGGATTCAATTCCATTTTGTTGCTGAGATAAACTTTTCATCTTACTATAAACAAAACAAATAGCGCTCAACTGACAGACCGCTCTGAAGATGGTAATGGTCAAAAATGTCAAACTTTGTGATGCCAAGGCTAAATACATAAGTAACCTGTCTCAAAACACCCAACCAATCTACCGGAGTATCTGAGGAGTCACCATAGACGCGTGTTGTCTTTCGTTGTCCTGTTGAAACATGACACTTCTATGGGACAATTCTGAGTAGCTTTGGTCAATCACTAACTTGAAACAGTCCACAGTTGTTGGCAGTAAATATCTGAGTTTTATGTACTTTCCGTGGTTTACAAATCGTTAGTAGTATTTTACTTAAAAATCAATTTTGTTTTCGTTTTTCTCTTAATTAATTTATATTTTCTTAAACATTAATTATTATACATTTTTAACGTAGCATGGTATCTTAAAATGATATCTTTTCGAATGAGATTCCATTTTTCTGTAGTAGTATTTAATTTCACATCAATAGTATAACTAAATATGATATCACCGTCAATATGCTTTAGATTTTTGTGTTTTACATTCTCAAAGGTTACAACATTGCTTGAAAGGACGACTTTTGATCGGATTGTGTATGATTTCTTTCTTTTCCAAAATTTTGCTCCGTTCAAATTTCTCAGAGATGGCTTAACCGATTCTAACGAGCATAGGCTCATTCGAAAGCTTCTCCAGGACTATTAATTAAGTTAGAAGATGAAATGGCTGTCGTTTCTGGTTCCGTATATATAATGGTATAAATGACGTAACCAGAGATCTCTATCTCCTCTGTGTGACGAAGAGCAAGCAAAATTTCTCCCCTCGCACTGACAACTTCAACGAGAGCTCTTCTCTTTCACATTTATACACCACTGTTGTGTAAAGTGTGCACGCATCATGAGTGCGTTTGTTTATTTCCTTTTACCTCTTCCACTGAATCGCACCAAAGTGCTAGAGCATTAGCTAATAAATTCTCTGAGGTGGATGCAGATACTTTCACAGAGGTGTACACGCCGGTGAGCACTCTGCTGTATGGTTTTCGTAGATGAAGCGTGGACACGCAAAATCAGCAAAATAAAACAATTTATCATAAAATTTTCGGTTTTCCTTGCAAATTTTTTATAGCAAGGCCAGGTCTACTCTCTATTAATTGAAGTTCACAGAAGTGTTCGCTCACCATCACGCGCCAGTGGTCACTTGGGTGTATTTAGACGAGAGCGCGTGTGAGCGATTCATGCGAAGAGAATGTGTTTCACTCGCGCCAGCTGCTTTAACCACAAGCACACACTCAAATGCTGTCTATTCGGCACTGAGAAGAAGTGCGCTTTCCTCTATGTGCGGTGCTTCGTTTTTTGCATCCTCGGTGTGGCAAAAATCTGACTCTAGCGTTTATCACTCTGGTGAAATGCCATCTCTGGACGTAACCGACAAAATGCATTTTTTTCTCCGCTCAGTTCTCTCGTAAATGGCTGAACTGATTTTTACAAACGTAGGCTACTTTGAAAGCTAAGCTTTGGTTGTGAATCAGGTTTGAAGATCTTCGAATTTTTGTTTTTAACGATATAATGGTACGAGTGACGTTGCGGACAAAACGCGATGTTTTCCTTCGCTCAGTTTTTTCGAAGATGGTTGAACCCATTCCAACAATCTTAGGCTCGCTCGATACTTATATTGGATTGTGGATCAAACTTGAAGATCATATGGCTAACACTTCCGGTTCGAGAGATAGAATCGCTGAAGAATCGTAATCGACAAACTGCATTCTTTCTTTCTGCCAACTTTTCCACACCTGAATAAACAATTGTTTTATTGTGACATTTTGAATGGTAAGAGAAGAGCGTTTTCACAACACTAGGTGTATTAAAATTTGGTTTTTTTGTATATTACATTTACTAAATTTAATTTCACATTGAGATTAGTAGCGTCCAACACCACGGAGCTTTTATTTGAAACTCCATTGGAATAAATGTGGTGAACAAACCAACCCGTATTGATCTACCTAGTCGTTTTATGATGCCATTCTCATATCAGTCTGCGGTATTCTTCATATTACATACTTTCGACTCACACAAAAAAACTTGCTTAACCTACAATTTGAGCACAACCCCTCCAGTAATTCGGGATCCGAAGGTCGGATGCCTCTCGAAATGGTCTCTTAAATAAGTCATTTAGTCATTCAATTGGTTTGATCAGAAAAACTCAATATTGAGTGCGTTGAATATTACACTGAGATGAACTGTAAGCTTCGGTACGACCGGTTGCCTATGCGAATTTCGGCAATACCTCATTGATCCAGTTATGAACAAACAGTCCATAAATCATACTAAGACGGTCGTAGTGCCATAAAACTGGCTCACCGCCCACGGTGCCGATGACAATCGGGGCTATCATAAAACTTTTTCGCTTACCTATCTATCGAACGAACAAGACTTTACTTTTTCGCCCGCCCCTTTGGCGAGCGCGGGTGAAATCTATATATGCAACACGTTCCAGCGGCGGGCGACCGCATGGCACTCCGGTAATGGAGTGCGGAAAAATATTTCAACCACACTCCACTTAGGCCTATCTGCGTTTGCGATCTCCATGCAACAGCAGAGACGAATGTGATCACGATATGATTAGTATTTTTGCGCACCAAAGTTCGCTTAAACACATAGATTGATCTTTGCAAGAGGTGTACGTTTGGGCGACGAACCCGAACTCCATCTTGGCAACACTACGGTTCCCCTTTCAATTTGCTCTCGAACGGTGGTAGTTGCTGCTGCTGCCACTTTTGGTACCATTAAAACAAATTGCGACCATGTCAGCGCAGAAAACATCGCATGGGGAAGGCTGTGCGGAAACTACACGCACACTTTCGAGGGCATTGCGGCATGGAAAGAGGGAGTGTTTTTATCCGCAATAATTCCTACATATATGCCCTTTCGCTGAGGTGCAAAATTGCGGCAGCTATTCGGTGGAACCACGCGAGCGGATAGATTGCAATTCAGTTCCAATTCAATCGAATCCAATCGGCTGCCGTTGCCGCAGTAGGTACGGTAGGGTTTAGCAATGCTAAATTCCAGGAATGGGTGGACCAAGTAATGCATGCGGTGAGCATTCGCCAGATTACTGAGTACCGCGAGGTTGCCTCTATGGAGAAGCAGTAAATTTTGTTGCTACTCCAATATGGTTAGGTCTTGTGGAATGATTGGCCCTGTTATGGAAAGGAACTTATTTCTGCTTTCAATTATTTCGTGAGTATTTCTGTAATGTTAATAGAAAAGCAGAGATTGTATGTTTGTAGGCTTTCAACACGACATATGTGAAACTAGTCATTTAGCTTGAAAGTAGAAAACAGTCTTCTCCACAGAAGTGTGAGTTCGGTACAAGCCCACGGAGAATAATCATAATAGCTCCCAGTTATTTTAACTGCACTTGGAATTACTTTTTAATTGGATTTGTTTAGATTCTTCGATCATCATTTGAGGATTTTTATTCCGCATGTCTCTTTTTGTCTTTAAAAAAGCTATGCAATCACTGTGAAAACTGTGAGGGCCAAGGCCTGGAGGGTTGAGTATTATATATCTTTCGAATCAATTTGCTGATATCAGCGCAAGCCTTTGTGTCTATGTACATAGCATTTTTGAGCACTCTATTTTTCTCGGAGATGATTGAACCGATTTTAATCATCTTAAACTCGAATGAATGGTATTGTGATCCCATACAAAGTTCTTTATTTTTTTCAACCTGATTATCTGATCCGCAATTTTAGCATGATTTGCGCGAAATTATAAAATATGTTGACTAATTTTCCTTAGAAATGGTTTATAAACTGTTGTTTTATTCATTCATTTATTTTATTATTATTTTTTTTTTATTTATACACATTCTGTCAAATTATGACGCATATCGTACGATTAATTTTTGTTTGGCGTCTATACAAAGAAGTTGAAAAATTTTCGTTTGGCGATTTTTATGATGGATGAAAATTTAGAACAACGGCTCGCCTTCGAAGCGCCATTCGGTCGATTGTTGTGCGGTTTCGACGTCATATTCATAGATCCACACCTCATCACCAGTTATGATGCATTCGATGAATGTGGGGTGACTATCTGCGTTGGAAATCATCTCTTTGGCCACATCAACACGACGCTGCTTTTGAATGAAATTCAGCTTTTTTGGCACCAACCGAGAAGCGACGCGTTTCAAACCCAAAACATAAGATAAAATGTGTTCGGTTGATCCATAAGAGATGTCCAACAACACAGGAATCTCTCTAATCGGTACAGAACGATTTTGCAACACGATTTGCTTCGCCGATTCAATGTTTTCTTCAGTAACAGATGTTGTTGGGCGGCCAGGGATCTCATCATGATCCAAACTTGTACGACCACCTTTGAAGCGTTTATACCACTCGTATGCCTGTGTTTTTCCTAGACACGATTCACCAAAGGCCTATTCTAACATTTCAACATTTCGGAACACTTAAATCCATTCGCAACACAAAATTTAATGCACGCACGTTGTTCTAAATTTTCATCCATTATAAAAATCGCCACACGAAAATTTTTCAACTTCTTTGTATAGATGCCAAACAAAAACTAATCGTACGATATGCGTCAAAATTTGACAGAATGTGTATAAAAGTGTTGCCAACGTTGAGAGAATAAAAGTTTACCGATTGGACAAGCGCGGGAATTTTAAAATGAAAATTCCGGTTCTTTTTTTATCATAAGGTACAGAGCTGATTTATCCTATTACATTGCATTCTCATGTTATTCTCATTCCTATCCAACATAGGTTGGTGGCCGTTGGTTCGCTCGCATCTTCTTCCATTTTTCAGACGTCGTCGTTGTTATTTTTTTTACTTCCGAAATTGTTGCTTTTTGGCGTCTCTTGATCATCCGTAATACTGTTCGAAGGAGACTGTTTGGTGATTGTAATATTTTTGTTTGTTGAACCAAGAGTTCTGGATTCGTTATCGTTATCGGTTCAGTGCAGCGCTTACCGTAGTGAGTAGGTTGTTCACAAAACTGACATGAAAACAGCTAATTTTCGTAGGTAACTAGCGTTTTACAAGGATGCTTCCCGCCCTGACCAAAAATGACGTAAGATGGAGTTTCCGTACGTAGTCGCATACGTCACACTTGCACACCATTCCGGATATTGGGGAGCAATTCTGTCGAACTGCTTTTTCTCTGTATTACGACATATTTTTTCGAATGTGCGAAGGCCATGTATACGCACTTCAATGGCCTCGTCCACTACGTACAGAGGGATTTTGCATTTAACGTGATCATACTCGACACTGTACACCTCGTTGTCAACCGAAGCGAATGCAAATTATCTCGTTTAGGTCTAGATATGATATACACTGAGTTACAAGCCTTGTTGAATTGCATTTCACATACATCATTTACAGATGCATTCGTTTTTTAGCGAGATTTCAATTTCATTTACTGCTGGTCTAACTATGCAGCGCTTGACAAAAATACAAATTGAATTTAGTTCATTAATTTCTCAAGTTTGTTAATCTTGTTAACAGATGGGCAAAATCGCCCTTATTCTGAATAACGACGTATTGATTTTTCGATCGTATAATGTCCGATCGAATCCTAGCTACCTTTGATTTTGCTAGCGTTATAGGGAATACAAATGAAATACGATCGAAAAATCAATACGTCGTTATTCAGAATAAGGGTGAATATCTCATTTCAGTTATAGCGGTCCCCACACGGAGAACCCGCAGATCACAAAATTACAATATTGCAATTGTTGCTTCACGCCCTGGTTGCTTCAACTAAAATGTTGTTGATTTAACTAAAATATCTGTTGATTTTGACATAACCATTCAGGTAACCGAAATTGTTGTATTCAATTGCTGTCACTTGGCGGAGAACGAAGACAGCAAAAGGCAGAACAAAAAATCTCTTCATTGTACCAGAAGCATTTCATATTGAAAATTTTCAATGGTAAATGAACGTCATTTATGTTAGTTACGTAGTGGTCGTTTTATGTAAGTGAAAGTATGCATTAGAATATAACAGTTAATTGTAAAACAAGTTTTCCATGTGTTAAATAGATATTCCTACAGTATAAATGTTTTAATTTCATCTGAGAGTAATGTATTCTAGGACAGTTCATGTCAATGTTATTAAAATCGCTTAGCGCTTAAAAATTTGCTGCTAAAGTAAAGTGGTACTATTTGTATTTTCTTGAAAGTGTATCTGTAGCATTACCAGCGAGCCATTCTGCAAGAGAAGGAAAAATGTCCTAATTCCCTATGACCATTTTTCTGGTGAGTTTCCTTTTGAGAATTGTAATCTTTTGGTTCATTTCCATATCCTTTGTGAGTTTAGTGATAAAGATATAAGCAGTTAATTAGGTAAAATTTCGTTGTTCAAGCAGTGAACGATTAGCTGCCCCCGAAGAGGCTAACAGTAAAAAATATTTATTGCAATTGGCGTTTTAAGTTCAAATAACTGAATAATTGGTTGAAACAACTGAGACATTTTTTTTTTGCTTTCATGCATACAAGTAACTTTGCTGGGATTATATCTTTGCTCAATTGCACATTGTATCTTTGCTCAGTGACATCTCATTGAAACGTTTCATTGTTCGCTCAGGGTGTTTGGCATTGCTCAACTGAAACGTTTCATTACTTGTTGGGTGTCGTTGCTGGCAGCTTAGCACGATAAATAAAAAATGACAGATTAGTTAAAACAACAGTCGATTAGTTGTACCAAATTTTAACCAATCAAAATCAGAGAAACAACTAATATTTTAGTTGTTTTGCGATCGCTGGCTTTTCCGTGCAGTTTCCGGTGTCGGAAGTATTAAAAATATTGATACTAACATTTTCAAACGAAACCCACTCCGATATTCATAAACTTAGTTTCCAATACTTGATATTATGGTGCTATACAAAACTTCTGAGTTTTATCCGAATCCGACTTTCGGTACCAGAGTTACAACGTGATGAGGGCCTAATATTTCGAACCATACTTAGAGCGGCAATTCAAAAATGATAAAATCTTCTAAATTTTGATTCAAAACATACGTTCTAATTTTTTGCCTTTATAATTGACTTTTGTGCAATAATTATGTCTTCGGCTTTAGTGGTCTGTTAAATAAGAACGGCTGCCCGACTTTTCGACCACTGGTTATGGTCTTTTTCAAGGGAAATATCTTATCGTTCTTCGTCAAAAAATCGTATGCCCACGAACGGTTGTTTGCATAATAAAAAAGCTTCTTCTGCCACTTTGTTGCAATAATTACGTTTGTTTTAAACATTAGCCAGTTTTACCACTATGCTACCTACTTAACGTCACTTTCAAAGATGATTTCATTCTAACCATAACCAGTGCAGTGGTCGAAACGTCGGGCAGTATATAACAGCCGTTCTTATTTAACAGACCGCTAAAACCGAAGACATAAGTATTGCAAAATTCCTGTACGGTCGATTCATCATAATTCATTATAATTGACTTCGGCGATGCCGGTCTTCGGATTCCGATTACGGAAGTATCGGAAATTTATTTATTTATTTGTCGTCAAACTATAGTAGACCATTACATTGTATTGATTACATTTTAACACGTGTGATATTTTCTAAAATAAACATTAATGTGCATTATGTTCTAGGACCTAGGTCGTATTGAATTAAAATATTGTTTGAGCTGGGCTGTCGTCATTGTAAAGTCAATTGCTCCGCAATGCTTATTATAAGTTGACATCATTTGATTCAATGGGCCAAATTTAGCATAGTTGGTACGATAATGACTTATATAGAATATAGCTCGGTTTCGTAATTGTCGGGAAGGTGTATAAAAATTAAGTTTAGACAGAAGTCCAGATGAGTCAACCCGATGTGTAACGATGTTATGTATGAATGAAACCATTAATTGTTCTCGACGCTCTTCTAGTGTGTGGATGTCAATGAGCATGCAACGAGCTTTGTATGATGATAGAGGAAATTTTGCCCAACCTAACTTACGGAGTGCAAATAATAGGAATTGCTTTTGAACTGATTCTATACGTTCCTTGTGAGTGATTGAGAATGGGGACCAAACAATGCTACAATATTCAAGTGTAGACCTTACGTAGGCAATATATAATATTTTAATCTTGTAAGGATCGCAAAAATTATAGCTGAAGCGTTTTATAAATGCAAGCATGTTATTAGCTCTGCCTATTATCGTATTATAGTGATCGATGAAAGTCAACTTTTTATCTAAAATTACTTCTAGATCTCTAATTCTGATACATCTTTGTACTGTTTGATCGCCTAGTTTAATTGTGATATCTGGTGTGTTTTGTTTCCTACTGAAAGCTATTACTTTACATTTATTGACGTCTAGTTTCAAAAGGCTTTTGTTACACCAGACATGGAACGTTTGCACTTCATCTTGAAATACCACCTTGTCTACATCACTTTTTATTTCTAGGAAGAGCTTCATGTCATCGGCATAAATCAACACTTTTATGGGTTTTAAAATCAGAGATATATCGTTTACAAATAAAACGAATAAGAGAGGGCCTAGATGAGAACCTTGTGGAATTCCTGAGGTTACTAGGACATGATTGGATATCCTCCCTTTAAATCGAACCATTTGCTGACTACCAGTCAGATACGACTCAAGCCATTTGAGTAGTTCAGGATCAGTTCCTATTTTTTGTAGTTTGAATAATAACATAGGTATATCAATGCGATCAAACGCTTTGCTGAAGTCAGTATAGAGAGCTTCTATGTAATTACCCTTATCCATAGCATCCAGTGAGTAATTGACAAATTCGAGTAAATTTGTATTAGTCGATCGACCCTTAAAAAATCCATGCTGCATATTAGTGATTCTATTTTTAACTTGATAAAACATTTTTTCATTGATTATCGCTTCAAAAAGTTTAGGAATGCAGAAGATAATTGCAATTCCTAGATAACTACACACAACTGATTTTCTTCCACTTTTTTAAATCGGTACCAAATAGGAGTCCTTCCATATTTTCGAAAAAATACCGGTCATGAGTGATTTATTGAAAAGCCAAAACAAGGGTGTGACTAGTTCTATTTTTTCATGAATGTGGGAGGAATTCCATCAGGTCCGGGACCTTTTTTTTTTCCATAAATACGTTTATTTCTTAAGGCAGTTTACATAAGTTTTTCTTCGCCGTAGCAAGGTCCGGGACCTTTAGAGATATCTAATTTATTGAGCGCTTGCATAATATCTTGGACACTAATGTGATGAATATTAATGTCACAAGCATGTTCAGGGAAGAAATTAAAATATTCACGGTCTCGTTCCTCTTCGGAAAACGTAGTATAGGTTTCTTGGAAGTAATTTGCAAATAGTGTACAAATATCTTAGGAGTTGTCAGCAGTCTTACCCTTGAAAAACATTTTTTAGGTAAAATTATTAGATTCCAGTTTTCATTTTACGTAATTGAAGAAATTCTTCGGGCAAGATTTGATTTCACTCTCCGTTTTTGAATAGTACTCCTCGGAATAATGGTCACATGTTCCAGAATGGAACTCACTACATTTTTTCAGAGACGGCAGAACCGATTTTCAGAGATTTAAACTCTAACGAAAGCTCTTATGGTCTAATGAATTGATTTTTAATTTCGGTTGCGGAGTTATAGGTTGCAGTGAGCTTAGCATTTCAAATCTTCATTTAGAGTGACGATACAGAAAAAGGAAAAAATAGTTTTTTTTTTAGATTCACTGGGTAGTTTTTAGAAGAATTCCTTAATAATATCAATGAAAATATGAGAAAGGCTTCATTACTCCACTAGGTGAATTTAAGCAGGACTTGTTTAATGTTATTTGTTCAAGGTTGTGCAACATTCCGGTTTAGTCAACGTTTGTTGCTTTCAAAACATAATTCCGACTTTAGTAAATTACACGATTTTTCAAGGTCTGTTTCGTTTAACGACGTGGATACTCTTTTTTAGAAGCCACATAATTCTTAATCTTAATCTTAATCGCGCTTTAATATGATTTTTACGTACACGATTCCTCGTGGACCCAGTGTTCGTAGCGGTCGTTAAATTAATCGTGATCGTTCAATATATTTCACATTTTAATAGCATGAAAAAACCTGAGCTCAAAAAGGAAGTGACGAACTCGCCAAGGATCGAAAATAAATCGTTCAAGGATTCAGGTGTGGTTCTCCCTCAAGTGGTACGTAATCGAAATAAAATTGAGCAGGCTGTAAATTGGTTAACGATTAAATTGGATCGCAATGATCATAAAACTCAAAAATGAATATTTTACGCTCTTGTTTTAGATTTCGTTGTACCGGCACCAAACTGTCGATAATCGATGGCAGCAGAAATATGTGCAACGTTGTTGACGATGTTTGGCTACTCTATTACCGTCCTATGATTTTCAAAACAATGGGTGTAGCTTGCTATGTTATTGACATCATAATTCCTTTTCTTATTTCTGATTTGTACTTGAACGAAGTATCGACCGGACAGGTAAACAGGTATGCTTACCTCTTTCAGGCAGAATTGAACGTATTAGTTTTGTTTTTGAAGTGTTCCTTTTGTTCTCCGATGTTTCATATTTGCAAATACTTTATTCATAAATCCTCGGGAAATTCCAACCCCTTCGAATTCAAACATTTTGGGTACACTTATTAGCGAACCTCAGAAACAAAAGGACGCCAACTAAAATCCGGGGGCGATGCAGAAGCTTCACTGTCCACAGACCCATAAGCATTTTAGTACAGTCAGAAATCATAGTTTGTTTCCACCGGAACTACCAGAATGGAAATTAAATTGTGGTTATTATTTGTATAATAGACGCGTAATTTTCCCATTACTAACTATAATCTACATGTAAACGGCTTGATGGGGGACTACCGAGGCTGTAAAATGTATATTCAAATGCAACGACATAAAACTCACCTTCCGTTCGCCGTAGAGTCTACGTTGTTCGCGATTCGATTGAAACCCTCTGCGTCTGAGTAATACCGTTCAGCTTAGAGCTTCATTCAAGGCAACCGAGCCGAGCGTGTCGTAACCACCAACACTTCATATGATGTCGGGAGCACAGCCACAGTATTTGGTCTAGTAGCGAAAAAATTCCACACAGATCAGCTGTAAGTGTGACAAATCCGGTGAAGAATGCGCTGAGTGTTAATATTTGCCGTAAACACACATCAGCTCCCTCCAGCAGACTCGTACTGTACTGATAGATTAGTGTCACGCGGTATGAAATGTGGAGGCTGATAAATGCTAAATGAATCATGTAATTTGCAGCAGCTAATGGATGAACTTCATATCCGATTGAAGGTACCCGTAATTAATGAGAAAAACGGATTGATGAGTTCTGATATTTAACTACCACTTTTCATCTCAGTATGCGTCAGTTAATTATCATTTATTTTTTCCATCGTAATCATATGTAATAGAAATGTGATTAGTTTGTGTTAATATTTTTCATGACTAAAATTTTTCAATGTCTTACCAGTAAGAAAGTTTCCCTCGTAAAACACCCTTATTTTGTTTGTGTATGCACACTTGAATTTGATTACCGATCTCAGTTGTTCAAGCCTCAGTAGCTGATATTTTCAGTAAAAATAACATTTCATCACAGCGGTACCTTAAGGTACTGCTGTCAACAAATGTTTATTTGTGCTGATATATCAGTAGCATGAGGAATGTTCGGTAGTTCGGCTGTTCTAAACTCGTCGAAAGGTAAAAAAAAAACCAAATGAAGTTCGATCGGTGTGATCGGTCAGCGTTCTCAACGTTCAGTTTAATTGTGAGTTGACTTGTTTACTTTCAATCAATCACTCCTATTGTCAAGTTTTTTGAATTGCTTGATACACTCATGCCGTTTTTCATTAAAAAACACTGGTAACGTGGATTGCTCTGGTTTTGCACTTTCGAGCAGAAGTGCAATTTTTCGACGGGTTTTGATTGTAATTTCTGCTAGAAAGTGCAAAACCAGAGCAATCGACGCCACCAGTGTTTTTCAACGAAAAACGGCATTAAAAACTAACAGCTCAGCACTAAAAATAAAGTGTTTTTTATTAAACTTACTTGCCGTTTTCAGCTACTGCTTCTCAATCAGTGGATGCAATAAAAGTGGAAATTTCCAAAATATTGACAAAACTCTACAGGGTCTTTGGTGCTTTGATGAATGATAGAATGCGCACTCTTGCTTGTAGAGCTTCGAGTTGAAGACTGAGATACATCGACATTTTTTTTTTCGTAGCCACAAATTGCTTGCCAAATAAGTAGTTATCTAGTTATCTTATGAGCATAAACGAATTCATATATTGTTCCCATAGAGGGATCATTCGAACCAATGGCGCTAGAGTTCTGCAAAGAAGAAAAAAATTAAATGTTACAAGAATGATCTAAATCTTTAAAAAACTTACACATGCTTTCACGCACGTTTCACCACTTAGAATTAAATCAGAGTGCATGAAACATGTGTAGTATTTGCTACTTACAAATTACTTATTGACACCGAAGTGCCATGTCTATCCTGACGTGCCGAAAGAGCAAAACAAATTGAAGGCATACTGGCCGCCAACAGATTGTAGTCATTTAGGGGTTTGGTACCTCATGTGTACCGGTTTGTGCTAAAGTGCACATGACTAGTCATGTGCACTTTAGCACAAAACGGAACACATGAGGTACCAAACCCCTAAATGGTTTAAAAATGTGCATTTTTGGACGCTGTCTTATATGTCGGTCTCAGAAGACGTAAACGAACACGATTTTTAATAAGTGCTATGCATTTTATTTTGTTTCGACTCCCCTCTATCACAACTTTTTACCTTTCTCTATAGAAAGGGCATAGAATTGATGGAAAACCCGAAATTCTTACTCCCTGAATGCCAGAGATCACTGCCCGTTTATAACATTCGACTCAGCTCGAGAAGATTGCATATTTTCTTCGAAAAAGATTAAACCGATTTCAAGAATCTTAGACTCGCTTCGTTAATATTGCATAAAAAACCTTCGTTTTTGTCCAGAATCATTCCTCAGTGCTTTGATAATTGTTTTCATCAAAAACGTGAGGCTTAGCAAATGCTTTTAAATTGTTTTAGTGATAACTTCTTCATTTTTTGGTTCAATAACGAGTATAGTATAGTATAGTATAGTATAGTATAGTACAACAGTCTCTATGAAGTGTGCGCAACACAGTGTAGTGAACATTAAAACTAAAGACTGTCCCAGAAAGTATGGACGCAACCAAAAATCGCCGCCATTTCGCAATGGTTAAGAATCTGTCAATTTTTATGGCTGCGTCCTGTTGTTTACACTCTTCTCTAACCACTTGTGCAGTTGTTTATTCGTTTTCATTAGTTTGTTTCGAAATGCGTGGACTTCCAGCAGAACAAATGGTGCACAGAACGCGGACTGTCACTGAGAAAGATAGCATAAATGGAAGAAGTAAGTGAAAAAACCGTACGAAATGCAATCGGGAAGTTCAGTGAGGATAACATTTTTGAGGATAAACCGAGAACGGGTCGAAAAAAAGGTCTTGCTAACCCTCAGTTGGATAAACGTATACTGAAGGCGTTCAAGCAAAAGAAGGAGGTTCCAGTTCGGGATGTGGCCAAAAAAGTGGGCACTTCGAAGTCAAATGTTCTTTGTGCTAAAGAACGTTTGAATCTTCGAACCTATAAGAAGCAGAAACAACCAAAACGTAGTCCGAAACAAGAAGTATCGATCATTTGAACTGCATGATCATGGACGACGAAATCTACCTGAAACTTGATTACAAATCCTTGCCGGGACCACAATATTATACGGTGCGAGAAGGGCAAGTGTTAAACCAGTCCGAGACATCGATTGAGGTCGAAAAATTTGGTAAGAAAGCTATGGTCTGGCAAGCAATTTGTAGCTGCGGTAAGATTTCGAAACTCTTTATCACCACTGCTTCATTGAACAGCGAAATATACATCAAGGAATGTTTACAAAAACGACTTCTACCCATGATTCAAAGCCACAAGGATCCTGTTGTCTTCTGGCTAGATCTTGCTTCTTACCACTACTCGAAATCAACGGTAGAATGGTATACTACCAAAAATGTCACTTTCGTTCCAAAAGACATGAATCCACCAAATTGCCCACAGCTTCGACCAATTGAGGAATTTTGGGCATTAACGAAGACACATCTTAGGAAACATGTCTCGGCAGCCGAAACCATTCAACAGTTCGAAAAAGATTGTAAAAAAGTGTCAAAACTTGTCGCCAAGAAGTCTGTACGGAATTTAATGAGGAACGTTCGCAAGAAAGTGCGCCAGCTAGTCTACAATGGCTAAGTAGCAAATGTTGAGATTAATATTCTGTTGTTGTAGTCTAATATTATCAGTATATCGAATAAAATTTGAATACCTAACACTTGTGAATTATTTACAGCAAAATCAAAGTGCGTCCATACTTTCTTTATCTGTAAATGAACAATCTTTAATAACAATTAGTAACGGCAGTGCCTCTTCGACCTAAAAGGATAGTTATAGACTCGAACAAAATCATTACTCGACCTTCATTTGGCGCAATTTGAAACCTTGTTCAAGGGAAAAATGCGACTCAACATAAACATGGTATCGAACCTGCAGTTGAACAAATCGAATAATGGAATTTGCGTTCAGTTTACGAAGGAGCATGACATGGATGTAGCCATCTTTGCGTCGGACGAAATCCACTACGCTGAGTAGTTGTGTAACATACCCGTGTAGGTACAGAACAATACTATCACTCCAAAAAAAATTGAATTTTACAGGTGAGTTAATCCCTCATACGATGTAATTCATAAAGACCTAATTTGTCAAATGACGGAAAATCTCATTTGTAATGACTTAATGTTAGATTAGCTTTAATTTTACTGGTTTCGACTGTAACTTGCATTCTGCTAGCAGGTGTGACTGTATGCATTTAAATGCTCCTTTGACCAGCCATGCAGATGTGTGCTTCTGTGACTCAGTCGATTAACAGACGTTCTTGCGATCGGTGCGGTTCAAGTCGCGGCGGTAGCTATCATCAGTATTCTTTTTTTATTTCAATGAATTTCATGTCATGGAGTTTCAGACACAATATTAAATGTTCTTCCACGTAAATTTGCGTGAACTGCGACTCTCCATTTATGTGCATCTAATAAGATGTAAAATCACAGAGTTTTTTAAAGTGTGTAGAAATGGGCAAATCAGTTCGTTTCAAAGAACCACACATGACTTGATAGTTGTCCCGAAAGAATTAGGTCTTCAGAACAAGTGTAATTATACTATGTTGTAAACAAATTGATTTATACTATATATTGTCGGTTTCGCTTTAAAAACTGAAACTGACCCCGGGTAGAAACTTTTCAAGAAACTGTGATGGGTTCGCACTTAGCAACGGGTGTTTAGGCAAACCTGAAATAAGAACCAGGTTCAAAACTGACTCGATTTTCAGTTCAACAACGTTGAAACTAGGATCAAAACTAGCTTCAAACAAACGGTTTGCCAGCAGTTAGAATTGAAACTGGGTTGGATTTGGAATCAAGCGAAAACGATTTCTCTACTAAAGAACTCTTATTCACTCATTTGAAGCTTTCCCGAACGGGTTGCCAATTTCCTAACAATACCATCGATGTGCGTGCATAACCTTTCTCGAACTTTAATGCCGATTATCTGAGCCCCAATTTTGTTATATACCCGTTGTGATCGATTAGTGAGCAATCAAGGGTTTAGTATTGTGTAAAGCTTTAAGATTCCAATATTAACGATTCAAATGAACTTCAAATATCTTACTACACTTGACTTAACTCAAACTTAACACTAAGACATTTAGCATCATCTATAATCTATTTTAGCTTGGTCCATCGATAAAGCGACAGCTTGTTTTTAATAATTAGGGATGTCGGAAATTTCGAATTACTCGATTATTTAATAATCGAGTATAATTTTGAAACTAATCGATTGAAATTTATTCGATTATCTGGGTTATTAATCGATTACTCGATTATTCATTCGATTATTACTATGAGCATTTTTTAATTATTCGATTAGCTCAGTAATCGAATATTAGTTTTAAGCTAATCGATTAAATATTACTCGATTATTTGGATTATTATTCGATTACTCGATTAATCGATCGATATCACGACATCCCTATTAATAATATGAATAACTGATTTGCACTGCAAGATGTCAAATATATGCCGGGTATCTCATCATCAAAATCATAGCTGTGATTGTATATTTTTAACATTTGTCGTGAAAATCAAATTCTATGTTCGTTATAGTTGGTTGAACATTTAATTAAGCTGCAAATTTTTAGTTTCGTTTGCCACCAACGAGGTGTGTTCAAGTTAAAAATACTTTTGGATAAACTGCGTTTTTTTATCTGGTTTCTTTCTATCCATATCAGCGCGGCTCAATGGTCTAGGGGTATGATTCTCGCTTTGGGTGCGAGAGGTCCCGGGTTCAAATCCCGGTTGAGCCCAACATTTTTTTATATTTCTAGTAAAGACAGATGCATATTCTAAAACACATGAATCAGTACGGTAAAATTCTTTTCATCCATTGGGAAGGAGGTGCACGGAACCCCCCGCGATCCCATTTCAACCAGAATATTAGTTGATTTTCTGAATTCGATTGGTTAAAATTTGGTACAACTAATCGATTGTTGTTTTAACTAAACTGTCATTTTTGTTTTTCGATTAGCAGAAACGATGGTTGAAACAACTAATTTAACTGTTTGAAAAAAATGCTGTCAATTAGTGAGGACACATACCTTTCAATTTCAACAAATATTTTAGTTGAAATAACTGGTGTTGTTATTGAAACAAAATTCTGTTAGTTGAAAAATAAATCGGTTTTATTTGTTTTAGACATTGCAAATAGTTGAATCAACTCGAAAAATGTTATTGATTTGCGAAAATAATCAAAATAGACTTACTGATACACGTCATGATCTATTTGAAATAAGTTCGGTTTGTTGAGATTCATGAAATAAATATCGTTGTTAAAATAGAAAAGAGTATTTTATATTGACATGTAATATCATTAGGGCTGGGAAAACCACCGATCACTACTGATTTCAAGTGATATTAACCAAGGAATAAATTATCATTACGAAATCAGAGCTGATCTGATCTCTAAGTGTTTTTGATTTTTGTATGATCATGATCATGTCAAGTCGAAATCAGCAAAGATCTGAATTCTAAAAAAATACTTCTGATTCGACCGGAAATGATTGATGTAGAAAAACGATTTTAATCAGCAAAAGTACCCGGAGGGGCTAGTAAATTAACGAAATTATTAAATTTACCTAAAATGAGTATTGAAAGATGATGCCTTAAACGGTTGAACTAAAGTTATGCACTGATAATTTTAGTCAATTTATATGAGCTTGGTGCATCACCGCTGGGAATTGGAATTTTGCGACGGCAACTCAAACGCGCCATTCAATCGCAGCGCGTTCTGTGTGTTTGAAACCCTTCGCTCCTGTTACTTTTAAAAATAAAATTCATGTCAAAACGCGTTTTATTGCTAATGCATGAAAATCATCATCGGTATCAAACAGCTGGAAGTAAAACAGTCTGCTGGAAGTAAATCAATGATCGAAATTGAAGCATAAAATTTTTGCGCATACCTGAAAGATTACGAGATGATCATTCATTAACATTTTCTAATTTCTCACCAAATCTTTTTCATCTTAAACAAGGTTAACTTTATCACAACACCGCTGTTAGATAAACACTTGTTATCATAAATTTCTCAAATCGAATGAACACAATTTCACCAAACGCTTCAACCATCGATGTTGTTTTCATTGACATTTTGAAGCGACGCGAACAGAGTTCAACTAAAAAAGTTGTTGATTTTGCATTGCGATTATTGTTCTGCTTTCAACTGTCTCCGGTATCAGACAGCATGCAAAACAACATATTTTTCAACTACTTGAATATATGCAAATCAAAAACCATATTGGTTGAATCAAAAAGAAATTAGTTAAATCAACTATCGCAAAAATCAAAAACTGCGATATCGCAATTTTATGATCGAAGGGTTCTCCGTGTGTGAAGGAACTTTCATCTTGCGTATGGAACGGTATTCGTGTGGATCTGAAGAGATCTATTCCTTCCTACTTGTTTATTTGGAAATGAAATAATTCAATTCAGATCGTTGATCGCATACGAGTATCAACTGGCCAGTTCTGTTAAAATCCTAACTCACTTCGGAGGGCCTCATGAGAAATCGACCAAAAGATCGTCTATACTTAAGGGCACCGAAAACAACGCATCTGAGACAAGAATTGGCTACAATAAAACAATTATTTATTTTTTAGTGTCAATAACATAGAATCGTAGCACTAGCCATGCAATGGTTCTCTGTATGCTAAGATTTGGCAGCGAAGGCCAAATTCCACAAAAGGAATGTAATACCAAGACATGCTTTGCGTTGGCTCTGAGATGTCAAAAGCAACTACTTAAAACTAGAGTAATTACATGTAGTTTCTAAAAGTATTTATTTGTATGCTTGCGATAATAATTTTCAATTTTGGTAGCTGTTTAATTAGAATGTTATCATCATGAAGACCCAACACTAATAGTAAAAATTTCAAAACAGCAATTTTTGATAATTTCGATAAACATACAATTGAAAGGAATGTAAGGATAAGGAAAATAATAGTTATTCCCTTCGTAGGTGTAGAGAGTCAATATAATCATATGTATTGGTTTTGGCCTGTAGAATTATGTCCTAGTGTTTAAATGACTATTTTTTAAAATGAATACTCGAAGTTTTGCAAATGCCTTGGTTTAGTTTGGTTACAATACAAATTGGTTTAGCTATAACTTCCTCATTTTCAAAAACAGTACGTATCAAAGTAACATCTAGTATTGGTTTTAGTAACGTTTTAGCAAAAATAAAAATATTGCAAAAGATTTATAGCGACAGTGCCTAATCGATGTCCCGGGTTGGCGGTTCAATGCATAGGGCGCTGGTCTTACAAACCAGTTGTCGTATGTTCGAGTCCCGACCTGGAAGGATTCGTAGTGTCAGTAGAATCGTAGCACTAGCCATGCAATGGTTCTGTACACTCTGAATCGGCTGCGAAGTCTGTTGAAACAGAAGGTCAAACTCCACTACAGGAACGTAATACCAAGGCTTTGCTTTGCCTAATCGATGTTCTAATTCTTGATGGACCCAATTTAAATACAATTAACAGTTTTCAAATAACAACGATTTGAGGAAAGTGAATGCCAAAGATTCATTCGTTTTTTTAGTGTTGCTTGAATTGGTCTCTCCATCCGTAAGAAATCCTCCAACATACGCTCCTGTAAAAGATGTTCTTTACAAAACCATCGTAGGGGAAAGTCTTATAAAGCGCCCGTGCTAGCCAAAATGTTCCTTTTCCTTTTTTAAGCATTGAAGACTTTTCTGAACCAAAGTTTTATCACTAACACTATCTTTTCGTAGGATCTTTCTGCTATGCAAGTTTGGTGGTTGTCGTTTGCAGGAAAGTATGAAAAAACTAAAAAATTCATTTGGCAGCTTTTCGATGTAAGGTTTTGCTTCGAATAAATAGATGTTTTATCCGCCATTTCTTTGACATACTGATTATCTCAAAACAGTAACTTTATGGACATTTCAAGAAGCATAATGCATCATTGTTGTGGGATAAAATGTCTTTTGTTGTGTGTCATGCCACTGATTTGTTGTGAGACATATTTTACGGCTGCTGGGGCATTATGTCTGAGGCGAGCGAAAAAAACTAAGAATATGGCCTGTTTGAAAAATGTGTTTATATCAATTAATTCTCATCTTTTCTATTGGAGTCATTGAAAATTATGTTCCTCATCCGTATTGCAATGAAATACTTACATTCTCGAGGAAAATATATCAATACACTTGGAAATATCTCAATGTTTTCTTAAGGGGGGCATATTATAACACTTTACCCTACTTACATTATTTCCATTATTTCCTATTGTTCCAAGTTGTCTACTAGAAATGGTTTAAAGTGAACAGCTCGCCCTTTAGTACACGGGAATTCTCTAAAATTCTGGCAAGCAAAGCGGTGCCAGTTGATACAATTCACGCAATCATTGAATTAATCAGAGCAATTGTTGATGTTCGGTTGAATTGAAGAAGCGTGTAAGTTTAATTCGCAGTTACGGCAATCTGGTTCTGTATCTGACAGTATTCGCTCGCCTTTTATCGAAAAAAACACGCTGGAAAAACAAATTCACAACCAATATTTTGTGCGTCGCATTCGTTCTAATAAATTTTTGCTGTGCTGAGATTTATGACTAATATGACTGAATGTGTACAATACCATAAATAATAAACTCATGACATGCAGCATTAATATGCGCTGTGAAAATTCATCACTGTTAGGTCCGTTTGATTGCGTTGAATATTTTGGACGCCTTCTAAAGTATCGCCATTTACGATGAATTAATGTAGTTGGATTTTTTGTTGTGCCATACACATAAGGAAACCTGTTAACTTGTCTCTCTCTTGTCATTCGCTACTTGAATTTGTCACCTGTTAACTCTTATCTATCATCTGTCAGCTAAAATTTATCACTCATATCATATGACATGTCGAGGAGAAGAATGCGTCGTTTTTAGGCACGATTTGAATGAACAGGAGTTAGCGAATGCCATGACAGTTATTTTTCATCTGATAGACTGCTGATAATGGAAAACATTGTTTAAACAAGAAACAGTAGCATTTGATTAATTGCATACTTACTGGCTTCAGGAATTAAGCTATTATCATTTTATTAATCAAATAATATAAATAGATAATAATTAATAACCCAACTAAATTCTAAGTTTGATTAAAAAAATCACTAACGCTTCAAATGAAATAAAATTATCGCTATTGAATCTCTTCTGTTCAGTTCAAGTTAGATGTAAAAAAGTACCCTATTTAATTGTACCTCACCGTAACAAAGCAATGATAAAAGAGGTCTGCTGTTTTATTTGTATTCCAGTAGTCGCTCGATTATCGCTTTCCGATTTTTTGCTTTCTCATAACGATCTCGGGATTCAATCACCGGTAGCCCCCCATCGAAACGGTTGAAGTGCCCACCACACTGCAACAGTCGGCGGGAAAGTCCTCTTGAGATTCCGAATCGTGTACTTCTTCTTCGTCTATCGACGGTGGAGAGAACTTCACTTTGAGCACCGAAAACATGAAGAAGCACTTTTTCGCTACTTTGTATGGGTGAGGGCCTGTCCGCAGAATTTAAAAGGAAGCTCCGCTTTCAGACAAGAACATTGTTTTGCTCTCAGATGCGATCGGTGTTAACTGGGATAACACAAACGATTTCATTTCCCGCTGGTTTATTCGTGCATGTACGATTCTCGCCAAATCGGTGCTTAGTTATATTGTTGCTTATTTGAACTATCAACAGTTGACGAATTCCGTACCAATGCGAAGAAATGTTTGCAATATCCTACAAACTTTCTGGAATTATAGACTTAGTTATAGTTTGTTTTTTTTTTCATTATTGATCTTTTAAAAAGGGCATTTTTTCGATTTTATTATAATGAATATAATCGAAAAATAACAAATCGTACAAATCGTGTTATGTGGATAATTCTTCAAATTTCCGAAGAAACTATTAAAAAAACCTGTTTCAATCCACCTAGTGGTGTAATGGTATAATTTCTCATATTACTTTAGGATTCATAAAAATACTTTTCATTGACTCTTGAATAAAAATAAAAAAAATCTTTTTTTGGACAGCAAACCAGAATAACGAACGAAGTAAAAATAAATTGAGCCAAATTTTGAGGACTTACATTTTTTGTTGCTTTCTTGTCTTAATGACAGTTTGAAACTTTTAAAACACTGCACGCTGTAATTCCGGAACCGCAAGTTTGATCCAGATAAAATTCGAAATTCGTAACATATGGTACATATGGTGAGAAAATGAAGTGATTTCTGTTTTTTGTTTGAGTTTTTGACCACTATTTCTGTTTTTTTTCTGGAATCGGGAACTGAGATCCGGTATACCCGAAATCAATTGTTTGTGCAAATTGATTTTTTATTTCTATTGCACATTTTCCCCTGCTACTTCGGAACTGGAAGTCGTATCCAAATAGAATTAGAGGACAGGCTGTAAGGTCTAACATTTCAACTAAAGTTTGTGGAAATTCTTCAAGTGGCCTTTGAATCTAGCCCAGGTAGACTGCGTTAGAGATGGTCGGGTATCGGGTATTTTACCCGAAACCCGACCCGTACCCGTACCCGACGGGTTTTTGGTCGGGTACGGGTAAAAAATTTTATTTTCTATCGGGTACGGGTCGGGTACGGGTAAAAAAAATTTACTGCTTACTCGGGTACGGGTCGGGTCGGGTAAAAAAATTTACTACTCACTCGGGTACGGGTCGGGTACGGGTAAATTTTTTTTTCTGATCGATTACCCGACCATTTGTACTTTACATAAATATGTTTTCACGTTGACGAGAATTTTTTTTTTGCAAAACAGTTGTTCCGAAATATAAACAATTTGATTCAAGGGATTTTGACATTCGCACCTAGAACCAGACCTGAAAACTGGCATCTTTTTCCAGAAAAAAACATTTCTTTTCTTCATTAAAAAAAACGATCAATCATAGTTACGTGAAAAGTTATGTGAATATTTTCCACCCTACTTTTTTATAACATATTTAATAAGACACACTACACTGCCTTAGCTCTAAGATGTTGCGGCCAGACCCTGCTTTTCACGTAGGTTTTAATGGACTGCCATTATAAAGCTGTTTAATGCACAATCCAGTAAAAATTATTTGAATAATATATAAAATGTAGTGTAGTTCTCATATCACATTCTGATATCAGAAAACTGTTATTTTAAATATTGGTTGGAGAATTTCAAAGTTTACATATAAATCATTAGGATTCTACCCATAAAAACATGAACATTTATTTCAGAAAATCTGCATAGAAGTTCTTCTTATTCTTCACTTCTGGGTGGTGTCACCTCACTTGAAATGACACCGATTGATGGCACAGCAAGTTGAGCTATATTGCCAGTTCGATGTTAACATTTCATAAGGGCACATAAACCAATGAGAGTTTCTCTTTGTTTACTTTCTCTTTTGTGAATATCTCCTTAATTTTCACGTGTACCTACAAAGTATTCGTGTAGAATGAAAGATAATATCTCCATGTTTCCAACATTACCAAATATGTAACGAACGTTTGTATAATAACGCAGATATAGTCGAAAGAGAAAGTAAACAAAGAAAATCTGTCAATTGTTTTTAGGCCCTTTTGAAATGTTGACGTCGAGTTAGTTTACGTTTCTTTTCACTGAAAATCTCGATGCGTGACAGTCGCAAAAGTAGGGGTGAAAATCTTTTCACGCGAAATGTTCAAATTATCACCGTGTTCACTCGTTGAGGGTTCCAAGGGAGGTGGAACAGAAGTTCAATGGCTGTAAAAACCACCAGCTCCCGTTAACATCGTTGGTGTGGGTTTGTGAGGCATACAAAACGGGCATATTTGACAGATTAATTTAAATCAAAATCATAATTCATTTTGCTTTGTAGTAAAAAAAAATGTAACCGAAAAAAATTTCTCACAAATGTTCAAACTACTTACACTTGAAGGACTCACAGTTCACCATTTTTAAAATTGAATTTTTCACACCGGGAATACACGTGAATTATTTGATGTTTGGTCAATTCACGTAAACGAACCGATGATACTCTATTAATTTTAGGGGATGTTCGTGATTTTTCAAGTGATTCTAATGTGAATTTTTATTTGTGTGTCAAGATAATGAGCACGCTTACTTGTGGTTCTAAAGAATTGGATCAAAAGTCGCACTGTTTCGTAAAAACCATACCTACCCAAAATTGAATACAACGGGTATTACGACATTTTGGATAAATATGCTTCTCGAAAAATTTGAGTAGATATTACTCCCTTTGGTTGACATTTGTAAATGAGTATAAAGTACCAAAGACATTGGAAATCTATTCATGCTTCACAGTGTATTTATATGTTTAAATGTAAACAAGCATTTTGATGTATTTTACTTACAAACTAGAGCCTGATACGCTCTATCTAGCTCGCTATCTAAAACACTTTATTTTTTTCATCCTAAATTTTGGTAAACTTTTTACTACTCATTCGGGTCGGGTACGGGTACAGGTAATTTTTAATCGGGTACGGGTAAAATTTTTTATTTTTTATCGGGTACGGGTCGGGTACGGGTAATTTTTTTTTATTATTGATCGGGTACGGGTCGGGTACGGGTAATTTTTTAAATTTTTAATCGGGTACGGGTCGGGTACGGTTAATTTTTTTTGTTGATCACTCGGGTACGGGTCGGGTTCGGGTATAAGAATTTCTATACCCGACCATCTCTAGACTGCGTGAAAAGCATCGACCCTTCCCAAAAAATTAAATCGAATCCTACATGATTATGTGCCATACCAACCATTCATTCATCGGAAGATGGTCACTCTTGAGAAAAAAAAGTATTTCTAACCAAACCATTTTCTTGTCTTGGATGTTTTGTCTTTTTATTGCAAACTATGGGTATCTAGGGTTGGTAAACGACTGGACAATGCGCAATTCAGGCTCCAATGTGGTTCTTAGCCTCTTGTCCAGTAACTCCTATCCCTACCTCCCCGCGGTGCCGGCTGGGGTACGAGTAACCATAGGAAAGATCGGATAACCAACCCCGGTGGGACCTTGGTCGTATGCTGACAGGGAAAGGGGGGGCTTGCCTTCTCTTTACAGAGAGCGAGCCTACCCGAGCGTCTGTTCCCCATGTTGGGGCGACTCGAAACAGCATCTGTTCTCCATGTTAGGAGCGGCTGATTACCGTCCTTGTGTCAGTGTGGGACTCTAAACAGTGCTGACACGATGGCTCTCCGGCGAGACAGGAGGTTGGTGCAGGCCTAACAAGCCGCCCGGAAAACACTTGTTACGAATAATCAGGGTATAAATACGACTCGGAATAATCGGCAGAGACCTACGCGACGAAATAAGGACTAGGATTGGAAGCTTGGCACATGGAACTGCAAATCGCTTGGCTTCCCAGGATACGACCGAATGCTGCACAATGAGCTTCAAATCCGCGGCTTCGATGTCGTAGCACTGCAGGAACTTTGTTGGACGGGACAGAAGGTGTGGAAAGGTGGACATCGAGCGGCTACCTTCTACCAGAGCTGCGGCATAACCAACGTTCTAGGAACGGGATTTGTAGTGTTGGGCAAGATGCGCCAGCGCGTGATTTGGTGGCAGCAAATCAGTGATAGAATATGCGTATTGAAGATCAAGGGCCGTTTCTTCAATTACAGCATCATCAACGTGCACTGCCCACATGAGACGAGACCCGATGACGAGAAGGAAGCATTCTACGCGGAGCTGGAACAAACCTACGACAGCTGCCCACGGCGGGATGTAAAACTCGTCATCGGCGACATGAATGCTCAGGTCGGCCGGGAGGCAATGTACAGACCCGTGATCGGGCTGGAAAGCCTGCACGCGGTAACAAACGACAACGGTCAACGATGCGTAAACTTTGCAGCCTCCCGAGGAATGTTAGTTCGAAGCACTTTCTTCCCCCGCAAAGATATCCACAAAGCTACCTGGAGATCACCTGATCAACATAGGAAAATCAAATCGACCACGTTCTCATCGACGGGCGATTCTTCTCCGACGTCATCAATGTCCGCACCTACCGCAGTGCCAATATTGATTCTGACCACTACCTTGTCGCGGTTTGTATGCGCTCAAAACTATCGACGGTGCACAATACTCTTCGCACAAGAACGCCGGGACTAAATCTCGAGCATCTACGTAGCATTCGTAGTGCAGAGGAATACGCGCAACAACTGGAACTAGTGCTACCAACGGAAGAGCAGCTTGGCGCGGCGACTCTTGAAGACGGATGGAGGAACATAAGGTCCGCCGTGAGTAGCACTGCTGCAACCGTTCTATGTACGAGGTTATCAAATCGAGGAAATGACTGGGTCGACGACGAATGTCAGCAGTTGGTCGAAGAGAAGAATGCAGCAAGGGCGAGGATGCTGCAACACCGCACTAGAGCGAACGAGGAACGATACAGACAGGCACGGAACAGACAGAACACGGTTTTCCGGAGGAAAAAGCGCCACCAGGAAGACCAAGATCGCGAAGCGATGGAACAGCTGTACCGCGCAAATGATACACGGAAATTCTATAAGACGGTGAACCGCTCACGTAGAGGCTACACGCCACAGGTCGAAATGTGCAAAGATACCAGTGGTAACCTTCTCACGAACGAACGTGAGGTGATCGACAGGTGGAAGCAGTACTATGGCGAGCATCTGAATGGCGAAGCACAGGATACAGAGAACGACACAGGAGTCAATCTGGGTGCACGCTCAGCCGACGACAGATTCCCAGCTCCTGATCTGACGGAGATAAGTGAGGAGATCGGCAAGCTGAGGAACAACAAAGCCGCGGGCAATGACCAGTTACCAGGCGAGAGTATGTCCCGTCTACAGAAAGGGCGATAAGCTAGATTGTTGCAATTACCGCGCAATCACATTGCTCAACGCCGCCTACAAGGTACTCTCCAAAATCCTTTGCCGACGTCTATCACCAATAGCTAAGCAATTCGTAGGGCCGTACCAAGCGGGATTCACTGGAGCCCGCGCCACTACGCGATAAGACAAGTACTCCAGAAGTGTCGTGAATACAACGTACCCACGCATCACCTGTTCATTGACTTCAAAGCGGCATACGACACAATCGATCGAAAACAGCTATGGCAGATAATGCACGAATACGGTTTCCCGGACAAACTGACGCGATTGGTCAAAGCAACGATGGATAGAGTGATGTGCTAAGTCCGAGTATCTGGGACGCTCTCTAGTCCCTTCGAATCTCGGAGAGGGCTACGTCAAGGTGATGGACTTTCTTGTATCTTGTTCAATATTGCCCTGGAAGGTGTGATTCGAAGAGCGAGGATCGACACGAGTGGCACGATCTTCCGAAAGTCCGTACAACTTTTTGGCTTCGCTTACTATATTGATATTGTGACACGTAACCTTGAGAAGATGATGGAAACCTACATCGGACTGAAAGCGGAAGCTAGGCGTATTGGACTGGCCATAAATGCGTCGAAAACAAAATACATGAGAGGAAGAGGCTCTAGAGAAGGAACACTACGCCTCCCACCACGAATATTGATAGACGGTGACGATATCGAGGTGGTTGACGAGTTCGTGTATTTGGGCTCACTGATGACCGCCGATAATGACACCAGCAGAGAAATTCATAGACGTATTTTGGCAGGGAATCGTGCGTACTTTTTGTGACAAACTCTTCAAATCTGGTAAGTTTGATTGAAATCTGAGAAGTAGCTGCCATCATAAGTTCGAGTTGGCGCAAAGTTCGTCAATTATAAACTCTTTTCGAATGGAATTCTGGATTATTAATTGTAAGATGCTAAGTCTTTTTACATTACAATTTTGTTTTATTGGTTCTGAGATAATAATGGCCTTCACTGGTTTAGTTTGCAGTTAAAGGCATTGGAAAAAGTTCTTTTTTATCGAGGAAAATTTCAGGTGGAAAATATAGTTGTGCCAATTTCGGAATGAATTATCTACCTGGAGACAAAATTCCGTTAAAATAAAAAAAGGCTTTTTTTGTTATATATTTGTATATGATTTTTTTCTATGTTTTCATTCGGAAATTTTACTAATTCAGTGCAAGTTGAACTTATTTCAATTCGATTATTTTCTTTCAAATAAAATCGGTAAAATAAGTTTGATCCTTTTCAAAAGTCAATTTAGATCAATTTTGAAATAAAAAAATATGCTAAGTGGGTATCTATGACAAAGTCAACATAATTAGAAAGTTTGATTGAAATCTGAGAGGGTGTTGCCAACCCTGATTACGACTTGGTGCGAAATTCGTCAGTTGGTATATTTAGTTTTCATCAATAAAATTCTTGCTGCAGTTATTCATATTTCATATCTTCATGATCATATTCATTATTTTAAGTGCGTTTAGATTTGAACATTTCAAAGCGAATAGCGGTTCATGGGCCATTAAAATATAATTAGCTTTCGTATCACTAACAAAATTATTATCATTTACATTTCCATAATAATTACTTCAAGCTGCAATCTGATCCGTCCAAGAAAACTGACCGTCCCGTGGCTCGTGTGTAAACAACCCCTTGCTGCGTTCAGATAAATAATACCCCTCATTACGTGCGCTCTTCCATGAGTGAGTTGACACGAGGGGTGCACTGAAATTGGTACTTTGTGCAAAATTTCTGTTGGAGAAACCGCACGAGGTCACCGAACGTCGTAGACGGTTCGAATGAAATTCAAAAGTGCAGATTTTTAAAGTGATAAGTCCAGCCTTTTTTATACAGAGGCGTTGATAGCACCTAAGTCTTTTGAGGAGTGTTGGTGGTGTTTATAAAAATCGTTAGGAATAATTGAGAATTATTTGGTTTGATATCGCAAACATTCGTGTTGAATTAGCTAGTTCAACTAGCATTTGTAGTTAAAGTAAGCAAACGGTTCATTGTTCCAGTCATCGGAATTTGAATTTAATTGATTTGGATTAACTTACTAGTCGAGAAACGAAGAATTCCAATTGACGTTTTCCATTGTGACTCACGCCGCCACAGCACAAAACAGCTGTGCGTTACCGTCAATCAAACGTGACCCACTGAAGGCGAAGAGCTTTTGCGATTATGACGTGCGGGTTCGAGGTTCCTCGTTAGCATCGCACTCGATGGAAATGAATCATGCACTTGATATGTTTGCAAGTCCATTGTAATGAAGGGGGCAACTTCAAAATTCCACTGTAAGAACTTAAATCAGTAGCCTGGAACCGCACCTCGTGATTAATTTGTGTCCTAGGCAATAATTTTTTTCTGCAATTAGCGTATAATATGATCTAATTATTGTAGGCACGCTATCTCCGTCATCATGAGCTTTAATTGATTTCGTACAAACTTTTCCGGCAAGTATGTGCAGTTGGACTTCGGATAATATGTCCAAAGTGCGCTACTGTTTTTTTTCCGCACTGGGTCGCCTAACCCCACAATGAATACACACAGGTAATCATTTTCTCTGTCTGTCGTAACTCGCCCGTTGTTTCCTCTGCTCCCTAGGTTGTCCGCGTGATTAGATATAATTGGTGACATTATAATCACCACGTCTTGAGCCTTGGTCGCTGTAGGGTGCAGCATGCAGTTGTCGCCGATGGCGATTGGAAACTGCAATCCTGCAAAACTCAGCAGTCAACGGTAGCATTTTGAATATTCAAATGAGAGAAATGCAACTGCATTGCTGCCCTGGTTGGGCTAAAAGTAGGCATACGTTTGCGTGTAACAGTCGACAGTAATTATAAATTGCATCAGTGCAGTGGCAACTGCCGCGCACTTGGCATGTCCTTTCCAAGCATGCGACCGTGACGATCGACAACGAATCGATGCAGTGCACCGCCAACATGAATGCGAATGAATGTGATTTTCTGAGTGCCACAGGTGTCACCACTTTTTAACAAGTTGATCAAACCCTGTGATCGTAAAGATACTGCGATTCATCTTGACAGCATTCAGAATTATACAGATATTGACTTCTCGGTACGGTCTCTAGACTTCTCGATAAATTATAGCTGTTTTCGTTATCCCAAAATATTTGGAGATTCTTTTGCATTCCTTTCGTGAGAAATTGAAAGTTTTCGAGACCACACGTATTTTCTAAAGTCAACATCTGTTCGTTTTTATGCATGAAAAAAATAACGATTGAAAATATACAAGGGACGAGGAATGTGCATTTATCCTTGTTTTTGGAATGGCGTACGTCTTTGACTTGTATACTCAAACATGTCTATTCCTTCTTACGTTATCTTCGATCAGAAAACAAAATTTCCCGCTTTATCGAAAGTCATCTACGAAAATCAGTTGGCCGCATGTTGAGGTGCAGTCTGCAATATTACAATAACAATAATTATTGAAAACCAGAAAAGCAGTATTCTTCTAAATCGCAAAATGAAAATCCGTGAAGAAAACATCCTTCTATTTATGACACTGTACTAAACCAATTGAGGAATTATTAAATTTATTATTTTCCATTAAACGGTAATAAAGAAACTGTGTGTTTTTGATTTTCAACTATAGCTGTTGATGGGCCCCTAATACCAACATAAACCTGAGTATTACAGCAAGCCTTGAGACCAAGTCAACAAATGTGTTATGTACAATTATGATGAATGAAAAATTCTGTTACATCAATTACGAGCCACTAGAATAATAATACAACTACTACATTTTCAACACCGAGTAAACTTTTTACTGCATGACTTCATCATCCCGATCAACGGATCAAGACCATTTTACCGAATGGGCTATTTCACCGAAGAGGTCATCATCTTGCATCACAATGAAAGTTTGCCACTACGAGCAAACAGATTTGCTGGGAACTACGATTGGAGCATTTTCAATGATGATATTGGATAGGTTGCGGATTCACCCACGATTGACGGAATATGAAAAGCTTTAGACATTTATGAACACAAAGACGGGATCCTAGGCGAACTTCTTAGTGTCAAGAACGAGCAGCTGGATAGTCTCATGTGCCCTATCTACAAAAGGGCCACAGACTTCTCAATATTCAATGACTGAGCGGAAACATATATTGGAGAAGCCAAATGAATGAAAAACTAACAGAAAAGTTGATTTTTTGGAAAAAGATACGCTCAGAGACAGGACTCGAACCTGCGTTCTTATGCATTCCATGCATACGCGCTACCATTTCGCCACTCTGAATCTTGTTTTAGTCACTCTAAAACGCCAGTCAGACACAATAGCGCGTACATCGAACATGGTCTACATCCTGGCCGTCACCCGACCAATACCAATAAGACCAGCTGAGTTATCGAGGTTGGAGTAAAGTCGTTTTGTAGTTTGTTAAAAAAATGAAAAAAAACGAGTCTCGTGTTTTGATAAAACATTGTTTTTTAATGGGTAAAACAACGTGCAAGCGAAATAACGGATTGAAAAATGTTATCCGGACTCTTGTCCATCAAAAGCAACGATTTGTCGGTGGTTCGCCGAGTTTAAACGTGGTCGTACCGACACAAATGACGCGGAACGCTCGGGTAGACCTGTGGAAGCCATTACACCGGAAAATGTGGATGAAGTGACAAAAATTATAATGAAAGATCGTAAAGTGAAGCTCCGTGAGATTGCTGAGATGACACAGATATCATATGGAAGTGTATTTACTATCCTTCATGAAAAATTGAGCATGAAAAAGGTTTTTTCCAAGTGGGTGCCGCGATTGCTTTCGATGAAACAAAAACAGCAACGAGTCGATGATTCAGAAAGCCGTTTATCGCTATTTACTCGCAACAAAAAAGATTTCTTGCGTCGTTACGTGACCATGGACGAAACATGTATACATCACAATACTCCAGAGTCGAAGCGGCAGTCATCTGAGTGGCGCACAGCTGGCGAAAGCCGTCCGAAGCGTCCGAAAACGCAGCAGTTAGCTGGCAAAGTCATGGCGTCAGTTTTTTGGGATACGCATGGCGTGATTTTCATTGACTACCTCGAAAACGGTAAATCGATCAACAGTGATTATTATATTGACTTACTGGTGCGTTTGAAGGAGGAAATCGCAATAAAACGACCGCACATGCAGAGAAAAAAAATCCTTTTTCATCAAGACAATGCACCCTGCCACAAGTCGATGAAAACAATGGCGAAATAGAACGAATTGGGCTTTGATCTGCTTCCCCACCCCACATACTCGCCAGATTTAGCCCCCAGTGAATACTGGCTCTATGCTGATCTTAAAAAAAATGCTCCAGGGAAAAAGATTTGGCTCAAATGAGGAGGTCATCGCTGAAACTGAAGCTTATTTTGAAGCGAAAGATAATTATTTTTATAAACATGGTATTGAAAAATTGGAAAAACGTTGGAACCGTTGTATCACCCTAAAATGTGATTATGTTGATAAATAAAAAAAAAATTTGCAAAAAAAATGTTGTTTCCATTGTTAGTCTCGGGACTTATTGATCCATGTGTTAAATCTTAATAATTCTTGAGAAATCACAATTTCTCAAATTTGTCGTTTAACATAGTCGAGGATGCGAAAATCCGGCGTGCAAAGATATGGATCCTTCATCAATAAGTCTAACATACCCTCGGCTTTGCGGGTGACGTTATTATTAGAGTTGATCGTAGAGCTATATAATAAGATGTGTTACGACTACCAGTTCGTAACCGACCTCCGATTTAGCGGAAATCCCATAGCTGGTGGAAACGCACGAAACAACCTCTCTGCTCTTTCTCTGTTTCCTTATACGGCCATGAGACACGGTAATTGAAAAAGACAGCATTATGGCTATGGTTTACTAAATTACACGAGCAATGCTTGAAAATTTGGCTAGTACTATATCGTGAAAACCCGAACTATCTGCACGTCCAGTTTTCGGAGTTGTTACATGTGGTTAAAACAACTGTCACCAGCATAATAAAAGCATTCCGAGAATGGTGTTCGACATTCAGACCTGGATTAAATAGAATTTTGGAAATCGTTATAATAATAAAAAGAATACTGGAAAACGTTTTATACGTGTATTTATACAATTATTTGTTCATTTATTCATTCGTTTATTTTTTTTTCATTATGAAACATAACAACTGTTGAACTGTTATATGGAAATGGAAAGCTCAAATTGATCTACCTATCAGCTTTTGGGTTCAAATATGGAACATGACATTGAAATTTTCCACTACTGCATTGGACCGAACCATAACAAGTTTACATACTACACAACTAAACATTATGAGTTTAGCATACCACGTAATTATTAGAAAATTGGTTTGTCTAATGACGGGATTTTTCAACACATTCACATATATCATAACGTATGAAGCATCTGTAAAATCAATCCTCCTTTTTGACATTCACGTCGAGCTCAAAAGACATAAATTAACAATCTTTTTTTTTCTAAGTGTGTACATTGCCAGCCTCTACAAAGTTGGATACCTAGTGAATAATCGATTTAGGCTCTATAGACGGTGTCGTCGTGTCCAACCCATCGCTGCGAACGCATCCATCTATTACTAACTCACTGTGGACGGATCAGTAATGATTTACGCGTTAATAACGTAGTTATCACCTTGGAGCACTTGCCATTTCGATCACATTAACCGTGATATTTGCTGAGTATTTGCAAAGTGGGAATCCAAAACATTATAGAATCACTGCGTCAAACTTACTTCTCATTATGTTTGCATATTTAATTGCTTTGTTAACTTGCTTAAATTAAGTTAAACCCATATATGTTCTGATGAAATTCAACTTACACTGTTTCTTTTTTTGCTTTCATTATAGGTAAATTTCACCACCAAAATACAAACATATTCCGTATGAATTCTGTCCGGAGTAACGGTAAATAATCTGATTCCTACTCTTCAATTCTATTTCATAACATTCCTATTTGTTTTCTAACCAGAGATTTCGTTCTAAATGATGACTCGTGTATTACTATGAAAAATGAGAGTTTTGGTTTCTATTGGTTCAAACAGCAATTGATTGGATTATGATGGTACATTCGCATAGTTTTTATTGCTTAGTTGTTTTTAGTCTTACTTGAGTACTAGGACCGAGACCAGTTTTGAAGGTTTCGTGAGTTTATTTTAAATTTCGTAGTTTATTTGACTGTAATTTCGAAATATGATTCCAGATTCCAGCAAAAGTCAATAGCCGCCAAGGGAACACAGCAGCTCTCATTTGAATCTAAGTCCATGTCAACAAAAAAAATGAAGTGAGTTCCATTAACATATAACTCCGAAATCGGAAGTCGAATCAGGATAAAACTCAATAATAGGCTATAGAACACTTATATTTTTAATGTTAGTTTGAGAGAATAGCCTCAACCATATCTAAAGTGTCGATGTGAGTTCCATTTCGAGGTCTTTTTTTTTATTTTCAACGCTTGCACGGATAAAAATCCAATGCCGATCCATTATTAGGAAATCATGAATATCATGAAACATCTCATGAGATCATGCCTATTACTCATGGTTTTATGAGCAAAATGATTCATATCATGAGCATTAACTTATCGTTCATAAAAATGTTCGTGATATAAAGTATTTTGCTCATAAAATCATTAAAAATGGACATTATCTCATGAGGAGACATGTTTGGTGATTTTCTTGATTTCTTAATCATGCTCCCGACAATGAATTTTTATCCGTATGCAGTACTGGAAACAGGGAATCCGTGGAGCCAAGACATGATGAATATAAGAATTGACTGATCTATTTCTATAAATTTGCTGCTTTTCACGTTGTCGCTTTTTAAATAATTGCTGTACGCTTATCATAAAATTCAAAAGTATTCCAATCATAAAATTCAATATCATCATACGGCCATTAATTTTAATGTATGAGTGCAATAGAGTGCAAATTTCCATCACTCATTGTCAGAGCTAATAGAAGTCATTTTTATTGACTCGAAATAGACGAAAATGACGAGACATTAATGTCCCTCTTAGATTCGCTTGTAAACTATGAGAACGGAATCCACGTCCAGTCGATGACATAAGCGAAACAGTAGTTTCAAAATTGTGTTCTTTCTCTCGTTTGCCCTTTCTGTCATTTGCGGTTTTAAGTGAAAATCCCATAGTATGCAGTGTCGGTATTCAACCGAACCTTTGAGAATCGAAAACGACAGAAAAAGGTTTCACAATGATTTTTACTTGTTGGGGCTGGAATTTGTAGTAGATTTAGTTTCCAAAGAGGTTCTGGGATGTTATTGCTTCGATTTGTCATATTTTAGTTACTCTTTATAGCCTCTTTTCAACACATCGATGAAAGAATGAGAATTGAAATTCTTCTGATGCTCCCTGCAGACGTAAGTTTGGTTTCGTAACATCATAGAGGAAAGGGTGGCGTTTGCAATAAAACTCTCTCATTTTTTCAATGAGAAACGAAAATGCTTCGCCTCTCTTCGTTTGTTCTGGTGTTGGTCATTCACGAATGAGACAGTAAAATATTGAAAATGAGGTTGTTAGAATGGTTTCTTTCATTGAGAATGTGTGACAATTTGGAGGTCTGCTCATTATACATATTATCCCGTAGCTTCAAAATCTGATGTCGGATCCGAATTAAATTTAATAGCGTTCTATAGGATTATGGGACTTCTAATTTTCTAAAATAGATAAAAACCTGTTGAATCTGTCTTATAACTCACGTTTTCATAAATGTTACTAAGGGATTCTTCAGAAAACTTTGCTTTGAATCTTGAACAATAACAAAGAAGTTTATTTGGGCATAAATTAGCATAACCTTTTCCATTTATAAGCAGTTTTGAGCCAGAAATTCTTCGTTTTTTTTTTCATATTAGCTCTAAATGACTGTTCAAATTATAAACACACTTCACCATGTTGCTCCGGAACCGAAGTCGAATCCGAACAAATGTCAATAGCGATATATGAGACCGTAAAACACTTAATTTTATTGTCGATTCTGAGAAATTGAAGTACATGATCACGTTTTCTGGTATTTTTGGAACCGCAAACGAAGATCATCATAAACTAACATTTGTTCAATTGAACAATTATACGACTAGCTGAAATTGTTCGACTCGATTTTTCAGTATTATGTATAAAACACGCTCTTGAAAATGAGATTTTTATGCTTATCAGCCTGTAATTCCGGAACCGGCGGTCGTATCCGGATAAAATTTGGTAGAGTTTGATGGAATAGTGAGACCTTTCATTTGAACCTTAATTTGTGCAAATTGTTTCAGGGGTCTGTGAGAAAATCTAATGCACTTTTTTATTTTCTTTTGCACATTTGATGAAAAGCATGATCTAAACTTTCCAGTGGATTATACTCTGAGCCGCCATTTCGTTACTCAAATGTGATTTTAATTTCGATTCGATCTAGATCATGCCTGAGTACTACATTTTAGTATATATATTGCATCTTTCGAGTTCGCTTCTACTTAAAACTTCAGCATTATTCATCAAGCAAATTTTTTGAGCCGAGTGATTTTGGACTGCACACGGTTGTTGCTAAGCCATAAAAGTTTTTTTTTTCAATTGAGAAGGATTTTGAAATTTATACGTAACGAAATTACATATTATTAATTATTATTTATACTCACAAGTTGATTGATTTTGTCGACAGTTTTAACTGGTTTGATTGAAAATGGTCAATTGCGGCCTAATGGAAAGTCAAACGCTTCCGACATTTTAATTAACTCTTATATGTACAGTAAACCCATTCTGCTGGAATAAATTCTATGCTACTAAGTGCATTCTGCAATAAACGCCTTTTGGGTGAATTTATTTTACGCTTTTGACTTGTTCCGACCGACAAACCGTGTCCGGACTGAGCAGCCAAACGGCGTGAATCTCAACAGCTCAAGTGTGTACGCGCGTGTATGTATTATATATCCTTTTTCCCTTTTGACACACGGCTGTCTTGCTGGTAAAGTGCAATTTAATGTCCCATCGCCGTTTCATCCATCCGTTGTTTCTCCCGTTGGACGGTTCCAGTGAAGTCGCAATAATTCTTCGCGTGAAAACCGTGCCTCCTCTTTCCGATGGCAGCCAACAAAATAAAACCGCGTGAACCTGCGACATAAATTAGAATAAAGTACGCGTTGCCGGGTTTTCGGTGGCTTCTTTCGTTTTTCTGCATGGCGGTGAGGAAAAACGACTTCCATGCCGGTTAATTGGATTATTCACGATTACAAGACGATCATCCGCTGGTGTTTCCTTGTTCAAACGCAAGTTTCAAAGACGATTCGCCGCAGACTTCAACGCGGAAAAGGCGTAACATCCGTCATTTGCAATCTCGCTAAAGGTGTATGTTTTTTGTTTTTGCAGAAGTTACACTGGTGGAAGTTTCCGATCGTCGCATACTTACGATTATTAATGTATATTAAGATTGATTTTGTTTGAACTAGCTTACGACAGAGTTCCAGCAACCTTTTTGGGGCATTTCATCATTATATTTTTTGCATCTTGTTGCGGAAACGTCAACTCCGTTAGTTAGTGAAGCTAATGAAAATGCACATTAATTATAGTTGCATGATCTACGGACTGCATCACAAGAGTACCACGTAGCGGATAGCTAACGTATCGTGTCGCTGCCGTTTGTGGTGTTACATATTGGAATGACACTTCGAAGTACGGTGATGATAATCTGTTGGTTAAAATTTACGTGTTATTATTTTTATTAGCTGTTTTAATCTCTATTATTTGACATTGATTGATACTTGATTAGATTGCCGAACACAAAATTCGACATTGGTGAATCAGAAGCACTGCTGCAGCCGTTGTTTGCATCTTTGTGTGGAGATAAATCAAAACGGTCAGGAGTTGATACGCTTTTATGCACAAAAAAAAACGCATCATCCGAAGCGGTGCGGAGCCGATGTCCACCGACCGAATCAAACAGACATTACGCGGGTTGTAAGAAGTAATTTTAATTGGATACCCCCTGGGTTTGAGTCCACGCATCTCAGTTGCTTATGTTCTCGCCTTCTACTACGTGACGTTTCATTTGAGTGACCCGCTGCCGGACGGAATAATTAAACTGTGTGTGTGTGCTGGAAGTGATTTGTGCGAAATGTCATCGCTGTGAAACGGTTGTCCGAAGGCGAAGCGCCACAGATGTCTATTGGCGGGACTTTATGTCTTCCTATGAACAGATTATTAACTACCCGGCCACATAGAATTACTACCAGTAACCCACGTCGTAAAATAATCAAAACAAAGTAGCAAATAAACATAAACGAATCCCTGTGTTTACAATCGGTTTCTACCTGTGCTTAAAACAGGCTTCAGACATGAACCAATATTCCATTTCAAATTCTCAATCCGTTTTCTTCCGAATAAGTGCTCTGAGTAGACAGTTGTCGTTTGTATCAAGGTTAAAACGACAAGAATGCAAATGTTATTATTTACCACCATTTTGAATGGACTATTTCAAACACATGCGTCTAGTCTTCTACGGCGAACGTCATCCTGACTCCTACCGCTTACATTTTCCCCAGAAGCAATGCACCACAGTGCTGAAATTGCACCTATATGTGCCAAGTATCTTTAAAGTAATTTGTACAATCACAATGTTCTACAATAGTAAGCTGCAATAAAAAAAATCCCAACGCCTCCGAATTGTCCCTTTTAGTGCAGCCAACGAGTCAACAAAACGAAAGACAATTCCACCTGACTGCGACCGGATAGTGAACAACTTTTCCAATAATTACCGCAATAAATAATTAATGAAATATAGCCTGCTGCAAGCTTATAATTTGCTAGTTTGCACGACTTGGAACCTACACCGGAGGGATCAGATTTATTATGCACGTGGGTTTGCTGTGTATCGAACGGAGATCTAATGAATTCTCGAAGATTCAACAAAGGAATAATCATTGAGTGCATTCATGGCTTTCGAGTGCATTGTGTTGCATATCTCGGATGCTGTTTATCAATACTTGGTGGACGCTGAGAGGTCTACTGTCGGTATAATTATATGTTTTCGTAATTGTTTCCAATTTCATGGAAATGCACAGAAATTTTATTAAATTGGAATAATTTTTCTAAACTATATAGCAATAGAAATATGACTCATTTAAACATTTTTAAATTTTCAAGCTTTGTTGAAAAAGTTTTCTTCAATCGCTACGTTCTTCTAAGGGCCCGAATTTCGATCGTATGTTTCGGCTGCCATAGTAGCCCATCTTTTTAGACCCTCACAGTGAAAAGCATCAATTGATGTGATTTTCTGCTTCGGCTGGGGTAACTTGAAATCAAAACTTTTCTAGTTTAACCTGAAACAATGATGATGATTTCTCAGTCATAAATGGCAATTATTGCATTTATTTTGTTTTATGAGATTTAACTTGAAAGTAATACTATAGCGAGATTCTGTTCCAAAATTGCATAAGAATCAGTTTAGAACATTTTTAGTTATTAGTAGGACCGTTAACTTTAGAAAAGTTATTTTGAGATCGTTCGTTTTTAAGCTCAGACACACAAACCCCAATAATTATAGCGAGTTACCAACTAGTCTACAATTCCAAGGCCATACATAGCTACTTCGATACGTTCGTAGAACCCGTTTTTTTCTTCTTACTTTTCAATGGTTTTTGCACACGTTTCGTCTTCATCTCGACAGTGCAAAACAGTTCAAATCAAGCTGATAGTGCACCATAACAGTTCAGATTGAACCGTTAGGCAGACGTAAGAAACAACTCCATTCGGGTGTCAATGTCTGTAGGGGAGCGGGTCATTTCGCCGAAAGTCGTATAGCCCAATAGGTCATTTCGCCGAAAGTCGTTTCATCGAAAGAGTCATTTTGCCGAAAGAGTCATTTCGCCGAAAGGGTCAATTCGCCGAAAGGGTCATGTCTCTTGTATGTTATGTCTCCTGTATAACTGATGCAGCGCAGCCACATAACCGAAGCCAAGATGGCTCGGTGGCACAAAGATGTGGCGTAGCCGCATTAGATATTTTTTCATTTTCACTTAATAAACGGAAAATACCACATACATTTGCCTGGTAGATACACCTATGCAATTGCTTTGATGCTTAGTAGCTAATAGTCAACAATTTTTCTTGAAAACTCCGTTCTGAGGTTCATTAATCATTAATCATTAATTCAATTAATCAATTAATTCAAGAAGTACAATTGTAGGTCAACAAAACGGGCGTTAACGCTATCATCTTTCATCTGTCTTTATTTTAAATCAACTCTTATTGCGATTTTAAGACGATTTCAGGATTCGACGAAATGACCCTTTCGGCGGAATGGCTTTCGGCGGAATGGCTTTCGGCGAAATGTTTTTCGGCGAAATAACCCTTTCGGTAAAATGGCTTTCGGAGAAATTACCCTGATCCGTTTGTAGTGATAATACGATGTCATATTTTCGATCGAGACTGGAAGCTGGATAGTGCTTTCCATATATTTCGCTTGAGTTATTGTTGCAAATCCATGTTTTACTAATTATTTTTTCGTCGAAAGTCATTTCGCCGAAACTCTTTTCGACGAATGAATCAAATGGATTAGTTCACCGATATCAACTATCGAATCGTCTATCCCACCGTTAGTATTAAATCAACTATCAACAATTACAACAGATTGGATTAGGTGGCATAAGATTTGTACCTTTTTATGGAAGTATTTGAAATGCTGAGGTCTTCGAGTTGAGTGCGACATGCGATCATGAAACGAGCTGACTGTCACTGAAACCAACACGAACCAAATTTGCAGTATAAGTATAGTTTTGGGTCAACAAGTGGCGTTGAAATCAATTTGAATGTTTTTTTTATTCTTTGCAACATGATTTGGCGAAGTGACGCTTTGACGAGATAACTGTGACGGAATTCAGTAGATTAAACAAATTGTTACTGCCAGTTGGTGTCGTGCAGACTGACTCCGAACTAAAAGCAGGAACGCGAGCGCACTTCGGAAGCGTATTTGCCAATCTTGACGTCGAGTCGGATGGTCTTTCTGGGTCGATTGATTACTGTTGATGATTCCGGTAATGGATTGAAGAGCTTCAAAGCAGTGCAAGGAGACTCAACATGTCAGAATGGCGATGATTTCGGTTTTCTGGGATTGTCATGCCATGATTGTCTCGGAAAATGACTACAACAGTTAACAGTGAGTATAGTGCGAATAATGGTAGCTTTTTAAAGCCGAATTTGAAGCCTCATTTGGAGCGAAAAAGATAGTATTACTGAAGAAAGATGTAATTAATATCCAAAATATGTATTTGTATTATTACGTCTTTTATACTTCGTATAGTACGTAATATAGATATTGTGATATTGATTAAATTCAATTCGCTATTTCAAATGAATACTCTCATTTTACACTCCAATTACAATAGTTCAAGTTGAATTTTTACTGTTCACAGTTACAATTAGTTCAAGTTTCAATTAGGAAAAAAAAATTTTTGTACACCACTCAGCTTCGACTAAAATCAATGATTTAGAGCTCAAATTGCATCCAAATTCACCCTAGTCTTCCCAAAACTCAAAAGATGACTTGTCGAAAAAAGTTCAGCTCGCATGGGGAGATTATCGACTTCGTGGAAATGTATTTTGAAGATCCCCCGAAAAATGAATAGTTTTGGACGGGATTAGAAAAATTGTGCAGCCAAAAATTTTTTTTTTAATTTTATGGGGGATGAGCATAGCGTGATAGGTAAGTCACCTTTCACGAAGTCCTTCTGGGTCCGTTTTCTAACCCCGTTCATAGGGTTAGAAAGTTTTTCTGGCCCGTAGAAGCCACAAAACAAACGCATCCTGGTTTGTAACTATGTTGGCCAAATTCAAATACTTATATATAATTCAATCGTTTTTTAATTTTTTTTTCTTGTTGTCTTCGACTTATTTTCACTTATAGTTTATATTGATTTGCTAGCGCAACTTGTCAGTTCAATAAAAACCACTAAGCAGACATAAAGTACAACTCAACTCAACAATAAAGTATAACTCAATTTAACAACGCTTATAACGGTAATTCAATGATTTATTTATGTTTTCTTATTATAGAACAGCAAAGCCTTAGGGATAGCATATCTTCCGTGGAATTTTATCTTTTATTTCGAAAAATTTCGTTGCGGATTCATAAAGTACCGCGCATGGTTAGTACTTCAACTATACTGACACTAAGAATCGTTTCATTTCGAGATTCGAACTTACGACAGCTGTTCGGTAAGACCAGCGCCCGATGTATTGAACCACCAACCCGGCCCTTATTCAACATACTAATAAAACCATTTTGCATAACTTTACTCAAAGCAGAGTTCTGTTGTCCATTAGAACAGGTGTATTTACAAATTATGTGAACCCATAAATAATTACACTTTTACGTTTGAGCCGCACCAAAACTAGTTTGCAGCCGGTCGGTGACGGAGAGTAGGTCGCATAGTATTAGTAGCACAGCAGCCAGTAAATAGCACTTTCGTTAATTGAGCATTTTATAAATGCATTTGTGCATACTGCTACCATTAAGCAACTGCCAAACCTGCAGTGCCCTCCCGCGCCCCATGCGCTCTAGGTTCACACACAGCAAACCGGCTGACTTATTACCCAAGCCAAAGAGTGCACCCGTGAACATCCCCCGCAAAAACTGTCACAGCCAACTGATCAATTGAGTGCAGCTACGATGGGTGCATTAGGGTGAGTGTGAATTTTTGAAACTCTGTAAACAAAGTCATCAGCATTGCCCTATTTTGAAAGCTGTTTTCCGAAGATCAATAGAAACCTTTTTCTTAGCACCTGGTCCAGTCTTCAAGTGTAGTTCCGGTCATCAATTTGCATATACAATTGTCGTATATATCACCTGAGAAATACCGGATCAACCTAAAGAATAAACCGCGAAAGTACATTACTACTTTCAAAGAACTATATCTTAGCTAACCAAGAGCGTAGTAGGAGATAAAATGTGCACTTTGAATGCAAAGTGCATGTATATATTTTTTTGGGCGTGGGTCGCAAATCTGTTGCTACTTGATACTAACGTAGCAGTTGCCTAGTTTAGTACAGCAGCACGTTTTAGAATGTTTGCGCTGAGGGGACAAAATGGTTGTACTATGACAAATGCAACGTTATGGTGGAGGCACAGTCATTGGACATGTACGCTAAAATTAATGAAGTAAGCACATATCAAATACAACTGCATATAATAAATGATTCATCTTTAGCAAAATTGCAATGTGTCACTATGTGATTGTTCGCTTTGGAAGTCGTAAACATGACAGGAAATCACTGGAGGTTTGAATCTTGGGATACTTTCCACTTTTGCGTTCCTGACAATTTATGAAAGTTATAGTAGTGAGGCGTAAATTCCAAACTTCATCTTTCTGCCAGGAGGGCGGTTATGTCAAGAGATTTCTCTTGCTCAATATCGCCTGTTGCGGTGTGGGTGTAATCCTCCGCGACAGGGTAACCCCATAAAAATAAAATATTCTCAATATATTAGACCAGCTCTGCCGATCGATGGATGCGCAGGGCGAATCCCCCCACTCAATACATCTTTGGAACGGATCGCACTCTGGGCAAAGAAGAAAGCCAAGCAGACCATCTGTGCATCTGCCTGCTCCCCTACTAAGTGCATACATGCCAAACGAGCCTGGCACACGCACCCAGATTTGCTTGTTGTTTTTTGCGTTGGCGTCATTTTAGAACACTGTTGAAAATGTTTGGAATAATTTTACCACCGCAACGGCGGTCTGTGAGGCTCAATTTTCTTACAGTGCCCAATCTCATCTTTAAAGTACCGCAGCTGGGGCACACAACAGCGGCAATAACAACAAAAACGGGCATCAAGCAATCGATCGACCCGCTAAATGGCAACATTTCTCGTCAGCCCCCGCAATTCAAGTACAGCATTTTCTCAGCTCGTGCCCGCTGTTGTTTGTTGCAGATGTTGATGGGTCCGTGGACCGTTGCACAACTGCCAACCGCGTCCTCTCACGCTCAACTAGTGCTTTATGAATGAGTATAAATATAAATAATGAAATTTTATATTTTGCCTTGCGTCCCAAAAGTGACTGTACTATGATGGCTGAGAGCGCAGGGTGCAACAGTCGGCCAGCTAAAAGGGTGTTCGCGTGGTTTGTCATCATTCGGCATCGGTGGAATCGTACTCGATTCGAACCGCCCGCGCCGGCAAAGTGAATGAGCGAAGTTATGAATGAAGTGCCTTCGGGCCGACAAAAGGGCCCAGTGGGGCTGGGGAAGTAGGATGCAAGAGTCGTTATGGTTCTTCCGGTCTCGTGTGCGTGTACGGGCCTGCCTGCTTTGAACCGTTGCGGTATCAATCAACCCGGCCCGGCCTGACAATGTGGGATGCATAAGGGGAAACGTTTAGTAGAAATGCATTAGTGATTGCAAAATTGATTACAACCAACCCTGAGGGTTCTTTTTCGATCTCGGATGTTGTTATGAATCATTAGAGAGATGTGATAACGGTTATTTACGATGAATTAGTTTATCGTTTGCAGCGGGGGAATTTAATGCAGCCGGATCATTTTCCTGAATACAATTTTTCTAATATTTGGAAGTTTGTTTTGTGAAGATGATGATTTTCATCTAAAAGTAAGTTTCTTCATATTTTTCGAGACACTAAACCTCAAACTGAAACATGTACATGTTAATTATATGCTCTTTTTTATAATCTTTATCTTCTCTAGCCGTTACTTGCCGAAAAATACCAATGAAAGTCAATCGATATAGTGCTAAGTATACACGTAGTAAAATCTGTAACAGAAAGGTCCTGTTTCAATGCGAAACTTTTCGTAGATGTAGGCGAATCAGTTGAGAACAATAACAAGGGAAACTAAAAAGTTGAGAAGAAACTGAAAAATTTTGCAAATCTGTGTGTTCAAAAAAATAGCAGCTCCTGCTAGTAACTACCCACACAAAGTTTTGAATTTTACAGGCGACCTAATCTCACATACGATGCAATTAATAAAAACCTTGAAAATTTAATTTGAAATGACTTTATGTTGAATTAAAATGAATTTTACGGGTTCCGATTTTAATTTGTGTATTTGGTGATCCAATGACTCTCGGTTCAAGACGTCGTCGCCGCTATCAGTTTTTATTTTTTTCCATTTCATTGAATTTCATGTCATGGAATTTTCAAATCACACAGCATTACTACATGTTCTTTCACGTAAGTTTGCGTGAACTGTGATGTATTTCAGCACTTCAAAATATGACAGAATGCAATAAATATACATTAGATCAACTGTAAAAAAGAGTCTATTTTGGCGATCGAAAACGTCGGTCTCAGAGGACGTAAATTTACACGATTTTTTCTAGATGTGTACACTCTTAGAAAAAATTAAAATACGCTTGACGTAACTTCAAATATGCCGTAGTTTTTTCGGTGATTATATTATTACATCTACTAACATGTAAACATAAATTTTGTGTCTGTATCGATGTTGTGTCTGTATCGATGTAAGCTTCAGCTAAATTAACTGTGAAGTTAAAATGACTTATCTTTACATGCATTGTATTGTGAATGTAAGTGAATCGCGACGCTCCTTTTATGTGCATCTTTAAAGACGTAACTAAGATTTCTAAGTTATGTAAAATCGTTTGTGGCAACGTCATATTCCCTTTAACTCTTAAGAAGAAAAGGTCGATGAATATGTGTTATATTAGGCAAGTTAAACTTCGGGTCTAATATGTAGGAGCAATATTTTTGTTATTACTCTCTAAGAGAATAACTTGAATTGTAACATTTCGGTTAATAAGTCCCCGGTCTGACAGACAGATGGCGTCACTTATTACCAATCCCTCCAGCGTTAAACATGAAAAATTATTTGCATAGGCAGGTGTCGCCGTCGCTTTCGGCTGTCCACGAATTGAAATTCTAATTGCTACCTCATCAATCATATTCGCCAGCTTCATCCCCAAGCGACTATTTTCTGTTCCCAAATTTAGAAAAAGAAACTTACTGGATAGAAATGATGAGGTTATCGCTGAGACTGGGACGTTGTTTGATGCTAAGGATGAATCGAGGTATAAAGGTTTTTTACCAGCGCTTCGAAGTTATGCTATTATTTGTTAAATAATTTATATTAAAATAGTTATTAATTGCCCTCTCGGCATGCGGATTCCTATAGAAACAGGCCAAAAGATATCCAATATGTAATTATAGGTTAGGTATTAAAAATCATATGAACGTCGATTTGTGCGATGCTACGATAAAAGTTTATTGGTGCATAATTTTATGAGCTATTCATTCTTGGAATAATTATACAGGAAAAATAATCAGTTCAGTATAATAAATGTATTCATTAACAAAACTGATTAAAAATAATATTTCATTTTTCCATAATTTGTCCCTAATTGTGTCTTAGAACATCAAGATTTATTAAATTAACTAGCTGACTTCGTCTCGCTTGAAATTATTTTTTTTAATTTGTGTTTTCGGACAGCAGAGTTGTCAAACGTTAATGTTTCTTTCCTTTATTTTACTGATTACTTGGCTTACGAATTACGACAAATTCATATCCAACACATTAACTTCGTCCCGAAAAAGAAATACCATCAAGAATTATTGTGGATATGTTCAATGCTTTTGTTACGCAAAAACTAAACAAATGCACCGATTGCCATCTCATTCTTCGAGTCAGTGTATTGAACAGAGATTGTAGATCTTTCTCAAACTAAAGGTTTGACATGTGGGATGATGGATTGGATTGAATCATATCTGACTGGTCGTAGTATGACCGTGAAAATTGGCAACTGCGTTACTCCATCATTCATCGTGAGCTCTGGCGTTCCTCAGGGAAGCCTTCTAGGACCATTCATATTTCTGCTATATCTAAATGATCTGAATTTCGCATTGCAATGCATGAAGCTATCATTCGCCGACGATTCCAAGCTGTTCCATCGCTTCGAAGATCTGAAAGACTCAAATCTCTTGCAGTCACAGTTAACTGTATTTTCTAACTAGTGCAACGTCAACATAATGGTCCTGAACGCTTCTAAATGCTCAGTTATCTTTTTCTCTCGTAAACGAACCACGATCATGTATGATTACACTATTTCGCAAGCTGTACTAAAACGGGAGACATTATTTAAGGATCTAGGAGTGTTATTGGATTCAAAACTTAGTTTCAAAGATCACATAGAATATACCCTCTCTAAAGTATTAAAGATGCTAGGTTCCATCTTTCGCATCTCAAAAAATTTCAATAACATATACTGCCTAAAATCGTTATATTGCGCTCTAGTTCGCGAGTATGCTGTTGTTGTTTGAGCACTATATTATCAAACAGATAAGCTACGCATTGAAACTGTTCAGTGCAAGTTCATTCGTTTAGCTTTGCGTCGCCTGCCCTGGAGAGATCCATTGAATCTTCCAAGCTACGAAAATCGTTGTAGGCTCATACACTTCGATTTGCTATCTGTCCGCCGTGATACACAAAAAGCTGTTTTCGTCGTGGACTTAATCCAATCTCGAATTGATAGTGCAGATCTCCAACAGCTAAGTTTTGACATTCTTCTGAGTAATTTGAGGTTCAATCCTTTTCTAATAATTCCTCTTGCTAGAACTAACTATGGCTTCATTGAACCGTTTTCGAGTATGTGTCGCGTATTCAATACTTGTTCTGATGGATTTAATTTCAATTTATCTCGTAACGCCATTAAAACCCGTATTCTCCAAAGCTTTTCCCGCTAGTTTTATTAGGATAATTAGACAATATGAATAGTTGTTAGTTAGCTTTGTAGTTTAAATAAGGGTAATTAAAGATTTCGTTATGTATCATTTGGTCAAATGTTATCTGGTGATACAAAAAATGAGAAGGTCTGCTGGAGAAGGAGAACCAAAATCTCAGCTCCAGCGGGCTTTTCCCTTACTCCTTAATAAACAAATAAACAAATTAACAGATGGATGGAAAAGAGATGACCAAGATAAATACATTAAATTGACCCCACAAATTTCCAAATGCAGCCCTTGGGGATTGTTGTTTGTCATTGAATGTTAAGACTTACTTGTACTGAAAACGTTTAAAAATTTAATAGCAAAGTAATGAACTAATTTTGAATGGTTGTCCATAACCATCTTCCCCGCTATTAGCGATAAAATGAAAAATACTTGGAAATTCGAAAGTTCAAATTACCCTTTTATTGAATATTGTGTTCATTAACTTTGACATAAACGCTATATTCGTTCAAGAATTGTATCAAAAGGCCTCTCATTCGTCGAGCCACCACATCGTTTTGCTTAGTATTCAGTCCTGAGAATCAATATTCTGTTCTAGCGGAGTGAACATAAGGAGCGATTATACCAGTATTCTTCTTAGCCAATGTATAAAACAGCAGATCTCACAACTAATGGTTCTTACATGCCATGATTTCTCCTTCAGATATGATATTGACGATTCGCATATGGTAATTCGTCAAGTAATCCAAAATTCGGAAAATGAAATTATTTGGCTTAAGCAGCTTACAAATGTCATGAAGACTATCCTAAGCAGACCGTTTTGAAGTAAACCACTCTTGAAAACTCACCCGAATCGGCTGAACAAACTTCGGCATGCTAAATGCAAGGAAAATATTTTCATCTGAACTCATTATTTCAACAGCAGAATCCTATCATTGATACGTAAAAAAATCGTTACATAATTTGATTTGTTCAACTCACGCCCACGATGGCCAACATTATTCATCTAACTACTTGTACTGGTAAATGATATTAGAACTTGTGCTTCTGTTTACGGTATAGCTAAAACAGTCATGTGCATTCCACCATAAGGTCATTAGCAAGTAATGATTTTGATACCCTATTAGGCACGTGTTTCCAAATGACGAATCAATCATGCATGTAAAATCTCCACCCAAAACTACTCGTTACGCGTTAAACGATTTTCCAACGACCTAGTATTCTTTTCTTCAACGGCGAAATACTGAGCATCTCCTTGCGCGCCAAACATCAATTGTAGATCTAGCAATCATTGACCGCTTTTTCAACAGAAAATTCCATTGTCCATACAAAACAATTTTATGGATGTTTCCCACTTTTCCGGCAAGTTTTCTTAATTTTTTTGACGTACGAACCCGGCGGGGATAGAAACTAATCATACAAAAAAAGAATCATGTAAATCCATCCATCCGTTCTTACGTGATGCGATTACAAAGAATGATCTCTGCATTTTTATATATATATATAGATAGATAATAGATAATAGATAATTTCTGTATAAAATGTTCAAAACGACGTATGTAACAATGAGAGATTCTCTTTGTTTTCTTTCTATACAGATTTATTCAAAATAGCGTTTTGGTCAATGGTTGCTTCACAAAATATTTATTTTGCGTTAAAAGCCGACGTTTCTACGAAGTTTCGTTTCATCTTCGGAGCAAACACGACTACAAATATTCATCGTCAAGCAGGTTGTAACATTGAAAACACTTTCCACCAGAGCCGCTTTTACATGGGGGCAAATTCTCGGGGCCCACGGTCTTAGGGGGCCCGGACAGGATCAACCGAGCAGAAAAATCAAAAAACATTCAGTTAGCTGGGGGCACATCAAAAAATCTTGTCCCCAGGTCCATTAATACGTAAAAGCGGTCTGTCGTAGAATAGTTGTTCCTGTTTTAGGGCATCAATATTACAAATTACTTGTCGAAAATTTTTTGTACTTGTTTTTGCTTTGAAGATGTAGCAAATTTTTCTAAAAACGTAAGAGTCTGACTCCGATGCAAAATAAAAATTTTGTAAAGCAAAAATCAACACAAAAATCTATTTTTCAATAAATTACAACAAAAGTGGTCGATCGGTTTTCTTATATAAACCCTAATAATTCTATTATTTGTTCAGTGTATGTTTCATTAAGATCATAGCGAACTCTCAGTGTACTGTTTTTTTTTAAATAGAATTCAAAGTTGAAACAGAAGATCATTTTGAAATATAATGATGCAATGTGTTACAATGTTTGGTTACACTGAATTCGGTTTACAAAACTGCTATTGAATATTCAAAATTGTAAATGCAGCAATCATATTTATTCCATGACATACATTTTATATTTTCTTCTCTGGAACTGCATTCCTCAAGTATCCACACTGTTGTGATACCAACCTGAAAATTAAAGTCATCAGCTCTGGTTTTTATGGCATAAGACAAAGCATTATCACGGCCTGACGATTTGATCTTTGAACTCTACCAACTTATTTAAAAAAAAAATCCAGCTCTGCACGCAATCACGTACGGACAATTAATTCAGACCCTCACCCAGTAAGTGTCCCCGGTGAATTCTCAAATTACCAAAAATGAGCACTGCAAGGTTGAAGCCAGAATGATCGTGACTTGCGATGCGGTGAGATGTGATCATGATAACTTATACGACAATAAGCTGCGTTTGTTTCAATCATGTTTACTACAATTAAAATATCAGATGCAACCAAATGGACGGAGTTCGCAAGCGCGGGTTTATCGAAATCGCTGCGCATCGCAAATCGCGCCCACTCTGCAGTCACCCTTAGGACTAATGAAACCACGGGAGTTTTAACACCTAATAAACCAACTCATTTTACGGTTGTCGATGAGTTCGATCCAATGATAAAATACACTTTTTAAAAGCCCTGAGGTTTCGTTTACCGCTTGTCAGTAAATTAGCTGCGCTAGCACAGCTATATGATCGCAACCACCTTTCACCGGTAGTACGAGACCATGGATTCCACCAAATGGTGGGCCGTGATCTCGAAAACCAAAACCACATACCATAGAATGAACAGCTTAAATTGCTCTGCCCTTATTCTAGATCTGTTCTCACCTACCTTTTTCGCAACCACCTTTCACCGGTAGTACGAGACCATGGATTCCACCAAATGGTGGGCCGTGATCTCGAAAACCAAAACCACATACCATAGAATGAACAGCTTAAATTGCTCTGCCCTTATTCTAGATCTGTTCTCACCTACCTTTTTCTTTCGTTTTTTTTTGTGGTTGGAAAAAACAGCCGTAAAGGAAGCAAGTCGGTCGTTCCGTTGTTGTTAATTCTCGCCCCTTCATGTGCAATCACCATTTATCAAATTGATTTAATGAGCGTTTTACACTGTTCGCGTACGCTTGAAAATGGCTATAATTTGATGCCCTGGACCACTCGGTTCGGAAGATGCTGAAAATGATGCTCCGGTTGCATTCTATGCATCGCTGCAGATTGCATCCCAACCGGTGCCAGTGGTGACGATGACCTGGCTGCTGGCCACGAAGAACAAGAGGAAGAAGACAGTAGCGTAGGGAATTGGAACCATCCGTTCCTGAGCGAAATTCAAAACGGGGCAAAATCAACGTAGAATTAATGTTTTCGCTCCATGGAGACTTTCCACATGAAACGATGGTTATGCAGGGCTTGGTTTCAGTCCGTTGCTGGCGAAGAGGCATCGGAATGTATAGAAGTCATTTATCTTACTGCTTTCTGTTTGTCCGCTTACGGGCTAGCATAGTCTGCCTCGGGATGCAGAGGTGTTATATTGGATTATTGAACCCATTCCTTGTGATGTGAGTTTGCTTGCCCTGTCCCCAGCTCCGTCCTCCGCTTCTCTGTCAAAGTGAATAGTGGGTGAAATTATGAGAAATTCATTTTTCAACGTCGATGGTAAAATAAATCTAGACATTTGTCATCCTTTAACATGACAGAACTGTACAAGAAATACGATTAAAGATAAATCTACAAATGGTATATTTATGGTTTCGTCAATTGACTTCAAAACACAAAATGTTTTTCTCTAATTTCTGATATAAAGGCGTCATCAATACTCATTATTATGGTTCTTCTAGGATGTGGTTCCCCTACATCTCCATGGTAGAGCAGTTCCATGGATAGAAGAAGGTCTGTCGTATCGAGTTCTATCAAACCGCTCATAACTGATTCACCAATCGCATCTTCATCCATACATCCATCACTAGTGTTTTTACATTGTTGTGTGTTAATGGAGGCGTTATTGTTTTTGTGGGTAATTTTTCTTATCCTTATCTTCTCTTGTTCCGCCTGGAAGTTATTCGTAGAAAACGTGGCTTTTTTGTTTAATTTAATAACATACTTTAAGGCACACTATCTTAAGCTATAAGAGTACTTTTCGACTTGGTACTCAATTTTCTTGATTCCAATCATGGGAATTTGATTGTGGCCTTTATTATACACGATTCTTCGGTAGTTTCACGCAATGATAGCCATTCTGTTTTATGTTATTTGAGTTGGTAATAATCCTTTAATCTACCATATTTAAAATAACATCGAAGCTTCATCTCTTCCAGTGTTCTTGAACTGACTAATATCAGGTTCCTCCGGATACCATTATGCACGAATACGGTTTCCCGGATAAACTGACGCGATTGGTCAAAGCACCGATGGATAGAGTGATGTGCTACGTCCGAGTATCTGGGACGCTCTCGAGTCCCTTCGAATCTCGGAGAGGGCTACGTCAAGGTGATGGACTTTCCTGTATCATGTTCAATATTGCCCTGGAAGGTGTGATTCGAAGAGCGAGGATCGACACGAGTGGCACGATCTTCCGAAAGTCCGTACAATTTTTGGGCTTCGCTGACGATATTGATATTGTGACACGTAACCTTGAGAAGATGATGGAAACCTACATTGGACTGAAAGCTGAAGCTAGGCGTATCGGACTGGCCATAAATGCGTCGAAAACAAAATACATGAGAGGAAGAGGCTCTAGAGAAGAAACACTACGCCTCCCACCACGAATATTGATAGACGGTGACGATATCGAGGTGGTTGACGAGTTCGTGTATTTGGGCTCACTGGTGAACGCCGATAATGACACCAGCAGAGAAATTCATAGACGTATTTTGGCAGGGAATCGTACGTACTTTGGACTCAGAAAAACCCTTCGATCGAGAAAAGTACGCCACCGCACGAAATTGACCATCTACAAAACGCTCATTAGACCGGTTGTTCTCTATGGTCACGAGACCTGGACTATGCTGGCAGAGGACCAACGCGCCCTCAGTGTTTTCGAAAGAAAGGTACTGAGGACCATCTATGGCGGAGTGCAGATGGAAGACGGAACGTGGAGACGGCGTATGAATCACGAATTGCAACAACTGCTAGGAGAACCACCCATCGTACGGACAGCTAAAATCGGACGTCTACGATGGGCTGGGTATGTCATAAGGATGTCGGACGACAGCCCAGTGAAAATGGTTCTTGAATCTAATCCGACTGGTACAAGAAGAAGAGGAGGGCAGCGAGCAAGGTGGATCGATCAAGTGGAGGGTGATCTCAAAAGCATCCGTGCCTTGAGTGGCTGGCGACGAGCAGCCATGGACCGAGTTATGTGGAGATGTATGCTTGATACAGCAAAGGACACCCCAGGCCTATAGCTGTTAGGTTGGTTGGTTGGTCGGATACCATTAATACTCCAAGAATAGATTGAGTAAGTCTGTGTGGTTTTAAGGAAAATGTGATAATAAAAAACATAAAAAAAATTATAGCCGTAACTTCAGCATCCTTACGATTCTGCGATTACGGTTAGAATATAGCTCGCAAAATCATTCACACCCCTCCATTTTCTACTAATGCTGAGGGTGATAGTATATAGTATAGTCCGGAAAATATTTATCTTTAGAGAAGCCTTTGTTGCAAGAATCATTGTTTATTATTTCATGATAATCATTGCTGCATAGCTCATTGAATGTGATATCTCTTGAACCTTTAAAAATTTTTATAATTGAGAACCATGCGTCTTCATTGTTGAACAGATTAAAATTAAGTTGAATAGTTATTCAGCAGTGGGAGCCCGATAAAAGCTATTGACCACTATTTCCGATACTTCAGGAGCCGGAAACCGGAGTCAGGCATATCCCAAATGAGATTGTTTGTACATCAACTAACAATACTTGTTCCACTAACCGCTCAAAAACCAAACCTTGAATACTTGTACAATTGGACAGTTTTAAGGAAACACACTTAGATAAAACACTGCGATTTTACAACTTAGGAGAAAAACATAAATGGAACTTCGCAGTTCACGCATATTTACGTGCAAGAACATGTTATATTGTATGCGTTTGGAAAATACCATGAAATGAGATACATCGAAATAACAAAAAGTGCTAGCGACCTGAACGACTTGAACCGAGAATCATTTGATCACAAAGTACGTCCGTTTATCGACTGAGCCTCAGTAGCACTAGGCTTTTACTCTAATTGAATAGTATTTGTACATGAGAAAAAAATATTTATTCAAGTCTAAAATACATTCGAATCTAGTTAGAAATTGATTTTCAAAAAATGATTTCATAAAATTTGTCACATTTGGAGAAAAATACTAATTGTTTCATGTTTGTAGAAAGCAAACATGAAACAATTAGTATCCTCGAAAAGTTGAATAGTCATGAACTCTAAATTACATTTTTTCGATTAAAATCAATCACAGCGATTTTCATGAAGTTCATTGCACATGTGATATTCCTATGTATATATAGAATTTCAAGAATGTTTTTTTTCTTCAGCTCTCTGTATAGGGTAACGGCTCCCTATTTCATCTGAGCTCCTATTTCCATCTCATCCTTTCATCTTATAACTTTTAACATGAACCATATCTTTCAACGTGCCTGAACCAAACTGGGAAATGCTTTAAAAAGTTTTTTTTAAGTTTTTGTTACACTTCCCTATTAAAATGATTTTAAATCCTTAAGCGATAGTTTTTTACATTAGGAAATAAATTCGCTTTCCAATTAAGGAAACATTTTCGTCTCAAGTTTTACACTTCGTCATGTTTCTGAATATTTACTAATCGATTCGTCTCAAAACATGATCATTATTTCATATAATTACACCACTATTGAATGTTGGATGACTTCATAATTAGTAATGTTGACTTTTTATTTGTTTAAGGGACGGGTAGGGTCTAACACTTTTGAAAAATCATTTATTATTTTCTTTATATTTTCTTATAGTAAAACATTTCAAGAATTTTCTGTGAAATTTTCAAGCCTATTGGAATGAAACTCTGCCGGCAACTGAGCATCTTCCCCTATTACCCAGTAAATTCGAACATCGGACGCATCGTGCACGAAAGCTTTTGATTGCGTTTCGAGCTTACATAGTGTATCGGTAGAACAAAAGAGTGAAGATATACCAAAGCAGAGAGCGGATATTCAATACTCAGGTGATGAGATATATCGGGGTTGGATTTCCAACCTCAAACATAGGGCCAGAGTTTTTCTGGCCCTAAGAGGCGAATGACTTAAAGGTTAAAGCCTCCATGATCGAGACATGACACAGACAATGTTTAACACTCTTGCACACCCTATCGGGGAGACGTCGGCTCGAAAATGCCTTGTTTGATATTCCTTCGCTCTGTTTCTCTAGCGATACATAATGTAAACATAAAGTTTTTTTAGGTCGACGCGATTGATGCAAATGGTGCAGAATTGTCCAATGACGGGCCGATCGAAGCGCTACAATCGGCCCTATATCGTGCTCAATCGGTCCGATGATCGGGCCGATGCGGGTCGACAACATCCACCGGGTATTGACATTTATCTATATATATATATATATATATATATATATATCTATATATCTATATCTATATCTATATATATATATATATATATATATATATATATATATATATATATATATATATATATATATATATATATATATATATATATATATATATATATATATATATATATATAATGCAGAGATCATTCTTTGTAATCGCATCACGTAAGAACGGATGGACGGATTGAGATGATTTTTTTTGTTTGATCAGTTTTTACTCCCACCGGGTTCGTACATCAAAAAAATTAGGAAAACTTACCGGAAAAATGGGAAAAATTTATATTGTTGACTAGCTGAGTTACCCGGCGTTGCTCGGAAATGTTTCGGGAAGGTAAGGGCGCAAACAAATTCTCGAAATTATCCTGTCCAGTGAAACTCTGATTGTAGTGACACAACATAGACGGCAACCCGATTGCACAATATTCCATCTCAGATGTCACAATAATCATAATTTTTAGTGAGCTTACTACAGCTCTCCTCCATGATAACCCTCATCGGGGGATCAACGATTTTAGACCTCTTATATGCTCATATGTGATTTTTTTCCACAACGCTCAAAGCTGATCGAATTATCCAATGATTGATATTACATGAATCAAGAATTATTTTAGCTCAAAATCACTATTGATGTTGTGTGACGGCAGATCAGTTAACCACTTCTGAGTAGTGTAGAAAGTATCTATGCTCTTCAACAATTATCGATTCCCCCCTTTGCTACATGTTTCAAACTTGGTGGCGATTTGTTTAGTTGTTTCGTGCTTATGCTAAGACTTACAAACAATCGCGTTCATACACAAATAAAGATTATTTACCCTATGTTCTTCGAATTCCCCGGCAATTCATTTGAAATTATTTTAAGAATTTCGTGTTGGTTTCAAATTAACAATAGCAATACTATCTAGTATGACCTTCAAATTCTCTCCCCTCTATTGCTTTACAAAAAATAGGAGATAAAAATTGATTTTCAAACCCCCTTCTTCTAGTCTAAGCCCCTCTCCTTCTTGTTTGTCGACATAGAGAATAAATTGTACAATAAACATTGCTATAAATTCCAACCTTTTGTTCACTTGGCAATGAATATCTCCTGAAGAAAATTCGAAGAATATCCTTATGATCACCTTTAAATCGCAAAACCAAGTTCGTGATAGTTTTCTGAGTTTTTATGGAACAATGCAGATACATACAAACAATTTGTCGTCCAGCTTCTTTATTAGAGATACTTGTTACCCTTACTTACTTACTTCACGCTTATGAATATCCTTACGACCATCTATTAGTTGTAACAAATATTTGTGCCTGTCGGAACATGTCCATTTTCACAAATTCGAAACATTTCGTCTCGAATTCTCCCGTTAGCAAATACTTACTACATCCCCCTTTAAATATCCTTATAGCAACCTATGAATAGTATTGAAAACTTGAGCTTAGTACGGTCTTTTGAGTTTTACACCTCCCCCCCCCCTTGGATGGGACTTACTTTATCCACATCCCCTCCCTCTCCCCTTGAAAATGCTCTAAGGAAGTTCTAATAATATCTGTACGTAGCAAGAAGTATCGTATTTTGAAAAATTCTAACAACTCTACATTAAACTTTTTTTTAAGAGGCACTTATTATATCCACCCTAAAGACCCTATTCGAGTTTTCAAAAAAGTATGTGTATCGCTTCTATTTAAATCAGATAAATTTCGTCATTTGTCCACACCCCACATGTGAAGGACACTTGTTATACACTCTTCCCCCTCTCCGGAATTATGCCGGTACAAACACTACACTCCCTTTTTTAGAGGCATCTTACCTTTATAAACATATCTAAGTTGTGCAAAAAGTATCTATGGTCATAAAAAAGTATCGATTCTCGCCATATTAGATAAAATAGTTTTGGTGCTCTCCTATTAAGGACACTTGTTATGATTTCCTCTCTGAAAATTACTCTTATGTCCGTCTTTGAAGAGCAAGAAGTATCTGTGCGAAGTTTGGTAGCAATCGGTTCGGTAGTTTCGGAGTTTTGTCCTTATATACATTATACTCCCCATTTTAGAGACCCTTGCTACATCAACCCACTTATAATCATATCTTAGGTATACAAAATCTATGGTCTTCATAAAGTATCGATTCTCGTCAAATTGGAATTATTTTTTCTGAACCTAGGTCACTTGCTACGCTCCTTCTCCCATAAAAATACCCTTATGATCATCTCTGAAGAGCATGAAGAGCAAGTATCTGTGCCTTTTTGAATAGCAATCCTTTCAGTATCTTCGGAGTTTTGCCATTACAAACACTACCCCTTCCCCCCCCTTTTTACAGGCACTTGCTACATCCACCCCCATATAGAAATATCTAAGGTATGCATAATGTTTCTATGGTCTTCAAAAAGTATCGATTCTCAGCAAATTATATTTATTTTTTTCATAATCCCCCCATGTTAATGATACTTGCTACGTCCCCTTCCCTATAAAAATACGCTTATGACCTTTTCTGATGAGCAGTAAGTACATGTGCCAAGTTTAATAACAATCCGCTTAGTAGTTCCGGAGTTATGCCATTACAAACATTACACCCCCCTTCTTAAAGGCACTTGCTACATAAACCCCCCCATATAATCATATCTAATATATGCAAAATGTTTCTATGGTCTTAAAAAAGTATCGATTCTTGTCAAATTAGACAAATTTTTCATGAACCCCCCCCCCCCCCCCCCCCCCCGGTTAAGGACACTTACTACTCTCCCTCCCCTTGGTTTGGTGGCAATCCGTTCAGTAGTTTCGGAATTATGCCGTTTTAAACATTATACCCCCCTTTTTAAAGCCACTTGCTACATCCACCCCCCGTAAAGTCATAAATAATGTATGCAAAATCTTTCTATGGTCAAGTTATATGAATTTTTCCATGACCCCCCCTTGTTAATGACACTTGCTACGCTCCCTCCCATATAAATATACTCCCTAAACCATCTCTGAAAAGCAAGAAGTATCCGTGCCAAGTCTGGTGACAATCCGTTTAGTAGTCCCGAAGTTATCGCGTTACAAACATACAAACTTACATCCATTTTTATATATATAGATTTGTATGAACAATGGAATTTTCCGTTGAAAAAGTCGTCAATGATTGCTAGATCATTGATAAGTGTTTGGCGCATAACGAGTTGCATAAGTGTTGGGCCGTCGAAGAAAAGAATACTAGATCGCAGAAAAAATCGTTTGGCGCGCTACGAGTTATTCGTCATGTCGAGCCACGTGCTCAATTGGGTATCAAAATTATTGCTTATCAAATGACTCAATGACGGATGCATATGACTGTTCTAGTAAACTACTGTAGTCAGGAGAAAAACTTCTAATATCATTTACCAGTTGATGAATTGTGTTCAACGGAGTCAGATGAATAGTATTAGTCATTGCGGGCTCGAGTTAAAAAATTTAGAAAATTTTTGAATGAATCAATGAAAAGATTAGGCTGTAGAAGCACTAATGTAAAACTAAGAGATTTTTCTGCATTTTGCTTTCTAATGATATAGATTAGACTAAACGCACACAATAAGTGGCAATTAGATATCAATGAATAGCTTTCTTAGGCGGAGGGCCCCTAAATATCAATGATTAGTTGATAATCGATTATAGTTCAAGAAGATTACTATAATGGATTGAGATTTATATTTATATTTCATATTTCATATTATGTGAAGAATGTTCAAATTGGTAATATCAATATCAAGTTAAAATTCAAGCGTCGTTTCTCCAAGCAAACATGAAAAATATCCACTTTATTAGAGCTCTGAAGTAAGCATGGCAAATTTTAGCAACTTGAACGTACAGAATAAGTACTGAGAAAACTTTCTCGCTGCTTAACAGCTGTACAAGAAACTGCTTCAAAGTATGTTCTGTTGCTTCGGGTGAACATTCAAATGTGAGTAATTCCATAAAAACGGACTGTTCAGAATACTTTGTCTGCTCCATAAGAGAAATAATTTTTTACGAAATTTTGACTACTTGGGCTAAATACAAATTGTAAATATATCCTACTCCAGCGAATGAACAACTCTAGAAAAACTCTTCAACATATTGATAAGTTTATCAATACATTTATCGATTACCGGAAGCAAGAATCACATCTGGAAGAAAAACGTCTATTATGCCAAAACCGTTAGAGAGGGATTTCTGTTCATTGCATTGACTGGGACGTAATGACAATCTGTGCATTTGCTTAATTTAGGCTTAACAGAAGTATTTCACATCTTCGCAATAATTTTTGAAGATATTTCTATTTTGGTTACAGCGAATGTGTTTCGAATTCTGTTGATTGTAGGTTAAGTAATCAGAAAAATAATGGAGAGAAATGTTAACCACTTATTAGTTAACCACACAATTCTGCTGCTCGGAAACATAAATTCGAACAAATAATTTTTGGGCGAAACGAAGTTCGACGGGTCAGCTAGTATTTCAATAAAACTGTTTCGGCTTCAAATATGAAGTGTGTGTTGAATACTAAGGAAAAACCATAATGGCAAATCTAATAGCATTGGTTTCATTCCGATATATGTCAACATAACGCTGTTAAGTGTGTGTGCGTGTATTTCAATTGGCTGTGCATCTGATATCTTTATATTTATAAAAGAGCCAATCCAGATCATCATCACAGTTAAATTTTAAATCTAAAACGAAAGGAAACAAAAACGACCCGATAAATTTCAAAAGTCGAATTTTTTCCAAAGTAGTTCTAAAACTACCGTGTGTTGTCTCACATTTGGTTTTAGGCCCTTTTAGGAAGAATTCTGATATTTTAAACCTGAGAGTGTAATAGTGCAATATTTTCATTTGGTTGCTATCGCAATTGAGATGGAATTAGGAACAGAGTAGTGAATATAATACGAGTGATTCTAGCTGTTTTTGGAATATTAGTTTAATTTCCAAGAAATGTGAATCAGTTCTCCATGTGGAGCAAACAAAACAAGTAAGGCTACTTTTAACCAAAATCCCTAGATGACCAGTGTAAAGGATATTCGAAGCTTGACCTATTTTAGAAATTTTTAATTTATTTCGCCTTTCAAATGAGTTATTACAAAACCATTCCGCACTCTCTCATTATTCTATTTTCGCAGAAGGTGATAGCGATAGAGGCGATTTCTGGACACTACCGATAATGTTTTTACCAAATCAGTCATTCGTCTTGATATTGTAGTATTTTCAGAGATATTCTCACTTTGGTGAATAGTTCAAGACTTGGACTAGGCTTCTGACTTAAACATAATTGGACTGCGACTATCCAAGTATCCTGACTCCAACAGCAGATAAATAAATCTTGGACGACACAATACACTATCTTGACCCACAATCCACAACGACCTCTTCCATTATTGCATGTCATCTCCATTACAGAACATCACGAGCCAAACGTGCTAGTTGTCTTCAAACGTACTCACCATGATATGATGAAAACAGTCACGCTTGCGATGCCCACAAAAGAAATATAATTTCGATTCTATTTCCCTCGCTTTTATGCTCATTTCTACTTTCATTATCATAAAAATCGATTCGGATAGCTTCTTACCCCACTCCGTTCATCACGCTAATGTTCTTCTCCGACAGTTCACATCTCGAGTACTCGCAGCACAACAAAAGACATCCCTCTACAATCTCCTCGAACACAGTATGCTTGATTATTCAATAGGGCCCATGCACTCTTCCTTTTGCGTTTAGTGTTTGAAAATTTATTCATCTCATTTTTCCCCGTCTGTCCGTTCGTTTGTTCCTCATGCTCTCGGGCTGGAGCTGGGGTATCAATATGAATCTTGATAGTGGTGTTCCCCCTAATATTGATGGATGCTTTTGCCCATGAATAAGCGGATGATGGGTAAAGAAGTTGAAACAGCCATAGCCAACAATGGAAATCGTTCTTTTTCAAGTACCTTTCAGAGATCTTTAGAAATTGAAACCGGCCTTAAGCGTCTGCGTACAAGGAAACTAATGATCCAAAGTTCTCCAGTTACGACCAGGTCTGGTGATGGTGTGAGTGTGGTTTCATGAAAAAAACATCTGCATAAATAATCCAAAGTGTCGAATCGAAGTGTGGTTTTACCTTTGGTACCGACCTTCTTGCCATACCGCTTCTGGAACAAAAAAAAACAGCAAGTTGAAGCCAAGAAGATCACGGCCTGGCCGGGAAGAAACCGTTTTGTTTTGTTATTTTTTCTCTCTTCTCCTTTGATGGACCTGGGTCTCGGTTCATCGCTTTGGTACGGGTGTATAATGAAATCCTATTCCTTAACACCCGAAAAACGTTCCAGAACGTCCAGCGAAACAGCAACGTCGAATATACATCAGATGCCCGGAAAGCGTGCGTGTAAGCATGGAGAAGAAAAAGCGTAAAAAATACGATGATGACTACAATGATGAGGATGGAGTTTCCAAGATGATGGTGTATTGAAATGAGATAAATACTACAGACCATTTTTTCCACTCTCTTCTCGATACCGGTATGTTTTTGTTCACGTCTTTTTGTTTCTTTGCAACAATTTTTCTACAAATCAAAAGCAAATCTAGCAGTATTCTGCAAACCAGAGCATAGCCATTTTTGGTTGATCGTGTGTACTTAGAGTATTTATCGTAAAGTTCAACTCTGTTCAAATAAACCAAAATGCATGCACTAATTACCGCATCGGCACATTATGACAGTTTATACATGCTCACATGTGCTCAAGTCGCTCCCAAGATGTTACTTAAATGTCCTTTTGGCCAATTACAAGAGAATGTAGAATAAAATGGTAAATGTTCAAAAGCTTGAACTGATATTATGATAAAGATAGCAATACAGTATAGCAGCAGTTTGAAGAAAAAAATAACTTTAATCCTGGACCTAACCCTAGTGTTAGCTTACTCGAATACCGATGACCCGTTTCATATATAGAGCAAATCGTGTTCGGCCACCTCCGCCTCAATGCAATGTTTACAAGCGTTACAACGAAACTTTCGATCTCTTACAGAAAGTAAGCGATCGACGCGAATTTAGTTTATATTTTTTAGTTTCATACATATCAATAACATTTTTGGATCTTACCAATGATACTCCAGCTGGCGTCCAATGTCTTATTTCTTACCAATCCTACTCAAACTTGTAATCTTCGTAATCAGCTTATCATAAGTAATAAAAATACTCAAACCCAAGCTGATATTTTAATTTGTAGGACATATTGTGTAGAATATCCAGATATGAAATACTTTTATGAAAAGGTAAAAAACATGTTTGAACTCACTCACACTTCATATGCATATAATAAGGAATGTAATAAAAGGATGAAAAAAAAAACAATTCACACCCTCTCTCTAGGATTTGGATGATGCACTAAAGGGGGCGTACCCCCACTTGGCAGATGGTGGTAAAAGTCAATTTACACTTCATACAAGGTAAAGAAATTTGATACAATCATACCATACCGATATCGATCGTTCGCTTATAAATGTAAAAATGAGAATTGTTTTGGAGAATTGGAGTGAATATGAATAATATTGCTTAAAATCGACAATAGGTCATTAGGTGGTTTCAAACATTATTATGCCTGGAATTGGTCACCAATTTGGATTAATTTGATGTAGTTGGGGTGAATAGTAATATATCGCACTGTCCTGAGCTGGTGAATTTAATTCGAAAAGAAGGACCGTTTTACCTTTTTTTATGAATATAAAAAAAAGGGATAGAATTTGCTCAAACTTTAGAAATTTTTTCCAAGGCCCGGATAGCCGAGTGTCATATACCAATCGATTCAGCTCGACGAACTGAACAAATGTCCGTGCGTGTGTGTATGTGTGTTGTCAACTAAGAGGTCGAGATCTCAGAGATGGCTGGACTGATTTTGATCAAACTAGTCGCAAATAAAAGGTCTCCCCGTCATCCAGAACGCTATTGAATGGTTTTGAGATCGGATGTTTACTTTTTAAGTTATACGAAGTTTTATGTCAAAATTTTCAGTTTTTTACAGTATCTGTCACAATTGACCTTGAAAACAGAATATGTTTTCAGACTTAGATTCCGCACGGTAATACCTATCCAACAAGCCATAGATTGTCAAAAACCCTTCAATTTTTTTTTTCAAATATTTTTCTAAGTACCGAAAAGACTGTGTACAGTATCCTTTTTCATGACATTTTGCCTCGGACCGATTTTAGCACGGTTCATTTTTGGCAACATAATCGTTCGAATATGACATATGTAAACCAAATAATGGCAGCATTTTCCAGTTGAAAGCATTTCCATAATTATATTTATTTAAACTACTTACAGCAATAAATGCTGGAAGAATATAACAACCATATACCATTCGAATCAGTTCGTCGAGATCAGCAAATGCGTGTGTGACAAATAATTTCACTCAATTGTTTTCGGAGATGACTCAACCGTTTTCTACAAACTCAGATTCATATGGAAAGTCGTATGCACCCAAACATGGTTCCTGAATTATGTTTGGATCCGATTTCTGGTTCCGGAATTACAGAATATGTGAAACGAAATTGAAATAGTGTAACTCATTTTTCTCGTAGATGGCTGAACCGATCTAAACTTCAAATGAAAAGTTTTAAGATCCTGTAAAACATCTTGCTTTTCAGTCAGATCCAACTTCCGGTTTAAGGGATACAGGATGATTAGCATAAAAATGTCTATTTCACATAAATTAATCAGTTTTATCGGGTTTGCAGATTTGGATAGTCGATAACCAAATAAACTTATTTCAGTTTTAGTGGTATTCAGTTTTCGATTCGGATTTAATTTGCACTACGATTTCTCAAAGATTTTTATACTGATTTTCAAACATTTTGAAACAAATGTAAACTAAACAGCTACTCAGGTGAATTTATCTGACTTCGGCTACACCGATTTTGCGAATTCCGGTTCCAGTATCGAATCGTTTATCAAAGCTCAATCGTTTTCTAAAAGAAAAGCCAGATCTACAAAGACAAAATTAATTGATATTATTTAATTCTGACTTCCGGTTCTGGAATTACAGGATGATGAATTTTTTAAATTCAAACTGGTATAGAAAATGACAATCCCGAAAAGCTTAAAAGTTGGACTCAAAACTATTGCAATTTATTCGTCTTATGGCCATACGAATCGGTTTGGGTCATGCTGGTTCCTGAATACCGGCCCTGGAAGTACCTTAAATTATCGTAAACCCTAAGTGGAACTTACTCCGACATGTCATGGAATGTTCAATCGATTATCACACTTCTAGATTCAAATTCGATCCGATTTGCAGTTTCGATATTACAGAGTAATGAGTGAATAAAATCTCAAATTGCCGCCTAATTCGACGGTCATTAAAATAATGTCATGAGAACTGAAACACCGAAGAATATTCATACAAAAAACACATGCAGATTGATAAGAAAAATGTATCATCTCACTGCTAGGTGGATTAAGCACGTTTTTTATAAATAATAAGAATAAATTTTTTATAAATAATAAAAATTAATTGATATTGATACCGTTAAGGAATGTTTAAACCTTTCCGATTCAGTTCGGAGCTGGCACTGATGTTATGACACATTGCAATGATGACGAAACTGATTTGGACTCTTAAATCGAGGAAGGTTCGAATTTCTCCAACTTCGACTCAGATTCACTTCAGGAATGCACTGAAACCTCAATTTACGCGACTGGTTTTACGCGTTTTATTTGAAATAACGTGATTTTTTATTTAATTTACGTAATGATCGCATAAAAAAGTTTTTGCATGATGAATTAATTTTTTATTTATACGTATATAAAACAATCCAACATGCTTCAGTGAATTAATAAATATTATGATTAAACATTAGTATGTTAAACAAGAGTAACTAAAACACCTATTATTAATAACGAATCGTATGAACAACAAAGATGAAAGGTTAAAGGGTCAAAACACTTGTACTGTAAAATGTTGATGTAATACACAAAAATAAGATTAATAAACAGATATTTATGCAAAAAAAAATGCTTTAGTGAATTGAATGTTACTAAATGTACATTATCAAATTGTTTGGTTTTATAGAATCAAGTTAAGATCGGGGGTATGCAGGAATTCTCTGGAAAAACAAAATCAGTATACGAACGCGACACATACGACATACTGTGATAATGTCTTTGGAAGTTCTTGTCCATCCAAAACCTTCTTGGAATATAGGCCTCAAGGTCTACCAACGTAACCTATGACCTTAGTGAGTTTCGTTTTTATGGTCCATGGTCGTGGTATCACATTCAATTAATTGGATCATTGTGATGAGTTATGTCGTAGTGCTTGTTCTTCCAAAAACTACTTGGAGTATAGGCCTTAAGATCTACCAGCGTAACCAAGTGAACTATCAAGACCCTCATACACGGTTCATGTTCGTGATACCACATGTAAATTATTTGCTTATTGTGAATATTCTAGGTCATCCAAAAACTACCTGGAGTTCAGGCCTTAAGATCTACCAGCATAGCAAACTGCAATAACGAACTTATTGATCATGGTCTATACTCGTGATTCCACTTACAATTAAGAGGTTTATTGTAGATGCTCTATTCTTGGATGACTGTGATCGTTCCTGGATCAGATCAAAATAGACAAATAAGCAGTATGTAGCTCAATGACTATGGACAGCATTAAAAAGTTATTTACAAACTGCTGATTGCTCTTGAAAATCTTAAGACCTGTTTCCAATGAAGTTCTTGGACTACTGAGAATATACCTAGAACAGCTATAAATAGACAATTAAGCAATGTTTAGCTCTAGAGATATGAACAGTAAACAAAAAATAACAAAAAATAGATATCAGCCATTGTAGTTCTTGCCGTGGCACAGTGTAGTCTCTAAGGACAATATTCCAAGTGGTTCTAGGGTCTTACGGATCTCTTACGGATTTCCGTAGTCTCAAAATATACTCAGAGGGTAAATTGAGGGTCCAGTTTAGCACGGTTTATGTGAACCATTTCATACAATAACACCTAGTATTTTTACGATTATTAAAATACTCAATATATTTCTCAAAGGACCAGCAAACTGCTCATAGTCCTCAGCACATTGCAATGATTATGACAGAACGGATACTACCCACTGATATGGTTGTATGTATGTGTGCATAGATTGCAATGTGTAATAACTCAATATTTTGGCTAAGAAAGGGGAATGGAATCATGTCCTCTTTGTTATCTCTGGGAGCCGCAAACAGCGTGGACATCGTCCAAAGTCTGCACACCTAATAGTTTGATTGCATGTTAAATGTAGCTTTCTTTTGAATTGTGTTGTAGAATGCTTGGTACTTTCTCTGACATTCGTTACTTTCACTCAGTTCCTGATGCAAAAAAAAAATTTAAAAAATCTGTTTTAATCCACCTAGTGGTGTATGTTAATGATGCCTTTCTCATATCAATCATACTATCATATATAATACTGTGGTATTTTTCAAAATAGTTTTCTTCGATTCTTGAAAGAATAACCGAAATCGGTTTGTTTGACCATCTACTGATAAAAACTATCAATTGGAGAACATTTGAGGTCGATTTAGAAAACTTTTAACGGTTTTTCGCCATTTTCACTGATGATATAAAACTTTTAACACACTTTACCCTATATTTCCGTATCCGGAAGTCGGATCCGGATGAAATTCAGAAATTACGTATGGGACCACAGGACCTTTAATTTGAACCTAAGTTTGTGAAAATCGGTCGCGCCATCTATGAGAAAAGTTAGAACACATATTTTCATTTTTTTGCACATTTTACCCCATAATTCCGGAACCGGAAGACGAATCCAAATAATATTCAGGAATTTTGTATGGGACCACAAGACCTTTCATTTGAATCTAATTTTGTGAAAATCGGTTCAGCCATCTCCGAGAAAAGTTAGTGCAAAAAAACGTTACATACACACATACGCACACACACACACATATACGCACACACACATACGCACACACATACGCACACACATACGCACACACACACACATACGCACATACGCACATACTCACACACACACACAAACACACACACACACACACTTACACACACACACACACACACACACACACACACACACACACACACACACACACACACACACACACACACACACACACACACACACACACACACACACACACACACACACACATACATACACACACACACACACAGAGAGAGAGAGAGAGAGAGAGAGAGAGAGAGAGAGAGAGAGAGAGAGAGAGAGAGAGAGAGAGAGAGAGAGAGAGAGAGAGAGAGAGAGAGAGAGAGAGAGAGAGAGAGAGATTTTGCGTACTTGACGAACTGAGTCATCTGAGGGATCATCGGCCCTCCGGGCCTCGATTCAAAAATCGGTTTTCACAGTGATTGCATAACCTTTCTATATGAGAAAGGCAAAAGTAATCGACAAAGATGAAAACATTCAAAGCAGATTAGAAAAGATAGTGTTAGTAGACCAATCATTTCTATATCATTTCTAAATAATTAAAGTAATAATCGTATTGACTGCTTCAGACATAAAAGACTATATAAAAATTCAGCGCCAAAACCGAAGCGGATACAATGCGAAATTCTCCTAAGTTTTTTCAGCAGTTATTTTGAGTAATTATGAAGTAATTTAAAAAAAACAGAACTTCGCATATAACTAATTGGCTTGTCTCAGATGTCAATACATGAATAAACTTCATATTCGAAGAGGCGTTTGTAATAAAACATCGGACTTCACACATTCTGATTTTTATTACACTCTGCATAGCAAATAATTTGCACTCTGAAACGTTGACCAAATTCCAATATTATTATAAAAGCTTCTTTGCAAAAGGTTCTGGAATGAAACTGTACCGTTTGTTTGTAAAGCATTCATTCTTTTCAGTTTACACAGTCAGTAAGTGATTTTCTATAACAGTTTCCGAGTTACAACGATTTGAAGAAGGAGCATACAAACAATGTTTTTGCTTACTTTTAAATTGGTTTCATCATTCATGCAAAACAAATGGTTTGTCATACTTAAATCGTGTGCGAAGTTTCATCCAAATCGAAGCAAGTCGATCCTGATTTCACCACCCTTACTTCGGGTAATTTCTGGAATTGCTTAGGTTTCGCACATTTATAAGCAGGAGTTAATCTGCTAATATAATCAAAAGTTTCGAACATTTTCCCTCGATTTACGATCGTCATTTGAGTGAAATTCACACTGCTTATCGAGATTAGAAAGTGTAGTAATTTGAGGTGATTAACCACGAAACGAGATCCTCTATAATTGATTACAGAACAGTCTTATGAATTGATATTTATTTAACAAATGTTGTTTGTGGATGCAAATATTGCCATTTGCTGCTTAGTAGTAATTATTTGGACACCACTAGAATCAAACCGAAAAAATACACACTTATCACCTGCAATGTATTTATAGCACGCGAAGATTTTGAAACCAATTTATGTTGTATACTTATCAACGCAATTTGTTTTTCAATGTTCCTAGACCTTGTTCTCAATTTAAGAACGCCCATTTTCATGTCCCGGCTACATGATTCACTGATACATCAGGGAAATTCAGCTTCTAATCTGTCCGAATAATTAGCGCGGATAACTTTCTGCAAGATCTACGATATTGTTTACAGTCTAAAATTTACATAATCGTCCGCGAAACGGCTGATGTTGCACGCGCTAGTGCTATTTGGATGACCACCATCGTCACCATTTGTCATCTCACGAAACAAGTCGGTCTCGCCAACGTATAGCCGAACTGTCACATCGTACTCACTCACTTCTCGGATTGCTAGCGCGATTGCGGCGCAGAAGACAAAACGTCTAATCTTAACGACACGATTTACGCCATGTCCTATGCAGACGACGGTTTTGCAATGAAGTGAAAATTGAGTTACCAAGCATCTTCCTTGAAACGGTGCAGCTGTTTGGTCATAGCAGTTGTTGTAGGAGAAAAAAATTATCCGGATGAAAAATCACCCAGACTAAATTATGACTTCGGGTTGTCAGGGTAGTTTGTGGTTGAGTAATATAATACACACATGCGCGCATTGGGTTGGTCGAAGAGCGTATTCTAGATAGTGGTTAAGAAAAGTTTCTGTCATACATAACCTAATCGAAATTGTGAATCTCACTTCTTTTTTTTGCATCGCAATTTTGAAGCTATGGTAACATGTGCCAGTAATTGAATGATGAATTTAGAGATTAGTCTTATGTGTATTGTGTTTTAGTATAATTTTGATAGGGTATATAATCTCATAAAGTTTGTGCACGTTAGATTCGAACTAGGATCCAGTGCCTTGGAATCGGATATATTTTCGAATAAGTTAAGGTTATGAAAATATGTATTATTTCATTAAATACATTTACAAATTTTCAAATTATTCAGTAAACTAAGAGCATAAATATGGTTTGGCTTTTTTTCATAGAAAAATAGAAATGACAGACTTTTAATTCATCATTAATGATTTCAAACTATGTGATATTTCTTTTTGAGTCATTTGTTATGTACGTAAAATATGTGCGCAGCAAATTATAGCTATGGTTTAATAACCAAAACTGTAAAAATGTAACCAACACCCCTAATGAAATGGCATTGTGACATACGGTTTATTTATTTTTATTTATTTATTTAATTATTTGTCGTCAATCAAAAGTAGACCGTAAGGATAATTACAATAATCGTCTTAAATTAGTAAACTAATTAGTTTACTGACACGTCGTTCAAGGCAATTGGAGCCCTGAACAGGAACTGGAAGCAGGAAACCAGTTCGAAAACAAGATCACATTGGCTATGCGACAAATTGCTGGCAAACTTTCGATTAGTTCAAGGTCAACCAATTGACGAAATTCTTATAAAAGTACATGATTTGGCAGGCTATTTGTAGTGGTGGATGGAGGAGCAATTTTTTATAATTACACCTATGACGAACCAACAAGCTTTCGTCAATGAGTATCTGCAAACACGGATACTACCATATATCCAAAAGCACACTTGTTCAGTGTCGTTTCGAGCGACGTTGGCGTCTTGCCATTATTGCGAAGTGGCCCAGAAGTGCTATGTAGGAAACAACATCAACATTGTACCAAAGTACTGCAATCCTTCTCAGAGTTTCGTCCAATAGAAATACATTAAGTCATCGTAATGCGAAACATTTTGGAATCGACAGTCAAATAATAAGAAAGGAAAGGCTAAAAGTAGAAAGGGGCTTCCATGCAGGTGACTGAGAACACTGTGTGTAACCTAATGAGTTGAATCAAACGTAAGGCTACACAACAAAAAATGTTGAAAATTATAGGTAATTCAATCCACATATGACTCAATTCATAAGAACGTGATTGATGGAACGACTTAATTCTACAAGTTTCGTTCTTTGTTAGTTATTTAATTTTTTCATTATCAAAGATAATTCTCAAAAGATTAAACTCTTTGAGATACAACCTAAAATTAACTTCCCACAGTCATGTTATACCAGTATAAAAAATTTGAAGATTTCTATCAGCATGGCCTTGGCCTTCAAAGTTGCTTAGAGGAACAATGACGATGAAAACTTTTCAGGTGGTCCAGTTCGCTAGGATAGGCTATAAAATGAAATTTTATGTCTGGATTTTTATTGTATAAGAAGATTGTCATGCGCACGGCTGCGGGGCCTCTTTCTTACTTTGTGTGATGAGATAATTCGAGATGATAACAAACAAATTTGAACCAAACTTCCTAATAGCACACTTGCAAATAATTTGGTAGTCGGAATCGTGATTTCATCTTTTTGACTACTCCTGAGGATGCGCAGAAATCTCAACGTATTTTAGAGTAGTAGAGTAGTAAGTTCTAGAACACGACACGATTGAATAGCTTTTTATGAAGGGGTGGAAACCGTAATTGAGCGATGAATTCAATCGCATCAAATCTTATAAACCCAAACAATTTCAGCCAAAACAAATTGAATCTCTTACATTTCCGAAACAAATCCTAACAGTGATAAATTGCGAATGTGATTCAACTCAGACGACAGACACACTTTCTTTCTGTCTGGTCGTCAGTCGGTGGAAGTCCCGAGCACACAGGAAAAAACATTCTAATTTTAAGTAGAACACCATATAGTTGTGAACTCATTATAACTCAGCCAAATTGTACGACAAAATAAACTACTAAGCAAACAATTCGAATCATTAGGGTTTCTACCCATCACGCAAAGTAGAATATGGCTTGTCTCCGGTACGGTTTCGTTCGAGAGTAGTTACAACTATTTTTAACACACAGGATCTCGAATCCGCAACGGAAGAACACGCTGGGACAGCGGCGATCGGCAGCCCGAGAGATTTACAAATAAAATTTGTGTCGTCTATCTGTAATCTATTTTTGTGCAACCATCGCAACCGACAGCCATTAGCCAGTCAGCAGCCGGTCAACATCTCTGTTTCGCTATGCTCCACAGAGCACAAACAGTCGTCGTACGGTAACAAGATGACGAATAATAAATGGCTAAGCAAGCGCAAAATAATGCCATTACGTCTGGCACGGAGACATATTTAAAGTATTGGTCCGCCAAGTGACAGTGCCGAGGGTGGGTAAGGGTAAGGGTAAACCGTAGCGGCACGGAACGACAGACAAATTCGAACGCAAATCTCAACTACGACGAAGGACAACATTCGCAAGCAAACTCAAATTGTTGTGCCTCGTGAGAAGCGCAACAGCCGCGGACTTTCGCTAGGGAATCAATCTTGATATTTTCTATTATTAAATTACCTTATTATTAGATTAGTGAGTCGAATCGAGCCAAGTGGCAAAGTGTCTGTGTGTGTGTGTGTGTGTGAGAGAGAGAGAGTGCACGCTGCAATCGTTGCTACCCTTGCTTTGTTTATAGATGTCTGAGACAGCGCGGGACGTGCAGTTGTATATGCGAAAGTAGACCATTGAGGAAACATTACCCTAACTATATTAACGTCTGATTTTTCGGAAAACTCATTTCTACGAAATACATCTTTAACGAAACATTATCTTTCGATTGTGAAATTTTTTACTATGTATGTGAAACTTTTTAAATCATAACTTAAGACAATACATCGTTAAATATTCGAATACGGATTATTCAGGGAAAAAAATACTCCAAATCAACCTTGTGGTTTGGAAATACTTTTCTTGTGTCATTGACATAATCTGATTAAAACGTTTTTGTATAATAATTTCATTAAAATAATTTTTGACACGAATTTAGACTCATTTGTTGATACAAATTGATTCGGGTAGTTTACAAAAGCGTTTCAGTAACTTATTTGGCAACATCCTTCGAACCAAATGTATCATCAACAATACATTTGAACTTAATCATTGGTCACTTTCTCATTGCTTTCGTGATCAACATAAAAGAAAAATATTTGCATTGGTTAATCATCCTTCTTCTTGAGCAATTCCAGGAATGAGTAGATGAAAAAGTGACAAAATCAGAATCGACCTTCTCCGATTTGGATGAAACTTTGCACATGGCTTCAGTATGGTAAACCATCAGTTTTGAACCGATTGAGAGGTCAATCCGACTCACGACTGATTATTAAAAAGGGCGTATGTATTTTTGCATTTCACAAATATTGCCTTCTTCAAATCGTTGTAACTCCGTTAATTGTACAAAAACCGTGTAACCGTTAATTGTACAAAAATGGCGTTCAGGAAGAAGTTGTAGGGAATCAATAGGGCACTCTAAAAAAATACACACTGAAAAAAAAATTAATTTTTCTTCTCAATAATTTCAAAATGAACCAAAAAAATTAAATTAAAAAACCTGTTTTAATCCACCTAGTGGTGTAATGATGCCTTTCTCATATCAATCAAACTATCATATATAATACTGTGGTATTCTTCAAAATATTTTTCTTCGATTCTTAAAAGAATAATCGAAATTGATTTGTTTGACCGTCAACTGATAAAAAATGTCAATTGGAAAAGATTTGAGGTCGATTTAGAAAACTTTTTATGGTTTGTCGCTCTTTTCAGTGATGGTATAAAATTTTTAACACACTTTACCCTATATTTGCGGATCCGGGAGTCGGATCCTGATGAAATTCAGGAATGACGTATGGGACCACAGGACCTTTCATTTGAACCTAAGTTTGTGAAAATCGATCGCGCCATCTATGAGAAAAGTTAGAACACATATGTTCATTTTTTTGCACATTTTACCCCATAAAGTTAGTGCAATAAACGTTACATACACACATACGCACATACACACACACACACACACACACACACAAACACAAACACACACACACAGACATTTTGCGTACTCGACGAACTGAGTCGAATGGTATATGACAAACGTGGGTTTTCACAGTGATTGCATAACAATTCTATATGAGAAAGGCAAAAAAAAATTTTCTTGAAAGAATAACCGAAATCGGTTTGTTTAACCGTCTACTGATAAAAACCATCAAATTGGAAAAGATTTGAGGTCGATTTAGAAAATTTTTTAAGGTTTTTCCCCATTTTCAGTGATGGTGTACAATTTTTAACACACTTTACCCTATATTTCCGGATCCGGAAGTCGGATCCGCATGAAATTCAGGAATAACGTATGGGACCACAGGACCTTTCATTTGAACCTAAGTTTGTGAAAATCGGTCGCGCCATCTATGAGAAAAGTTAAAACACATTTTTTCTTTTTTTTTGCACATTTTACCCCATAACTCTCGAACCGGAAGTCGGATCCAAATAATATTCAGGAATTTTGTATGGGACCTCAAGACCTTTCATTTGAATCTAAGTTTGTGAAAATCGATTCAGCCATCTCTGAGAAAAGTTAGTGCACTTATTTTCACAATTTTTTGCACATATTACTCCATAACTCTCGAACCGGAAGTCGGATCCAAATAATATTCAGGAATTTTGTATGGAACCACAAGACCTTTCATTTGAATCTAAGTTTGTGAAAATCGGTTCAGCCATCTCCGAGAAAAGTTAGTGCAAAAAAACGTTACATACACACATACGCACATACACACACACACAGACATTTTGCGTACTCGACGAACTGAGTCGAATGGTATATGACACTCGGCCCTCCGGGCCTCGGTTCAAAAGTCGGTTTTCACAGTGATTGCATAACCTTTCTATATGAGAAAGGCAAAAAATCAGGGTTTCGATTTTTTTTATAATTTTTATTTTAAAGCTCTTATTAATACCTACAGATTGATGGCTATCCCATCCGTGCCTTTACAACTTCTTCCTGGACGCCATTTTTGTACGATAAACGGTTTCCGAATTACAACGAGACCCGTAAACTGTTTTAGCTGTAACTTTTTCATTTTTCAAAAGTCACGGATGGGATACCCATCAGTCTGTAGGTTTTAATAACAGCTTTAAAATAAAAATTATCAAAAAAAATTAAAACCATGCTTTTTTATTTAACTTTTTCGGATAATTACGCCCTTTTTAAAAATCAGTCGTGAGTCGGATTGACCTCTCCATCGGTTCAAAACTTATGGTTTGTCATACTGAAGCCATGTGCAAAGTTTCATCCAAATCGGAGAAGGTCGAGTCTGATGATCTGCTAAGCATTTCTGGAATTGCTCTCCTGATGACCGATAGTAGATCCATAGTTAGATTTACAATTGCTTTACGAAGATTTTTTTTATTTGAAGATATTGATTCGAAAGTGTGGCTCAAAATAGTCTTTTATCGCGCCATGCGTTTATTTTTTGTTCTATAATCAATCAGTCAATAAATTATGAATAATTGTTTCCACTTTTCAATGCTGTCTTTACGATAAATAATATAATAAAGTGTATTTATTGTAGCGACAAAAGTGGAAAAATGAACCTTCGGAGTTCAAATTAATTTGATCCGTTTTTTCGGGGTCAAAAATGTATTTATTTCAAAATAGAATTTTTTTAAAGGTTAATCAAAGTATCGTCCATCGCTTGTTACTACTTTTTCCCACCTCTCAGACAATTTTAGAATCCTTAAAAAATGTCTCGTCTTTTGATTTTTAAATCTGTTTCGATTTCTGCGAAAGAAGTAAATCGATGACCTTTCTGATCTATTTATTTATTTTATTTATTTCGTCAAGCAAATGTAGACTACATATAAATTGTTTACAATGTTATGACTGAAGCGTTTAATAAAGCCCAGCATGCTATTAGCTGTATTGATTATGGTATTGTAGTGTTCCACAAAAGTGAGCTTGGAGTCTAAGATTACGCCTAAATCTCTTACAATTTTACATTTTTCTACAAGTTGATTTCCTAGATGTATGTTTATAGGTATAGTTTCATTTTTCCTACTGAAAGTTATTGAGTTACATTTTTTTACATTGAGTTGGAGTAGACTTTTGCAGCACCAAATGTGGAATAGATTGATTTCGTTCTGGAATATTACAGCGTCGTTAATATTTTTAATTTCCATGAAGAGTTTCATGTCGTCTGCATATATAAGCACTTTCAGATTTTTGAGTATGAAGGAAATGTCGTTTATATGTAAAATGAAAAGGAGAGGCCCTAAGTGAGAACCCTGAGGTACGCCAGAAGTTACATTAATTGGTTCAGACAGAATGTTTTGGAAGCGGACTACCTGTACACGATTCGTTAAGTATGATTTGAGCCATTCCAGAAGAGTATGTTTTATGCCATATTTTTGTAGTTTGTGTAGAAGTAATGGTATGTCAATACGGTCGAAGGCTTTGCTAAAGTCAGTGTAAAGAGTTTCTACGTAGTTTCCGGCGTCCATTGCATTCAGAGTGAATGTCATAAATTCTAAGAGATTTGTTGTAGTTGAGCGGCCTTTAAAAAAGCCATGTTGTTTGTTTGTTATTACATTTTTAAGTTGATGAAAAAGTTTTTCATTTACAATTTTTTCAAATAATTTTGGAATGCATGAGATAATGGCTATTCCACGGTAGTTCCGAATGTTAGATTTTGCACCAGATTTAAATATTGGTACAAGAAAGGAAGATTTCCATGCTTTAGGAAAAGTACATTTATTAAGTGATAGGTTAAAAAGTAGTTGTAGTGGTAGTGTAAGTTCTTCAGCAAGATTTTTTAAAAATATTGGTGGTATACTGTCAGGTCCAGGCCCTTTTGAGGCGTCTAAGTTTTTCAGTGCTGTCGAAATGTCATGTTCTGATAGATAGTTTACAGAGATGGAGTTGGAAAATGCAGGTATGAAAGAGAAGTATTCACGGTCACGGTCAGTTTCTGAATAAGATGTATATACTTCTTGGAAAAAATTTGCAAAGTGATTGCAGATTTCTGTAGTATTTTTCCCTACATGTTCATCGAGGTGCATTTGAGATGGAAAATTGTTGCTTTTTAGTTTAGTTTTTGTGTAGTTAAAAAAGTTCTTAGGGCAAGTCTTTATTTCGTTTTCAATTTTGCGGTTATATTCTTCATGTGCTGTGTTAATGGCTATTTTAAGTTGATTGCATAGATTTAAGTAATTTTGAAGATGAGCGTCACTTTTTTCTTGTTTGTAAGTTTTGTGTGCTTTTTGTTTCCTATTTTTCAAATGTTTTAGTTGTGAATTGAACCATACAGGTAATTTGCTGTTATGATTTTTTCTTCTTCTTTTCATAGGCAAAGTTTCGGCTAATATTTTGTTTATAATGTGATAAAATTTGTTTACTTCGACGTCGACATTTCCTTCTGTACTCAGTATGTTCCGCCAATTTATTATACTTAGTCTACACTTGACTACTTCAAAGTCAATTTTATTGTATTCCGGCACTTCCTCATATTCCAAGTCGTAGGGAAGGGATGCATTGTGTGTAAATAATGAATATTTAATTGCGGTGTGAAATGCTTCATTTTTCCAAAATGGCAGGTTTGATGCATTCACACAAAAGTCTTCTGTGCCATTTGTGAAAAGAAGGTCTAAATATGCGTTTTGTTGATTTTTTACGGAGTTTACTTGATGTAGGCCAAAATTAGAAATTTTGTCGAAAAAGTAGTGCAATGTTTCGTTTTCTCCTACGACTGGAAGTAAGATTGATTCATTTTCAATGTCAGAAATGAAGTCCGCATTACGTTGATTGAAGTCGCCAAAAATATGAAGCTTTACTTCAGGTTCCATATTCGAAATAATTGTGTCTAAAGATTGAAAGAATAATTCAAAAGAGAATTTGTTCGCATTTTCGGGTGGGAAGTAGACAGAGCAGTAAATATGTTCTTCTCCCAATATTGAGACTTTGGCCCATACATGCTCAAATTCTTTATATTTAGGAGTAATAATTTCTTCAGAAGTAAAGCAAGAGTTAATGGCTATAAGGACTCCACCTCCAGATTTTTTCTGACAGAGAGATAAATTTCGGTCGTGCCGAAATACGTTAAAATTATTTCCAAATACTTCTTCGCTTCTTACACTTTCATCACAGCTGCTTTCAGTTCCAAGGATTACGTCGAAAGAGGAGGTTATTAAATTTTGGTGAATTTCTTTCATTTTGGCCGGGCTTTTCATGCGGTTGAAATTTTGGCAATAGACCAAAATTTCAGTCACATTTTGTCTGTGAAGCGAAGAAGTTTTTGAGAATTCTGGAATACTTACATTACTAATTCCTGTTTCTATTCCTTCGTCAAAGGGCGTCGTTATTTCCGAAAATTCGGCCTTGTTAAATTGTGTTCGGCTTCCCGGATTAGTTGGAGTCGGCGGGTACGTTCACTTGTCAAAAATTTCCCATAAGAGTCCAGGTCGGCCAGCGCTTCCTTAGGTTTCATTCCATATTCCTGATGCACTTCGATGAAGATTCGTAGGAGGTGGTCAGGTGTTGTTGGAAGGCCTTCTGATGCTAATAGCATTTTTATACTAGTTGGTGTCATACCCTCGATGCATACTGTAGGTTGTTGATTTTTCATGTATGACAAATACAGACGGACGACGTGCATTATTTTCGGGTCACGAAGCCTTGCTTTTAAGAAGCGTTCGTCGCCATTTGCAGATTGTGAAGTAAGACGTACAATTGGAGGACGCATTGGATCAATTTCGAATTGGCTGTCTGTATTCATGTCCTGTGATATTGCAGACGTATTTATGTTCTGTGATATTGAAGATGTGTTCATATAGTTAGTGGATGGTGCAGCTTCGATGTCATTACTTCCTAAGACCGGAGTAGTGTTGTTTTGAATACTTCTTGTTCCTTTGTAAGGGTTGATTGTTTCACCTTTTTGAAAATTTATGAATTTTGAGGCAATATCTGCACCTGGATTCCCGGAGAATTGAACCCGTGCAGCTGCTAGTAAGTCTTTGTCCAAGGGTAAGGTATATTGTAATGACACATTATTGTTATTGTTGTGGCAGGTATTGTTACTATTAGTGTTCAAGTTGCTGTTGTAGTGCACATTATTGTCGTTGTTGTTGTTGATCGTGGTGCGTCCGTCGGAACAACCAGTAATCAGAAGGAGCAATGTCAGGAGAATACGGCGGGTGCAGCAAAATGTCCGACTTAAGCGTTTCCTAATATTTTTTTCACGACTTTTGCGGCATGAGGCCGAGCGTTGTCATGCAGGAGAATAGTTTAGTTTAGTTTTCTTTCTTAACGAGAACTTCAGCCGGTGGCTGGTTCGTCTCTGGCCGCAGCAGAATAACTTTGCTCATGTATTTGCTTGTATTCCGGCCGTTCTTCTCGTAATGCACAGTCCGAACGCATTAATTGCAGCCTATAACGATCGCCCGTTCTAGTATCGCCTGGATGTAGCAGCTCATAGTACACAACACCCTTTTGGTCCCACCTGATAAACAACATGACCTTGGAACCATGAATATTCGGCTGAGGTGTTGAAGTTGAGGTCGATGGCAACAATTGACCGGGTATAGCGTAGTATCTTTTCTTCCATTTTTGATTCCCATAGATTTTAATCATACAGAATCTGTCACTTCCAATGATTCTTCAAGTTCCGCTTGGTTCCAACTGTTTGTCTTAGGAATTTTTTGGTTGTAAAGAGCGAGGCCTGTATTTAACGCTCAAATCTCCATTCTTGAAACGTCGAAACCATTCCCCACATAATTTATCAGTTGAAATATTATCACCATAAACATCCACAAGCATTTGATGCGGTTTCAGATCAACTTTTCTTCTAATTACAAAAAAAAACTAAAACTTTCCACAAATGCTGCTTAGTTAACACAAAATGGCTCATAATTAACATTGTCAAAGATCAATTTTATTTAAACTCGAAGCAATATGAGCAAAGCAAAGCCTTGGTAATACATTCCTGTAGTGGAATTTTACCTTCTGTTTCAACAGACTTCGCAGCCGGCTGAGAGTGTACAGAACCATTGCATGGCTGGAGCAACGATTCTACTGACACTACGAATCCTTCCAGGTCGGGGCTCGAACATACGACAACTGGTTTGTAAGACCAGAGCCCTATGTATTGAACCGCCAACCCGGGACGAAACAATATGAACTGAATATTAATGACGGATGTCTAACCTCTTAAAACTGTCGAGATCAGCTGTTACTGTTCAATACTCATAACAGCCAGAGCAATCTTTTGAAAACGAACCGAACTAATCTATACTCCCAATAACATTAGCTACTCCCAAACTTGGTGTAATGTGCATTTTCACTCATATTGAGTTAAAATTAATATGTAAAATATATGTTACAACAAAGAAAAACTTTTGGAAAATGCCTTAAGTAATAAATATGTATTTAAATAAAAAAATACACTGATAGGAACAGACTATTACATTGATATAAACAATATTTAACATTTGTTCATTAATGAGCTGGAAGATTCAAACGTGAAAAATTTTAACTATTGATTCGGCATTTGCTTTGATTGACAGAATACATAATCGATTCATAAACCAGAAGCCAATAGTGGAATGATACATTTTCATAGATGTATTAAATCACTAAAAAACTTTGCCTTGTGATGAAATTAAAGACATTGACTTCTGCATTACTCCACAACAAAGAAAGTGATAGCTTACAATGGGAATAGCAAATGTATCAATGTAAATATTTTTCGATGCATCAAATCTAAATATTAGTTAAAAACAGAACTGGATTAAATAGTACATAAAAATTAAACCGTTCTATCCATTTATAAGAACATGATTTGAGTATCAAAAAGATTTGATTCCAGCTCGGATTAATTCTTGGATGTTCGTAAACAATCGGTGTGGGTAGTTCTCAGAATACGACAATAATGTATCTAAATTTGTAGACATAAATAGAATCCAAATAGATTCGAGTAAATTTTTGCATCTGGATTCAAGTAAAAACTAATACATTTTTCGAAAAAGATATAGTAATCAGAAATGGAAAGGAAGTGTAATTTTGCACATATCAAGAATTAAAACAATAATTGGCCCTTTCGAGACTTAGATCTGACTCCTACTGCTTCGATTAGTTCATCCTATAGCTAAATTTGAATAGAAATGATGTGCTGATACACACAAACTCGAAATAGTTTGTGATGTTATTAACAATATGTATACAAATTTCAGCTTACTTTATAATTTATTTATTATAGTTAAATTAATAATTTATTTATTAAAGTTAAAAAATAAGAGGAATATGTTTTGTTAAATTCAAATCGTTGTGACTTTATTAGAATTATATTAGGATTAGAATTCTATGTAAAAGTGATGCTACGACGAAGGAAAACTTATGTAAATTGCCTTAAGAAATAAACGTATTTATGGAAAAAAAGTAATAAAACAAATCTGTATAAAATGTTCAAAACGACGAATGTAACATTGAGAGATTCTCTTTGTTTACTTTCTCTTTTGATTATTACGGCACTCTTAGCAATCCTTCTCTCCAATCATTTACCGAAAATAATAACTAAAGCTATCATCTTTTAATCTGCTCTGGAGAAATTACCGAAAAAAGCAGGAATATTTCGCAATAAGCGAAAGAGAAAGTAAACAAAGAGAATCTCTCATTGTTACATACGTCGTTTTGAACATTTTATACCGAAATAATCTCTTATCGAGATCGAACGAAGTAACGCATTTGCTTCAACTTTTGTTCGCTAGAACGAACGCAGCAGAAGTATCAGTACAAACTATGAATTTAATTTCGAATTCAGTTCATTTCTCTCCCGCAACGCATAGATCCGTTGCTGCTATCCATAATTTCACTATTCAGCATCCAACAGCAAACCATTTTCTCCACTTCCTTCATCTGCTAACAGCCGCAGTTTGCAGTTCGCTATGCTTCGTGCTTCCATGGGGAGCGCAACGGAGACAGCAAGTTCAATGTTTATGTTTTACTACCCGTGCTCGGGTAGCGACATGGTGAGCGAAAAGAACAGCACAACTCGATGGCCGTTTATTATTTATACGACTTCCTCGTAGGAGAATAATATTGAAAAAGTGTTGTGTTTATACCGGGAAATGAGCATGATCTTCATCTAGGCTTCTTACTTCTCGGTGTTCGTAAAACCCCGAACGGGTCCTCCTGACCGATGTAGGCAGTTTGGAGCGATACGGAAAATTATTATGCCGAGAGAAAACAAAAGAAAAACAGAGAGTTGAACGAGCGAGAAAGTTACTGGTTTGAGATAGAACGCTCGATGATTGGTCGTTGCTAAGCAGCTTCACTCTCGATGTGCTCTTAACATGTGGGTAGAGCGGTGAGCGAAGCTTTCCGAGCTTAGTGCTCTCAGTAAACGAATCGGCCCGAACAGTTTCGGCTGAACTGTTGATGCGTTGCGGTGTGTTTTTACGTTGGTCCGCAATTGTATGATTTTCGAACTTTAGTGCATTTGCTTTTGGTTTTTTATCAACCTGTATAAATCTTCGGTTTATGATTGATATCGTGCTGTGTAAAAAAGAACAGAACTGATTAGCTCATGTTGTGTATGTGCATTGCATTATTGAAAGATTTCCTTAACTCAAGAAACGTTAGCATAACAGAGGAAAATTATTTTATTTTTCCGACGCAAGGATTACGTCACGGTTGGGAAACGATTTCCAGCGAGGGATTTATATGAAAAAGTAGTGAAAAAGTGTGCTCCACTTGGAAAGTAATAAAGTTCATTCCGGAAAACGGAAAGTAGCATACGCGGAAATTTATGTGGAAATTGATTAACATACACACAGTAATTGAATGAATCAGTGAGTGTTTAACATATGTGGATTAGCTATTACTGTAGAGAAAAAATTCTCCCAGTGTTGTTTAGATGTGTGCACGATTCTACATATGTGGGAATGTAATATGGAAGAATAAGCATCCCAATTCTCTTTAGTAACTTGCCCAAAGTTTGTCAGCAAAAACAAAACACACGAAACATGTCGTAAATTACATCACTAGAAAACCATCACTTTTCCTCCAGTGATACCGGCATTATCGATTATTTCTTTCGTGATCGGAGAGAATAAGAACAAGCATCCGATCGATCGAGCGTGCCATAATTGATGATTTGACAGTTCGCAGCTTCAAGGCAACGAGCAACACAAAGTTTCGGACGTCCGGAGGTTTGCCTCGCGGGGACTATTATTTATCGGACTTCTGAACTCTCGCCAACACTGGAGAGACAAAAGCGAAATCTGCCAAAAACAAAAGCCCAGCCTCCACGGGCACGGGGTGAAACGACCGAGACGATCGAAACGATCAGACCGAGTAGGTCTTCAACGCGAAGGCCCCGGGAGGTGTAGCAAAGAAGAACCGATTCTTACCTTGACTGGTAGTCGGGACCCAGGCCGGTCGTTTCGGTGCTTGAGGAGCCCAGCCAAACGTGCAAGACTACGAGAGAAACAAAGACGAAGGAGGCATACGCAGATCCCGAGACGCTCGAGGTAGCTCCAGACATGGCGCCGAAATCGAGAAGAAAGAAGGCAAATGGTAAATAATAAATTAGAAAAATATATATTTTTCTCCTGATTTTCTGTCCCTCCTGCTTCCATGGAGCCCGGTTGGTTTACTGGTCCGTATTTCGTAAGGCTCCGTGGTTTTCGGTCGTCAAAGAAAAGGCTGCCGGAGACTTCATATTTTTATGTGATACTATTTTTTACGATATTCGTAAGAATAGTGGGATGCGGTTCCTGTTTTTTACGTATGTTGTGAAACTGTAGATTTCCAGTCGCGGATCGTTTTTGCCGGGCTGAAATTTAATGATATGGGACAAGGGTGAATTGATTGAAATCCTTAGTTCCGGAGCAACGCCTTCAGCTAAAAGGTGTTAATCTTTGTTGCCAGACTCGGCTCAATGAATCGCTCACAGAATCGCTGAAGTTTCCTTCGTGATGTTGTGTTTCATGGTGTATTGTATTTAAAGAAATGATAGTATTTTTCAGTGTTTATGATGTTGCATTTTGTTCAGTCGTTTCCTGAAATTAGCTTTCAATATTTATTGGAAGCTAATTCGAAATGTTATGCTACACAGAAAATTGAATATCAACTATGATGTAATTTTTATTATTATGTCGATAAATTTTACATCAACTTTCGTAATTTTTCAAAATTGGAGCAAAGTGCCGTGTTTTAGGATTGGAGAAGTTAGAAATTCGAATTTATTTAAAAAGTTACTAGAAATATTAAAAACATTCGATATTATTATTCTGAAAAGTCGCAGAAAATCTTAAATCTTATCACAAGTTGAGACATTTTATTCATTTTAGTTTTCAAAACCACCCAATTTTGTTTTGTTATTTTTCACGAAACATCATTTAGAAGGAAAAAATTACATTGAAGGACGTAAAACACATAGCGGTTCGATGTTCAACTCAAGCAATTTTCTACAAATTGCCATTCATAAGTCACAGAACCAATCTTCGTGCAAAAAATTTAGAGTGTAAATTATTTGTACACACAATGATTTGAGAGATATTTACATGCATGGTTTCAAGCAAACATTTTGGGTATCCTATATAGTTAAAAAAAATAAAAGCACACGGAATCTGAAAAGTCCCATGATTATTGCGCACAAATTACGTGTGATCGGTTCGACTGATAGTGAAAAAACAGATGTATATTTTCCATTTATTTGTCAGGTAGATAATTATCTTAATGCCTCAGTCGATAAATGGACATACTTTGTGATTAAGAAAATCTCAGTTCAGTTCCATTCGCTACCAATATTTCATTGTTCGAATTTGAATCCATGTAGTCTAGAAATTAGTTCCAAAATTCAGCTGGATTATGTTTGGAACTCAGATCCAAATTTTCTCCGAGTCTAGGTCCAGAATTCAGAACCAGAACACAGGTCCAGAATTCAAGTCTGGGATCTGGACTTACCGTATTGCGGGTCAAATTTCAGATCCTATAATATGGTAAGACCAAATCCAGTTAAAGAATTTTAATCTCGATCTAAAAGCAAAGCCTTGGTATTACATTCCTGTAGTGGAGGAATTTGACCTTCTTTTTCAACAGACTTCGCAGCCAATTCAGAGTGTACAGAACCATTGCATGGTTGGTGCTACGATTCTACTGACACTACGAATCCTTCCAGGTCGGGGCTCGAACATACGACAACTGGTTTGTAAGACCAGTGCTCTATGCATTGAACCGTCAACCCGGGACGACTTCTGAACTCTCGATCTAAACTTGAACCAGTAATATTATAAGTTAAGGTCCAACTGCTCTTTCGCTTTCGAGGCAAATGCATTCAACAGTGTTTTATAGAGAAGAACTCGAACCATTTGTTTGTCTGTTTGTATTCACGGCATCTGGTTATGTCTCTGACATTATCCATCTGCAATTTTTATGTGTTGCTATAACAACGCAAAAATCTGATGCAAGTATACTAATATTCGTTTTCAAGTTCTAAACGGATATAGGAGTATTAAACGGATATAGGAGATCACACTCTATTGGTTTTCAAACCGAGATCAATGTTAGAGCTTAGCTGAATAAGGATATGGTTACCCTAGCTTTCAAGTAAATAATAAACTCCTAACTAATTTTGTTCATAAATAGGTGGTTAAAACCGAAAAGTGTCAAGATTGTAATAAATTTACCTCATTTCTTTATAATTAATGATCACGTATTTTAATGAAGTATTTACAGAAAAAACTCCAAAAATAAAAAAAAAAGATTAGAAAATTTGTTCAACATTGAAAAGGTTTGAAATTTGTGTCTTTTTTGCCCCACCTGTTTTTCGATCAATCTGTAAAACTGTTGCTGACATTTCAAACAATATTGATTTAGAACTACGTTATTGTGTTCTATGAAGATGTACAAGTTCAAAATATAGAAAATAAAACCGTACAAATAGTAGTCAGATTTTGAGTATATTATCAACTTAAAAACTTTGAACAGGTTTTCGTTATCATTACTTACAGTACTTATCAATATTTCTATGCATCGATTCAAGTTGACTAAACTATATATTTTTTTAGCTAACAAGTCGATCAAAAAGTCCTAGGTATCACATAGAAAACAACAATTTTTGTTCAAATTAGGTTTCATTCATTAATGCATTCGCCTTGGAGAGCGACAATCAGAAAATAGTCGTTGGGGGTAAAATCTGGCGAATATTGTGGATGCGGTAGCAAATAAAATTTCAATTCATGAAATTTGGCCATTTTAACGTTCGACTTGTTACACGGTACATTTGATCAATTGTGAGAATCGTATTTAATCAAAATACGAAATTTTTTTTTCACCATTGTTTCTAATTTGGCAAAAGTAACGATGACTGATACACTGATTTTGCAGAAGTAACGATAACTGATACACTGATGAATCGAACGCCATGAGATTTCGTGAGATAAATGTTTCTATTGAACTGAAAGCTAGAAGAATTTTTAATTAGTGGTGCCATCTGTCTGTCAGAGCAGGGAATTATTACTAGACGCGTTGGTGGTCAAAATTTCAATTATCAACAAGTCAAGTTTAATTCTCTCTGCTGTACAAGCCACTATCATAGCTTTTCCTTACAGAGAAGACAGTTTCGTATACACGAACTCATTTTGAATTTCGCATAGCGTAAACGCCTTTATCATAACCAGCATTACTACCCGTACTCGCATATCCGTCCCATATCGGAATTCGTCATTTTTAGTTAGCTTGATGGATGGGGGCTTAATAAACTTTCAGAAAATACAATAACGATTGTGAGTTTGTCCAGCAAAATGAGCAAAAAAATATAAACTCTGTCTATCAGACCAATTTAGTGCAAATTTCATTTATTCAAGAAATTGAAATGTTGGTGATGTATTATCAATATTTGATTTGATCTTATTTTTGACATGACGATTTTTCATATGGGACGAATTTGAAAGTATGGACAGATTGGTATTGAACAGAACCGAATCTTGTGCGTTTTTTAAGCGGCATAGAATCGGTTTGCGCCAAACTTGCGTACACACCAGGAAGTAAACTGTTTGCAGATTTATTTTGTGTACCGTTCGCCAAACGCAACCGGCAATTTTTATTGGAATTCTGCAGATCTTTTCGCATTAGACAAAAATGGTCAACGTTGGTGAATCGGTTCTTCTAAGAACTTTCAGTAATTCCCTAATAACTAATAAGAATTTCCTTAGTAGCAAATAAGGATAATTTAGCAATGAAACGTTCAACCATTAAGCAGTAAGTGATTGTAATAAAGGTTGTGTAGTCCTACATTTCAAACAGCCCCTGTACAGGCTTGTAGTTTTTGACGTTTAAATTCATTCTCCCTAACCCGGACGCAAATTAGCAAATTATGATTATTGTACGCTTCAAAAGTTATGTTTGCATATCTCGGTTAATAGTTATGTTATAGCTTTCAATATTAAATTAATACTGTGCATAGTTATTGTCGAGCTATGAAACCCAAACAGTAAAAGCATCGTAAATTGATGAAAGCAGAATGTTTAGTAGTACTTCCAGGATATATAACTAATCGAAATGTGGATGCATATTTTGTGTACTTTAGATTGCCTAGTTATGCTGTGTAATCAAAAAGGTAACTTATCAGTCAGTCAGTCAGTCAGTCAATTCGAACACTCTATTTCTAGTTTCGGGCTATGAGTCCACAAAACACCCAACCAATTTAGTTTTCCGGCTGTATCTATAACCAACAAAAAAAAACTCGATCTCTGGCAATGGAATTGTGATGGGGTACACCCGACGCCGCAGCAAGGCAAAGGTTCGTTAAACCCGTACCGTCGATTCGTCGTTAGCCGTTTGCTTATCAGAACACAGCACCGACGCGGCTGACAATAGCGAGCGATAAGATTTCACCGTTTGTTTCGGTTTCTCTCCCTTACTATTTCTACCACCGCTGGTTTTCGTTGTTATTTCGCGGAACAGTTTTTAGTTCGATTTTTATTTGCATTCACGATAATAGTTTGCTTCAGTATGACTATCAAATTAAAACTATTGCCAACACAATGGAAGTATCCTGCTGGAGATAGTCATGTCTAAAAATTAATCGATTCATAGTTCATCCAGCAAGAACCCGTTCTCACAAGTTGCGGGGAAAATACTGATCATAATTCTTCATGTAACTGTTTAGAAATTCAAAGCTATTCAAGATAGCATTACATTGTATAATGCTCGCAGTCACGAGAAGAACAACGTCCACGACATCAAAAACAGATTGTAGATTCAAAACCACTATCAACCTATAGAAATCGGATATCCAATGCCCGGAAAACTATACAAAAGCATAACGAATTCAAGAAACGAATCACAACGAAAACGAATCGTGAAGCAACGAAAGAGAGGCATAAAATTTTACGATTCTTCCCGTATTGTTAGCCATCAAACGTAAATCTGTCCGACTCGCCTTCGAACCCAACGGAGATCCTAGATGCAGGCTGAAGAAATAAAAAAAAACTTTACTTCTGGTTCTGGCTTTTTAACAGCGAACAAAAAAAGACAATCTTTGTGCTTTCGGTTGAGCTGGTCGTAATCGAAAACGCTCATGAAATTTAACACCCGGACACTGGCACACAGAAGAGACCATCACCGGGCGGACCGAATTCTATTCTACTCGTTGGTAATTTATGATACATTGTAATCCGCCTTCGAAACGATCGAAACCAAGAGCGAACATAAAGGACTCTGGAACTCATGTGGTGCATTCGTAGGGAACTAACGTGTGAAGGGCATTGGGAAAAATCCTTCTTTTCTACAGCAAAAAAAAACTTATGGAAACTGACAGCTCGGACGGTACGTTCGGCGAAGAAGGTAATTTTTAAATAAGCCATGCCCGATATAGAAAAGGGCACAGAAAGCCTGTTTGAAACAAATACCTTCGAACACCAAGCTGCATCAGCAGCAACAGTCGTTGGAATTGTTCGCTTTTGAGTTAACTTTTGTTTTCGCACAACGAAGCACTCCGCCAGCGAAGAAACGCCAAGCCAAAGCGTACGAAAGCGAGAATGGTTTTCTTCGGAATTTTCGATTGAAATGGGACACAGGTCCGGGCATGTAATGTAGACGGTTGAGAAAAACGAAAACGATCATTCGGAACTGTGAATGCATTCATTTGTTGCACAGTTCGAAACGATGCACTTGAAAAGGAGCGAGAATTTTCTGGCAAACATGTGCATTTCTGTGTGCAACCGAGAAATGCAGCTATTGAATTGCTGCGGACTGCCGAAGGATATTGGTTCGTTGTGTAGCAAAATTTGGTCATGATGTGAAGTGTTGATTTACTTTGGACCAATGTTAAGTTTTGTTCAGATCTTCAATTAGAAAAGAATAGACAAAATCGTTCTCTTATCGTATGGGTCACATCATACACTCAACACGCTCCAGCATATTTGAAATTCATCTTCTTCAGTTGGACTCTTATGGTTTCATTTGCAACGGAACCAATCGCATGTATTTTCATTAAACAAGAACTAACCCCAGAATACCATTTTAGGAACAATTGAACCAGCATTTGATTCAGCAAAGAGCAAAAACGTGCACAAATGGTGCAAATGGAAACGCTTAGAATTCCCACTAAGGCTACTGGCAATGAGTTCAAAGCACATTCCCAAGTAGTAGGAAGAATGCAGCAAACGGATACACACATATCTTGTATCGCACAGGCACAGGCTTCTCGGAAAAAACATTGTTTATGGAGAACTCATACGTGCCGTGGAGAACCGCCGAAAAACAAAAACGTTAATTAATTAAAATTATAAAATCCTACAGTCGACACCACTTTTCCCAGCTTTCCAATGCACAGAACGGCAGTCGAAAACCTCCAACCGGTTGTGACAAGAAAGAGGAAAGCGAATGAAGGGAATGATTTCCTGTTAAATTAAACATAGTTGACAGTCACACCAGCGTACTCTCAAGGGAGTCAAGGTCTCACCGTCTCAATGTGAGAGCATCGTTCGAAACAAATGTGTGCTAACGGCTTTATGGAATCTGAGTTGCTCAAACTCGAAGATTTGGACGTAACATTTAATCTTATTACAGTGGAAAGAGATTTGAGCTCGGGTTCGGTTTCATCTAAAGTTGCTTGTACCGATGAAAGAAATGTCGGATAATAAAGTGTGAAAGTGAGAATTAAAATACTGACCACTAAGGTTACGGGAACAACTAGCATACGATTAAAAAAAAGACTTGCCGCTCAAGCAAGTGAAACCTGTCAGCTGATTTAATATGCTTACCTGATACAAGTTTTCGGCGACAGAAGAAAGAACGAATGAACGTGCTCCGTGATGAGATGTTTCGGAGAGAAATATTCTTACAAAAAAAAACCTGTCAAGACAAGGTTTCACTAGAACAACATAAAAGTTAAAGCTAAGGAAAGTGATTATTATTCTTACTTTGTCGTAGCCTGTACTCGCGGGACTCAAAGATGCGACAGAATTGGAAAATGTGTCTCGTTTTTTCTATCTCAGTTCCTTTCGTGTCCGTTGAGTATGAGTATGCTTATGACAAGATTGTTGCTGTCGGATCGAAAAGAAAATCACGATAATTTTATCTTGAAAAGTGAAGACGAATTAATTATAAAATATAGTGCTTGTTCGTATCAAAACTGGAACTTTGAATATTGAATTCGATAGCTTATATCCTCCCAGTTTCAATTCACATTCTGAGCGTGTTTTGGGGGGACCAATACAACCACCGTAACTCCTTTGGAAATCTTATTTCTAGATCGAATCTAGATGCGTGGGTTTGTTTGGAAGGTACAAGCTTTAGAGTGGCTCTCAGCCAGGTTTCAGCGATCGTTCCGTAGTGAGTGAATCAACTAAATTAATCTGTTTGTTCCACCGGTAATGTTCGTCATGTTGGTGACTCATTATTTTTACATCCATCATCTGAAAAATGTACCCGAAATAGCTTCAACAGACAAAAATGATCACCGAATTGTTCTGACAAAGTTGTTTTTTTTCGTCATCCTCTCCTAGGCTGAATAACCACACATTGGACTTAACGCTACTCAGCAAATCCTGTGCAATCCTTGCGCCATTTTTCTTAGTCATTTTCATCTACTTTTTTAAATTCTTGGTCGTTATTGAAGTTCTTCCCTGTTTTCGGAGCTTGCCTTCAAAATCGACCAAAATTTTCATATTAAGCGATGCCACATCCAACTATAATAGAGGGGTAATTGGTCGCGAAATGTCAGTGAAGATCAGAGACTTCATTACAGTGCCTTTCGCTGTCAACTCTGGAGTCCCTCAAGGCAGTCACTTAGGTCCATTTTTATTTTTACTCTACCTCAATGATCTCAACTTCATATTGAAATGCCACAAACTATCCTTCGCAGACGACTTCAAGCTATTTTATTTAGTTAAATGTCAAGAAAACACTATATATTTGCAGTCACAGTTAGACTTATTCACAAACTGGTGTCAGGATAATAGAATATTTTTGAATGCCTCGAAGTGTTCCGTTTTGTCGTTTACTCGTAAACGCTCACTGATTACCTACGACTATAGCATCTCGCACAATATACTGAAACGTGAATCTTCCGTGAAGATTTGGGTATCATTCTTGATTCCAAGCTGGACTTCAAAAGTCACATCGATTTTATGATTTCGAAGGCCTCCAAGCTCTTGGGTTTCGGCTTTCGTGTTACCAAGAGCTTTACTAATGTATACTGTCTTGAGGCATTATATTGTGCTCTTATCCGTTCGACGCTAGAATATACAGCTGTTGTCAGGGCACCTCACTATCAAATCGACATTGCACGCATCGAAGCTATCCAGCGTAAATTTGTTAGATTCGCTCTGCGCAATTTACCTTGGAGGAATCCCACTAATCTTCCTAGCTACAAAGATCGTTGTAAGCTTATTGACCTGGATCTGCTATCTGTTCGTAGGAATGTCTCCAAAGCCGTTTTTGTTGCTGATTTATTACAATCACGTATCGATTGTCCCGAACTTCTGCAATTGATTAATCTGGACATTCATCGACGTAATCTACGCTCTCATCGTTTCTTGAGTTTACCCATTGCACGAACAAATTATGGTTACAATGAACCATTTTCCAGTATGTGCAGGACATTCAATAGCTGCTCCAATGTTTTCGACTTTCATCTATCTCGAAACATGATCAATCGATTGTTTCTTTGCCACTTTTCAGATTAACTTTGGATTAGGATTTGTCTGTAACTGTTTGTATTTTTGTTCAACCTAGTGATGGTTGAACAAAAATACAAAAAATTCTCCCATCACCGTTGGAAACTAATCAGATTCGCTCGATGATACTAACCATTTCGCTTCCCCTCTCATTTTCTTCGTCTTCTTTAATTCTATTGGAAACTAATCAGATTCACTTGCAAATGCTAACCCGCTCGCACTTCCTTCTTTCCTACGTCTTCCGCCATCTTTTCGATCACTAATTAGATCTACATGCCGATTCTAACACCGTTGTTCGACCACGCTTATTTTCCACCCCCTCCACCTACCTTCATCATCCATTTACCTTTTTCTCCGCCAGTTGAAGCAAGAACACTATTGCTGCCCTGTAGTGCTTGGTGTCATCACCTAGATATAGGGTTATAGGTTTATTTTTAATTATTAGTTTTTATTGGTAGTTTTTTTTTTTTTTTTCATAAATACGTTTATTTCATAGGCAATATACATAAGTTTTTCTTCGCCGTGGCATCCACAATACATAGTAGTTTAAACCTAATACATTTCGAATATCATATTAGTATGTTGGTACTCATTAGTTAATCTAAACACTGTTTTTATCAAGCGAGTTGCTATTTTAAATTACATTAAATAAAATACATTTATTTTGTACATGATCTTATAACTATTTCAGGATTGTTTGTATCAGTTCACCACTTATATTCAATATCCTATAGTTGGCTATTGGTTGAACTCATGGAAGAGAAAACAGTTTAACATAAAATAAAATTTAAATTGGAACTCCAATGGATTTAATGAAATGATAAAGAAGTTTCATGTATGGAAGGTCACGACAAGCAAGAATGTCGCGAACTGGGACATTGGATAGTCTACCTTGGGTACGCAAGGAATTTATTAGTTGAGATCTGACATCACGAAACTCCACGCATGTCCAAACAACATGGTCAATATCGCGGTAACCTTCGCCGCAAGCACAATGATTAGTCTCGGAAAGTCCAATTCGAAGGAGATGTGCATCTAACGTGTAGTGATTGGACATGAGTCTGGACATCACACGAATGAAATCTCTACTCACATCCAGTCATTTTTTTTATTGGTAGTGTTAAGCCTTATTGTATCTGTTGGATCATTGTAATCTGTTGATACGAAAGATGAGGAGATTTTATGCCTGCTGGAGATTGCCAAATTTCATCTCCATCGGGCTTTTCCCTGCTCCCAAAAATAAACAAAATAAACATTAGGGGTACCATTATGAGATCGGTGGCAGAGCAGCAGGCACTTCTGAAGCCACAGATCGCTTGCCACACCAGGTACTTCTTGGTAAATTAGTCGACCTTCTTCTTACGGAACATCATGGTGGGAAATATCATAATTTTTGCGATTTTTTTTCAGAATTATTTGTCAACAAAATAATTTCAAATGTTTTGTATGATGAAAAGCATCATTCAAACAACATTTTGTACTTTTTTAGTGGAAAAAAATCATGATTTGCGGTGTCCACTGTATCTCAGCGCAGACTAATCAGAGGTGAACAAATCAAAACAGTGTAGTTAGAGTAGAAGTTTTTCTAGACCCCAACGTTTCTGTTTAATTTTTTTTTTTGAATTTTTGGTGGTTGTTCAAAGTGAAAACTACGATTTTTCACGAAAAAATCCGCCGTTTTGTAGCTATAAAACCCCCCAAAGTAACAAACAACGAAAAGGAAAACGTTGTGGTCTGGTTTTTTATATGTAGAAAATGCGTGCAAAATTTGAAAAAAAATGGTGCAATAGTTTTTGAATGACGATGGACACGGACTTTCAAAACCTGCTTTCGAAGGAAACGCGTTTAAAGTTTTTTGTCTATAAAATCAATGGAAACAATTTATTACCCAAGGGAGCCCGCAGAGTTTAACATTTTCAAAAAATCATATTTTTTCTTTTATAATTTGTTATAATGAAAAATTTCAAGAATATTTCGTCAAGTTTAGTCAATCGAAGCAGAAATCTTGGGCCTGTGCGCCGAGCTCTTACTTCTTCGCAGTATGAGATGAGCAAATATAAAAGCCCATAACATGCTGATTTTTGTTCCGATAGGCTTGAGAATTTCACAGACTATTCTTGAAATGTTTTACTATAAGAAAACACAAATACAAAAATAAATGATTTTCCAAAAGTGTTAGTCCCTACCCGCCCCTTAAGTGGCACTTGGGATAAACAGATAACTTGATTCAACCAAAATCATTCTATTTCAAATTCTTTCAATTTTCGTGACAGCTATCGATGAGTTTGATGATGACGATGATCGTTTGGTGAAGTAGGTGAAGTATTCATATTTCTCCATCCTTCCATATGAACTATTGAGATGGAAGCAATCGGTAATGGTCGCTATCATGCTGTAGAGATGTTCCTAATGGTACTCTTAGTAGTCCATCTGCATTCTAAAACTGTCGTCACAACGCAGTGCTTTTTACTACTTTGATAATGCCTCTCTCATATAAGGCTTCATCCCTATAGGCGAAAAATTAGTAATTGATTTTCACAGTGGTGATTACCGGACTGTACGGTGGATGTTTCTGACGAGTCTCTAAAGACAAGTGTGGCCTAGCGTTGTCCTGAAGGAAAACGACAAATTTGTTTTGTTGGCAAATTCTGAAACCTTCTGGTGAATCGTTAGCTTCGAACGGCGGTCCAGTTGTTTGCAATACAAATTTGATCATATGGAAGAAATTCATAATTCCAAATGCAGAGCAGAACTTTCCAGCCCATTAGTATTTTTTCTGACCACCATTCGAATTGCATCATCGCACTTTGTTCATTATCGTTTTTCCATTTTATTCCGATTTCACACAATGTTACCGTGTGCAACCCACTTCTCATTCCCAGTCACCATCTGTTTAAGATGTAGGTTTGATTGTCAGTAAATAAAATTTGAACTGAATAATTTTCGTGAATTACGTAAGTTTACAATCCATTGCAGTATGTCACAAAGTCTTTCTGCAAGACCGTCAGACCAGTTTTGAAGTATTTAGAAAAAGTTTGAGGTTCCCTTAAAATTTGTCTGGATAGAATTGTGTGGCTTAAAGTATACTCGAACACACGGAGACGAGATAGTTAGATTTCTCATAAAACGTACCTAAACCCATATTCATGACAATCACAAACGTTCCAACACTATTAAAAGCAAATATTTTCACAGATTTTCTAAAAGAAGAAACCATGCCACACTGAGCGCAGATGTCACTGTCAATTTCCAGGTCTCACATCACGTAGCTACCCATGGATGGAGCAATCAAATCACAAATTATATTGAAACTAATTGCGGGAAATAAACTTTTAATTCCTACCAGTCCCACATCATCTCGTATATTTAAATCCATCCATTTAATGCAGCGCCTAGTGCGTACAGAGAGAGCGAGAGAGACCCTAGTTCGACATAAGCCATTTAGCTTTTTGTAGAACAACAGGATGATGCCAATGTTGTTTGGATTTGCTCGGGACCGATACTCACGCGAGCCCCTTTATTTTTGTTTTTCTTTATTTTATTCACTTTTGCTTCCGACGCGAAAGCGGCGTAATAATCGCCAATTAATGCTCTTGTTTACATCGTCATACTCTCTATGCCCGCCAGCCGAACCAACTTGGAGCAGACCTACGGGCATGGGTTCAGGGCGGTTCTTTTCAAACCATTCGGATCTGTTTTGACTTGAATCACGCTTCGGAGTGTAGGCAAATTAACGGCCCGTAATACCAGATTATTTTTGCATCATTTGCTTGAGAGGCAAAATTTTTATTATTGCATCCGATGCATTAAAATCCCAACTCCGGTTACTAATTACCTTAGCGAGGAAACGTTGTACCCCTCACAGTAACCAAACAAAGCAAACCGAAAAAATCTTTCTCCAATGAATTACCGATCTTAGTACTTTCACTCATGTTTTGTTTCTACCTTCATTCCTTAAAACGTAGTTAGTGACATTCTGTCACCATATTTTCAATATGGTCAGTACTCAAAACAATCTAATTTCTGCCCCATATCGTAACATTAAACTCACTGCTGTTTGGGTATTGAAATACCACCAGCAAAACCGGCGAACGGTGTTATAACACTTCGAAAGACTATCTATTTTCCACTCGCAAGGACGTAAACAAAGCCGAGCCTACCGGCCATTGACGTTGCTAGAGCGTAGGGATCGCACTAATCATGACTTCCTCCTGTTGCTGTATGATGCGATGAGTAGTCGTACGACGTCGTCGTACGCATTGCAAGATGGTGCATTGGTATGCTGGTACATCAGTAGGTAGCTATTTTTGGTGTCTGCCGCTGTTAGAGCGATCATCGGGATGGTGATCGAGTGCGCGCGGTGTGTGCGGAATTAGAGCACGAGTCGCAATGTGGGGAGAATCTGTATGTGCGTGTTTTGATTTGTTTATAGTAAGCGAAAGAAAACTGGCTCACTATCCATCAGGCAAAAATGAGAGTAATGAGTTTAGGAAGTGGCAGACTAGATTGTATATTTTGTTTTAGCTTAGCCTCTGGCCAGTGGATTCCGCCAGGGGGTGGTGCCGGACAGGAACGTGGCCGCCATAATTCATCGCGCGGTTTGTTTTGTTTCTGAGCGGGATCACTTTTCTGGTGCTTGTGTGTCGTTTCGCTAAAATCTAACCTCGCGGTTAGAAAAACACGGTGTTAAAATTTTTAACGGTTGTTATTGTTTTTCTTCCTTTCATCCGACGAGAGCGCGAAACGGGCGTAACTGGTGGGGGAATTCCGTAACAAATTTAATTTTTCAACGATTGTTTTGGTTGGTTTTAGTTCGTGTATCAGATTTGACAAATGAGATCAGACGAGAAGCTCTCCCTGGGGGACGTCCGCCCTGCATGGTAACATATATTTTAATTCTAGTTGAATATCGAGAAAAAGAGTAAAATACCTAGCAAATACAGGCAGAATAATCTCGAATGTTTAAAGCAACGAGCTCAATGTGCTCACAATATAATTGTTTTAAAGCACGATGTCGTACATTCAAACCAGAACGAGGTCGTTTTAAACAAGAGTAAACTTGTTTGAAATAAGTATTGGTTGAAATAAGCTCGAATTGCTATTGTTACTAAATTTAAAAATATTGCTGAAATTTCTCGGAACTTGCGGGTCATTCACACGAAAAACATGAATTTTCTATTTTTGTGTTATTATAATATGACGATTCTAGATCATTCGCTTCTCGGAAATTATCAAAGTAAACTTTTCTTTTCTTGAAAATACTATATTTTTTGTTGACTTTACGTTTCGACTTAGACTCGTCAGTGCATAACAGTTTATGTTAAACTGTTATGCCAAGAAGCTCAATATAAACCAACCGTTCAACAGATGTCAAGTTATTGCTGTTTGCAACACACTTACAGTTACTCACAAAATTGATCGTACACACGAAAAAATATCACATTTTCACATTTTGCTGTTCAATTAGTAAGTTTAAAGTAACAAAATATATGTAATTTCAATGTTATATATTTCATGAATTGGATTAATATACATTTTATTTAAATATTAAGATTCTTTCCATTTGGTGGTTCGATTTCAACAAAAAACGCCTTAGTTCTATCTCACAAAATTGATCGTACACTCATTATGAAAATCTGCATTATTAAGTGTAGCTGGGGAATGCGCATTGGAATATCAAATTTAGTACTTAGTGTGGCCTCCCTTAGCATTGATGACGGCTTACAAACGACGATGCATTGGGTCCACTAGTTCTTTGCGCAAGATGCTCGGATGTTTTCTCATACTTATTTTATTTTCTGTTTCAGCGTGTTTTTATGATGAGTTAGTATCCTTGAACCGCCGAATAATTTTATCCCTTGGGTTTTCGATGGGATTCATGTCTGGTGACTGTGGTGGTGTTTTTAATTGCTTAGGAACGTTATGTAACAGCCATTCCCTAACAACATGTGAGGTATGTTTTGGATCATTGTCCTGTTGGAAACAATATTCTGATGATAGTCCTAATTTTTGTGCACTTGGTTTTAGTTTACGTTTCAGGATATCCATATATAGCATTTTGTCCATATTCCGGTCGATAAACTCCAGTGTTCCTGTGCCTGAAAGCTGCCATACAACCCCACAACATAACACAGCCTCACAACATAACACAGCCTCTCAAATGTTTATATATGAGCTCTGTATTCGGCTCTCTCCAAACAATTTGTCTACCATCAAATCCAAAGCAAACTATTTTTGTGTCATCAGTGAATATTATCTGATTTCAATACTCCAGCGGTTTGTTTACGTGGGTTTTGGCGAACTCAAGCCGCTTCTTCTGATTTACTGCTGATATGAATGGCTTTTTACGGATTTCCTGAGAACGCGGCGAACAGCTTCAGTTGAAACAGGTCGGTCCGATAGGATCCGTTTTCTTCCCCTTTCTGCCTTGTTCTTCAGAGTTCTCTCGTATTACCAGTTGTCAATGATATTCTGTACGGTGGAATGTGATCGTGCAACGATTTCTCCTATTTCGCGTAAGGATTTTCCTTTACAGTGCAAGGAAATGATCAATTTTCTTGTAGAAATCTCTTTTTGCTTTCTTTTGCCTTCCATTACAAAAAAATAACGGTTTTCTCTGCATTTCAATTTATAACTCTCAAACCAAAGCTAAAACGAACTATTATTGTTGTTCACTCTAACACTGACAGCTTACACACATAACGAGTTCATAGTAAATTGTGTCGATATTGGTGTACGATCAATTTTTTGAGATTAAAAAAGGCATACATTTCCTTATAAATCGATTATTTCTAACAACAAAATAATTTTAATCCATGTTTTCGTTCAATTATGTTTCAAAACAATTTTCATTGCATAATCACTTCAATATAAATTAAAAACTAGCTAACAACAGTAAGAAACTGCAATAAAATGTAGCATCATACGAGTGTACGATCAATTTTGTGAGTAACTGTATATTGTTTGCACCGAGGTGCAAAGTCCTTTCTGACGTGTCAAACGAACATAAGTTTCGGCTTATACTGGCCGATTCAAATAGTGATCTTTTTGGGGTCAACCTATTTTTTGACAATTGTTTGTTCCCCAAATGAATACAAGCATTATTAATGATCACAAAAGAAGAGAAATTGAATATAAAACATCATATCTTCTTATTTTTTATTGTTTTACGTTTCGTCTTCGGTTCATCAGTGCAATAGCAGATTATATTGAACTGCTAATGTCGACTCGTGGATCAACATAACCCGCCAAACGTAAAGTAAATGCTTTTTGCAGAACACTTCAGCGAAGTGCAGTGTATATCCAGTAGAGATGGTCGAGTTTCTGGTATTTGTCGGGTTCGGGTACAGAAGAAGATATGTTTTTCGGGTTCCGGTCAGGTATGTATGTCGTTTTTCCAGTTTCAACGGGCAAAGTTTAAAAAATTTGGTCGTGTTTCGGAATATTTTCGGGTTCGGATCGGGTACGGATACAGTTTTTTTTATCGAGTACGGATCGGGTTCGAGCTCTGAAGAAAAATTAATCTCGGGTTTTGATGGGGTACGGGTAAACATTTTTTATTTCCGATCGGGTACGGGTCGGGTTCGTGTATTAAAAAATACTTACCTGACTATCTCTTATATCCAGACGTGCCAACGAAACGAAACACAATGATGACATACTGGTCGATAACTGATTGTAGTCATTCAGTTCACTTTGCACACACTAGTAACTTACAAGGTGCCAAAACCTCCTAATGAAGGAATTTCAGTTTTTTAATACAATGTTACAGATGCAATGATAGTTTTTTCGCGCAGAATTGTCTGGCGGTTTCGGAGCAAACTGTGCATTTTCCAACAATAACTGTTTTCCTAAATATGAAGATATCCAGTAAGCATGGACCAATGCGGCATGAAAAAAACATGTGATTGCTAAATGGCATTTTAGTCGCTCTTTAGGTTGCTTAGAATCCATTGTTGAATAAATTTACGATTATACGTAATTGATAATGCTTATTTGTGGCAAGTTTCAAGTCAAAATTGCGAATAGTGTTCAATTTTCAAGAAAAAAGATTCCAGATTGCTGAATAGGGTTCGAAGCTCAAAAATGGTCTTTTTATAGTCAATAGTAATCAATATTGGTTTCTTGGGTAGTCACGTACTGGCCAAAAATTATACTACGATCAACTATGTTCATCAAACAGATAAATTGTGTGATATCAAAACACAAACTTTTTAGCATCCCCAAACCACGTGAAATGCCTCGATCACGCGTATTGGCAAACACTGTTAATTACGCATCACTCATCATCAGATCTCACAACTCGGGATAAAATTATTTTCTAAATTTGTTTTGCACAGTACATATGGTTCATTTGATGTAAGCAGTAGCCATTCAATTATCTTATCCGGCAGATAAAATAAGTTTATGGCTAGTTTATGGTTCCAAATGGTTTCTTAAGATGAGTCTTTACATCATCTTAGAGAAGTAACTCTTACATGCATTATTCCTTTAAAAAAAATAAGTAAGAAATATCATCACTTTGAGAAATGGTTATCGGGTTGTTCGGATCGACAACTTTATTATACTGACCGTTCTCAGTTGGAAAGCAGGTTCTGGAAATCATTCCTTTTCAACTTACTTCGCAGCCGATTCATAACGTAACGTTGCACGGCTGATGCTACGATACTACTGACACTAATAATCCTTCCAGGTCAGGGCTCGAACATACAACTGGCTCGTGAGACCAGTGTCCTATGCGGTGAACCGCCAACCCGGAACATGCTGGTATCTACTGCTGCGAAAAAAGATAAGAGCTTTCTTATCCAGTAGGTAGATTCAAATTGTTGTAATCATATTGTATTTTTTGTTTTGACAGTCATGCTGCTGAAAAGACACTTAGTTTGAATGGTTCACGGTGAAATATAGTGGTTAACCTAAATCGAAGAACTCAGCATTCCGAATGCTATTCACTTCTAATAAGTACTTTTTCTCTGGAAATGAAGTGGCTGATTAGTTGGCCAGAGTGAATGTTCGCAAACAATTTCAAAAGAAAATTAGCTCTACCACTGTTAACTAGTTGGATAAAGTTTTTTTTTTTCACTAAACTTATAAATCTTGTTGAGGATCGGAGGGCCTTCTGTTTTCTATTCATTTTGTACTGTCTTCCCAGTAAACATTTTCTTATAATATTTCGTACTGTTTGACAACAGATGTTCTGCAAGATGACTTTTCGCAGTTCGATTCTGTTCCGCAATCATAGGCCATGTGACAAATGAACTATAATAGTTTTTTTTAACAAACAAAGTTTTCTTTCCAACGAGTACAAGCGTTCTTTCCAACGAGTACATGCTATTTTATGCAATTGGAAATGAGTGTTTGTGGCAAAAGAAAACAGAAAGATTCTGCACTCCTAAAAAGATTTTGCAGATAATTTACTTATGTCGACTTTTTCGATACACGTTCGTAACGTAATGACATGTTTCTAAATCGAAAATGGTGGAAATGCAAAATATCACGTTGGGTAAATTATCCTGCTTCCATATTACGAAACCAAACATGTCTAAATTCGTCTGGATTTGGTTGGAGAAATCACAGTCCATAAACTTAGGAAGTTCATTGCAAATTATCCCGCTGTGAATTTGGACACGCCGTCAGATTGCGGAAGTACGTGAAAGGGCGACCGACCGATGAAGCATCGCTTGATAGTTGTCGTGAAATTTGATAACACAGCATGTGTTGTCAAACTTCGGCACTTTGTGTGACCGTGCAGCGTTCGTTCGCGGATCGTAAGGCATGAGGCACCCACATTCAGCGGTACGCTGAATGGTTATCGAATAAACCCAACTACAGAGCCGCTAGCCACATGATGTTTTATCAAACCCACGCAACAGTACCACCAAAAATATTCGTGCTTCGAAAACTTCACGGGACCATACTTGAAAACGTGATTCTGGTAGCTTCTGGTGGCAACAGCAAACTGATTTCGATTTCAGCATAAATTAATACCTGATTTGGTGTAATCCTCCCACTTTGGTTCAGTCATTTCTAGTGGTTCGATCGACACGACAGACTCATCAGACAAACAACAATGCCGTGTCACGTCACCAGCTACCAATTATCTTCTCTTGAATGAGTTTTGCTAATCACTGATCGCGGCTGACTATTCATATTTCATTCGGCCAACTCGTGGTGACTTACCGAAGAGCTCGAAAACCACTTAAGGGTAGAAACTGCTGACATGCTTTCACCGTAATAATTGCAGTGTTGCCTGACATTTGATCGCTTCCCACAGTGCTTAGGGATGGACTAGCCCTGACTGACCTCTTCCACTTCAGTCGCACCAGATGGCGTCACTTCATTATGTTCGTTCCTCATTCGCAATCTGAACTAAACGTACACGTTCGTCTTAAAATTTAATGTGTTATTGATTTTTCTTCGCGTTCCTCGGGCCAACAAGATGGTCCTTCTCTTTGGTTCGTCCGAAAACATGTTAAACTGTTTCTTAATTCGGCAATTATTATATTATCGTTATTATGGCTGTAGTTATTTATTTATGTTATTAATATTAATCGCGTTTTGGTTGGTGCTGCTGCTGTTGTCGTTGAACTCTGGCCCACCACACCTCATATCTTCGGGTGTACTAAGTCGTATGCGAATTCTGCGTTACTCACTTCATCGACCACTTATTTGACTGACAATTATGTTTCTGATACCGCTTATATTGGTTTTCTTTGTACCTTTCTACCGTCTTCGTGTCTGCTGTCTGCGATTAACAACCTTCACCCTTATTTGGCGCTCACCTTGACGAAGACCTTGCACCGACTGGTGGCACCAGCAGTACTATCTAACGGAATTCCTTGTTTTCTGGTCTTGCCTCGTCAGATTTTGACCCCATTTTCAATCCGCTTAACATCTTCCAAATGATTCGTTAAATTACGACACATGCCTAACGTAGATCAGCCTGCACATAATGCGTATGCCACAATGCATCGGGCGCAGAGGCGTAATTCATTTTAGTGCATACATATTTCACCTTTCGGCCGTTAACATGAACAATAACAATCTCGCACCGAACCAGAGAGTTGCTAGTGGGAGGGGTTCATTAATTTTGTCACTCCACTCGGGAGTGAATAATATTTATCGCTCAATAAAAGAGTAGTTTTTAGCAATCATCGTTATTTTTGTTGTTGTTTTCTTCTGTCAATCCTGCCATCTGGTTAGTTGGTATACGGGAGAAAATGACGATATCTTGTGAGTATTTTTTCTAACGGTTATTGTTGTCCATTGTCACCCACCGCATAGTAATATTCTAACTCTGTTATTCTATATGCCATGTTTTTTCACACTAACTGCCATTCTTAAAGAACACAAATCCACTACCAGTGGTATTTTCGCGTGAGTATGAGCTCTCTTGTTATTACCCGAAATGCAATTACTCTCATGATTTGCGTTTAAAGATTTATTACTTCAATGATGACATTGAGCCATCAATCACAACAGCACCACCAAAATATAAATCAAAAATATTTTTAATGAGTTTAGACTAAATTTATTGCGTTTCAGTACTTCTGTATGGTTTCAGTAAATTTAAACGATCGTAACATTTTCTTTTTATTTCTCCATTTTCTTTACAGGTACGTTAACTAAAGATTGATGGTAACAGAAAATCCGCGATCGTATCAACCGTAAACCAAGCAAGTAAAGTAGATCTAAATTTGTGAAACTTTCCGACAGCCGGTGGCACGAAAACGTCTACGTCTCCGAATTGTGCAACTTTGTATTGCAAGACGCAACTCATAACTTATTTGCGGAGCATTTGTGGTCCGTCGAGCGGGTTGCGTTCTGATTCCTGAAACAAAAATAAACAATTGGTTCTGCTGCCTATGGAAGGTGAAGAATGGTGCAGTACGGCAAAAGTAGGAAATGGCATTTGAAAATAGCACGGCATTCTCGCGTCATTTGCAAAATCCAATTTGCGACTCGTAGAAAGTATTAACGTGGTGGAGTAAGAGTCATGCGACATTCGGGCTTATTTTTTTTCTGCGAAAAATAAAACTGTGCCAGCAGACTGCGCGGGATTGTGTAATTAACCCTGACGCATTTCGACTAACAGATGGCAAATTTACGCCATTTCATATTATTAATTTTTCTCGTGATGTGCTGAGCAACCGCGTTGAATAGGTTCACAATGAAATTTCAAAAATCCTTCCGATGATTGAAATGTATACTGAGCTGAGCTCTAAGGTTCCATACCTTTTCAACAATCACCGTCATCGTTATGTTGATTATGTGTTGGCCGCCTCCAAATACGGTTAACTCAACGTGTTTACCTAGTATGGAATCTCGGCTTTTGGATTATTGTATTGACGGGCTGGTTTGCGGGAATTCTAATGATTGATATCTCCATAGCCAACGTATGAATGTAAGCAAACTGCCATAATAGTAATGCAGGGCCATACGGTCGACGTGCAAGCAACTGGCTCGAGAAAAACAGAACAGAAAGCAATTGCAATCACTCAAAACTGCAGGCAAGCACTGCAGGTCTTGCCGAGTGATCGATCACAGATTTTGTTCTCCCCTTCATAACGGTGTTTCCCGTCCGGAGCATATGAGCGCACAGAAGACTTGCGATTGGAATTGAATTAATCTTCCAGCATGCAGCCCTCCCACTCGAGCAAACCATTCCACCGCGAACAGTAGCTACTGTTGGATGCTGGATCGTGACACGACGGGGTCGATCAATGCTGGAACCGAATCACTCGGTATAGTGGAACAATCCGACCACTCGAAGTAAACCCTTCGAGCTTCGTAGCTCAATCAATCGACACAAGATAGGAAATTATAACGACTTTTCTCTTGGAGGTGGTCGATGAACGGCTTACATCAATTAAACCAGAATTGAACTTAACTTATGGCTTTGGCAGGCTTAATTGAAAGAAGCTGCGGTTTGCTGGCAATGGAATTCGTTTTCCAAACGCGATAGGAAGAAAAATCAATCGAATGGATGTTGATGCACATTGTCGTGGAATTTCTGGAACATATCTTGGTTTAAATGGGCTTGTTAATTTCACCTTTTTAAACACAATTGTCGTGTACTTTTCTCCAAGACTTGTTTCAATCCTGCTTCAATTGTAGGAATTTCATAATGATCAAGATTGACTTCGGGAATTTCTAATTGTGGTTAAGGACACGTAACCACTTCTTCTGAATCGGAAGGCGAAGATTGAAATTCTACAATCGAAAGAATAAAATCGCCAATGTTTAAAATACGAGTTTCCTGAGAACTCAACCAAACCCTAAATTATTTTATATATTTGAAATCACATACGAGTTTTCTGGAAACTCAACCAAAGTCTAAAGATTTTTTTATATACTTGTCGTACTTAGTTTTTCTAAAACTAAAAAGTTAATCTCTCGAACTCTTAGAGTTGAAGAAAATGTATCCTATTTGTATGAGAATTTAGCATTCCCATCAAACCATCAACACTTCTGTAGTTATAAAACCATTGTTAAATAAAACAATAAGTTCAACGACACTGATTAGTTTATGAATTATAGCGCTATTGTGATTTTTCAGTTCTTTTGTAGTCACATGAAATGTGCTGACCAGTGACTACCAAATAGTACCCATCTAACAAGGCGATGTGTTGAGTTCACGTACCTAAACACAGCAAAAATGATGCTCGAAAGTCATACGAACAAATTATGATATTCAGATACAGGGATTATAAATGTATTCCATTAGTTTATATTATGATGTAGAAGGAAAATTAAACAATACTTTTGCTACACACAAAAATGTAAAATTTCGTGATAATTGCGTAGGTCACGTTTTAAAACAATAATTTTTTTGATATCGTAAATTTTGTTCTGTTATTTAATTCAGAACTTTTTTTCCACAGTACATTAACAAACTGATGAAAAACATAGTAAAGATATGTTCAATATGAACCAATCCATACTGAAAACTCATTACATTGTTGCCCTAATCAAAAGAAATTTTATTTTATTTTCACTGTGAAGATTCTTTCGATTTTTCGAAAAATTCTCTCCAAAGTACAATTTTACAGATCAAAACAATAAAATTAACATTTTCGCTTTACGGACTATTGATGACGTATATATAAAGTTAATAATTTTACCAAGCATAGATAACAATTATGAAAATCATTAGACTGTTTATAAAAATATCTACCTCCTTAAGGAATTGATTTCTACTTGGTTTATAAGCCCTAGTCTTATGAAACTCCTACTTGATTTTTGCTCAGTGTAGAGGTGACTAGACTAGAGTACCTGTTAGTAGAGTGACGACTGTTGTTCGGTCGGAAGAAACATTTTTTTACATTAAACGGTCAAAACGATCAAACAATCTGCGAAATCAAATATACACCCTCATTCTTGTTTACGTCCGTAGCGACCATACGACGAACGGATACTTTCGACCAGATACGAATAAACCATTCTTGTTTTCACTCGAATGTTCGAATTCATTTGAACGGTAAGACGGTAATAAGAAATTGGTATACTTTCAAACGTATCGCATACTTATACGTATAAAGCCTAAAAAAAGCCAATATTTCGTGTTAAATGTTTCGTGTTGTCTCCATCATTACGGATGAAATGTCGTCACTCTACTTAGAGATACGCTAAAGGAGACGATGCACACGATTTTTATGGTGCTCGACTGTCTAAAAACCTTTCATTGCTGTTGTAACTCGGTAATTATATCGCCATAAGGTTAAGTTGATGTAACTATCAATAATATACTACATGGAATGAGAAGTCCCGGGTCTAACAAAGAAAAAGTCGATTTTTTACCGTGAAAACTGTTTTATTCTCCAGTATAATCTCCATCTAGAGCGAAAAATTTGACCCATCGGTCCTCCAACATTTTGATACCCAACAAAAAAAATAAGATCTGTCAAGGCCTTCAAAATAGGCTTCTGTTTGTTCAATGACCTCAGCATTTGACGAAAATTTTTTTCCCTGGAGAAACCTTTTCAGGTTTGGAAACAGGTAATAGTCTCTGGGGGCCAGGTTTGGAGAATACGGGGGATGGTGGACAAATCCGTACCGCAAATCATTCAATTTCAACGTTGCTTTTAAGCATGGACACGAAACTCGTCTTTTTCGTCGTCAAGCTTGATGAAAAGCTGTTATTCGAGCACTAGTGGATTGATTGTCATGAGATTTGGTATTGGGCCATCTAGAAGCTTGTTCTCAACAAAAATGTACACGGTTCGAAACTATTCCATGTAGTAAAGGGTGATTTTTTAAGAGCTTGAGAACTTTTTTAAACAATAAAACGCATAAAATTTGCAAAATCTCATCGGTTCTTTATTTTAAACGTTAGATTGGTACATGACATTTACTTTTTGAAGATAATTTCATTTAAATGTTGACCGCGGCTGCGTCTTAGGTGGTCCATTCGGAAAATCCGCTTTTTTATCGACAAATTTTGTTCAGCGATGAGGCTCATTTCTGGTTGAATGGCTACGTAAATAAGCAAAATTGCCGCATTTGGAGTGAAGAGCAACCAGAAGCCGTTCAAGAACTGCCCATGCATCCCGAAAAATGCACTGTTTGGTGTGGTTTGTACGCTGGTGGAATCATTGGACCGTATTTTTTCAAAGATGCTGTTGGACGCAACGTTACAGTGAATGGCGATCGCTATCGTTCGATGCTAACAAACTTTTTGTTGCCAAAAATGGAAGAACTGAACTTGGTTGACATGTGGTTTCAACAAGATGGCGCTACATGCCACACAGCTCGCGATTATATGGCCATTTTGAGGGAAAACTTCGGAGAACAATTCATCTCAAGAAATGGACCGGCAAGTTGGCCACCAAGATCATGCGATTTGACGCCTTTAGACTATTTTTTGTGGGGCTACGTCAAGTCTAAAGTCTACAGAAATAAGCCAGTAACTATTCCAGCTTTGGAAGACAACATTTCCGAAGAAATTCGTGCTATTCCGGCCGAAATGCTCGAAAAAGTTGCCCAAAATTGGACTTTCCGAATGGACCACCTAAGACGCAGCCGCGGTCAACATTTAAATGAAATTATCTTCAAAAAGTAAATGTCATGTACCAATCTAACGTTTAAAATAAAGAACCGATGAGATTTTGCAAATTTTATGCGTTTTATTGTTTAAAAAAGTTCTCAAGCTCTTAAAAAATCACCCTTTATAAATAAAGTCCCAGCTGGAGTGGCAGGAAATCGATTGGATACTGTAATAGTTTGTAATTTAGTGTCATTTAAATACTAGAGCATGATTTTGCTCATCAAATGCAATTTTTACCAAAATTGTAAATTCTGTCTATTTAAAATATTATCTTTTAAATTTAAGAACTATGCAGTAAATTCATATTCATTCTTGTGCTACAAATATGTGCATTATAGAAATGTGTTTGTGAAATTGTTCTAGTTATCCGCAACATCGTTAATATTAGTCAGTATAAATCAGAACAAATCATGAAATATTTAAGGAAATGAAAATAAAAGACTTCTCAAGAATAAAAAATAAAACCTTAGATATGAACATCCATCAAGCAAAATCTCAAAACACTATGCAACGATTTTACGTATCAATTACCAAGTATCACTGGTTCTGTTTGCTCTTCTGTTTCGAGCACCCGAACGAACAAATCTTCGAATGAAGCATTTTCAAAACAAAAGCGTTTCCATTTAGAACGGTGGTGATAAAACGTTGATCAAACATTTGGTATTGACATTATACGTTTGGAGTTAATATTTATCACCACGATCATGCACACACGAGCTATGGAAATTTATTTACCACTGATTAGCACATACGGGAAAAATAGAAATGCTTCTCTTAAAACACAGAGCTGCTAATTATCTGATGCACATTCTTGCTTTGAAGTGTTGCTGAAAAGTTTCAACCAAGACTCAACAAAAAAAAACCGCACCGACCATTCAACCTTGTTCGACCTTCACCCATTCCTCTTAGAACAAAGTGGGACCAAACCTGCTCTCATCAACAACTCCTTTGCGGATTACCTGTCAATCATTGTACTCCGCAGCAATTTTCAGAGATAATTTTTCTCGTCGCGCGCGTTAGTGTGCGTATGGAACACTTAACGGTTATATTCAGGTGATTGGCTCCTAGACCCGCAAGGAAGTGAGTGTCGATTACGATTTCATGAAAGGCGTGCAACCATGGAGGCACCGCGTCATTTTTTAATTGATGTTTCTTATCTTTCGGCGTGAGTCGTTGTTTTCCTGTATGTTCCCGCTGTTTCTTCCTCCATATTTTAAACCAAGCTCCACATCAACAAACTCATACTGAGAGAAGTGCTAGATTTTTCTTACAGCTTACGGATCTGGCATGGGCTACATGCGCGTATTAAATTAAACAGCTATTAATATCTTATTATTGCCTTTTGCTTGTGGTAGCTCCTCAGATCTAATATAAAGACGATCTACTAGCATCCACAGCACGGTTGAGGTGGGGAGAGGAATCTGGAAGCAAGCAAAGGGGTTATAGCCTAGCAGCTATTAATTATAATCTATAATCTCGGATCGTGTGCTTGTATACGTGTGCACGGATTCATGAATGAGCAGCTGAGCGCTCGGTCCGACTACTTGTGTATTATACTCACTCCAGTAGTCGACGTCATACGTAGCGAGAGCACCGCGGTTCAGCGCGATCTTCAAACTTCTATGGCGAGAAGGATCTGCCCTTCCACTGCTTTCGTTCAATCAGCGTCCCAGTATCGCAAAGGTAAACCAGATTTCTGGTTTCTCTCGTTTGTTCTCATCTCCGCGTGATGATCGCGCTAACCGTGTCGGTGTGTACGTGCCAGATTCGATCAAACCACTACAGTCGAATTGAAAGCTAAGCGAAGAAAACGAACGCGATTTCACATATGTTTATAATTGTTAGTTCCAGCGCGCAATGTTGTTAATCTTTGACTTCTACGTAAAAGCAAAATGATCACGCTGACGATCGTTCCTACTTCCACGAAGAGCATAAGAGAGAGAGAGAGAAGCAAAAACCGTTGACATAGCAGTACGCATTTCTCGAGAATCTAGATAACGGGGCGGTTTGCTGCGTGGACTGGCAACGTGCAGCAAATAAACGCTGGTAGGTGGTGGTGGTGGCATGCTACGATCAGAAGCATCATTTATCTAAGGGAAACGGAGCGGGAGGAGGAAGATAATTTTTAATTTGTGATTTGATATCAACTCGCAGAGTTGCAACCGGATTGTGCAGCTAGTAGTTTGAGGTTTCGTAAATATCCAGCCGAGTTAGCTCTGCGTGATTTAATCTAGTTTACGATGCAATTAATCTTCGATCTACGCACATTCCCAGGCGATCTCCAGTGTGCGAATCAAGGTAGCTGCTATTGAATTGTTGTCAGAGGTGTGTCCTTCTTTGTATCTGTCGTCCACGAGAGGAAATTGAGTTTGGTGGCATCCAGTTTACTATTCGCAGGCCCCCTGACCGGACGATCCAATCGATCGATCCCGGATTGTATGATTGCAGCCGCTACCGGTACCCCCTCAGAAGCTACCCATAGCCTTAATCAATTTACATTCCCCCATATATAGCATTTAATTTATGGTTCACTCCGTAGATTGAGATGCCCGTCTATAACTTCATGTCGACCGCATGTGCGTACGCTTTTCATGGACCATGTTGCTTGCCAAAACCGAAACTGGTTACAGCCACAGTGACAAGGCTGCAAGATCATCGAAACATGGTGAAAACCCAAACACATTATCATTTTATAGCTCATAATCTTCTCGTAATTTATTGTAATATTATTAATGGAATTAGTATACCTTTGCTTAACGCCGTGCTACCTTTGTACCTTTGTATGATTCAAACATTTCAAAATGCAAAACTTCTTAGTTGCTTGTTGGTGCAACGTCCAACCAGAATAAGTGTTCCTTTTCGAACGAAGATGTCAGCATCATCAACTGGTTGACCATAGTAGCCTACATCTCGAACAGTTGGATCACATAAAAAATAATGCGTAGGCTGCGGTCGGCGACGTTTCTCGATTTTCGTCCTGTTTACGAATCACACTGGAGAATTTTACATGAGCTTCATGACCACGATCGTACATATTTTTTTTTGCCAGACCTGCTATCAGACGATATTAGTTTTCACTTTTCTCATAAAGGGAAACGCTATACAATGACAGTATACAGTACCGGAGGGCCGACTGTCATGTACCATTCGATTCAACTCGTCGGGATAGTAAAATATACGTGTATGTAACATTGTTTTGAACTTGCCTTTTTCGGACATGGTTGAAACGACTTTGACAAACGTAGATTCAAGTCCTGTGCAAAATTTGACCCGGACTTCCAGTTCCAGAATCATAAGGTGCAAAGAATAAAAAAAGTGCTTATTGCGTAAACTTAGATTCAAACGAAAGATTTTAGAATTTTTTTTTTATAGACAATTCTTGAATTTCATTTGAATCTGGTAAGTAAATTCGTTTAGTTTGTAGATCTTGTAAGTTGATATTAAAAAAATGCCTATGCTGGTCCCCGCTTTCCGGTTCCGGAAGACCGGAAAAATAGGCCAAGAAGTCCAAAATTGAACTCCGATATCTTGCAGACGGCTGAAGCGATTTTCATAAACTTTGATTTACCTCGTGTACTAATTAATTTCTGTTTTTTTTTTGTCTAAATAAGACATATTAACTGCGAGGGAATGGTCATAGCTGCCTCAATCGAAATATTTTCCAACGCTTTGTAATTTGTGGATAACACATTTGTGGATTCGTAAGTTCTTGTTAAAATCAAAGCGCTTCACAAAAAGAACGTTGCCCAACGAGGCAAAGAGGAAACCGGATCCGAATTAAATTTAATAGCCAGTACTTCAGAACATCGTCACTTTGAACGACGAGATCACACTATAATATCGGAACTGGAAGACAGATTCGGATAAAATATGGTAATCGTGTAATGTACTGTAAGACCATTCATTTGAATCTGAAATTTAGTTTGAAATTAAATTAATTATTTCGGGCCATGGTGCGATCACACCAGTTTTTGGTGTGTATACACAGAAAGAAATAATGAAATTTACACGACGTGTATATCAGTAGTAACATGGAATAGCCATGCGTTGAATCGAAAGTTTGATTGGAAACCATCACCGATGCAAAACTAAATTGGATTGCATTGAATTTTCAATGAAGAAAACTGTATCTTTCAACTAACGCTTAGTTTTGCCATTAAATTATATTGAAACGTACGGTATAGTAAAGTAATTTTATGTTCAATTGCCTGCTGCAAATATGTGCATGAAAATAGATGTAAATTCACAAAATATTTATATCTGTATATTTCAGTTTATTCGATTCATAATTTGTAATATAGACAGCAAATGCTACTTATGCTGACTATATTACAAATTATGAATCGAATGAACTGAAATATTCACACAAAAAAAATGTGAATTTTACAGTTGACTTAATCCCAATCATACGATGCAATTCATAAAAACCTAATTTGTCAAATGACGGAAAATTTCATTTGTAATGACTCAATGTTAGCCAAGCAGAGGTGTGCTAATGATGCTCAGTCGATTAACAGACGTACTTTGTGATCCAAAGATGCTCGGTTCAAGTCGCGCGGCGGTCGCGAATCAGTTTTAATTTTTTTTTGGTTCAATGAATTTCATGTCATGTAATTTAAGACACAATATTGAAATGGAATAAACACATTGGCACGCAATCCATGGACCATATATTGAATATATTTCGAAAAATAAATGTCATACTAGAGGTGTATGGACTCAGATGGCATATTCAGTCAAGTTCATTCTTTCCACCGATCATCTCCAAACTTTCGGGGAATTAAATCAACGATATTATTTAATCTTTTTCATGTTTGCTTTATTCAATTTGTACAATTTGTATTCTTGTACGACTTTTGTACCAAAACTTTTTTGTGCAAATCGAATTTTTCTTTGTATCTTCTTCCAATTTTACTTCTTCAGGATGTTTCCGAAACACCTGCTTCATGATAGCCAACTATATTTCAATTGGCCACAGCTCCGATGCGTTCGTGGAATTGAAACCCTTCGGCACGAAATTAGCCTTGTACCACTCTAAAACATCTTTGGAGTAATGGCTCGAGGCTAAATCCGATCAGAAAAGCGCAGGACCATTGTGTGACCTTAGAAGTGAAAGTAGATGCTTTTGGAAGCATTCCTTTATCAATACGTGCCTATTGATCTTACCGGTTGTTGCATATGGAGTACTCCGCTTATCACATGAACAAATTGATTGTCAAATGATGTATGTTTTGGCAAATTTTGACATCTTCGGATGTCTAACGTCTCCTGGGACATCCATATTTTGATGGGCAATGACAAACAGAAGTCCCGGAATCTGTCGAAAGTCTGTTTTCACGTACGTCTCGCCACGCAATTGAACGGAAAGTTACTCTGTAGTTATTCGTTTTTCAGTTCCCGTTTCTGAATCGTTCACTGGTTTGCGGGAGAGCATCGAAAAACAGATTAATGTCGCAATAGAGAGTGGAATCGAAAGACTGATCAGGTCTTTCAATGAAGCTTTCGAGAGTAAGATGGCATGCTTGGAAAACAGTGTTGCCAAAAAGTTGGAAGATTGGAAAAGTTTACCGATTTCAAATAATATGCAGAATTACAATGAATTTGCTGTAAAGGACAGAAAACAAATTGTTGTTGAGAGGAAGACTCATTCGGAGTCTGACAGAAATCCCTGCCGAAAACGAAACTTATTATCAAATAATGATGAAGAAACGATGCTCGTTGACAATGATAATGACGAAAACAATAATGAAGTTTTTGCTAAAAAGGGTATTTCATACGCAGATATTTTATCAGGGAAATCTAAAATTAGAAAAGATAGCATTACAAATCGTAAGACTCGCCCGGTTATTGTGATAAAACCGATCGAGTCGTCACAAACGAGCGATGATACAAGAAAATTTTTGAAAGACAAGTTGGATCCAAGGGCACACAGGATTAGTAACTTTAAAAATGGTTCGATTATTGTACTTCAACTGATTTTGAATGCGTTAATTGTCTGAAAATGAACACTGAACATTGAGGGAGTTAAAAAAATTGTGTATTTCACACATAAAATCTATTTTGTAATTAGATCTTTAATGAATTAGTTCAATTTGATTTTTTCGAAAACTGTGTAAAATGACGTATGATGTATGATGATGTTGGATTTTTAATAATTTGTTTAGTTTAAAAAATGAGTTGTCTATAAAAGTATGAGCCTCGCGCGCGCAAAGCAGGTAGAGGCAATCTGGAAATTGAATATGACTGGAACTGGATATGTTCTCTTTTATTTTTGAGAGCTTTAGCATTCTACGTATCGAATTCGAATTTTGACTTTGTAAGATTTGATTAATGGTTTATTGATTATATTTCGGAAATAATCGGGATCGGAAGTTGTTGATGGAATTGGGCTTGGCTCTGCTCATCCGCAGCCTCGTTACCAGGGCTTGTATTGTGAATCCTCAAACGAACGAAGCAACAAAAAATATCTGCTGTGAACACTTTGCTTGACATAGCTGAATGAGAGACCTATATTAGAAAGAAACTGGATGCGTGAGAGTATATGCTACTGAGCAGACCAATTCCCCTTGCCAAGTAAATTGTCTGTGCTCTCATTCTCAGTTAACACATGAACTAAGCAATCCATGACAATGTAATGAAATGAAGGGTTCACTCTCGTTAGTATTGTACGAGAAAGAAGACCTTGACTCACGGTGTGCTACAAGACGCGAAGCAACGTCATATAGGCAATGTTTACGGTTTATTTTTAAAAAGTGGGTTTACAGAAATCATTTTTAACATAATGTTCGCATTCCAAGACCAAATTTGATCACATTTCAAACAGACTTTAAACATTTTATAGCAGAAATTTAGCATTTGAGCCCATTTTCAAAACGATCAATTTGTTTCTTGGCAGTTTACACTGTGTATATATCCTAGAAACACTAAAAGCAATGTTCTTTAAATTAATATTCATCGGAACTAAAAGTTATGAAACTAGTTTCCTCATAGGCATCTACAATATGAGAACCATTCATCAAATGCTAACCTCATCAGTCGGTGTTGAACAGTCGTTCGCACCGCACGCGTATAGCTCTTGGCTCCTGGAATTTTTTTTCTGGCTACCTAGAGTTTCATTGATTCAAGGCTTCAGTCTTTTTCAAGGCTACCTGAATCACTAACTAAGTGACTAAGTGATACAAAGAGTGATATTAGAGTGACTAAGTGATACAAAGAGTGATATTAGAGTGACTAAGAAATTAATCAGCCTTTTTTAAGGCTAGCTAGGAGTCTAATCGAAGACTAATTTAGCCTAGTTAATTTAATTTAAAATTTCATTAGTTTCAAAAATGCCTGCGTCCAACCGGAAAGGCAACAAGCCTAAGGCTAAAAATAATTCAATACGGAATAAATCACAATCCGTTATTCAACATTTTTCTAATAACATTCACGATCTTATAGAATCTGAATGTAAAAATAAAAGACAACGTACGGATTTCCCTTCCGTTGATCCTATGCCGTCTAACAATATTTACGAGATTCTTCCTGAATCCGATTGTAGCGACATAGAAGAAAATTCTTCAAAAATTCCCAAAATGGACGCTTGTCGTTCTGGGAAGAAACAACAATCTATGCCACCAGTGACGGTGATGATTTCCGACTTCAAAGCATTCCGTACTGAGCTTTCTACTTTTCTCCCGGAAGTAAAAGTCTCATTTCAAATCGGACGAAGAGGAGAATGTCGAGTCTTGGTGGATGGATTGGAAGATTACGAACGTCTTATTCGATATTTGTCCGAGAAACTTCATAAATTTTATTCATATGATATAAAATCAGACAGACCCTTCAAGGCTGTCTTGAAAGGATTATCAAATGATCAAAGTATTGATGAAATTAAAAATGAATTAAAAGAATTGCTTGGTTTTGCCCCTTCCCAAGTAATACTTATGAAAAAAAGAGCGAATGGTACTTCTAAACCACGCTCTGGAATTTCCCATGAACTTTACCTAATACACTTCAATCGAAGTGATGTAAACAATTTGAAAACTTTAGAAAAAGTACGTTTCATTTCCCACATTAAAATTCATTGGGAACATTATAAACGGCATAATCGTATTGCAAACTTAACGCAATGTCGTCGTTGCCAAGGCTTCGGTCATGGAACCAAAAATTGTCATATGGATATACGGTGTTTGAATTGTGGTAAATCGCATTCGAAAGACGTTTGTCCAATGAATGAAACTACTGATAAATTTTCATGTTCAAATTGCAATGGAAATCATAAATCCAATTATTTGAAATGTCCTGTCAGGGAAAAAAATTTAAACGCTCGTTCGCTTCGACAACAAGTCAAATCAACGACCTTAAATTTACAGAACATACCTGAAAATCAAAAAACCGTTACAAATGCCACGCCTAATTCTTTTAAGGCACTGATTTCTTCGAAACAAAAAACAGGTACGCCTGTCAATTCGTCTTCTAACGAAAACAATTTATTGACAGGTAGATCGACCTCGTCATCATCTTCTTCTAATGTCAGTTATGCTGGTATATTAGGTAGAAATCTATCACCTATTTCTTCTAATGTAAATAATCAAAACACAGGACCGCCTTGCAGTTCTTCTTTTAACGAAAACAATTTATTAATAGGAAGACCGGCCAAATCATCTTCTTCTAATGGCAGTCTACCTACAAATATTCCTTCAATGCCATTCGCTTCTTTAAATGAAGTCGATTTAGGCGATATAACTGAAAATAAAATGATCTACCTACAAGATCAACTTTTACAAATGATCATCCAAATGAATTCGACTTCATCACTTTTTGAAGCATTTCAAATCGGATGGAAATTTGCAAATAATATTATAATGAATTTAAAATTTAACAGTGATGTTAAATAATTATTTGAATATTTTAAATTGGAACGCTCGATCTTTGAAATCGAGTGAAGATGAATTTTATAATTTTCTCAAAGTTCACAAAATTCATATTGCCATTGTGACAGAAACTTTTCTTAAACCAAATGTAAAATTGAAAAGTAATCCACATTATGTGGTTCATCGATTTGACAGGTTTACTGGAATGGGTGGTGGAGTTGCCATTTTTGTCCAACGGCAAATTAAACATCGAATTTTACCTTCTTTCAATACTAAAGTTATTGAAAGCTTGGGAATCGAAGTTGAAACCATTCATGGAATTTATTTCATCGCTGGAGCATATTTGCCATTCCAATGCACCGGCGAACAATTAAATTTCTTTAAAGGCGATTTGCAAAAACTTACAAGATATCGATCGAAATTTTTCGTAATAGGGGACTTAAATGCTAAGCATGTCCAGTGGAATTGTAGGCAAAATAACAGTAATGGTAAAATACTTCATAATCAACTCTCAGCTGGTTACTTCACAGTTCTTCATCCCAGTAATCCGACTTGTTTCTCTTCAGTGAAAAACCCGTCTACAATTGATCTGGTTCTAACAGATCAAAGTCACATTTGTAGTGAACCGATTACTCATGCTGACTTTGACTCAGATCATCTTCCAGTAACATTCAGACTTTCCAACGAAGCTATAATTAATCCAATTAGTTCTATTTTCAACTATCATAGAGCTAATTGGTTGGATTACAGATCTCACATTGAAAATCATGTGGATCATGAAACTATTTTAGAAAATTCTGCCGACATCGACACAGCAATTGATAATTTGAATCATTATATTATCGAAGCTAGAAATCTTTCAGTTCCCAAAGCTCAAACTAAATTAAATTCTCCTATCATCGATGACAATCTTCAACTGCTCATTCGGTTGAAGAATGTTCGTCGACGACAATATCAACGTTCTCGTGATCCTGCTATGAAAAACATAGTTAAGGATTTACAAAAAGAAATTAAACATAGATTTACTCTTTTGCGAAATGAAAATTCTAAACCTTTCTGGAAACTTTCCAAGGTTCTTAAGAAACCTCAGAAACCAATTCCTGCTCTCAAGGAAGGAAATCAAATACTTCTTACAAATGGTGAAAAAGCTCAAAAACTAGCTCAGCAGTTCGAGAGTGTCCACAATTTTAATTTAAACGTTGTGAGTCCTATTGAAAATGAAGTCTCACTGAAATATGATCATATTTCAACCCAAGTGTTATCACACGATGACATTATTGAGACGAATTTTGATGAAATTAAATCAATTATTAGGAAACTCAAAAACATGAAGGCTCCTGGTAATGATGGAATTTTTAATATTCTTATTAAAAATCTTCCCGATGTTGCCTTGAGACTCCTGGTTAAAATTTTCAACAAGTGCTTTTCATTAGCTTACTTCCCAAAAAGATGGAAAAACGCTAAAGTAATTCCTATCCTAAAACCTGATAAAAACCCAGCAAAAACATCAAGTTATCGCCCAATTAGCTTACTTTCTTCTATCAGTAAACTTTTTGAAAAAATTATCTTGTTGAGAATGATGACTCATATAAATGAGAATTCAATTTTTTTACCAGAGCAGTTTGGATTTCGTCATGAACATTCAACTACTCATCAACTTGTCAGAGTAACGAACATGATAAAAGCAAATAAATCTTCTGGGTTATCCACTGGAGTTGCTCTTCTAGACATAGAAAAAGCATTCGACAGTGTTTGGCACAAAGGTTTAATAGCAAAAATGTCTGATTTCCAGTTTCCTATTTATTTGATCAAAATGATTCAAAATTATTTAACTGATCGTACTCTTCAGGTTAGCTATCAGAATTGTAAATCTGAATTGCTACCCGTACAAGCCGGTGTTCCGCAGGGTTCGAGCATAGCTCCAATCTTGTATAATATTTTCACTTCTGATCTTCCAAATCAACCCGTTGGTTGTCAGAAATCGTTATTCTGTGACGACACAAGTCTGTTAGCCACAGGTAGAAATCTAAGAGTGATCTGCAGTCGCCTACAAAGAAGTTTAAATATTTTCAGTGATTATCTGTCAAAATGGAAAATTAAACCAAATGCAGCAAAAACGCAATTAATTATCTTTCCTCACAAGCCAAGAGCTTCTTTTCTTAAACCAAACAATAATCACATTCTCAAATTGAATGGCTTGGAATTGACATTGTCTGATCAAGCTAAATACTTAGGTTTAACGTATGACAAAAAACTCACTTTCAAGGATCACATTGAAGGAATCCAGGCAAAGTGTAATAAATATATTAAATGTTCATATCCTCTTATAAACAGAAATTCTAAGCTCTGTCTAAAAAACAAATTGTTAATTTATAAACAAATTTTCAGACCAGCCATGCTTTATGCGGTACCAATTTGGTCAAGCTGTTGTTCCACCAGGAAGAAAACGCTTTAAAGGATTCAGAATAAAATTCTGAAAATGATTCTGAAGCGTCCTCCCTGGTTTAGTACAAATGAGTTACACAGACTCACAAATATAGAACCATTAGATGTAATGTCACATAATATTATAAGCAAATGCCGACAAAAATCGATGCAATCTTCAATTGAATCGATTCGCTCTCTGTATTAGTTAGTAAGTTAGTATATAAGTTCCTTTTCCCCATTACACAATACAAGTAGGTTTAGAATTTTCCCTACACAAAAATCTCAGAATTGCGGAAGCAAATGATGTCTTCATGGTAATAACCAAATCATATATATATATAACAGGGCTGAAAAGTCACCACTTGTGGCTGAACACCCAATTTAAATCTTAATAATTTAATTTTAACTCATATTCCAATAAATAGTTATTAAAAAAAAAAAATGCTAACCTCATGAAGCATAGGTCTCAGCAAGCGGGCATATTCATGAACTAATGAACGAACGAAGCAGCTCTCCTGGTTTGGGTTGCGCTGTGAATTCTACCTAACATACGAATGTGTGTGAATAGCACAGATGGTGAAACCCTTTCGTTCATATTCGTTGCTTCAATATGCAAGCCCTGCTCGTTACTCCATCGTAGCTGATGTTTGTAGTGATGAACTGGTCCGGCGGAAAGGGCCAGGTGAATTACTGTCTGATACTGACAAAGATATCGGGTTCGATTCCTGATTTGTTCAAGGATCTTCCCGGGTAGGAAATTTTCTTGAATAACCCTGGATAGTAAATCGGAAAGATTTGAATGTTTTCTTGTTCTCAGTTGTACTTTAGAAGGAGAATCTATACCTGCTGGATTAACCAGGTCGTTTTATATTTAGTTAACTGGTTAAATATGTGATGCAACATTTATTATCATTTAGATAAATCGTCCAGCTCACACCTTTGTAGGGGTATGAGGCGTCATCATCATCATCATCATCATCATCATCATCATCATCATCATCATCATCATCATCATCATCATCATCATCATATGCTTTGAAAGCAGAACTAAGCGTTTTTGGAAATGCATAGTCTTATTTATTGAAAAATCAATGCATTCCCATTTAATTTTACATCGATCATTATTTTAAATCACATTTTCGTTTCAATTGATGTCTATTTCATAGTACTATCGATTTACATGTCGTGTAAATTTTATTATTTTTTTTCTGTGTAAGTGTTAGAAATGTCAATCTTTGCTTCAAAATGACGATGCGAAAAATGTGATAAACCTTTAAAACTGTTCCATAATTATTGTTTATGACCAGAGAAACTCACTTCGGTTATTCCTGTTCCGGGGTTCAAGTGCGGAAATAGGGCTCGAAAATTCCAAAATGGAACTTGCTTCAATTTCTCGTTTTAACGATAATGAGAAAGGCATCATTACACCACTAGGTGGATTGAAACAGTTTTTTTACACAGTATCTCAGCTCTGACTCAAGTTCAATCTTGAGCGAATAAATGCAAATCAATCGATCGACAGGTCTCACGAACTGTAATCGATATATCCAGCGACACCATCGTCGTGGCCACCAACTTCTTCACCGCCAAGAGGCGATTCAGCACACACACACAAAAAAAAACAAGCAAAACCTCATGATTGTTTATATGTTTTCAGCTCGCGAAACCCTGCAGGAGGTCGCGGTCGCGAATGAATTTACTGAATGAAACTCACCCCGGTTACGGCGACGAAGGGAGCACAAGTGTTGGGCAGAATGTTGGTTAATTTTTGGCGCGAACAGCTGCAAACCAACCAACCAATGATGGCGGAAACAGGATTTTCTATTTTTACCGGTTCTGTCATGACACGACGGACGACGGCAGTCGTTTCTGTTGCGATTTAGTACGGTTTTTATGACGGTTGGCGGGACCGCATCGTGCGCTGGAAGATTGATCGATCATTGGTTCGGGTTTGAGCGTCCTGGTTAATGGTGCCTTCCTACTAGGCGGCTTGCTGCGTGCCATCATTTGCATTCATAAACATGTGATCTGGAGTTAGCTTTTCACAATTTAATGACTGACTTTCTTGGATTTCTTAACCACACCTAATTGAGGTTCAATACTTGTTTCCTCAGTCTCGCACTCTGCTCAAGATTACCCACGGCCTAGCGTCGGAGAGCCAAGCTGATTTTTAATTGGCGGCTGTCAATTCCCATTTTTCGGGAGAAAAAAAAACTTGACAAACTTCTTTTGTGTAAAAGCCGGTTCATTCGACTTAACCACTTCGAAGCAAACCTTCGCACCTACTGCGGTGTTTGTAGCTGGGGAAACAATTTGTCAACGTGGATCTACTAACATGTCGTTTTTATTTTTTGCAGCTATCACCGGGGATCATATGAGTAGACATAATCTAAAGCGACGTTCCATTGTCGATTTTTGATTTAAAACAAGATGTCATTTCAACCTTTTATTTTTTGTATAAATCAATGCTTACTTCGAGTAAAAAGTACAATTGAAAGCATCGTTTGGGATGACAATCACTTTTCGAATGTATTCTTTTTTCTGTGACAGTTATTCCTGTCTTCATACTCTTAAAAAAATTAGAGGAAATGTAGAAACAGGATCCTTTTACTTAGAATTATTTCCACGCACCGCTCATCGGCTCGGTTTGTATCATCTTCGTTTCCCAATGCAATGCATCAACTAGAATTTCAGTCAGCCTCTCGAGATCCATCAGAGATGAGGTTGCGCAACGTCAATGTCAAAGCAGGAATATTAATAGATCGCGGTCTGTTGTAATGAAGCATAAGAATTGGACGGTGCCAGGCAGCATCGCCTAGAGCTCACGTGGAGAAGTAGCGGAGATCCTTCTTCGCCCGAGAGTGGGAGCATTCGCTTAATGAAGAACCTCTTGCACTGTATTACTGATGGCATGGTTGGACCGAACCGCCTAAAGCCGTGTTTGTTGAACTCATCCACTGTCGGTTTGTCTTCTTGTGCAGTTGTTTTCGTTCGCATCCCAACAGTCAACTACACAAAGTGTAACGTCTTAAGTGCAGGAAAAGATCAGTCGAAGATAACCAAAAGTAAACAACTGCTCAGCGTGCGTAGGGGTAGAATGTTATTTACCTACACCTTTAGTAGAGTGTCAACGAGAGCGATAGAGATGAGAGCTGTGGGTAGTCGTGGTATGTGAGTTGTAATCGCCTATTTTTCGACAGTCCATTGTTTTTATTATGAATGGTTTCTGCTCGAGAACTGTGATTTGTTTTATTTCGATATGAACCTTTTCTATGTGTATCACAAAGAATCAACGATTACTACGTCTGAATTTTCAAATTCATCAGAAATAAATTGGATTATGTCTTATGAAAATTACGATGTCGAATTTATTGATAAGTTTGATTTCAGTAATGCGTCACAACCAGGATGTAACAAAAATTTAATATGCCAAAACGCATTTAATTTTTCCTCTTGAAAATTTTTATTTGTCTACGAGGGAGAAGGGTGATTTTATCCAAAGTATACGTTTGATTATTTTTAGACACAGATTTAAAATTTTAGAAAAAAATTAGCTTCAAAACCTAGTGTACCCAACCACGAAAGCTTTTCATTATGTTTTGTTATGACATGAAGGCTTCATCAGTTTGATTTAACCAACGAAAAAATATCCTCCACAGACTGAACTCGAACCAGCAAGCTATCTACACTCCGTAAAATCATTTATTTGAACCACTCAAGTATTCTATTTCCTATCGTTTATCCGGTAAATATGTTTAAGATTTATTGTATCCCTTTGCAGTTCAAGGTTTCTTGAATAACTGAGAATTTATGGCAACATTTCAAGATATCGAGTAAACCATTACCCGAAAGCAGACGGAACGGTATGGAAATGATCTAAAGATAGTTATGGTTTAAGAATGCGGCGAAAAGTTTCCTTTCTCAACGCAAGTTTCGTAATTTTAAACTCTTCATTTTGAATCCTTGTAACTTTTAGTTGACTTCACCTTGCGGACTTTATCGTGAGTCAATGGATGAATAGAAAAAAATTTTCTCAGTTTTTCAATTTTCTCGCTTCATAGAATAGAAAATTATTTCGTTAAAATTATCCTTTTGCAAAAGTGCTGAACAACACGATTTGAATTTGAATTTACCTAGATTTCAAAACACGTTGAAGGAATACGAGAAGTTTAAGCAAACTTTCGGAGCTTGGCGGCACCTGCACTTATACTGCCGAGTCCTACAGTGACTGGAATCCTACATTCCAATAAGAGCATTTGTGTAGCTTTAATCATCCTTCGCTTTCTTTCAAAAGTTACTGAACGACATTGAATGTACTGGTTTACGTTGCGTTGCGTTGCAACGATCGTCTTTGTGGATTGCACACTGATATCATCATGTTTTCTGCGGATACCAGTTCCCGGAATTACTGTTTCGTTTTTTAATCCATTCAATGTAAAGACACAAAACGACATCCTGTCAGCTATCCTGACTTAATTCTAACGAAAACCGTAAGATGTGGACATTCGACCCTTTGGTTTTCACGTGGGATCGTTTAACTTGCAAACATCTCGTTTCTTTTTGATAAAGTATTTGAAATACTCTAGCTAAGGCCTGTAAGTGTCTGTGACCAAGGACACCGGATGTGAATTCGATGTAAAGAAGGTGTAAGAGATAAAATTATATTTTTGATAAATGATTAATCGACCGTACAAATATGTTGCATTAATTATGGTTTCAGCTTTAACGTTCTGATAAATAAGAACGGCTGTTATAAACTGCCCGACGTTTCAACCACTGGTTATGGTCTTTTTTTAAGGGAAACTGTAAGTTTATTGGTTATGAAATATATTACAAAAACATTAAAAAACGGTGTTTTTAACTCATTATCTTATCGTTCCTCGTCAAAAAATCATAAGCCCACTAACGGTTGTTTACATAATAAGAAAGCTTCTCTCGTCATTGTTCTAATGCAAAATTAATGCTAGATAAAATTATACAAATATGACGATTTAATATACATATAATTTCTTGCGCTCCATTAAGAAGAAACATATGGATCCACCGCGGAAAATCACAATGGCCTTTACTATCGGTATTATTATATGGTGAAATTCAAGTGAGGTGATCATATTTCTACTGCAAGAGTCGCCTTTCTACTTGGATGAACTTAGTTTAGGAACATCACGTCACCAACAGTTTGTTGAACAAAAAATCCAGGTTATTAACTTGTAGTTGGGACAAAAAGTAACATCATGCAGGTCGATACAATAATCCGAAATCCGAAAAGTAATTTTTTGTAAGATCATCAGAATACTCCTTCGCGACGACGATGATTTCCTTGCCCGTTTCGTTTTGTTTTTTGATAAGCTATCAAAAATGATTTGAGAACATATAATAGTCCGAGGGAGCCAAATCGGGTGATTAAGGTGGATGGGGAAGCACTTGGAGCCCTGAATCGGTAATATTAGCCACTTTATATTACACAGCTTCATAATGCGCAATAATACTCGCTGCTTACGAACCACATGTGTTATGTTATCAAATGTGAAAAATCCGCATAACTTTGGAAATCCGCATGAAAACCCGCATAGCAAAAAATCCAAAGTAAAATATGGATCAATGAAGCTGAAATTTTTGCGAGTACTTGGACCTTTGATGAATATTAGTAAGAGCAAGTGACTTTCGTGAGACGTAGCCGATTTCAGTATTGCAGTGCAAATCAATGCGGATGATTTTCATCTCACTAACGTCACACTTCTCGTGACCACTAACATGATTTTCGTCTGCCGTGGTTAAAAAATTACAGAACCGTTATTTTTTTTTTAAAGATATTTTTATTCAGGCCTATTTGCGTACAAGCTTTACGTGGCCGAATTAGCCGAATTTTTAAATAAAGAATTTTCTGAAGTGGATCTCGTTGTCACTCTTTTTCTAGGAGGAGAAGAGCTTCCATTTCCCTCCTGCGAGGGTTGAGGGGCACTTTGTTCGTGGCTCGTCTCGTCATCCATTGCCTCATCGTTTTATTGTTGTTGGTGTCCGTCTTCATTTCGTTTTCCTTGTTGTTCGTAGTCTTAAGCTCGTTGCTGGTTGATTTGATGGTGAAACATGAGTACTGCGCTCACTAGTTTTCGTTGTTGAACGGTTGACCTTGTCTTTGGTTGAAGATGTCTTTTTCGCAGTTTCAGTGCAAGGTTTATCGTAGTGTGCAGGTTGTTCACAAAACTAACATGTAACCAGCAGGTTTTCATAGATAATCAACGTTTTACACGGACATGTCCCACCTTGACCACAAATGATGTAAGATGGAATTGCCTTACGTAGTTGCATACGCACAACTCGCACGCCATTCCCGATGCCGGGGAAAAAATTCCACCATACTTCCCTTTCGATGGAAAGGATTTCACCGTACTGCGACATATTCTCCCGAACGAACTTATCGGTGGCCTGCGGGGGAAGGTCATGCACGCGTGCTTCTATGGCATTGTCCACCATGTGCACAGGGATTTTGTATTTAATGTTGTCACACTCAACGCTGTGCACCTCGTTGTTAACCTAAGCGAATGCAAGTGCATCGCTTTCACGTTTAAACATAATGTACACACAGTTAGACGCCTTGTTGAATTGAATCTCACTTACATTATTAGCGTCTAGATGCATTAGTTTTTTAAGTAAGATTTCAATTTCATTTGCTACCGGTCTAACTTTGCAACGTTTGAAATCTATACAAATTGAATTCGGTCTTGTAGGCCAAGTTCCAGGCTTTGTTAAATCGTATTTGACCATTCCGTACACTCTATTGTTCACTGGCGTATTGTCTTTGTTTCTGTTGTTTCGACCGTAAACGATTTTCGGCTGTGTCGTGTGAGATGCGAGCAAGAACTGACAGAACCGTTATGTATCTTGATAAAAGATAGAAAGCGTTTCTAAGGTTTTTTACCTTCTATAGTTTCGTACTCGTTTACTCATTGGTAACGAATGCTTGAATTTTCGACTCGGGTTCGCAGTTCAATGCATCGGGCGCTGGTCTTACAAGCCAGTTGAGGTATATTCGAGCCTTAACCTGGACGGATTCATAGTGCCAGTAGGATCGTATTACTGATTCTGAACGCTAGGAGTCAGTAATGGTATTCCACTAGAGTAATACACCAGTTCGTAAGTTTCATTTCTACACTGCGGATACATTTGGTGTGCTGTGCTCCATACAAAAAGGAAAGCGCACTTCTTCACTCCATTAGACAGATTTCGAGTGTGTGATTGTGTTGAAAGAAGCTGGTGCGAGGGAACCACATTCTCTTCGCATGAATCGCTCTTACGTGCTCTCGCCTAAATACACCTAAGTGATCACTGGCGCGTGATGGTGAGCGAACACTTCTGCGAACTTTAATTAATAGAGAGTACATAGATCTGGCCTTGCTATGAAAAACGAAAATTCAACGATAAATTGGTTTTTTTTTCTAGTTTTGCGTGCCCCACGCTTCTTCTACGCAAACCATACACCAGAGTGCTCACCGGCATGTACACCTCTGTGAAAGTATCTGCATCCACCTCAGAGAATTTAATAGCTCTGCTCTAACACTTTGGTGCGATTCAGTGCTGAAGGTAAAATGAAATAAACACGTACACTCATGATGCCTGCACATTTTATACAACAGTGGTGTATGTACGTAAAACAGAAGAGCTCTCGTTGAAGGTGTCAGTGCGAGGGGAGAGATTTTGCTTGTTCTCCGTCTAAGAATGTAATGCCAATACTTTGATTTGCTTTGAGTTTTTGCTCTCAAGTACAAATCGCTTATCAAATCAGAAATTTTTTAGTCATTGAAATTTATATCTTCAAGAGATTTCTTCTCGAGCAGTGGTCATACAAAAATTTAATAAATGAAGTGATCCGAGCTTCATGTACCAAACAGGTAACACAAGCTGATTTCGTTGAGCAGAGCTTCAACTAGATTAATAAACATAGAAAGCACTAACCATAACAATTTCGCAGTTAATCTTATTTGAATCTAATCTGCAGCCAAACAATTGTGAAGTGGATCAACGTTTTGGGTTAAATCCGAGTCACCTACTTTGTTTCATATCACCTTGGAGCCACAATCGTTTCCACGAACCCACACGCCTGTTGAGTGTTTACGCCTGTTTGTTTACTGCTAACACCGATAACACCGGTCAGATATCAAAACACTCCCTCTCAAGGTGATCCGCGATTGCACAGTAAAATCAACTAGTCAACACAACTTCCTACATTACTGAAAATCAAAAGCTTGTTAAGGTTTACTGATAAAAAAACAAAGTTGTCACATTGCATATGTTCACCGTATTTATACTCTAATTTTACAGTTAAGTTAGAGAAGAGCTGCTCTTACTAGAGAGGATATCAGGATACTTGATTCGGATAATTTGTTTGAAATAATTTAAATATTTGCCATTTTCACGAAAGTGTAGTTATGCAATTTTCCAATATGGTTGATATAGGCAAAACACCCTGCTTTGCCCTAACTTATCTACTGCGATTGCCGAGTCTTATCAGTTTTAAACGCTTCAAAATTTTGTCAAATTCTTAAAACTGCTTTGGTCAAGCATCCGTGTATGTTTCAGCAATGATTTCGCCAACTGAAAAAAGTAAACACATTTTATGATCGATTGCTATCGATACCCGATGCGGAACGAAACGGTATCAGCGACTGGTCGACAAAGATATTCGATAGACGCCAATTTTGACAGCCTCTGGCACCAGTAGCGCCAATTTTCAGGCTCTAGTCGAGAGATATGGAATGATTGATCGAGATTCCTATTTCTACCACAGTTGATTCTAAGTAATCTGTATCTTTGTTCGGTTGGCACATACGTGTCGTTTGCGTGTGTATACGCCCACTATTTTTATATTTTAAATTCTAACCTTATTGCATTTAGTCGTAAATTTTTTCATTTGACACATTTCAGTGCATGGATATCAATCAGTTAGGAATTGGTTTGGCCGGTGTTCTTATTCGAGATATACCGTTGTTTAATATTTTCAGCATTACGTTGGCCTGTCGCGGCTATTTGAATATGCGATCCCAAATGCGAACACGGTCCATGGTCGTATTATTATTTTCGCATACGGTTATCTATCTATGTTTTGCTATGGCACGATGCCGATTCATACTCACTCCTTCAAAAACTTTGATTTGTTCACACCCGCTTGTACGAACGAACATGGGATATCGTTTGCTTCGCATGAATTATTCATGACATGCTCATTTCATATGATAGAATTTATTTGGTATTTGCTTTTGACAGCCAAAATTTGATACTATACCACTGTTGATTAGCTCAATTGGATACAAGCTGTACTTATTACCGTATTTATCATTAACCAGTTTTAGCACTCCATTGTGGACTGGTCCCGAAATGGACAAGCCGCGCACTCACAAAACGTCAACCCTAATGAGTTTCGGTAATAAATATCGCACTTTATTCGGACAGTTCTCAAAATTGCCGAACGGAGAACCAGAAAAGGCAACAAACGTTTAATCCCCAACCGTCACACACCAATAACGAATTTACACTACTACGACCATCGAAAGCTTTGGTGTCTATTCCTCGGGCGGTACTTGGCCTGGTGCAACTACTAGTTGCGGAGTACCGCTGCCTGACTGGTGATTTATGATCGTTGAGATAGCGAGTGAAATCAGTCATTCATCATCTGGTTCTCGCAGTCACTTTGATGATGAATTCCTGCACAGCGCAAAATTTTCGTCGCATTTATTAAATAATAATTTATTAAAAAATCACTTATGTGAATGCAGTGTGTCGTGATAACATATGCGAATTTAATCCCATCGTTTGCACCCGGCAAAATTCGTCACCGGTTAAGGGAATCGAATTCTTTATCGCTAACTCAGAATGATTGATTATCAAATACTTGATCGATAGCATATAGAACTTTGATGTTACATTTGATACCTATGTATGCTGATCAGGCTTAATTTCATAGTTGTTCGGTCATCGTTTTTCCTTCCTCGTTCAGATAGGTTATGCAATCACTCTGTGGACTGTCTTTTCAGCCGTGTGTTCATGTACTGTTTGATCGAAAAATGTATGTGTGTGTATATCAAATCACCCGATTTTTGAACATTAGAAACGAAAGAAACCCTTCTTGCTTCACTTTTCATCCTGTCATCCGCTGTATTTGTCATCGTTGTCGTGCTTCATTGTGAAAATATCAGTATGATTTTTGCAAAAATCGCCATTCAATAAGCCTTGGACATGGTGACCAAATAAAATTTCTAAATTGGGACTCATTTCGGTATACTTATTTGGCTGATTTTAATGGTAGAATACCTATCAATTTGATCGAAATTTTTGTCTCAAGGATACAAGTTAATTCGTGCGTTCGGACATAACATATTCATACACAGTGTAAAAAAAGGCAATGCATGTTTAAATATGCACTTTATGTCTTCGAGTTTCAAGTCTTCAAAAACATTTTATATTTGTTTAGTGTCTTACATAGAAATTTTAATTTATTCAGTCATCTGATAATAAAATCCATGTAAACTATCTGTAAAACTTGCTAAAAGTTTGCAAAAGTTCTTCCTTCCTTCCTTTGAATCTAAAGTTTTCAATCCAATATTCTTTGAATTCTTACAATTCGGATTGTCAATTCTGGATCTGGCAATAATCTACATGTCGAATATTTTTTCTACTAAATTTAGCATTAGTACTTGTGATTTGCTTGATTCTTTCCTACATTATCCCAAAGAAGGACTGAGTAATGAATTCTTACTCGACTACTCGTTTCTGAGTACTCCATCAACCCGATTGAAAGTGACATGAATTTTCGCTCACTTTATGAATTTGTTAGTGTGAACGACGCTATTTCATTACACTCCAGCTAGAGGAATGGACGACGTTTTGTTGGTTTCCAGCGAATTTCTACAGTTTATGCTGGAATTCTATGAAGAACCGCTCATTTACTAATCTATATCTATATATATATATATATATATATATAAAAATTGATGTAAGTTTGTATGTTTGTAACGCGATAACTTCGGAACTACTAAACAGATTGCCACCAAACTTGGCACAGGTACTTATTGTATTTCAGAGATGGTTTAGGGAATATATTTATATGGGAGGGAGCGTAGCAAGTGTCATAAACAAGGGGGGGTCATGGAAAAATTCATATAACTTGACAAGAATCGATACGTTTTGAAGACCGTAGAACCATTTTGCATACGTTAGATATGACTATATGGGGGGTGGATGTAGCAAGTGCCTTTAAATAGGGGGGCGTAATGTTTAAAACGGCATAATTCCGAAACTACTTGGCATAATTCCACCAAACTTGGCACAGATACTTCTTGCTCTTCTGAGATGGTCATAAGGATATTTTAATGGGGGAGGGAGCGTAGTAAGTGTCCTTAACAGAGGGAGGTCATGAATAAATTTGTTTAATTTGACGAGAATCGATACTTTTTTAAGACCATAGAAACATTTTGCGTATATAAGATATGATTATATGGGGAGTGGATGTAGCAAGTGCCTTTTAAAAGGGGGGTGTAATGTTTGTAATGGCATAACTCCGGAAGTACTGAGCGGATTGCTATCAAACTTGGCACATGTACTTCTTGCTCTTCAGAGATGGTCATAAGCGTATTTTTATGGGGGGAAGGAAAGTAGCAAGTGTCATTAACAAGGAGGGATCATGAAAAAATTCATGTAACTTGATGATAACCGATTTTTTGGATTTTTTGGAAATATTTTGCATACCGTAGATATAATTTAATGGAGGATGGATGCAGCAAGTGCTTTTAAAAAGGGGGTGTGATATTTGTAATGGCATAACTTCGAAACTACTTAACGGATTGCTATCAAACCTAGTACATGTACTTTTTGCTCTTCAGAGATATTTCCATGAGGAGAGGGAGCGTAGCAAGTGTCCTCAACAAAGGTGGTCATTAAAACTATCTAATTTGACGAGAATCGGTACTTTTTGAAAACACTTTTTGCACAGCTTAGATATGATTATAAGGATATTCTGTGGAGAGAGGGTGTAGTAAGTGCCTCTAAAAAAGGAGTGTAATGTTTGTAACGGCATAACTCCGGAACTATTGCACGAATTGCTATAAAATTTGGTACAGTTATTTCTTGCTCTTCAGAAATAGTCATGAAGGTATTTTTTAGGGGAGGAAGAGTAGTAAGTATCATTAACAGGAGGCGTCATGAATAAATATTCATAAAATTTGACAAGAATCGATGATTTTTGAATATGATATATATGGGGAGTGGATGTGGCAAGTGCATTTAAAAAGAGGGGTGTAACGGCATAATTCCGACACTATTGAGCGGATTGCTATCAAATTTGTCACAGATACTCATTTATTTTCAGGGGGAAGAGTGTGTAGCAAGTGTCCTTAACATGGGGGGAGAGGGTCAATGACGAAATTTGAAGAGAATCGATATTTAGACTAGAAGGAGGGGTTTTTGAAAATAAATTTTAATCTTCCATTTTTTATAAAACAAGAGAGTGGCAAGAATTTCAAGGTCGTATTTTTCTTTGGATAATTTCAAAGGATCTGGTTCCATTTTGCCGGGAAATTCAAAGAACTAAGGGAAAATAAACTTTATCTGCCTATTAACGCAAGTGTATTAAGGTCTCAGCATAACTACGAAATAGCTAAACGAATCGCCACCAAGTTTGGCACATGTACCAAAGGCGGGAATCGATATTTTTTGAAAAGCACAGATACTTTCTACACTACTCAGGGTAATCATGAAGGAGATCTGTAGTAAGTTCACTGACAAAAAGGAAGTTAAATAAAAATAGATTAAAAGGTTATTTTGAGGGTGAGAGAGTGGAGTAAGTGCCCCGAACATGGAAAGTGTAGGGAAAATTGACCGGGTTTTACGAAAAATTGGTACTTCTTTACGAGTACAGTATATTTCTAGCAACTAAGTGAGGTTCACACAAATATTCACAAGAGGGAGGGAGAATAAGCATTCTCAACATTGATCTGAATTGACGAAATCATACAATCAATGTGCATTTTTCATGTAAATTGAGAAAACTGTCGACTGAAGGTGATGTAAAAAAGTTTACAACAAAATTTTATTAACTGAATCGTTATTCCATAAGTTAAAGCCTTGGTAAAATAAATTATACAAAAACGTCATTCTATAGTACGAATGTAGTTATGATGTTAAACAACCTTTCGTTATAGAGAGAAAGATGTTTTAAATGTTTCTAACAAAAGGGTTCAAATATAAAACTAACCCAATTTGTCGAGAATGCCATGAAAATTATGATTATTGTGAGATTTGAGATGGAACACTGATCATTCGCAATCTGAACATGAACGGAATATTGTTCAATCGGGTTTCCGTCTAAGTTATGTTTCACTGCAATCAGAGTATTTCACTAAGCAGGACAACTTCGTCCTTGCCTTGACGAAACATTTCCGAGCAACGCCGGGTAATTCAGCTAGTTCTATATATCCGAGAAACTCGAAGATTTAAATTTAAATCGGTACGCAAACGAGCAAAATCGGAGAAGGCAAAGAAGACGAAACCCAGTTTTCAATTCAGTTCACTTTTTCTCACGCAATTCCGAAAGATTTCCAAACCAATCGGTTTCAGGCGAAATTTATTCGGAATCGGTTGCTACATTGTTCTATAATCTACAGGTACGAATTATATAACTGGCATTCACTGTACATCTAAAAGAGCTTGACAGCAGAATAATATTGTTTAAATAATTTTACTTTAAACCTTAACTTAATGCCAGTGTTGGTGATTGCCTATAATTTGACAGAAGCTGCTCGGTATTTCTCTATATTGTATACAACATTTTCAATCCTGTAGAAGATGCTACAAGAACTCGTGTCTCTCAATGCATGAACTGTGAGAGAATTTTTTTCTACATTTCTTCGCTCCACTTATACTCTGAGTATTTCACGGCCCTTAAAAAATTACAATCTGATAATGATTGGTGCTGTGCGGAATTTACCAAGAGAGAATCGCAAGTTGACAATTATCGCAGAAAATCGAATCGATGATTCGACTTGATGATTCTCATACTAGGTTGCAATATTCCAAAACCCTTGTGGGGAGCATTCACATACATTTTCATAGACACAACTTATACAAAGGTTATATGCACATAGTTAGAATAAGCGGTAATAGTAAAATGATTTTATCGTAATTTTCAACTGCCCAAATAGAATCGGATCGCGAAACGATAATAAGCGATCGTTTGTTGCTTCAGAGAGAATCCCCACAGCAGTGTGCAAATCTTTGATTCTCAGACAGGTCATCGAGAGAAATTCGCTCTCGCACTGGTGTCCATTCTGTATTTTGTTGCTGCGATGATATCCGTCTCTCTTTGATGGCACTGATTGAATCGTGTGAAGAGTTACTAGAGAGCGTTCTTTGATACGATAAAAGCCATCCTTGCTTAAAGCTACCATTTTGGTTCAAACTTGGTTAGTATGAATCGAAAAATGACGAAGTTACAGCTAAAACAATTCACCAACATTCGCAAAATTTCGAGTTTTCAATAAAAACTTGTTATTTAGACACTAGAATATAATATTACATTTTAAAAGAAATAAGCTTGCTCATAATGACCTTTCTTCCAGAAGCAGCCGTTCTCGAGATATTTAGACATGAACGGGTTTTTGTTGTTTAAGAGTATCAAATCAATTTCCTACTACTTCTTCTTGGACACCAATTTTGTAGAATTTACAGTTTCCGAATTACCACAAAAGTGCATGAAAAAATACATACACCCTTTTTAAAAGTCAGTCTTGAATCGAATTGAGTCTGCTGTAAATGTGTTGTCATACTGAAAATGTGTGCAAAGTTTCATCCGAATTGGAGGATGTGAATTCTGATGGCTTGGTAATCATTTCTGGCGTTGCTCCAAACTGAAATATTCCTGAATATCTTCTGAAAGTAAAATATCGGCTGGGCTCGACTCAGCTTCAAGTCCGATAGTGTCTCTTTGCTACCTACATAAAAAATTAGAAACTTGGCATAGGACAACAACAATGACTCGGATAGTTTCGTTTAGTCCATCATTTGTGACTTTCGGAGAGACGGTAATAGAAGCAATCTTTCCAACGATCTTACGGTTCTTTAGCTTTAAGATAGTTTTTGTCTAGTATGAAGGTCGGTTCAAATCTTGTCCATCGTTTTCAATACCTTTTTCTATGCTAGTCTTTCCGCTTTCTTTTTGTTTTTATCTGTCGTGATAAGACATTTTAAGAAAACGAATAAACCCTGTTCTTCTACTAAAAATTTCCCCCAGACGACAATTAACTATAGTAAAAATCGTTTAAATTTTATGTCAATTGCTTCACATGCAGTGCATGTGAGATAATCCACAAATATTTCTAAAATGTATTTTTTTATAACCTGGGATATCAAGAACGGTTGCATTTGATTTGTGCTTCGGCTTAAGCAAATTCCTGCTTGTACAACGTGACACGTTTCAATTTATTCTGTATGCTCACACAAAAATTAATGACCTTTGTCTGAGACAGAATTGCTAATAAATAAGTGTCACAATTTATTAACTTCGTGGCAGCGACGACTACACAAAAATGCCTCTTCGCGATGCGAGTAAAAATTGCCATCCGTGTTTTCAATCACAAGATCATCCAACAATTTGTATTGTCTCGTCCAGCCCCATCACATCTTTTAGCTAATTACCTTTTTTTCTCGTTTTTTTCTGACCGATTTTAGCACGTGCACTTCAGTGTTACTGCGAAGGACATTGCCCGGGAAATCTACAGAATGGAACTTGTGAAACTAGACCTGGTGGATCTTGCTTTGCTGCCGTGGAAGAGGTCACAGATGAAGATACTGGACTGAAGGTACCGGAATGGAGCCACGGATGTATGCCACCGGAACAGAACGGTGGTTTGCTACAGGTGAGTTAGGGACAGACATTCTAGAGTAGATAAAACCATCTCTTCTCTATTAGTCACTATTCCTGCTTGACATTCAGTTCCGAAATAACATTCTTTTTCTTTCAATTCAATTGCAGTGCAAGGTCGGTGTCCAATCTCCGCAAATCCATGGCAAATCGATCGTATGCTGCGACAACGAAGATTTCTGTAACAAAGACCTGCTTCCAGAGTACGTACCGAAGACGACCACCCCGCCTCCGATGGCAAACGTGAACGACACCAGCATACACACCTTGGCTCTACTGGCATCGGTGATAATCTGTTCGGTTGCCTTTGTGGTGGTATCCATTGCTGTCTTCGTAACGTACAAGAAACGTGAAAAAAGGAAACCTCACTGCCTGATGGATTCGGTGTGTAATCCGAACATTTCCCCGTTGGCCGATTTGGTGGAACAAAGCAGTGGGTCGGGCTCGGGTTTGCCATTGCTGGTGCAACGAACAATTGCCAAACAAATTCAAATGGTACACTCCGTCGGTAAGGGACGATACGGCGAGGTTTGGCTAGCTAAATGGCGTGATGAAAAAGTTGCTGTCAAAATTTTCCTAACCACCGAAGAAGCATCCTGGTTCCGGGAAACAGAAATCTATCAGACTGTGCTCATGAGGCACGAAAACATACTCGGTTTTATCGCTGCGGATATTAAGGGAACCGGAACGTGGACGCAAATGTTGCTCATTACAGACTATCACGAATTAGGAAGTTTGTACGATTATCTTCAAAAACGAGTACTTAATCCACATATGCTAAAGACGTTAGCTCTATCACTGTCCTCTGGGTTAGCACACCTGCATACGGAGATTTTCGGTACACCTGGAAAACCGGCGATCGCTCATAGAGACATCAAAAGTAAGAACATCTTGGTCAAACGCAATGGCCAATGTGCAATCGCTGATTTCGGTCTTGCCGTAAAGTACTCCAGCGAATCAGATGAAATACAGATTGCTCCCAACACTCGTGTCGGTACGCGTCGTTACATGGCACCGGAAGCTTTGAACGAAACACTGGACACGAAAATTTTCGAAGGTTTCAAGCAGGCAGACATGTACTCGCTCGGCTTGGTATTTTGGGAAATGGCACGCCGCTGTATCAGCACAATTCGGGGAACAAAGAATACCACGTGTGAAGATTACGCTCTGCCCTATCAGGATGTAGTTCCATCTGATCCCAGTTTCGAGGACATGTACGCAGTTGTTTGCGTCAAGGGAGTTCGACCCCCGATTCCTCAGCGATGGCAGGATGAAGAAATTCTCGTAGTATTATCCAAGATGATGCAGGAATGCTGGCATCCGAATCCGGCTGTTCGATTAACGGCTTTGCGGGTAAAGAAGACGCTCGTCAAACTGGAGACGGATTGCTCGATTAAGATAGTATAGACAGGGGTCTGAGCGTATATGTACGTGTGAATGTGTGTTAGTATATGAGTGCGATAGAGTAACCCCGCTTAGACATTTAGGAGTTTTTATTTATTCTAAATTGTTTTACTTCGCCAATAAGTTTTTTTTATAAAATTGTAAGCTAAGATTCTACAGCAAAGCACTAGTTGCAAACTCCCACGAAATGAAGCACTGTTGAAATACTAGAAACAAATCGAGATGCCATAATACGGACTTAAATGTTGTCTTACATAAAATAAAGAGTTATTTTAGATAGAACATTTCCAATGGCACAGAAGGCTCTAGATTCGAGGGCCCTAACTGTAAATAGCAATCTCTTTTCTTTATGTTTCACGTTCCATAGCCAAAATACTTTACTGTTCTCGGCTAGCAAAAAAAAACGAACTTCCCTTAGTTCTTAGTAGCTTTAATTATTGTGAAGCAGATAGAATGCCATATAGTTGTAAAGCAAGGATTTCACCAAAATAATTAATGCGAGTTTATATTTGATGCATTGAACAGATAGACAGAACTCTAAGCTCTTTGACTAGAAAAAAATAACAGATGCCTTCATTTTAACTCGATCGACTGATAGATATTCATAATTTGATGAATATGGCATTTCGCCATGAAAAATTCAGTTCATCAAGACATGCCTTGTGATTGAATTGAAAAGATTGCAAACTTGAACATTGCGAAAGATGTCTCCCTAATAATATAACTAATTTCACAAACAAGAAATAGCAAATTTACCCTTATTTTTAAGGGAGTCTATGACTTTTACCGTATATGAAATCACAACAGATTGAAATATAAGCTTCTGGTTATGTTTCTAACGGAAACATTCATGAAAGCTAATAACCATAAACAACTCAATGCATTGTACAGTTCTTAGCAGTTACTGGATTGCGTAGGTTCACTCTACTTTGATAAGATTTCCATTTGTTGCTGTAGTTTATTTAGACCTAAACCTAACTTTTAGTGGAAGCTATCTTTACGCTTTTGTAAATAGACAAACGTGTTTGTAACGGTTAAAACTACGACTATTGAAAAGAAATCAAGTTTTATATACTTTTGTAAAGCTGAATCGTACGATGTTTTTTCATCGTCGTGAATACAAACGTTAAAATAAATATTTTTCGACGCTAGTTTTAGATAAATGTAAATCCTTAAGGTCTTCAGAACCGAAAAAAAGAAATGAGTCGTGAGCTATTATATTGAAGATTGTATGTTAACAATAAAAATTATTTTAAAAGTGAAATGTTTAATGTTTATCTTATTTCGTTGCTCGGTTGAGTTCATTTGTCGTTCCCGTTGACTATTCTGGATGGTTATCACTACACAGAACACGAAAAAGTTCTACAGGGTCCGGCACTCGAAGTGTAACCAATTAAAAAGGCCATAAATTCAGTTTGAAAAATTACTTTTACTTAATTCAAAGTACAAAATGTGTAAAAATAATACAAAATTCAGAATCAATTCACTTTTGCTCGATATGACCACCTTTTGCCTTGACTTGATGACTTGAGAGAGCGAAGGAGTTGCTTCGTTTGGCCGAATGTGACTTGCAGGTATTTTGGCCCACTCGCGGACAATAACTTTTTTCAGCGCCTCGAGACTGGTGTATCTTTTAGTTCGGACTTTGCTCTCCAAAATGGCCCAAAGAGAATAATCCATTGGATTCGCATCTGGTGAATTCGAGAGCCATTGTGTGGACGTGATGAAGTTCGGAACGTTGCCATTCTTGGTTCACTCGAGCTTTGTGAGACGGTGCCGAGTCCTGCTGAAACGTCCATGGTCTGCCACCGAAATGTTTGTCTGCCCACGGCTTCAAAGCAACCTCCAGAATACTTTCCCGATAATATGTCGCATTTACCTTGACGCCAGGCTCGATGAAAACGATTGGAGAGCGCTCATCTGCGGTTACAGCAGCCCAAACCGTTATCTGTTGCGGGTGCTGCCTCCTGGTGGCCAATCGATGACTCAAATTCTCGTATGAACGGTCGGTCAAGTAAACCCTATCGTTTTGAGAGTTTACGAATTGCTCAATTGGAAAAATTTTCTCGTCAGAAAATACAATGTTCGGAAATTGACCGCTTTCGGCCAAACGAAGCAACTCCTTCGCTCTCTCAAGTCATCAAGTCAAGGCAAAAGGTGGTCATATCGAGCAAAAGTGAATTGATTCTGAATTTTGTATTATTTTTACACATTTTGTACTTTGAATTAAGTAAAAGTAATTTTCCAAACTGAATTTATGGCCTGTTTAATTGGTTACACTTCGAGTGCCGGACCCTGTAGGAAAAAAGAACTGGAAATTGTACTTCGTTGAGCGATCCAATAAACCTGATGGCACCAAAACTGAACGATTAGGAAAGAAAGAATTCATTAAACTAGCTTCTTCTTCGATGTAAGTTTGTAGTTCTCCCAAAAAATATTGTTTTTCTCAAATATTTTACTTATTATTCTGCTAGGTTCAAAATTGAGTAGATGACAGAATTGAAGTGAATGAGGCCATTCCTCTTCCCAAAAATTACATTTTCTACCCTAATCTACGCTCTGACTAATTAAGTACAAATGTAGTTTTATATAGGGTTTGTGTCTCAGGTTAAATACTGATTCTGCCATCTAGAGGTTATCGTTTGCATTTTCAATGCGAAATATTGTCTAGATAAGATTCGAAATTAATTTTAACACGTACGTGTGCTTTGGTAAGAGCAAATAATAGCACTTTTAAAAACTTACATATGAAAAATTCTATTCAACATGGCATCTTGAATTCCCTTCAAAATTCATTCGTTTTCATCAAGACACACGTTTATTAATTTTCTTATTCGGACAATATACAGTATCTGGAACAAAATTGATTATGAAATGATTGCCTGTAGGGTAATGCGCATATGATGTGAAGATTTAAACAATCCGAGAAAACATACCATACTTGCCTTACACCTAAAAACGAAAATGCGGGGTTCGTACGAGCTCAAATCAATAGCAAAAATTCAACAGAGAAATAATGAATGAGCCCTGCTTATTTGTCACAAGTGGAATAAAACGAATATTTTTGTTTTAACATTTAACATTTCGACACTATTAGTTGGCATTTTCTTCAGGGGAACTGTATTTATATGTTAGACGTTTCAAAATAAGTATAAATTTATTAATAAATAATTTTAATAACAATTATTCTGTTACGTCTAACATTGTTCCTCTAATAAAGATGTCTATTCGTCGTAATTCGGTTCAATATGAAAAAGTGTCACAGAAGAGTAGAATTTCACGGCTGCTTATCGACTCTATTTCCGTGTTCTATTTTTCGTATAATTTCATAAATAAACATTTTTGTTGCTGGGAAAAAACCTCTCGCGAAGCTGAGAATTGATTTTTGAATAAACTTATGTAGTTATGATAAATGGTAAAACTTTTGCTATATATTTAAAATTCTTATATCCAAATGAGCCCTGCGCAAGCCCTGTTGTTCACTGAATTCTTTAATTCCACGGCTATCATCTTTGACTGAACTTGTTCTAATGTATCATTCTAAATAATTGAAATACTAAACATGGATACTAATAAGAAGTGCGTATTATCAACAATATTATATGACTAGCGAATAGGAGAGAATATAGTAATACTTGCTAGGTCAGTTGTTTGTCTAGCTTTGAAGTGGTGTCCGCGCTTTGGCGCTACCAAGTGATGATTATGATGTCTACCAAAACATTCATAAATGAAAGATCAACAACTCTCCCGCCGATAGCACGTAGATATATTGGTTCCATTCACCGTAACGGAAACCGAATTCTGAAATCGCTTCAACATATATTTTTAGCGTAGATTACGAGAGCTGAATCTTCTGCTTTCTTCAAAACAATCACAACCACAATGACGAACATTTTGGGGGAAAGCTTCAAAACAATTCGAAACAAAAATAGTAATTAATATCAGCGAAGAGTTATTTTAAAAGTGTATATCCCACCTTTGGAAAAATGCAACTGACTATACTGTCACAAGACGGACGAGCCGCTTGGGAAGATCTACTTTTGTCAGGAATTTGTGCGTGTTCATGCGTCATTTCGGCATCATATAACACCACACGAAAGAGGTGATTAGGAGTTTATGATTGTTTCTATATTCGTTTGACAAAATACGTATGTATAATGACTATATGGGTACACTGATGTATGATTAATAAACAAATTGATTCTCTAGATAAATTAAATTTATTTGATATCTTACACTACAACGTACAGGAAAACAGAAAATATATCATGCATGCATTGTCGTTCCAAACATTCTGCCGAGCTAAAATTATACCGGGCTATAATATGTGTATGTTTCAATTTATTATTAACAGATTGAATCAACATTGTTTCTTTTCAACGAACAATATTTGTAACACTGTACCAACAATCATTGATGAAGAACAATTGTTTTGTTTTAGATTATCTTTTTCTTATAAACATTTTCATTGACTTTTTGACGAATAATGCTTCGCTTTAGATGGAAAGCATTATAAGTAAGAAAATCTTAAATTATTGTTTAACACCGAAAAATCGTGTATTTCACCTTCTTGACATTCACCTCGAGCACCCAGCTTCTAGAATAATAAAACTCTTCGTTCCGATTATTCGCTGTCGGAGATCATGTGAACACTTATGAACTCATCAAATATTTTAATACACTCGTAATCGTAAAGTCGTACCCATAGACGGCTAATAAAACGACCGTAAGCTGTTATATTTATAGTAAACCATCTTTTTGTTGCATCTGATCGTTCATTCATAAAAACGTACATTGGATGATGAAGGCTAGTTCACGAGTGCATTTTGCAAACCAACGTGACACACATTGGCACTCATGAATTAATATTCTCTGTCTTCTTTAAAAATACGCAACGCTGTAATGAAAATTTGCTCTAAAACGACAAGCTATGGTATATTTAAAAGCGTTTTAGTGCAATTTGCTATCTTAAGAAAACAGCCAATATTGAAAAACATTGGAGCAGGATTTATCCCTGGCGTTTAGTGGAAATTCTTAAAATAATAATAAGTTCATTTAGTAAATGCAAAGTAAAATCAGGGTACTGGATTCTGATGCTGAACTCAACCTTCTGTTTTAGCAGAGTTCAAGTCGTAAGTTTACAAGAACTTTTTGGTGTCAGATTACGCAACGTTAAATTATTAAAAACTCAATCCTATCCACCCCATGTCACAATTAGTTACAAATAAAACAAAAGTATTAATCCTGATACTGAACCACACAAGAATTGAATGTAAATTAACTGACGAACATATAACTTTCGTCGGTATCGGGCATTGAGAAATTCTTCAGACTCGAAGAAAGCGCCAATCCATGTGCTGTTGATTTTTGATTCTCAGAAAAATATTTTCTTTGTATATCAATCCCATTATTGAGCTATCAAAGTTTTGAGAACAGTTCTAGAAACAAAGTCTTGAGTCTGTTTTTCATACTACATTTTCGATGAAAATTGAATTGAATATATAGGAATAGGAAAAGAAGAAGAAGAAGACAAAAGAACCGCAAAAGGCTATAGAAGGATAAGTATGTGAAATCTGCCCCCAAAGGGAATTCATATTGTTATACCACATTCCAAAGGTCATAAACTGGAAACCATTTTCTCAAAGTTTCAACCCTTTAACTGCCATATTGACGGAGCTAGGGTGGTTTAATTGATTTTTATTTTATTTGATTTCTGAAGAAACTGCTCCTCCGAAAAATATGAAAAAAATCAGGCATGTTTAAGGCATTATGGGGAAGGTTCACAATTTTTTTCAAAAGTTTTGAATATGTATTTATTCTATTAAAAAATACTAGAAAATTTTGAAACATTCTTTTTCCCTCTTCCAATTTTTGCACCACCCTGGATTTTTTAGTGATAAATAAAGAATTTTTGGATATGTTAAAGTGGTATGTTTTCATATTTTTAAAAAATGTGGACGACCAAAATATTTGATTTTTTCTAAAAAATAAATAACAGTCGACCATGCATCCCCATCAAATTCTGAGAAAATATTTGATTTTTTTCTAAAAAATAAATTACAGTCGACCATGCGTCCCCATCAAATTCTGAGATAATGAAACGCATGGTGCTTTGTTCTAGTAGTTTTTGCAACTCAAGCGCAGGGCTTAGAAATCAAGGGCTTAGAAATCAAGGGCTTAGAAATCAAGAGTGCATCCACCGCCCCAGATCATCTTTATCCCAAGAAGCTTGTCAGCTGGCAAGTGTTCTTTGGCGAAACGCGCTATAGAGTTCGTTGAAAGCAATCGGTCTTTCATAAATTTCACCCTCAATAGCACAACGTTTGGCTAAAATATCGGCTCTTTCATTGCCTGGAATGGAGCAATGAGCCGGAACTCCAACTATTGTGATTTGATAATTATTATTCAATATGCCGTTCAGGCACAGTTTTATTTTGCTCAAGAAAAACGGCTCATTTTTGCCAGCAGCGTTTGAGCTTCAATTGCACTCAATGGCTTCAATTGTACCCGAGACTAACAATGGAAACAACATTTTTTTTTGCAAATTTTTTTTTATTCATCAACATAATCGCCTTTTAGGGTGATACAATTGTTCCAACGTTTTTCCAATTTTTCAATACCATGTTTATAAAAAAATTTATCTTTCGCTTCAAAATAAGCTTCAGTTTCAGCGATGACCTCCTCATTTGAGCCAAATCTTTTTCCCTGGAGCATTTTTTTAAGATCAGCAAAGAGCCAGTAGTCACTGGGTGCTAAATCTGGCGAATATGGGGGGTGGGGAAGCAGATCAAAGCCCAATTCGTTCAATTTCGCCATTGTTTTCATCGACTTGTGGCAGGGTGCATTGTCTTGATGAAAAAGGATTTTTTTCTCTGCATGTGCGGTCGTTTTTTTGCGATTTCCTCCTTCAAACGCATCAGTAAGTCAATATAATAATCACTGTTGATCGATTTACCTTTTTAGAGGTATCCCAAAAAACTGACGCCATGACTTTGCCAGCTGACTGCTGCGTTTTCGGACGCTTCGGACGGCTTTCGCCAGCTGTGTGTCACTCAAATGACTGTCGCTTCGACTCTGGAGTGTAGTGATGTATCCTTGTTTCGTCCATGGTCACGTAACGACGCAAGAAATTTTTTTTGTTGCTAGTAAATAGTGATAAACTGCTTTCGACTCGTTGCTGTTTTTGTTCCATCGAAAGCAATCGCGGCACCCACTTGGAAAAAACCTTTTTCATGCTCAATTTTTCATGAAGTATAGTAAATACACTTCCATATGATATCTGTGTCATCTCAGCAATCTCACGGAGCTTCACTTTACGATCTTTCATTATAATTTTTGTCACTTCACTCACATTTTCCGGTGTAACGGCTTCCACAGGTCTACCCGAGCGTTCCGCGTCATTTGTGTCGGTATGACCACGTTTAAACTCGGCGAAACACCGACAAATCGTTGCTTTTGATGGACAAGAGTCCGGATAACATTTTTCAATCCATTGTTTCGCTTGAACGGTGTTTTTACCCATTAAAAAACAATGTTTTATCAAAACACGAAACTCGGTTTTTTTCCATTTTTTAAACAAACTACAAAACGACTTTACTCCAACCTCGATAATTCAGCTGTTTCTGGTCGGATCGACTTAAAATTTTGACCCGTTTCAAGCAAAGGTTAGTACTTTAGAAAGACGTGGTTACTGGTTTACTACGAGCGCCATCTCTGCTTTAGTCTCGGGACTTATTGATCCATGTGTTACATCATCAACGCGTGAAATATATCACAGATTGATGAACGTAGGTCTGTTTATTGTTTAAATTAAATTTTTGGTGATACTACAATCTTTCTTATGGAAGATGACGTCGAAAGAAGAAGAAGTGCGAAAAGCAATTGTGTGAGATAGCAATGATAATCCGGATCTGTTATAAAGAAAACTAGCAAAAAAGGTTGGTTTTCCTGCAAGCACTGTCCATACCCGGGTAGAAGTAAATAACAAACAACGACCAAAATAATAACAAATGTTACCATCATATCTTAATGATATAAACATTATGATATTTTATCGAAGGAATCGAGGAATCGTACAAATTCTGCTTAGCATCAAAATTAGTTATTATATCTTATTTCGTTATTGATGAGTTATCCCAATTTCATTAAGTTCAATTGACCCATGACCTCTTTCTTCAAATAATAAATGCTTATGATAGTAGTCTATTCTGAATGCTAAAATACCAATTAACTGAAACATTCGTCTTCTATAAATATTTTGTTCTTATTTTGATATTACAATGACAGAATTTTATATTTTGTTGCTATTTTCTCATGCAGAATTTGTTATGATTTTTGATATTTTAAGTCTTATTTCAAATTAAATAATGTTAATGTTTGTTTTGAATAATTAAATTTGATATTGGTTTGCAAATTACTTAGGAACCACCAGAAGGACGTGAAGATAAAACAAATATTGTAAAAAAAGATGATTTTAACTTCAGTGTATACTTCTAAGCGCCGGCATATTATGAACTCTTTGAAGGTGAAAATTGTACCGAACCGTAACGATTATGTGACGGCTAAAACTCGGGCTCGCAAATGGCGAATATATGACGAAGCTTTTCTGCTATGATACTTATGTGCTGGAAGACCTCGAGGTTGTGTATATCGACTGATTTGGAGTTTTATCGGAAGAAGGACGGCTTAGAAGTCAAATGGAAATAGATTGTTTATGAAATCGCCCAACGTTTCGGCCATTTTTGGTGGCCTTTTTCAAAGGGAATTGGTCTAATCTTTATTGTCAGTATCGTTGATTTCATAAACAAATCGTGTACCTTCTTTCATTTCAGCCGCACTTCTTCCGATGAGTGCTGGAATACTTTAGGTAAAATGTCTTTTTATACTGCCATGCAACGGAGCATTTCAGCAAGAAAAAAATTAGGGGGTTGTATGCAAGACACGACCGAGCACAATAACAATAAAAATGAAACGTTTCTAGGGTCCCCATAATAAATACAAAAATAAAGATGATGATGATACTAAACCAAAAACTTTTTCAATTGACTAATTACAAACTTGCTCTAGTTTAAGCGCTTAGATTGTTAGCGAATGATAAAATTGACAATAGGATTCTTTCTTCATAATTAATTCTATTCAATTTTGATCCTTTTCCACAAATATTTACATTGTTAAGTTGTTTAATAACGTCCTTTAACTAGAAGTCAATTATGATGAATTCAAAGCTACTTGAAAGCTCAATTTTAGATACAGACAGCCTAAAGATTCAAACCTGGACAAATGAAACGATTTTTTTTATTATAGAGGTTTTAACCTTGAGGTCATTCGCCTCTTCGGATCAGAAAAACTTTCTGACCCTATGTGCGGGGTTGAGAACCGAACCCAGGCGAGTTGCGTGAAAGGCATGGACTTACCCATCACACTATACCCGTCCCCTAAAACGATTTTATTTTATGATGATTATTTTCGAAAAACCTACAAACTTATTAATTTTATAAACAGTTAATCGATCCAAAAGAAGATTTTATATATTTTAACGAAAAATGTTTTACCAGTAAACTCAGTAATAGTGTAATTTTAATAATCCTTTTTCAAAATCGTTGATAATCTTCGGAACGTGTCGGTAAATAATATGGCAATAATGCGAGGAAGAAAACATGTGAAACAGTCCGCATAAAATATTTAGTTACTTACATTGAGTTTCGCTTTGGCATATTAGGAATATACGGATACGCAAGAAAATTCCGAAATTTTGTTCATATTGTAACTTGATGTTATTAACACATGAATGATCATTGTCATAGTTACAACGCGTGTAGCCATCAGACGCATATTGTTTTGAAGCAAATAATAATTGAACTGAAACTGGCGGTTAATCAAATTCTGCGAAGGTTGCTATTCAAACGATACATGTAAAATCGCAGGTAAGCTTACCTTTAGTTTATCGTTGATACTATATGATATTGCATCTAATAGTTCTATATATACGTGAGCCTCTGGAACTCTATTATACTACTAAACCGAGGAGGCCGCTTTTAGACAAGTATCAGAATTTTATTTTGAATCTTTTGAAGCATTTAATTCCTGTGGGACAACAACTCGTTCAGATTGATACTGCATAATGATTTGCATTGCATTGCATTGTTTTTGTTACACTTAGTCTGAATTCCTTCTATGAGATTCTTGGAAGCTAACTAAGCTAAGCTAAGCTAAGATTAAATCAATTTCTAACTATTCAATTAGATAACACGATCATTGTTTGATCCAATAATAGTGTCTGAGGACCCCAGCCCGGGTTGGCGGTTCAATGCATAGGGCGCTGGTCTTACAAGCCAGTTGTCGTATGTTCGAGTCTTGGATTCTTAGTGTCAATAGGATCGTAGTACCAGCCATGCAATGATTCTGTACGCTATGAATCGGCTGCGAAGTCTTTTGAAACAGAAACGCCTAATTCCACAAAAGGGTGGTAATGCCAAAACTTTGCTTTTGTCTGAGGGCTTATGCTGAAAGATAGTTTATTGTGTTTAGTCACATCTAATGAAAAAGAAGTATCTATGATTATCATCATAACACAACTTTTTACTGAATCCATTTGCGCGCCACCGTTTTGTTCGTATGGGAATGGAGATTTAAGTATGCAACCGATCGGTTGACAAATTAAAACATTTTTAAGTGCACAATATTGAAGCTTTCGAATCATTTAGATGAGGAAAATCCATTCACAAATCATCGAGGAACAAGCGCTGCAAATTCGATCCGAAAAATCTATCGCCGATAATTCTAAATTGGCCTGATAGTTACCAGAGAATCAAAATAAAATACTACTATACTATACTGAACACACCGCACACATACAAAAGCGACTATCCAACGAGCGAATGGATGTGACTTTCATCCACTCACTATTCAAACACCTTCACCAGCCTACGAGGCATGTTTGCTCACAGCATGGGGTTAACTAAAGCAGAAATGTATTTGGGCATATATTTATAGATTCCTTTTTGTGCGATAGTTCATGCTTCGCAAATCGGACGAGAGAATGACATCATTCCCGCGCTTCTACTGTTATTGGCTCATGAAAACATAAGTCAATTTAATTTCAATTTTTCAATGGTATGCAATTGAAATATTTAAATGACGTTACCTCATAAGTTTTAGTTAAATGTTTCCGAATTGATTGGTTGTTAAATTATATAAATCCATCAACAAATGACTGAGTTATAAGAGTTCAAAATTATAACAGAAAAATGTTACGCGATAAGTTTTGCATTTTTTAAAAGAGTAAGGCATTTTTAATGTCAAAATCGACCAAAAATTTGCTAAATACATGGGATATTTCAAAAGAATCGGTAACCACGATGATTCGGTTCTTCAATAGCTAGATGATATATAAGATACTCAAACGAACACGGTGTTGCACAGACAGCAGGAAATTTCACCAACACATAATGCAAATGCGAAAATCCAGTAAGTAAAGGCATATACAATCCAGTCATCAGCTCACTGGACGAGCTACTTGTTTCAGTCACAGGTAAGCATCAACAAGGCAAAAAAATATTGTGCAGCATATATTTATAGATTCCCCTTCATACTACGCAGAACGATGCGGTGTTTTCTATTCATGACGCAAAGTCTCCTATGCCGAACAAAAAAATGACGTCAATTTGTACAACTGGGATTGGTGGATAAAAACATAGGTCGATTCTAACCATTTTTTCAATAGTATGCTATTGAAATACTGAAACGACGTTGTCATAACAGATCGGCTGAAAAGTTCGTATCGTTTCTATGAGAGGGCACCACTAGAATTAAATCCATACCATTTTCAGTTAGTACCAACCTTCAAAAGATACGTGTATAAATTTGACAGCTGTCTCATTATTAGTTTGTGAGATATTGCATTTTGAGTGAAGCTACTTTTGTTATTGTGAAAAAATGGAAAAAAAGGAATTTCGTGTGTTGATGAAACACTACTTTTTGATGAAAAAAAGTGCCGCCGATACCAAAAAAAATGGCTTGATGAGTGTTATCCGGACTCTGCACCGGGCGAAGCAACAATTCGTAAGTGGTTTGCAAAATTTCGTACTGGTCATATGAGCACCGAAGACGATGAACGCAGTGGACGTCCAAAAGAGGCTGTTACCGATGAAAACGTGAAAAAAATCCACAAAATGATTTTCAATGACCGTAAAGTGAAGTTGATCAAGATAGCTGACACCCTAAAGATATCAAAGGAACGTGTTGGACATATTATTCACGAATATTTGGACATGAGAAAGCTTTGTGCAAAATGGGTGCCACGTGAGCTCACAATCACAATGTCACAAGTCGATGAAAACCATGCTGAAATTGAACGAATTGGGCTTCGAATTGCTCCCTCATCCACCGTATTCTCCAGATTTGGCCCCCAGTGACTTTTTCCTGTTCTCAGACCTCAATCGCCGGTAATCACTGAAACTGAGGCCTATTTTGAGGCAAAGGACAAATCGTACTACAAAAATGGTATCGAAAAGTTGGAAGATCGCTATAATCGCTGTATCGCCTCTGATGGCAATTATGTTGAATAATAAAAACGAATTTTGGCAAAAAAATGTGTGTTTCTATTAAACGATACGAACTTTTCAGCCGAACTGTTACATGTTTAAGTTAAAAGTTTCCAAATCGATTGGTTGTTAAATTATATCAATCCATCAACAAATGACTGAGTTATTAACGTTCAAAATTATGACAGAAAAAGGTTACGCGGCTATTTTTGAAACTTTTAATTGACACTCGGCCCCGTATAGCGAAGAGTTAGCGGTATTGGGCTCTCATGAAGACAGAACTCTCTCAATATAAGCAACAAGCTACAACTATAGAAAAATTTTGAAATCTTGGACAAAAGCAGCAATATCGGTTGCAGAAAAGTCTACAGAGACAATAAAGGCTGGAGTAAGCTCGGAAGTACGTATTTCCTTCATTCAGTCTAATTAAGTAACCTTAATTACTTTTAAGATGACTAATGATGCACAATTAAATGAATAAAAAATGCATCTTGGATTGTTTTATTCCAAATATAATCTGTCTAGATTTTGTTGCAAACAAGTCTTATATTAACATTACAAACACACTGAATTTGAATTTAAAACCTCAAAATTATGCACAAAAGCAAACTTGTCCGAAATTTGCTTCCGATCAAACAGTCCCCGTGCTGACATTTGACAGCAAATATGTGAGTGAAAAATTAAAATTCCTTCGCGCTAGAACACTCGTAAATACCAATTTGTATCAAGTCATCCATCCATAGTTATCTCTCAACGCTTCATCCATGAACCGGACAGATGGACACGGATGGAACCAGATTTCATAACGCTATATAGCCATGGACTTGAATAAATAAACAAAAAATCGTTCATCACTGCATAATTCATTTCGAATGAGCAATCGTTTACGAACCTCCACCATTTTCCGCTACCCTTATGCCAATGAGGCAATGAAACTGTGAATTTATTGTTATTTTTCGTTATTATGTATCATTATTTTTTCTCATCATGTCATGAATACATGGTATTGACCAGACTAGTGAACGGAATTTTCAGCGGGCTGACAGCTCGAAGTGGGTGGCCGAATTTCGAGACCAGACACGCGAACCACCTTACTGATGAAGATAATCACTATTAAATATTACACTAGGAAAATTTTATTTGATCGAATTGTTGTGGAACAAAATCGTACAAGCATAGTTTTTTTTTGAAAAATTGTTTTGAAATACTGGTACCGCTTTACGCAATACCATGCGTCTCCATGAGCTATCTGATTTCGTCCATTAGATTATTTCTTTAATTGTCGATATCGTCAAACAGTTTTGAATTTAATCCTCGAAATACTCTAATCAACAGAGTTACAGTATTTTTCGGGCTAAAATCATTTAAACCAATCAATGAATTCCAATTTTACCAGTGTACGAACTTAACTTCCTGTAGCAAACGAGGAAATCGTGCATCGAACACAGATACCAGAAATCAAAATATATTTAGATGGAACAGGGAACTCGTGCAAAAAATATGGGTCTCGCGTGATGGTGTCAAAAAATGGACGAATTTCTGCCACGGAACACTTTAATAGGACGCTTTCGGTATAGGTAGCTGTTGGGTGATCGAGAAAAAGTGAGCTATAAATGCTGCTAGCATTGCTGACACACACTAAAATGTTAAAAGCGAAAAGAACATTATTACTGGATTCCGAAATAGAAAACATTAACGTAAATTTTTGCTCCAAAATGAAATACGAAAGCAGCACCCGCATGAATGCCATAAATAAAACTGCGTGATGGCTATAGCAATTGAGTCAAAGTGAGAAAGCAAAAACGCGAATTTTTACTTTGAATGGGAAAAGCGAGTGGCTCAACTAATAGAAGTGAATCACTTTGAGTCCAGCTGAAAATAAAACTGCTGAAAGAATTTCGCGTTTTGAATCGTCTATGATGCACAAAAAACTGGCAGTTTTTTTTTTCCACTAACTGAGTCTATGCTGGTATGTACATACATATTTCGCTCTATTTATATCGGGAGAAGTTGAAAGACGATAGACAGCAGCGAAGGGTGGTTGAAAAAAAAAATACGTTGAGTGTTTGAGCAGAAATCGAGTACTACTCCAACCGAGATGAGTAATTTTTTAAACAGCTAGAATTGCGTACATTTTCAGTAGCTCACTTACCATTCGGGACTTTTGCGCATCAATCTTTTCCGGACGTACTGGATGTGTAGGGGAAGCGGGGACAAAAGTACATTTTAAGAACTTGTTTGGATTTTTGTTTCGACAAATTCATAAATTTACCAAAAGTTTTCATTATTCCAATCTATACAACAGGTATAAAATATTTCGTCACGGTTAAGAATTGTAGATTAATTTTTTTCTAGGGGTCCAAAAATAATGAGTACCGAGACCTATAAGACGAGTATGTCATGTATGTTTATGTGTTTAGCAATGGAAAAACATTACTTTCTTTGATTTCATTCTTGTATGGTTCTAGGAAGGAAGACAATTAGAAGCTTTGAATATGACCTTCGAGTTACAAAGTTGATGTTTTTGTTTTCAAATCAAAGAAGACCAACCGTTCAAGCCGTTTTTGTCTGATTTTTTGCCAATACTCAATGAAGGAAAGATTGAAAACAATAAATAGAAAACATATCGACTGAGACACAATTTGAACCTGAAAATATTTTCCAATTTCACAATCCAAATTAATCGAACTGAACAAAATGAACAACAGATCGAACGATTTAAAAAGTTTTGTTCTTATTTATTTCGTGGTAGGGTAATCAGAGATCAGGACAAATGGGTTCAAGTAGCATGTTTCTCGGGTCAATAATTTTCTGCAAGAAATTTTTACATCATAAAGACATAAATTTGGAAACCGTCTTTCCATTGGAATTTTGAACTACAGGTATTTGATCCTATTTGACGTTTCTCGTTAGATATTGACAAGTATTTGCACATTTGATCTTATAATAAAAATAATTTATATATAGACAGTGTTGAAAGAATTATGATCAGAAAAAATTCATTTCATTATCACTCGTGAAAAAATTAGTTCAAGAGATTTTCCTAAAAAAGTCAGTGACTGAAAAAATCACTTCCGAAATTTTAATTCACGAAAAAAGCATCCATAAAACTCCATTCATTCAGTCCATCCAAGTTCACAAGTAATTTTTTGTGTCAGTGAAACTTTTTTCCATCACAGAAATATCGCTAAAGAGATAATTGAAATGGAGAAGTATCCGATGATATTTCGACCCTGAATTTCTTTTACGCTTCAGTTCGACACCGAAGTGATTCATGCAAGATTATTTATAATATTTTCATCAATAAAAAAATCTCTTCTGATTAATATTGACTGCGATATTTTCGATGAACGGTGACTGCGATATTTTCGATGAACGGGTGAGCAATATGAATAGCAATATTTGTTTTACAATCCAAATAATGATTATAACAGTTCGGCTGAAAAGTTCGTATCGTTTGATAGAAACACACATTTTTTTGCCAAAATTCGTTTTTATTATTCAACATAATTGCCATCAGAGGCGATACAGCGATTATAGCGATCTTCCAACTTTTCGATACCATTTTTGTAGTACGATTTGTCCTTTGCCTCAAAATAGGCCTCAGTTTCAGCGATTACCTCTTCATTGCTTCTAAATTTTTTACCAGCGAGCATTCTCTTGAGGTCTGAGAACAGGAAAAAGTAACTGGGGGCCAAATCTGGAGAATACGGTGGATGAGGGAGCAATTCGAAGCCCAATTCGTTCAATTTCACACTGCTCAGAATCATCAATTCGTTGTTGTTTTTGATCGATTGTGAGCTCACGCGGCACCCATTTTGCACAAAGCTTTCTCATATCCAAAAATTCGTGAATAATATGTCCAACACGTTCCTTTGATATCTTTAGGGTGTCAGCTATCTCGATCAACTTCACTTTACGGTCATTGAAAATCATTTTGTGGATTTTTTTCACGTTTTCGTCGGTAACAACCTCTTTTGGACGTCCACTGCGTTCATCTTCTTCGGTGCTCATATGACCAGTACGAAATTTTGCAAACCACTTACGAATTGTTGCTTCGCCCGGTGCAGAGTCTGGATAACACTCATCAAGCCATTTTTTGGTATCGGCGGCACTTTTTTTCATCAAAAAGTAGTGTTTCATCTACACACGAAATTCCTTTTTATCCATTTTTTTTCACAATAACAAAAGTAGCTTCACTCAAAATGCAATATCTCACAAACTAATAATCAGACAGCTGTCAAATTTATATACGTATCTTTTGAAGGTTGGTACTAACTGAAAATGGTATGGATTTAATTCAAGTGGCGCCCTCTCATAGAAACGATACGAACTTTTCAGCCGATCTGTTACAGGGTCCGGCACTCGAAGTGTAACCAATTAAAAAGGCCATAAATTCGGTTTGGAAAATTACTTTTACTTAATTCAAAGTACAAAATGTGTAAAAATAATACAAAATTCAGAATCAATTCACTTTTGCTCGATATGACCACCTTTTGCCTTGACTATGGCCTTGAGACGGTCAAAAAACGAATCGCAAGTTGCCGAATGTGACTTGCAGGTATTTAGGCCCACTTGCGGACAATAACTTTTTTCAGCGCCTCGAGACTGGTGTATCTTTTAGTTCGGACTTTGCTCTCCAAAATGGCCCAAAGAGAATAATCCATTGGATTCGCATCTGGTGAATTCGAGAGCCATTGTGTGGACGTGATGAAGTTCGGAACGTTGTTTTTCAGTCATTCTTGGTTCACTCGAGCTTTGTGAGACGGTGCCGAGTCCTGCTGAAACGTCCATGGTCTGCCACCGAAATGTTTGTCTGTCCACGGCTTCAAAGCAACCTCCAGAATACTTTCCCGATAATATGTCGCATTTACCTTGACGCCAGGCTCGATGAAAACGATTGGAGAGCGCCCATATGCGGTTACAGCGGCCCAAACCATTATCTGTTGCGGGTGCTGCCTCCAGGTGGCCAATCGATGACTCAAATTCTCGTATGAACGGTCGGTCAAGTAAACCCTATCGTTTTGAGAGTTTACGAATTGCTCAATTGGAAAAATTTTCTCGTCAGAAAATACAATGTTCGGGAATTGACCGCTTTCGGCCAAACGAAGCAACTCCTTCGCTCTCTCAAGTCAAGATTTTTTTTTCGCGTTCACTTTTGGCAAAATGCTTTCTTGCGCTTGTAAACAATACAACTCCGAACTGTCATTTAGCAAATTTCTAGAGAGCTGATGCCCGTGCGTAAGCTGCGCGAGCGGTCTGAATTTGGTTACACTTCGAGTGCCGGACCCCGTAGCAAAAAAAGGCTGTTTTAATTGCAGCTGGGTAATTACACAGCTCTATTTATGTCGTTTTCGCTTGAGAACACCGACACTGACCCAGGGTAGTTTAATCAAACAAACACTTTTCACGAAACTGTGTTGATTTAGCACTTAGCAACGGGGATTTGAGCATACCTGATATAACAACCAGGTTCGAAACTGACTCGATTTTCAGTTCAACAACGTTAATACTAGGTTCGAAACTAGCTTCAAACAAACGGTTTGACAGCAGTTAGAGTGGAAACTGGGTTAGGTTTGGCATCAAGCGAAAACGACATTAGAATAAATTCATAAAAAACGTTATTTAGCATGAATTTGAAGGAGCGCACCATTGTCAGCATGTCTCAAACACACAGCAGGCACTGCGTTTGAATAGCGAAGCGATTGCCTGCGCATCTATTAACTATTGTTAATCACAGCACTTGCTGCTTCCATTGATGATATTACTCCACCATCACGGTATTGCCGAATAAATTTCGAACACATCACCACTTTTGATCCGGCTAATAAACATTCATTTCCCAAAAATCTTCCGTTTGAAAATCATATCAATTATATTGAAAGCGCGATTTTTTTTTAAATATTATCGAGGAGAATGTTCGCTAGTGAACTTTTCACAAATGATTTTTTCCATATGAAATCAGTTTCAGTGAGAATCGTGTTTGCAAAACATCAGTAGTGAATTTTTCTTCAGTCAGTTTTCTGATCGATGATGATTTTGTTTGAAAATCAATTGTGAAAAATTCCAAAATTCCCAACACTGTATAGAATACAGTGTCGATATTTTTTTGACAGTAGTCGCCATTACTGCCTCTAAATTCTTAGCAAAGGCTAAGCGGCTCAGTCGTGCGCTACTTTTTTATTCCGCAGCCTCTAACAAGTTACATTCTTATAATCAAATCAAACAAATTAAATAAATTTGATTAAATATTGATACACAATGAATACGTTGCTGAAATAGCTTATAATAAATGAAACATGTTATGATGTGATTAGAATCTAATGTAAAATTAATTGCTTTATATTCGTGTGTACATTTTGTCCCCGCTTCCCCTATTTGTGGAACGGCACACCGTTTGATGTTTAGGTAACGACCTTTCCCCTACAAGTAAATTAATATCCCATTCCTGTGTCTGCTCCGAATTTCATGCCTGGATACCGGAATTACGTGTTGGCAATTTATGTGAGCGTTTGAGGTAAGGTTGGAATTTTACACGGTTGAATTAATGTAAAAGTTCTTGAAGATCACATATTCATCAAAATTGCTGTTGAGTAAATACAAATGACAGATTTCACTGCAGTTTAAGTGAATTGTTAGAGTTATGTATGTTAAAACTAAAAAATAACAGATGGAATTCACTATAAGGACATTTTGTTTTCAGAACAATTGGAATGTAAGTGAAAAAATAGTGTGTGTGTGTGTCAAATAATCTCACCAGGCTTTCTCGGAGATGACTGAACCGATTTTGACAAACTTAGATTCAAATGAAAGGTCTCGTGGTCCCATATGGAATTCATGAATTTCATCCGGATCCGACTTCCGGTTCCGGAGTTATAGGGTAAAGTGTATTACATATTGTACACCGTCACTTAAACCGGCGAAACAAAACACGTCTCAAAACTACACAAATCGATAGTCATAATCAGTAGGCAACTAAACAAACCGATTTTGACTATCCTGGTTCACGGTATCCGGTTCCGGAAGTACCGGAAATAGTGGTCATACATACCAAAATGGATCTCACTCACTTTTCTCAGCGATGGTTTAACCGATTGCCACAAAACTATATTCAAATGAAAGGTCTTGTGGTCCCAAACGGAATTCCTGAATTTCATCCGGATCCGACTTTCGGTTCCGGAGTTATAGGGTAAAGTGTGTTACATATTGTACACCGTCACTTAAAATATTTTCGGATGCAACAAACATTTAAATCGTAATTTAGAGTGCGTACTAGAAGAATATGTACGTCATGTTAGTTGGCCGTACGAACCGACTTTGATTATACCGGTTCTCGGGTTCCGGTGCCGGAAGTGCATATAATAGTGATCCCACTTCGTTTTCTTAGGGATGAATTACTCAATCAAAGCACTGTTTTATTCTGTATGTTATGCATAAACAATCTCTTGGTTTCTTTCAAAAATCGAAGAGAAAAATTTTGAATAGAATACCACAATATTATATACATGAGAAAGGCATCATTACACCACTAGGTGGATTAAAACAGTTTTTTTTGTCTTATTGTAGTATATAGAATTATAGTCCATTGCACTAACATCCGTATCTCATTCGTTGTTTATGCTTACTTTACTCTATGTCACATAATTTTCGGATGAATATTCCACATAATCACATGTAAAAAGAGGTACATCTAGCCAATGATACACAACACCTGGGTTGGTTTGACATTGGACTCACAAGCCAATTGTCGTATGATCGAGCGCCAACTTAGAAGAATTCTTAACAATATGATCTTACCACTAGATATGCAATGATTATGAACACTAGTAATCAGCGTTTAAGTCATTGGAAACGGAAGGTCAAATCCTGCAATAGGAATATTACCTGATAATAATGTATGAAGACGAAAATCTCAAATAAAAATAATAAATGGAGACAAAAAATGATCAGAAGTAATTTTATTACCTTACGAAAATATCTAAACTTAACTGGATATTGCAATGCGATATGCGAAACATCAATGTATCCAAGGATCCGCCGCATCATATCAAAATTATGGACTCAGTTCATCACACTGCACGCGTTGTTGAGCCTGTTCCTGCTCCCATGATGGACATTATCTAGATTTTCCATTCCAAGAGATCCTCCACCATCACAAGGGCGAACACAAGCTCTATTCAGCCGGCGTGAACACACTAAACGTCGTTGTAGGCATGCTGAGCCTGGGCAGGTATTGCGAGCTGCTCAACCTGGAAGCTGTCCTCTACCCCGGCCAAAACATCGCGAAAGTTCCAGCCACGGTTGAGGTGGTTTGGACCCCAAACGAACTCACACCCACCGCCAATGACATTCTCGAGCACCCGGATCACTTTCGCCGGCACGGTCGGCCTTGGCGCTGCGGTCGTCCCTTGTGATTTCACTCGTGTGAATCCTGTCTTGAAGGCCTCCACCTCGTTCTCCGACTTCCCTCGCCTCACGGCGAATTTCTGGCTCAACACTGACGCCAACGATACGACCGGAGGCAAGGCCTACAGCAAGATTCTCATCACCCTTCTGGCACGAGGCACCCTTCGCGTCCACTTCCCTCCCGTCATCAACTGCACCGCCAAAGGAAATAGTTGACTTTTAGAATCGCTTTCTCATTCTCAATTGTCAGCAACGACCACTGAGGTTGAGAAGCGTTCCGTTGAGCAATCACCCGCGCCTTCAACTACGCCTGCCCCGCGCATCCCAGTCACCGTTCTTCCACAGCCAAAGCCAATCAAGCAAACCTCTCGCAATGCTCGCACCAATTCGCTTCGCTCTTCGCGGCCTCGCCGCTCGCTCGATGGACGGAGCCTTTTTGGTGGATTCGATCACCCGTCAGGTGGCTATAGCGAAAGTGGTCCGGCAGAGTTCTGATCGCGATAGAATTCTGTTCGACCTCGATTTCGTGCCCACCAGTCACATCATCCGAGCCGGCTATTACATATCCGTCAACTCCCTCGGGGAAGAGGCCATTTTGCTTACAAGCCAAAGGGTTCTTACCCCCGAATACTACTACAATTTCGTCCCGAAAGAGGGCGACCTCATTTACGTTCACCGTAGGGTTATCTTAAAAGCCCTCACCTCACCCTCAGACTATCAGTCGCCTTCCGCCTATCCAGCGATGGCTAGCGGATAATGGTTTTAAGCTCCATTTAAAAGTCTAGTGTAATTTTATATTAATACGCACTGAAAATATACACCAAAGATTGACAGACTGAAATTTGCAAAATTCGCCCATTCGGAGAAATCATTCTGTCAATTGAGAAAGATCACAAGATGATCATCTTCGATAGTGATTATGATTTGATGATTTTATGAACTGAATTTATTAGTATTATTTTTAAAATATTGAGAACCATTCTGTGCATTCTCCTCAAATGCAAAGAATCAGAAACTGAATGTCAGTGTAAAAATCGCCCCACAACAAAACTGACCATAGCGCGGATTGATATAATACTGAAGCGATTTTCGTGAAAGTTTCTCTTAAAATGAGCCTTCCTTTTACCTCTAATCAAAAAGGGGTGGTCCAAACGACTACAAAAAAAATCAACAGAATATTATTACTGTTCTTTACGTTTCGTCTTAGACTCGTCAGTGCAGAGTAGTTCAAATTGAACTGCTTATTGCAAACTTAAACAGTACCGAAGTACCACGTCTTTTCTGACGTGCCGAACGAAAACGTTGTTTTCGTCATATACTGGCCGATTCAGCCGAAAACATAGCCGATTAGATAATATCAGGATTATTTTTGAGAATAAAATTAAAACACCGAAATTATACATAAGTAATAGAATGCTACATTTAAACCAATAAATAAACTTCTACCATAAACTTTTGAAAGATATTGTCAATTAAAATGCTGCCCGCAAATACGGTTCAGGTGGTCAAGAAGCAATCGAGGAGTTACCAAAACGTGCAACGCACTAAATTTCATCTCAAGATGGTTTAAATATTTATTACAATTTCGTAAATCAACATTCGACACAAGCATTTGTACCTCGTCAGTAAGAATTATTGTGTTAAAAAGTATTATTCAATTTATGATAAACCCAGATCCCACCGGTATTAGAAAGGTTTCAACAAACTAAGTGCGGAGAGTGGTAAAATTTCCCAAGTTAGACTTGAACAAGCCCAATGTGAAAAGTAGAGAAATTCCAAAGGTAGAGAAGAATAAATAGGGTGAAGGAAGTAAAGGGTGATTTTTTTGCTGGTAGCTTTTTGGCACCACTGTTTTTGACAGATCACGCGTAAATAGTGTCTTATTTCATTGTCAAACTCGTTCAGTTTTGTCTAAAATTTAATCAGGAATTGACTTACGAACGAACAACGCATGCAAATTATTGAATTTTAATGCTCGGTTAAGAGTGAGTGATTATCGAAAAATTGTGTTCAGCGACGAAGCTCATTCCTGGTTGAATGGGTACGTCAACAGGCAAAATTTGCGCATCTGGATTGAAGATCAAACAGATACATTGCAAGAGCTACAAATGCATGCTTAAAAAGTCAGGTATTTTTGCCCACAAAACATCCTCCAAATGTTGTAATATCTTTGAAAAACCCTTCCGCAATAGGTAATTTAATGTGATTAGCTTCAAATTGATGCAACGTGGGTTACTTAACATCGATTAAATCCATAAAGTTAGGTGGGCCAAAATAATATGAAGGCAAAACACCCTACTTCTTCAAAGGCGATGTTACAGTGAATGGCGAGCGCTGCCGTGTGATTTACGATTTTTTGCCCAACATGTAAGAATTGAGCATGTCTGACATGTGGTTTCAACAAGACGGTGCTACATGCCACAAGGCACGCGAAACAATGACCAAATTGAGAGCCGCCTTCGGTGAACAGTTTATCTTACGTTTTGACCGCTTAAATCGTGTGATTTAGCTATTTCTTGTAGGGCTATGTTGAGGCTCATGTCTATAATGATAAACCAGTAACGATTGACGCACAAGAAGCCAATATTGAAGCATTTATTCGTGAAATGCCGGCCGATATGTTAGAGATAATGAACCAAAATTGGCCTTTGGTCCAATTTTGGTACATTATCTCGCGGGCAACATATGCATAACATCATCTTGAATCATTATATTGATCGTTCTATCGATTCCAATAAACTTTCATCCATTTTCTCATTTTTTTTCTTAAATCAAATCCTATGCTTCCGGCGAACGATCGTAACTAGGTTAAAGCCGGGTATAAATTGTAAGTAATTTTTTGGTACTTTCTGTTGAGCATGCAGACTTACCTTTGACTCTCTCGGGGGCTGTCTAACTAGCGTCTATCAGAGGTTAACTGCCGTGGGATGCTGTTACTTTTCCGAGCACGTGGTTGCCGAAAGGGGGGGGGGAGTTATTGTGAATATGCAGTATGGTCGATTTTGCGGACGCCTGCGGCTCCGCGGCTTCCCTTGGCCGACGACTAGTAGTGGTAAGAGCCTTAGCACACGGACAGAACTCCATTCCGGGCCTCAGAATGCTTTGTCATTCCGGCCTCGTGGTTACACCGGTTTCGCTTCTTCTCCCCAGATTATGCACAAGTTTGGGACGGGCGATTATTGCGGGAACGGACACTGACCGCGCGGGGGCACTTTCTAATTCCGTAATCACTACCGAGAGGGTGAACAATCGACAATTATCGTCTATCTTTAATTCCAGCGGATCACGATATTAGCTCACGCCCGATAATCTTCGTCTTCTTCTTTGTACGACTCGCTCGACTTGGGACAACTGATCTTCACGTCTTATCTCGCTCGCGTCTCATCAAGAACAGAACGAACTCTAACCCCGAGATCGTCTCCCCCTCCGGCTTCTCTTCGACTCCATCTCCTTTTCTACCTGTGATCGTTATCAGCGTTTGCGATGTTCCGGTTTTGGTAGCCGAATATCGCATGGGGTGTGTTCGGTAGCAACGTTGTTTGAAATGACAGTTAACTAAATTTAACAATACTAGGCCTTACTCCTATCGCATGAACTCAAATACATATATGTTTTTTTATAATTAAAATTTTAATATTAATTTGGGACATGGTAGCATGTTACAAAATAAACGACTTAAATCAAATTAAATTCTATACCTCTTAAAATATCACTCTTTGAATAGAATTTACTACGGCGTTCAATCAAGGACAATATATTTTAAGCAAAGTAGAAAGTGAGTGCCGTACTTCTTTAATACAAATAGATAACATTAAATCCCTAGCTTCCGGTTATCAACGCGAAAACTGAAGACTTCGGGGAACGTGCCACTTGAGCCAATTAGTTCTGATTCCTGGTAGAGCGTATCCACGGTATTTTTTTCGCGTATCTTCATGTTTGCGCTCTTTTATAAAACTTTTTTTCTCGGTCTCGTTGGCAGCAAGAAAAAGTAAAAACAAAGCAATTTTTTTATTTATTTCGTCGTGAACACGACTTACTTTACTACGGGGTGCCTTTCCAAAGTTTGCCCTCTAAAAGAGTGATAAGTTATTGATCGTTGTATGACTTTTGAAGCTTTTATACACTATTACCGGTGCGTTCGGAAGCGGAAACTGGGGACCAGTAGTTCCAAGGTAAATTTTTATATACACTAACAAGGTCAGCAAACTAAATGAATTTACCAATAAATTTAATGAAAATTTGCACCTCGCTACGTCATCACTTGTGAAAGAATCCTCATCACTTTTTTTTCACTTATCGCTCTGTAATACCGGAACCAAAAGTCGGATCTGCATTAACTTTTCGGGGACCTTTTAAAGAATTTTAAGACCTTACATTTGCATTTTGGTTTGTGATTTCCGAGAAAATTGAAAATTGAAATTAGCGCGTTTTTCATAGATTCTTGAACCGGAGTTTGGATCGGAATAAAATTCAATAGCGATCTATGGGACCATAAGACCTTTCATTTGAATCTGAGTTTGTGAAAATCGGTACAGCCATCTCTGAGAAAATCGCCGCACACAAACACACACACACGTATTTTGTCGTGAATACGACTTACTTTAGTATGGGGCGCCTTTTCAAAATTTACCCTCTGAGAGAGTGATAAGTTTTTGATCGTGAATATCTCTTGTTGTATCTAACGAATCAACATAATTTTCGCTACATGCCATCGGAAATATGATCACAATTTTATGATAAAATTTTCAGTTGTGTGACATAATCTCAACTAACTCAAAATTAAACTTTTCTGAAATGTTTGGTATAAACGAGTTTCAAAGAGGATAATTCATAAGACGCGTTTGCCTTTCTCGTATTTTGAAAGCTCATAGCTCAGTGATCTGTGAAAGGATTTATATAATCTAATTACCAATAGAATCAAAAATTTTCAACTTAAACGTGTAAAGCAACAGCATTGAAGTATTTCAATACTACACTATTGAAAAACCTGTCTCATTTGACCCATGTCAACACCAGCCAATCATAACGCGTTCTGAGGATGAGAACAAAATATCTGCTGCTGTACAACAAATCGTTCGAGAAAAATGTTCCGAAAAGTGTTGAATATCGTAGTGAGTTCCACAATTTGGTCCTTCTGAATGGCAGGAATGTCCCGTACAGTATCCTGATAGTTTCTTTCAGTAAAATGCAAATCCGAAATGAAATAATCGACATTAAAATTCTGTAGGCGGCTATTTTTATAGCCGTTAGTACCGCCCATAAGTGAAAAAGCTACAAACGAAATCACGTAAAAAGAAACCTCCTAACAAAAATTGGATCAGTTTGGATTCTATCGCCACTGCGAGCAGATGTATTGTGTATCGTTTGCAAAGCTAGTTTCGCTTCCGACAAGAGCGATTACGTCCCAGCTGCCAGTTGTTTGCATTGGTGAAAAAACAACAAGGACAACGATGAGGAGCATAACACAAAATCAGCCGTTCTAATGGCTCTAAAAATTTTCTAAAGAACTATTAGGATTTCTTCTTCGCAAATCGAAGCTTAAAAACCGCAGTTTAATGCAAATCTAGAACAGATTGATTGGATTTGTGCACTTTTCGCTGTGTGAAATTCACAGTAATCGAGATCAAGTGAAGCCTTTTTTTTTGCGAAAAATGTGAAAATTGGAATGCTTGCATAATTCATACAGTTGATCAACTAATTGATATTCGGTAATGTTAAGGAACATGTCAGTTGGTTTCGTATTCACGACATCCAGTTATGTCTCTGACATTGCCCACCCGCCTTTTTTTCGTATTAACGAGTATCAAAAAAGAAAACTCATGATACCTTTCTCTTACCTGGGTAGGTATAAGGTAGGTTTGTGCTGCATCATTCCATTTTCATCCTGCTTCTGGTTGTTTGCATTGAAGCAAAATACAATGAAAAGTAGACAACGATGGGAAACATTATGCAACATCAGCCCTTCTAATGGCTTCAAATGTTATCTAAAGAACTATAAAGATGGATCCTTTGCTAATCGTCGATAAAAAACATCAGTTCAATGCAAATCTAAAATAATTTGATTAGCTTTGTGCACTTTTCACTGTGCGATATTCGCACCAAACGAGTGCGAATAAAATCAGCATTTGACTGCTCTGCGTTTGAGACAAATGCTCCGAACAGTATTTGATATCGTAGAGAATTCCACAATTTGGCCCTTCTGAATGCTAGAAATGAATCTAGTAGGGCATTTTGATAGCTGTTTTCTCTGAAATATGCAAATCCGGAATGAAATAGTCGACATAAAAATTCTGTATGTTGCTACTATTTATTTGTATTCTCATTAGTGCCGCGTTATTTAATTGTGTGGTAGAAAATATGTGTCGTCAATCAGTCAATCTTTAGTATAAATGCACCGTTACAATTCTGGAAGCGAAGCGGTGAAAATATGAATAAGTGATAATGAAACACTACCAGAATGTTGTATCACATTCTTGAGCTTGAGCTTGAGCTTGAGCGACCACCCCTGGTTGCTACTCCGTTACTGATCGGGATTAGCTGAAATTGTACAGGGAGTTTCTAGATGATCCGACCTGGGACTGGTAAATCATCCTTCAATGTACATCTTCTGGTAATCCCAGAATTCATTGATCAGTACCGGCGCCGGCCAGGCCCGAAAATAGATTTTCTAAGGAATGGGAAAGGTTGTTAGTCCAACACTTGTTGTTACTAGAGTCCGTATATACTACTGCGCACTCCACAAGTGTCACGGGAGAAGGATATTTGTTGGTAAAAATTTCAGTATTGGTACTATTGGCACGCGACACATTATGTTCCGGTTTCAAGATGCTCGGATGCACCACTAAACTCACTGACTTCCCGAGTGAACGTTTCAACAATATCCTATATTGAAGTCCCGGGAAGTCTTGATTCACAGCTCTTTTTTGAGGAAACTGAAGAAAAATTTGCAATATTATCGCGTAAAGAATAAAAACTTCCCTATTTTTATAAATGAAATTACGTGATACAAATTAAAAAAGTGAATAGGATTTAGACAAAATTATTTAAATTATTTTTTAAAATTATTAATTGATTATATTGGTTGATCTGGGCAGCCGGCTACCGAGAAAAATATTAATTTATTGCTTGAAATATTAATATGAAGTGTTTTACCTTTTTTACCTTTTTTTATATATATAAAAAATAGGTATAGAATTCGCTCAAACTTTCGAAAAATTTTCCGAGGCCCGGAGGGCCGAATGACATATACCAATCGATTCAGCTCGACGAACTGAGCAAATGTCTGTGTGTGTGTGTGTGTGTGTGTGTGTGTGTGTGTGTGTATGTGTGTGTGTCCGTATGTGTATTGTCAACTAAGAGGTCGAGATCTCAGAGATGGCTGGGCCGATTTTGATCAAACTAGTTGCAAATGAAAGGTCTCCCCGTCACCCAAAACGCTATTGAATGATTTTGGGATCGGATGATTACTTTTCGAGTTATACGAAGTTTTATGTCAAAATTTTCAGTTTTTTGACAGTATCTGTCACAATTGACCTTGAAAACAGAAAATGTTTTCAGACTTAGATTCCGCACGATAATACCTATCCAACAAGCCATAGATTGTTAAAATCCGTCCATTTTTAACGGAGATATCGAAATTTTTGTGTAAACGACTTTTCCCCCTATTCCAGCAGTAGGAGTTTTGAGCGCTGTATGACAAAGAAATGCTTGGGAGCAACGGAAAACACGATTTTTTATACTGTTACATATAATTGTTTCTAAGTACCAAAAAGACTGTGTACAGCATCCTTTTCCATGACATTTAGCCTCGGACCGATTTTAGCACGGCTCGTTTTTGGCAACATAATCGTTCGAATATGACATATATAAACCAGATGATGGCAGATTTTTTTTAATTATATTGTTTTAAACTACTTACAGCAATAAATGCTGGAAGAACATAACATCCATATACCATTCGAATCAGTTCGTCGAGATCAGCAAATGCGTGTGTGACAAATAATTTCACTCAATTTTCTCGGAAAATTTCTTTTCTACAAATTCAGATTCATACGAAAAGTCGTATGCTCCCAAACAAAGTTCCTGAATTATGTTTGGTTCCGACCTCTGCTTCCGGAACTACAGGATGATATATGAAACGAAATCAAAATTGTGTAACTCATTCTACTCGTAGATGGCTGAACCGATCTAAGATTCAAATGAATTCTAAGAATCATCTAAGATTCAAATGAAAAGTTTCAAGATTTTATAAAACATTTTGCTCTTCAGCCAGATCCAACATCCGGTTTCGGGGATACAGGGTGATTGGTATAAAAATGTCTATTCCACATAAATTAATCAGGTTTATCGGGTTAGCAGATTTGGATAGCCGATAAAAAAAATTAACTTTTTGTCGATTCAGAAGGCACCTAAAAAATTTATTCGTGCTATGATTTCTCAAAGATGTCTTCACTGATTTTCAAATATTTTGAAACAAATGTAAACTATACAGCTATTCAGGTGAATTTATCTGACTTCGGCCATACCGATATTATTCCGGTTCCAGTATAAAATCGTTTCTCAAAGCTCAATCGTTTTCTCAAAAAAAGCCTAATCAAATATCAGAAACAAAAATTCAAATTAAAATAAACTTATATACAAAATTATAATTTTATACATACATACAAAAATTAATTAATTTTATCCAATTATGACTTCCGGTTCTCGAATTACATGATGATGAATTTTTAAAATTCAAACCGATATAGAAGATGGGATTGAGCTTCAAAGTTGGACTCAAAACTGTTGTAATTTATTCGTCATATGGCCATACGAACCGGTTTGGGTTATGCTGGTTCCTGAATACCGGCTCTGGAAGTACCTTAAATTACCGTAAACTCTAAAGTGGAACTTACATATCATGGCATCTTTAATCGATTATCACACTTCTAGATTTAAATTCGATCCGATTTGCAGTTTCGACATTACAGAGTAATGAGTGATTAAAATCTCAAATTGTCGCTTAAAACGACGGTCATTAAAATAATGTCATGAAAACTTAAACACCGAAGAATATTCATGCAAAACACACATGCAGATTGGTAAAATAAGGTATCATCTCACTGCTAGGTGGATTAAACACGTTTTTTACTATGTATTCAATATACCGATATATGTTATCTCTGTTATTAACTTTGTAATATCAACGAATTTGCGCAATAGTTGATTTTTAACTTTCAATTTATAATCCTGAAAGACAATCAATAACATGGAAGAAGAAAACATTCCAGATAAAACTTTTCTTCGAAGCTAGATGGAAATTGATAGGTTGAATGAAGAGATAATTTAGTAAAACAGAGTAATCAGAAGTGAAATGTTGAAAATATCTGATAACTGAAAAGAAAAAGAAACTCCTGCAATTGTCGCCTTCTACGACATGGAAGCAGGAACCCAGTAGATCTATTCTTGGTTAATTTTTTTCCGCCGGATTCCACACGGCATCTAGGCTGGTACTGTCCGGAGAGAGCTAATAGGTACTATCAATCTCCTAGTGGACCCCAGCCCCTCAGAATGTTGTATCACATTCTCTGAACGATAAACAAAAATAGTTTGGACAGAATTTTTGCTGATCACTTTTGTATGTAATCTATTTTCGAGCACAGTGCTTAGACATGGATAACAGAATTGGATGAAACTTTGATGAATAACGAATTTCAGTAGAATGGAAAATTTGTTTCTTCTATTTTCGTATATTATAATTTTTTGGAAAGCATTAGCAAAACCAGAACATGAATTCATTTCTCACATGATAGAGGAATCGACAAATGTCCTCGATTAAAATAATAACCTGTTCCACGAGCAACCATTGTAACAACTCAATGACAGCAATAGTAATAATTTTTTGTAATTTATTAACAAGAACGAAAATATGTTCAGAAAACCACACATCGTCCACAGTGTTGGTCTGTGAACACCTGGTGTGTCGTCCAGTCGGATTCAGTGTGAGGGAAATAATCGGGAGCCGTTACTCGAAAGAAACATTACAAGATCCATTCATCAAACGAAGATGAGCTGATGGTTCAGATGGAAATAATCACAATCACTGGGTTTACGTTCTATCTATTGTTTACAAAATTCCTTTCTGACATGCGGAATTCGAATTTCAAGAATTAAATGAGTGACAGTTGTGTCATATCGGTTTTTATTTCGAAGTTTTTTTTTAGATACCAACACATTAGTGAAGTGTGATGTGAAGTGAAAGCTAGTATGTCAAAAAAAATTGTTTACTTGTAGTTTTATCGGATAATAGTTATAAAAGTATAACAACATTAAAAAATTTTTCATTTTGTAATTGTAAGAAACTTAAACTTGATACACTGATGAAAAATGTAAAAAACATTCGAAATAAGTATCTGTAATGTAACGTTTATTGTACATGTTTAAAGTGTTGATACTGATATACTTAATAGATGTATATAGTGACGTGATATATAGTGGAAAAATATTATTCTAGTGAATTTTAAGAAGGTTTTGATAGAAACATTCAGATAGAACTTCATACATTGTGTTCATGTGAACCCCGATATTGTGTTATTTTTCGACAATTATAAAATTTGGCTTAAAACCAGTTAAAAACTCTTGCTGCGTCGAGAATCTACGCTTTCTACTTCAACTGCTTATATTTGTGCTCGACCTTGCCAGGGTGAAACATAGAAATACAACGTTTTGCGTTAAACGAGGTTCAAGACAAGAAAAATTCCACTGTTGCTGAATGATATGATAAAACAAATCAGCTGATTCGTCATCTCTACCCTTGACGTCAAGCTGAAAATTTCACGTCGACAAGTCACAGCATCTGTGGTATTTGTAGTTCCCGCATTGATCACGGCTAACCGAATGTTGCCTTCAGCACAAGCACATTCTACGCGAACCGTCGAAACCCGTTGCTTCCTTGCTTTTATAGTGGATTATCATAGGTGCGGGTGTTGCGTACTCTCGTTTCGCTCCGGTCAGATTCTCTTCACTGTCCGTGACTCGAGGGAGGATTGATTTTAGCTCTATAGCGTGCTCAAACCACTGATGCTTTCCGGCTGAGATGCTGTCAATCTAATCCGCACAGCAGTAAGCAGCCCGTGAAGTAGTCCCAGGCGCTTATGAATATGTACCTGTCGACAAGGTACGGTTAGGGTCGATGCTAATTTTGTGGGAGTGATCATATTGCCTGAATTTCAAAACTTAATTTACTATAGTTTAATCATTATTGGAATCGTTGGACAATCTTTAAGTAAACTTTATGTTACACCTGCAACGTTCTTGCTTTCGAAGTTTTATGTTCGGGACTTCTACTGAACATGTTCAACATGTTTGATTTTTTTTTGTCAGTTTGTGTTCGTGTCTCACTGGAAATAGTCAAAAATTACCTACACACTTCGAAAAAACCCTCTGATTTTACATCTTATTGGATGCACATAAATGGAGCGTCGCATTCACGCAAATTTACGTGGAAGAACATTTATTATTGTGTCTAAAATTCCATGCGACCGTTGCGACTTGAACCGAGAACCTTGGCTGGTCAAAAAATCAAATTCATACAGTCGCACCTGTTAGCAGAATGCAAGTTACATTCGAAACCAGTAAAATTGAATTACATCGTATGAGGGATTAAGTCACCTGCAAAATTCAAAACTTTTTGGTGTGTACGGTCGAAATAACGCAAACTAAGGTAATGAAATGTAATAGGTAATTCATTTGGCTTCGATCTCAAGTGCTAGAATAACACTTGTAGAAACAACTTGTACCTCCACCCATGTCTAATTTAGACGTAAATGAGACGAAATAGCATTTGATTCTGTTAACAATGAAGTGGACATTGCCGAATGTGAGAAGTTTAAATGCAAAATTCTAGTGTACGTCGTAGAAGGAATTCTATAGCTCCTATAGCTCGTCTACATGAGCTTCCCCCAAAGAGATTCACTCCGATAAAAGGGAAGTGTGCCGGAGTCTTTTTTTCTGGTATCCGAAAAGGCCTGCGTGTGTTACGTATGCGGCTTTATAGAGTTTTACGTGACATTTCGTCTGGGTAGATGGTGTCCTTGTAGATCGCTGGTAGACTACGAGAACCAGCTAACTTCATGTCATATCTATTAATCACCTTTCTCACTAAGTCTTGAAATCAAACTCCAAAAAAGCAATATTTAACTAAAAACAAGCAGAATCGATCAGCACCGCTAGATGCGCTAGAATCCAATACTTCAGATCTAACAAACGAAAATATAACAGACTGTTCGGTTTCATCTACTGAGGTATGAACTGTCCAAAAACGACGCCTCCGGCAGTACCAAAAATAAAAACAACGTGTTTTAACGCCCCCCACAATCCTCGCGGTATAATAGTGACATCGTCTCTCCATCGATAAAATGGATATAAGCGAGATGCAGTCAGAAAAATAGCTCATTGATTTTCATTAACACACAATATAATATAATAAACCGGATCTGTTTTGCTTTTAGGATTCGAGTCGTATTTAATAAATTTATGAATAGAAAAGTCCTATGTTTGTTTTTCGATTTAACCACTGAATAATATTTAAACAGAATTGCTAAAGTCAATTGACTGGCTGAATGAATGAAACTTTTTTTGAATAATTTGTTTGTTTGGTACGGGTGGCTCGGTCCACAGCGACAGTCGGCAGAAAAACTTTGAATGCGAGAACCGGATAGAAACATTTGTTCAGGAAGAACCGGTTAAATTTCTGTCTGATATTGCATAAAGAAGTTTTTTGTCCGAATATTGCAAAAACGATGTTTTCAAGCAATTTTTGCATTGATATTTGCACACCAATTAGCAACGATTAGGTATTTGCATTGAAAAATAACGGGTTTTCCCAACTAAGCTGCACCTATCCGATTTTTGCATTCGGCTGAGTCGTTGAAAACAGCGAACTGTGGCAAACAATTTGATTTCATCTTTAAGAATTTAAGTAACTCGAGATATTTCCAGAGATAGAATAAACTTTTGAACGCTATAATATTTTTAGTCCAGCAACCTATGATTGAATCCTACCCCAATAATCCTGTATTTGGAGGTATCAAATCACATATTATCAACTGTTCGCCAAACATTAACGAATCCACCCTACACATCGACATCCTAGCTGTGCATGTTATCTTTTCTCCATTTCTTTCTTCGTCTACGTGACAGCGTCTTTGCGAGTCAAGTTTTACCCCACAGCATGGCGCACCATACGGGTGGCAGAATGGGAAGTACAAACCACCAGTCACAACATGGTCTTCGAAATACGTATCACCGAAAAGAAGAGATTGTGGAGACTCTCATTTTCCAAAGCCAAAATATACACGTTTTCTAGCTACTTAAAACCGATTTGCTGCTCATTTTGGGGTCTTCCCCACCAACCACCGTATTTGCCTTATGATGCTTGTCGTTCTATGGGCCGCGGTCCATCCCGTTTGCTGCAGTTTTCCCATTTCCACATTGTGTGGAGGAGTTTTTAAATATAAATGATGTTGAATGATATTTTCGCTTTAGTTAGTTATTGAACGGCTCTCGGTTAATTAACTCATCACGCTCACGTCGCGTTCGGAGTGCCCAAGGATAGGAATTCCGGAGTTGACTCCATTTACGCCTTTTGTGCAGGACCAACAGAAACGGCGGAAACAATAGCATCGTTCAGTTTCTAGTGGTGTGAAATAGTGAATCTCACTTGCTTTTTTCGATCGTCGGAGTTCAAATAAATTGATTAATAATGGTAATTTTTCTTTTTCAAGTGTTGCTCATTAGTCTGTTCGCACTGCTATCTGTATTATCGGTTTAGTGTGAAAGTTAGAAGAAGCGTTAAAAACGCAAAATGAACCCCCATTAATTTTTCGTTTGCTTCTCAATATGCTAACCGTGCGTCTCCATTAAAGCAATTATCGACATTGCTGTAAGAATCATGTATCAATAAAAAAAAAGCATTAGATGATACTCAAGACACTCTAGAGTACAAGGAAAATTGTTTGATATTTAGAAAAGTTGCGCAATGAATTATAAAATTATAGGATTCTAACTTTGGAGTTGAGCTGTAAACACAAAATCGCATCGATATGAATGCTGGCGACAAGACTCCGTGTAAAGAAGCCATCAATCATGGTGACACACAATCTGCTTTAATTAATTAGTCAGATAAGTTAGTCACTGAAACCCGTTGAGAAGAAAAAATTACAATATGAAAAAAACAATTTTATTTCTCGTCGAGTGCCAAGCTGCGGATTGGAAGAAGTATTCATCATCAATTAGAGCTGCTCATCCATTTGTAGGATCTACAATTTTAGAATTCTATGAATAAACAAAGATTTCATCTCACCTGTGCGTTGGTGCTAACGCGAATAACTTATATTTGAGGGGAATAACTATTTCGAGATTCTAAATTGTAATCAAGCCAGGTAACGTGTTCAGCGAGACAGATTCACGATCATGGTCGACTATTTAGCATACCAGTTCGTATGCCATTGGACAGTTGGAATTTGTGTTTGCAGAAGCATTGGAATATGAAAAGTAGGAATGACTGATAGAATGTTGGTTTGGTGAATTCAATTTAGGTGTGTTGGCATCGAAACAGAAACCCGATTTTCGTTGTTACAGAGAACAATTCCTTGCACCTGCTTAGAATGTAAATCAATTTTGTCAATGAAACCAGAGGTGGAATGGAACTTCTCCAAAAAGACGGTTTGCTAGAGTTATCGAATTAACAAACCAATTTATACTTGATAGATCGTGTGATTGAATTGTAGAAAATTATTTGATAAAATGTTTGAAGGTACAACTCTTGGTGAACTTATCAAAACACCGTATTAAAAAAATCTAAAATCAAGCTAAATCAAGAAGAGAAACAAAACAAAACAAAAAAAAAATTAGGAATTTCGCACCAACTCGAACAAATGCTGGCAGCACCTGTTTCGATAGTTAATCTAGACTGTCTTTCGAAAGGCCAAACATTTTTAACTGAGTTTATTCAAATAATATATTGGAATAATGACATTTCCTACAAAAAGGTGTTACTTGATCAAATTGATTAGAATAAGTATTGAGTTCTACACTGAAAAAAATCGATTTTGAATATTAATAGTTGATAAACAAAAGAAAGCACCCTTTCCCTTCCAACCATCCAGTTGGAAAAAATCGTTTTCTCCTTCAAATTGTTTATTTTAAGTATCTTTTTAACGAAAACTAAACCAAACTTAAGGTCATAATCATGTTAGACTCCAATTAAACATGATTTGCAAGGAGATTTCACAGAATATCCAATTGTAAATAGCCCGCTATCTGTAAAAAGTACCAGTGGTGGACAATAAAAAGCTTTTGCTAGATAAACTTTCTATTTTTCAAAGTGCACTCTTTGCAGTGTATGGACGTTTGGCAAAGAACAAAATTTCATCCATAATAGAAATGGCCCATTTTTGTAAATAGGCTTTAAGATTTTTAAAACAGTTTTTTCAGTGTAGGAAAATGCTTGGATTTTTTGCAGTGTTTTTATTCGAAAGTTTGACAAATTGTGTGAAAGTCACTAATACAACATTTTTACGTGTGATTTGTTATTTGTCGATTTTATTGCTTTGAATGAAGTCGGTGAAAATTCTTGGCCAATTTAAATAAAACACAATTTAAATAAAACACAAAATACCTAAAGTGTTTTTGATTTTCTCATATAGAATCATGCAATCACTGTGAAAACCGACTTTTGAACCGAGGCCCGGAGGTCATATACAATTCGACTCAGTTCGTCGAGTACGCAAAATGTTTGTGTGTGTGTATGTGTGTGTATGTGCGTATGTGTGTATGTAACGTTTTTTTGCACTAACTTTTCCCGGAGATGGCTGAACCGATTTTCACAAACTTAGATTCAAATGAAAGGTCTTGTGGTCCCATATAAAATTCCTGAATATTATTTTGATCCGACTTCTGGTTCCAGAGTTATGGGGTAAAATGTGCAAAAAATGAAAATATGTGTTCTAACTTTTCTCATAGATGGCGCGACTGATTTTCACAAACTTAGGTTCAAATAAAAGGCCCTGTTGTCCCATACGTAATTCCTGAATTTCATTCTGATCCGACTTCCGGATTCGGAAATATAGGGTAAAGTGTGTTAAAAATTGTATTCCATCACGGAAAAGTGCTAAAACCCGTAAAAAAATCTAAATCGATCTCTAATCTTCTGCGATTGATAGTTTTTATCAGTAGACGGTCAAACAAACCGATTTCGGTTATTCTTTTTAGAATCGAAGAAAATTATTTTGAAAAATACCACAGTATTATAAATGGCAGTATGATTAATATGAGAAAGGCATTATTACACCACTAGGTGGATTAAAACAGGTTTTTTTGTCACTTGCTGTCGCGGCTTTTTGGTAGGGACATACGGATGACAGAGCTTTTTGGTAGAGACATTCGAGTGCAAGCAATATGCCTTAAAATTTCAAAATATCAAAGATTCATAATTAAACCTAAATAAATGAAATGAAAATAATTAAAAAAGCGATTTATTAATTTTTAGTTGGTTGGACGTAAAGTCGCCATAACTAAGTTCAGTTTTTGCAATGACTGAGTGGAAACATATATTGGAAAAGCCAAATGAATGGAAAACTTACAGAAATGATGATTTTCCATAAAGATACGCCCATAGACAGGATTCGAACCTGCGTTCTTATGCATTCCGTGCATACGTGCTACCATTTCGCCACCCTAAGCGTTGTGATAGACACAGCTCTAAAACACGACTAAGCATGATAAATCATATCAGGTGTACAACTTTGCTTCTTCCGTTTTCCGATAGGTGGCTGTACCGGCTGAGGCTGGTTAAAATACATAGATGATAATGCCTTTAAAGTGAGTGTGTACAGTGCCTAACGAATTGTCATCGCCGTTTCAGTGACAGTTGTTCTTGTTTTCGTACTATTCACGCTCGAAAATACCTGTTTATGTGCCCAATTCTCGCAATTTGCGGAAAAGATTTACTTTTTCAGTTCTAATTCGAAAAAAAATGCAGCTGAAGCGCATCGAATGCTTTCAGAAACTTACGGTGATGCTGCTCTGAGTAAAATAACGTGTCGGGAGTGGTTTCCACGCTTTAAAAATGGTGATTTCGATGTCGAAGACAAACATGATGGTGGAAGAGAAAAAATCTTCAAAGATGAATAACAATTTACTACGAGCTCTTAAAACCGGGTGAAACCATCACAGGAGATCGCTACCGAACGCAACTGATGCGCCTTAGTCGCGCGCTAAAAGAAAAGCGGCCACAGTATCAAGAGCGACATGGCGAAGTCATCCTCCAACGCGACAATGCTCGGCCTCACGTCACAAAAGTGGTCAAAAAGTACCTGGAAACGCTGAAATGGGAAGTCTTGCCCCACCCGCCGTATTCCCCAGATGTCGCCCCTTCTGACTTCCACCTATTCCGTTCAATGGCACACGGCCAGGCAGATCAACATTTTCAATCCTTCTAAGAGTTGGAAAAATGGATTGCTTCATGGATACCGTCAAAAAAGGACTCCTTTTTCCGAACCATAATCCGAAAATTTCCGGAAAGATGGGAGAAAGTTGTCGATAGCGACGGACAATACTTTAAATAATACATCTGTAAGCACTTTTTCGCAAAAAAGCTTTAAATTTTGGAAAAAACTACAAGGATCAGCCACTGGGGTTGTTCGAGCCATTGATGTGAAACAAGGCAACCAAAATTTCTAATGATCGATATTTTCAACTAATCGTCACATTTTTCAATCCTCAAATGCACGAGAGTCTGCTTAGATTGATCTTTATTAGAAACCAACACTGAACACGCGAACCCAGAATTTAGACTCTAAGACTATTCGAAACGCGGTGATGGATATCTGTTCTAAAATGACATACTGTTGTATAATTTAAAACTGTCAAAAATAAAACTCGAGCTTGACGATCTCAACAGAAAGATTTAAAATCTGTTCTATATATTTTTGTAAATGTATTGGTGTTGTGTCTATTCAAATCAGAAACAAACAAACGAAATTAATTGATAATTTCTGAAATGTCATTCGACGCTTTGACATATCGTCTCTCAGATTTCGTAACAGACGCTCACGCAAAAAAATTAAAACAGTGTTCTATTCGTATTTCAAATATTCATTAATTTAGAACAATTTCGTCGAGCAGTTTTAAATATGTTTTAAATTTGTACTCGAAAAATAGAACTAAATCTCAGCGTCGTGATTGACATGTTTCAGTTGTAGATCTAAAGTAGATCAGTCCATATGAAATAAAACAGCGTTGCGAACAACCTATTAGTCATGATTTGTATTTGTTTAGTATCCGACGAAATTACATCAATAGTCCAAATGTATACAATTATATGTTTGTACATGCTTGCGATACGGATATCGATTTTTAAGCTTCTCTTCGTCAAGCTTGTGTTCAAGGTTTGTACGCAAGCAGTTATTTTTATAGCGTTTCTCTACCATTACTATCCTTCTGGGATTTTGGTTGAAGCGATAAACTTTATCTCATCATCAATCGAGTTCATCTTATATAAATTAGAAATTAATCTTATGCACTCAAAATTCACCCTGGGGTAGTTGTCATTTTCTCAGGCGAAACGACATAACATGAAATTTCATACTATCTTGCAGAGCATACCAGCTTCAAATCGTTTTATGGCACTTTTTGTCTTGCTGTCTAGCAACAACCTACCTTTAGCATACTACGTGTAAGACTGAAACGTTAGCTATAATTTTGCTTCTATTTATAGATTCGCGTGCTTCCAACAGCTTCGCTTTTGATTCGATTGATCAATCAGAGCGATGCTTTCCCTTTGATATATCGCTTACTCCTTCAAAACCGTCGACTATGGCAGGGAAATCCGGTATGCCGGCGATTTTTTGCAGACAAAATAGGACACTGCTAGCTATTCATCAACATTTCAATGATATACAATTAAAAAATACATGGCTATGTACATTTAAATCAATACGTAGAAATATTTCCAATCAAATGGTGACATAATATGAATAATTGATACAAAATTGACTGAGCTGTAATTGTTCAAAACCTGACCACATTTCTACGTGTATTTTTCTTGAGTTTCTAGTTTGCACCCGTATATAGAAAACAAAAATGTGTTCCACATTAAAAACGGCGCAAGCAAAGTTGTACACCTAATACATTGAACATGGTCTACATCCTAGCCGTCTCACGACCGGTATCAAACATCCAAACATCTTCTCTGTTCATCAAACACAAATCTTCTCGCTCTATACGCTCTATACGCTCTATACACTAAAAACGCTTCCAGGTTGGGACTCGAGCATACGCCAACTGGCTTGTAAGACCAGCGCCATATGCATTGAACCTCCAACCCGGGCGAAACACATAAAAAGTATGTATTTTTTTAGTGGATAGACACTTAGGCACACACAGCGCCAAATTTACTACAGGTCAGGCTTTTGAAGCGTTTTCGATTTTATTGTGAAATAAAGTCACAGGCAGATATTTGCCGAACTAGACGAACTGTTTCGAACGACTCTTTTTGAAAAAATGATGCCTTACAAAAAACGTTGACAAACACGTTCCATTTGATGAACTTGATAATGGAGAAAAAAAAAGTTTCGCACGTTAACACTTGTTGCTGACACCACATTCCACCGCAAGATCCGGGATGACTCAGCGCTCGCAGTAATCGGGAACGAAATGTTTTCTCTTTCGTTTGATATTAAAATCAATACTCGAACGATCATCGTTCGTTAGAAATCATATTTCAATCAAAGTGAATGTTGACTATTGGCCGTTATTAGAAAAAAAAAGCAAAAAGTTTACTTGTAAAATGCAGTCATTCGATGAATTTCGAAGTTTACCTTGTTCACATACTCAATAGTCTAATATTACGCTTTACAATGAAGGTTTCAGCGTAGTGTCCGGAATCTGACTCAAGAAAAATTGCTATGATATTGATTAGATTTATGTACATTTTTGGTTCTAGTAATTATCTTAGAAAATCAAAAATTCTTAACAATTTTGAAAAAACGAGTGCTGCCAATCGCAATTAGTTGCGAAAATTTCAAAAATATAAATTTTTTTTGTTCCATTTTAATTAAGTTCCACTGAAACCGTGATTATCGTGGCTTAAATCACGCTGAACACAATCATCAGAAACTGTGTATGGTCCTGCTACCCACACATAATAATTAATGGCATCGATTCTAGAGCGGACCGTGATGCGCTCTGATTGTTTCAACACGAATCTGGCCACCGGTGAATACTGCCAATTATTGCCATCATCAGTTCACATCTTGGTTAGATTGAATTAATTCCACTATCCCATTTTTCATTCAGGTTCTACCTTGAATTACCCCTCAATGCCTTTCTATTCCAGAAGGGCACCGACACCAGCAAAAAACACAAACATTCATTTGGCAAGTGAAAATCTTTAGCAAGGTTCAACTAAACACCGATCGACCAGCCAATACCTAGGACAAGTGGACGAGTGAAGTGGAATGTGATTTTATCCACAGTGGCGTAATCTGTCAGTTGGCCAATAATTTGTGGATTTCAATTTCACGCTTCGTTCAGTATTTCGGGAGTATTACTCACTACAAGCCAATGTAGCATGACAAATAAATAATAATAGTACGGGAAAGGGCAGATCAAAAGTTTGATTTAATGATGTTTAGTATGATGTATCGTCGCCAAAAGGGGCCAATAATAAACTAAGTAAACGATTTGCGGGGAGAAAGATGCCGGAAATGGGATTCGATTGGACAAAACTTCGTGCATATGCATTTTTCATGGACGAGGCGATTCTCTAGTTGACACAAAATAATTTAAAATTTATTTTTTTAATAATACATTTAAACAATACTTGAAAAAAATTTAAAATCAGTGCTCAGAATATTTTCGGAGGTACACCGATCGACAGTAATAGATGTAAAGAAGAAAAATTCAACTGCTGCTATGATTCGGATGCAATGAAAAAACCGAATTGAGACTCTACACGGAACTAAAACAAAGAAAATAAAATTTTCGACCGCGCAATAACATTGTTAATATTGTTATACCATTCTTAAAATAATGTGAATTGGAAATTTCCTCAAAATTTTAAACCCTTTAACTGCCACATGAACGGCACCTGGACGGTTCGATAGATTTTCATTTTATTTGATCTTAAAAGCAACCGTTCCACCGAAGAAATTGAAAAAAAATCAAAAATGTTCTTGACACTGCGGAAGCTTTCCAATTTTTTTTTCAAATGTATTTCTTGCAAAGAAAATATTCACAAATTGTCTAACAATTTTGTATAGTTCCGTATTAGACACCTCTTTGGATTTTTATTAATGAATATATAATATATTAATGCATTAACCTACATCATTTCCATATTTTCCAAAAATGTGAAAGATCACATTATTTTATTTCATCTATAAAGTTTTTAACAACAAAATCCATGCGTTTGCATCGAAGTTTTATTAGAAGGAAACGCATGGTGCATAGTTCTAGTGGTTTGTGTAATTCTATTGCCGGACTTGAAGATTGAAGCAACGAAAAGGAAGTTTGCATCTAGAGAGCACCCACCCGAATAAAAAATAATGTAGAAAAACATTACGATTTGCTGTTACAAAACCGGCCACAATTTTACTTTGACCATTGAAAAATATTTTAATGTATTGTTATACACTATTCAATTAATTGTGAACATGCTTTTTGCAATAGAATGTATAGGTTGTTAAGTATTGTAACAATTCAAATCATAAAATTTTCTCAAACATGTTTTCTTGGAAAACAATCAGATGTACAGTTTGCATATTGTTTAAAACACCACGTGTACAATTAATTAGAAAGGTACAAACAATATATTGGATCGTTGGAAATGAAAAAAAATCTTGTCAAGATACGATGAAATGTATTGTAACCCATATATCTAGTTGTGAATCAATTAGTTATGCTGTAAAATCGATGGTTTATTTTTTTACTAGCAAGCCGTTCGAATTCTCATAAATTCGTTTAGTTGCCTACTACTCGGGCAGTTTTATATAAATGTCGCGAGTATCACACAGATGAAAGTAGGCTATGACAGTTGAGAACAAAAGATGCGAGAATTTCTGTTCGTACTGCGGATGGATGGATGATGAATGATGGAAAGTATTACCGACGACACGACCAGGCACTTCGAAGAAAAATTGGCAATGAAATTGTCCGTTAACGATTCACCGCCAGTTACCGCAAATATAGCGACCCTTTGATAATGATAAAAATAATCTTCTTGAGCAACACTGTTTATGTTGCTACGAACTTGTTACCAAGGAGGTCCAGAGTAAATAAACAAACAATTTAAAAACGCAAGATATGCGAAAGGTACACATTTTGTACATATGTTGTTCAATATAGTAAAAAATATGGATCTGTTAGTGCTTCAAGCATGAAACCAGTTACTTCTTCTATGAAATCCAAAGAAGGTATCAAATCTCTCCATTTTACGCAATTGAATTACTAATCAGTCAACATGTTCTAGCTGCATGCGGTGGTGGACTCTCAAAGACAGGAGTTGCAAAACGTTTCGTAAAAAATCGAATTCATGATCGAGAAATAAAAACAATTTATCGATCGAGCGTTTTTTGTTCTAGCTATAATGATGTAGAATACGGATACAAAAATCAAACAAAAGATTGTAAAAGTAGGTAGTAGCTCACAGTCTTATGCAAGATAGGGACCAACAACACATTTCGTCGCTCTAGAATCAAAGATCTCCGTCGTAAAATTTGTTCCCGACAGTCTGGATAGAATTCTAGAATGTAAACAGCCCAGTCCGCGCCCTGATTCAAACATAGGTGCCCCCATTCTCGTTCGATAGAATGGCGCACCATTCGTAGATGATCCCCTTCGCATAAAGATGTGAGATAATGGTTCTTGATAGATACAAACAGGATTATTACGCTCGGCTGCATGCTCCAATTTCAGTAATTCAATTTCGGGAAGGTCCCGGTACGACGGTTATTCACGGTAGAACGTGTACGATCGCTATTTTTTCCGCATACGAATTTTCTTTGCTTTTCTCAGCGAGCGAGATAAGACCAACGGATTTATTCATACCGAGATAAGACCGACGGATTTATTCATGGACCTTAACTCTATTTTACCCTCCACTGCAGATCAAATACTTCGGTATGTATAAATCCGTTGGTCTTATCTCGCTCGCCGAGAAAAGCGAAGAAAATTCGTATGCGGAAAAAATAGCTAGTACAAGCGAATATGCCCTTCTACTGTTTTCTAATCAATCTGCGCCGTCATTCAAAAACTACTGCACCAATTTTTTCAAATTTTGCTCACACTTTCTAAATATAAAAAACCAGACCCCAACGTTTTCCGTTTCGTTGTTTGTTACTATGGGAAGGTTTTACAGCTACAAAATGACCGTTTTTTTCGAGTAAAATCGTACTTTTGAATTTAAACAACCACCAAAAATTAAAGAAAAAATATTAAAAAAAAAATCAAATAGGAACGTTGGGGTCTAGAAAAACTTCTACTCTAACTTTGCTGCTTTGATTTGTTCACTTCTGATTAGTCTGCGCTGAGAAACAGTGGACACCGCAAATCATGATTTTTAAGTAGCGTCCTCAAAAATGCTTCTTCACCGACTTATTTCTCAATATTTTTCCACGAAAAAATTACAAAATGTTGTTCGAATGATGCTTTTCATTATATAAAATATTTAATGTATTTTGTTGAACGATAATTCTGAAAAAATTTGCAAAAATGATGATATTTTTCATCATATAGACCAGGGGTTCCCAAACTATTTTGGGTCAGGGACCCCTTTACTAAAATTAACTTAGACCTCAGACCCCCATCAACAAATTCCTTTGAAAATTCAATTTATTGCTTTTTTAATATTAATGTAAAATACTTACCAATTTCTGCGGATGATCAAATAAACACAACTTTTTTAGCGTAAATATTTCAAATAACAACTTATATCAAACAATAGGGGGTCGATTTCTAGACCTCGTCGACCCCCATAGTCTGTTTTTGTTTACGTCGACCCCCGCAAAAAGGATATCGACCCCAAGGGGTCTATATCGACCACCCATCTGACACCGGTATGTGAGCACCAGCCATTTGAAAGTATACCGATTACGTTGAGCCCCTCGCGTTTCGAGCCCCAAACACTGCGATGTTTTGATACTCATCGCGACTCTCAAATTGTGAAAATTATCTCCACTTGATGTCCCAAAACACTGTCTACTGTATTTCAGGTAAACCGACAAGTTATTGTGAGAGAGTCGACCCAAAATTCACTAATTTTCGTGCACTAAACAAGGTAAACGCGTAAAACAAATGTATTACTGTTTGTTTGTTTACGTTGCAATCAGCTGATTTTGAAGTTCCGATTTCGATATCATCAAGATGGCGTCGTGACAGGGAGCCGATATCGACCACTTTGGGAACCCCTGATTAAGACCCTATCCCATTCCCCCCACCCCCCTTAAGTGCTTCTAAGGTCCGAAGGAAGCACAACAAGCACTTCTGGAGGCATTCTTGGTCGTTGATGGTGCCGATCGTTATGTACACCTTGCAGAATTCAACGCTCCATATAGCGTGATGGGTCGATGCCTTTCACGCAGCCCGGTTTCGATTCCCAACCCCGCACATTGGTGTCCGCTTATTGGTTCGTTACCGTGAAAGCATGAAGTTCGACCCACTTCATGGCTTTTTGGACTAACCAAACGGACGAGCTGATCTTTTTGGCCTCGTCCTGAGTCAAATGGTTCGGATTGTGCTTCAAGTGATGCCTAATTTTTCTGTCGTTTACAGACTTACTTTTCTTCGCTTTTGTTCCGCTGTCAGCTCTCCGCGAGTTTTCTGGGTTCCCTTGAATGATTTTACCACACGGGAAACGGTCGAATGGTCGGTTCCCAACTGTTCCTCAACCGCGCACAATTTTTTTCACACTTCTTACTTGGAAGCCATCGCGATAACCCCTTGACTGATCGTAACAAAATTTGGCACATGTAAACGTTACACTCTAAACCAGTATTTCCACAAATTTAATAAATTTTTACTTATCCAATAAAAAGTTATACCCAAAAGAAAATGTTGCACTTTTCGAGTACAATCCTGTTTGTTCTGACAACTGGCGAATTCCTTTTTTTTTATAAATATTTATTCTAATATGAGTTAAACTTAAATTGTTCAGATACAAGTGGTGACTTTTCAGCCCTATTATATACATGATTTGGTTATTACCATTAGGGAAAATTATAAACCTACTTGTATTGTGTAATGAGGAAAAGAAATTTATATACTAACTTACTAACTAATCCAGATAGCGAATTGATTCAGTTGAAGATTGCATCGACTTTTTATCGGAGTTTGCTTATAATATTATGTGATATTAATCTAATGGTTCTATATTTCTGAGTCTGTGTAACTCATTTGTACTAAACCAGGGAGGACGCATCAAACTCATTTTCAGAATGTTATTCTGAATCCTTTGAAGCGTTTTCTTCCTGGTGAAATAACAACTTGAGCAAATTGGTATTGCATAAAGCATGGCTGGTCTGAAAATATGTTTATAAATTAATAATTTGTTTTTTAAACAGAGCATAGAATTTCTGTTTATAAGAGAATATAAACATTTAATATATCCATTACATTTTGCCTGGATTCCTTCAATGTGATCCTTGAAAGTGAGTTTTTTGTCATACGTTAAACCTAAATATTTTGCTTGATCAGACCATGTTAATTCCAAACCATTCAATTTGAGAATGTGATTATTGTTTGGTTTAAGAAAAGAAGTTTAAGAATTGCGTTTTTACTGCATTTGTTTCAATTTTCCATTTTGACAGATAATCACTGAAAATATTTAAGCTTCTTTGTAGGCGACTGCACTTCACTCTTAGATTTCTACCTGTGGCTAACAGACTTGTGTCATCACAGAATAGCGATTTCTGCCAACCAACGGGTAGATTTGGAAGATCAGAAGTGAAAATATTATACAAGATTGGAACTACGCTCGAAACCTGCGGAACACCTGTGGCGAATTACCTTGTTTTACGATGGCTCACTTCATACTAAATATTGAAGAATTGCATCGATGCATGGTTTGACTCGAAACTTCAGAGATTTTTTATGTGGATCACATCTTTGTTTTTTTTTTGTTTTTGTTTTTGAACACTCATAACTCAGTCAATTTTGTTTAATTTGAAATGTATTATCTCTTATATATGATTGACATTTTGATTGATTGTGAGTAATGTCATATGTAAGATGTTTCTCCTAACGGTAACGATGGTTTTGAAAGATTAAGCGACTTATAACTTGGGTTGCATCGCTCCGTTTGTTCATACAAAGCTTCTATATAAAAATCTCCCCTATTTTTAAGCTCAGAACGCACTGTTCCAATACATTCGGACCTCCGTGTACCTCTGAAACTAGTTGTTCCCATATTAACTTGCTTTGCTTGTCTCTCAACACTGCAGCTTGCTTTGCGGATTGTAAACAGTATTCCCTTCCTATTCATCACAAATATCCCGCATCCACTAGTGGCCACTTCCCGAATTCGTTGAAAGTAAGCAGAAATTTTCCTGCATGTGAATCCGTTTCGCGTGCAGCTTGATTTGATATAGATGTCTGCAACTGGTTTATGCTTCGATTTGCTGAGTTTGTGGTGGTGCTTCAGGAATCCAAAATGTGCGGCATTTAGTAGCGATCAGTCAGTCTAGCAGCGAAGTTGGATCACGAAAGTTACACTGTCTCGATCTCGGGAATCGCGTGCGTGAGCTTGCCGGCCAGCCACTTGTGTAGAGCCTTGCAGAGAATTCCGTTTCCTGTTCGGTTGCCGCCCGTTGTGAAGTTCAATTATTCACGCTGGCTTCATCAAAGCTTCGCCGCGCCAGCAGCATCGCGGTTTACGATGTGAGATTTTGAATAATTCCGTTTCCATGTTAACATCATGTTTCTAACTTTATACACTGCAATCTTCGTTCTGGTTTCGGGTACCAGAGTGTTACTAATAAATTGAAATCGATAAGAAGTTAAATGGTGGCATTCACAAAGCGGCACAGGATGACAAATCGTTTCACCGTGAGATAAATGAAAATGCTTTGAAATTATCTTCAGATAGTTTAATTATGTGTGTAAATCGGTAACGACGTAATTAATTTTAATAACGCATATCGACCGTAGTTAATTAAAAATTAACAAATCGTTTAATTCAACATTTTCAAGCATAAAGAATGACATAGTTTTACATTTACATATGCCACAGTATCATATGTGAATTCACGTCTCTTGATCATAAGTTGGTTATATTTGGCACAGGATTGACTAACTCTTGAAAAATAAAGTCAGTTGACTAATTAAGTTGGGATGAATTGCGTCACACGAATTCGCATTGCCTATAAAATTACTGATGTATTACTAGGCAATTTTTTGATTCATCACAACACTTTCAAATATTTAGAAAATAATTCGATTAGTGAATCTTATGCAAATCTTATGTTAAAGTAAAATTCCTCACTTCCTTTACTAATTTTTACTTCGAGCACTGGCTTGAAAGGATAGGATTACTCGTAGCACTAGAAAGGAACAATTTTGCTCACTAAGAATCCACTGTGAAGTCTGTTGATACAGAATGGTCCAAATCCACAAAACGAATGTAATACCATGACTTTAAATTTTTTGTCATTCTTTAAAATTCAATTCACTATAATTTCAACAACAGAATTAGGAGATTTAACACATGAGAATGCATTCTAACAACATTTCATAATATTGCTGGATCAATTTGAAGTTTCGATTATGTTGATCTCTGTTTAAGAGTAAATTTAATAAGCGCAAATTTCGAGTATTTAAACCAGAACTGGTATTTTGTTTAAAGTGTCTTTAATCAGTTTTCTATATATTCCTTAACATATATTTTCTAGTTGATAAACAATAAGAAATGGAATCATCTTATGGCCGAGATGCAATCTGTGAAGCATATTTCAAAATAAAAAAAAGCCTGTATTTCAGCAAAATTAGCTGTGAAGGTAATGATATGACTTATATTTACATGCTTTATGAATATTTATGTGAATTACAACGCTTCTTTTATGTGCATCTATGAAGACGTAAATTTACATGATTTTTTTTCTGTGTGTGTAGTGTAACTATGACAGTAAATATGAATTTTTGTCATTATCTATAAAAAGGAATTGCTGGAAAACCCAACTCCAAAGACCTCTGGTGTTATACACCATTTAACTCAGCTTGAAATGTTATTGAAAATGACATTGGATCATTGTGAACTTGTGTTGTGAATTTTGTTTTATAATTTGATTCTTTGTTAATTTGTAAGTAATTACAGTATGTGAATAATGAAAAACCAATTACAGATTCGTAATTTCAAGATTTTCTACTTCAAAATATACATCTCTGTCTTTCCCGCGATTGATTACACAGTTTTACACAACTGTCAAGTTTCTAATACTTTTGCTAACGCGTTGCTCAAGGTGTTCATGACACTCTAAAATTGGTTAGAACATATATGCGGAACCAAAACTAATAAGAAAAATGCATCTTACTGACAACAATCTACATTAAAATTGGTTGGATGTTATTTCTATTTGTTCAAATGAAGATCGAGCCCGTGGATTTTTTACCCCACCTTACCCCACTAATATCGTTTGTATAATTAATTTATGCCTTTTTTTAAAGGTTCGACCACTACACCCGTCCATTTGTTTGCCAATCAATTAAAAAGAAGTTTATAGAACAATCATTTAAGGCCTGAGGACAGTGGATCCCGTATAGATTTTGAATCGACCACGTGGCTCCATCAATTCCCTTTGCATTTGTGGAACTTCGATTAGTCCATTTAATTTCTCTTCTCTCCTCTCTCCTTCCGAACGCTACCACGAAACTAAAGTGGATAAAATGACGGACGCATCAAAACTGACTGTGTTCCACTGAAAAAATAGAAGACTTAGGGTAAAGCCAGAGAGAAAGCGAACGCGACGCGAAGCGAAATTTGACAGATCGCACGGAGTTGTGCGGCAGAGCTCCGTCCACTCAAGTTCAGCAGAAAAATGACAACAAAACTTGACAGATCCGACTCCGTGGGATCTGTCAAGTTTCGCATCGCTTCGCATCGCGTCTCGCTTTCTCTCTGGTGTCACCCTTAGTTTTTATCGCAAAAACATGTTTAGTATCTATCGCGACAACATTTTTTGAACAAATTATATATAAACTGAATTATCTAGACTTTGTCTCGATAGACAACATTTTTCCAGTCCGAAAAAATACAACACGAGCGATAAACTCAATGATTCATTCTGAAAATTTCACTGAATATTCTCAACTAAATTTCTAAGACATTGTCAGGTGGAAATTTTAGATATTCATCTCCGTTTCAAAGAAAATTTAATTTGAAATGGTTATATATTTAAAAACTTACGTCGTAATTATAAATTTTAATCACTAATATATTGTTTTATCTAATTGAATCGATACGTAGAGCTATTTCCAAGCAGTAGGTAGAATGTTATCGAAAATCTGTAGACGTTACAATCCTGACCACGTTTTGTACGGTTTCAATTTCCGAATATTTAATTCATATTGTTTTATGTCCGATGTCAAAAATAACAAACCAATGAAATAAGAAATTTTATTCTCGTTCCGGTTAATAACAACATTCGATGGGCCATTAATGTTAGTGGAAGGTATACTACAGTTAAAAACAAGGGCCGTCTCAAATATATCTAGAATCCAAAATATTTGCCAGACTCAGAAGTGCTGCCAGCAGTAGAATTATTTTGTTCAAGAGCGATGTTTTATTTTATTCTGGTAGTGAAAAATTTTTGAGTGCTAGCCAAATGATGGTGATATAATTATTAGCGATTGATTCAGCGAATGGAGGCTACGTTCGAAAGAAACAAGGCAATCAAATAAATTGATCCACTTTATGTAGGTTTTTCGTTCATTTTACAGGAGGATTTGATAAATGTTCAACATCTGTTGCGATGAGATGGAAATGTCACCAAGGTAGATCCTTTGCGCTCGAGTGATTCAGTGTATGGACAACACTTTGTTGCCATTTGTCTAGTCATTCAGGGCCTGTTTATTCAACGTTCAAGTCTTTTGGCTGTGAAAAATCACCGAGCACGTGGGAAGACGAGCTTTTTCTATGCAGAATTTTATTTATCGAAAGAATGCAAAACTGCCGGTTTTCGTGGATGCACGAGTCGTTACAGTAAACAACATTTTCGATTCACCTGTGCTATGGAACATATTATATAAGATATAAGTACAACGTATAGCATCTGTTATCAGCGGGAGTTTTATTTTCAACAGTCTGTTATTGTACACATATAAATTCCAAGCATCTTCTGTTCTAGTAATGAAACTCAGCTTCGGAGTGGAACCATAATTTGGCATAAGGCATACTAAGTTAGACTGTCTGCTACACATGTATAGCATCTGATTTCGAGTACACCGGGAAACAAGACCCAAGCCTTCCTTGGCTTCGTCTCGTTTGTCTGCGAAACATTGAGTGATAAGATTGGAAAAATTTACTTGATTTGCTTTGTTTGTATTATACTCAAAACTCAATGATCCAATGTATGATGTGTTAAAATTGAGCTAACAATAGCTAATGAGTTAGTATGATGCAAATTTTCACTTGCACTCGGCCAACCGTTACGTACCAATAGTTCCAAAGTATTTTAAATGTTTACTTTTAATACGTTTGTGGTTGACAAAAAACAAGCGACAGAAATAAATCTTAATAATCGTTATCAGACGAATGGTAGAAAAAAGAATAGAGAAAAAACTGAATGAAATGCATAAAAAATTCATTGTGATACAAGGCAAGTAAGAGTAGATTTTAAATAAAACTTGACTGACTGTTCACAGTGTACATTTCCGGTATATTATTTCATTTGAATTATTTTACATTTTTATATGACAACGAAAAACCGAATGGATAAATTTATTATATAGTTCCAATTGATGTGTTAACTTTATGTTCAAGTTACCACCTAGTTTATTGAACATCTAAAAGGACGTTGAATTAAAATCTAGTTTTCCTTCTATCATTGCAGGAGGATGAAGAACAAAGGCTGCTCATCATGCGCAAAGCATTCCAAATGTTCGACACAACCAAATCGGGTTTCATAGATACCGTCAAAATTTCCACCATCCTCGACACACTGGGCCAAAAGTTTGACGAGGGTGAACTACAGGATCTAATCGAACAGGAGGATCCCGAAGAAACGGGAAAGGTGAGCTTCGATGGATTCGCGAACATTGCATCTAACTTTCTGATAGAGGATGAGGATGCCGAAGCCATGGAGAAAGAACTGAAAGAAGCTTTTAGATTGTACGATCGAGAAGGCAATGGCTACATTACCACTAGGTAAGTGATGTTATGCTTCATGTATGTATGTATGTCAAAATAAAGCGGAATATGTAGAAATGGTTCACCCTTTATGTACGTTGTATACGAACAGGGACAACTTTGCTCGCGGATTGAATCGATGTCCAAATAAGTTCAAGGGAAGTTTCTCCTGTAAACGAAGTTTTCGTTCCTTCATTTCTAGCGTGGTTAAAAATATCTATGAGTTGCCAATTCTTTGACGTTCATGTAGTTATTATTCCTTATTAGAGACTGCTACAGTATAAATTAAATGTAAAAATATCAGGAGTTGATTCTAGAAAAAAACAATATTATATGTTTGTTTTTAAGTTCTCCATGGAACACAGTTTTTGTTTTTTAAAGGATTTTTACAAAAACTACAACAAAATTTAAATTTTTTTTCATTAAATTTGTTTTCATAAAATGGAAATATGTTTATACTTCTGAATGCATATACGAACGAATTCTAACAAAAAAAGTACAGGTGTGTAATGTCAGAGACATAACTGGATGTCGCGAATACGAATAAAACGGACACTCTTTCTTTATACTTCCGAATATCAATTAGTTGATCGATTGTGTGAATTGTGCAAGTTTTGCCCTTTTACACTACTAGAATTTGAAACGATACTCCTAAACTACAGTACAGATTAGTTACATTAAACATTCCGGCAAACAAATATTACGAAATAACCAGTATAGTTCTTTATGATAAAATATTGGTGGTTCTGAAAAGAACCATTTATGAAGGCGTTTGTGATGGAGAGTGACGAGTTGAGTTCAAATTCTGATGGATACCATTGACAGCCGATACTGATATGTGTTCTTTTGGAGTCTCCTGGTTCTTGCGCTTGCGGTAACAAGCTATTTTTTGTAATAAAATTTTTATTCTGGCCTTTTTGCGTAAAAGCTGTACGTGGCCGATTGGCTTACTTTTTTGTTACTTAAAATTTTTTTTTGCTATTAGATCTCGTTGTCACCCTTTTTTTAGGGCGAGATTAGTTTCCATTTCCATCCAACGAGGATCGGGGGTCACTTCGTTCGCGGCTTATCTCATCATCCATTGCTTCATCTTCGGTGTTGTGTGTGATTTCCGTTTTCTTTTCCTTGTCCTCGTTGATCGTAGTCTTGGGCTCGTTGAGAGTTGCTATAGATGCGCCTTGTTTTACATTGGTTGCAGTTGCTGGCTGGTTGGAGGGTAAGTTGTTAACTGCAGCTGGTGTACTTTGTTCTATAGGGGATACTGATGGTTTCGATGAAGGGGATGCTTCATTGTTGTTGGTGGCTGTCACAGGTGTACTATGGTTGCTTGGGGTTGGTGTAAAGAAAGCGCCGTTGTCCTTTGGTGTAGTTGTCTCCTTGTCCAGGTTATCACATGGCTTACCGTAGTGAACAGCTTTTTGGCAATATTGACATGTGGCCATCTAATTGTCATAGGTAACAAGTGATTTGCACGGAATTCTTGTATCTTGACCGAAAATCACATAAGAAGGTATAACCTTCTTCAAGAATATACGTAATAAACGTACCCCATTTAGAATACCGGGGAAAAAGTTCTTCCACTTTTCTTTTTCGATAGAGAGAATCTATCCGTATTGGGACATAGTTTTGCGAATATAAGAATCGGTGACGCTTGAGGGAAGATCATGCACACGCACTTCTATAGCACTATCTTCCATATATACTGGAATGTTGTACTTAATGTTCTCGTGCTCCACATATTGCACATTGTTATTGTCTTTTGCGAATTGAATTGCATCCAACTCTTTATAAAACTGGATGTAAACAACATTATTCGTCTTATTGCATTGAAGTAAATGCCCAGTTTAATGTCAAGATGCATTGCTCTTTAAGCAAACCTTCAAGTTCTCGTATCGAAGGTCGAATTTTGCACTGCCTGAAGTCAACAAAAATTGTATTCTTTCGTGTTGGCGGTAGCTTTTGTTCGTTTGGTTCACTCATTTCGAGGTCGTTCTATTGTTCACTACACAATACTGTACTTGGATTCTTCCGTCCCGAGCGTAAACGGTTTTGTTATGTCGACTGACTTGGATGAGATGTGAAAGCGAACTGTAACAAGCTTTGTATTTCGCTTGGAGATTCCTCGATTGCACTATAATCAACACGATGACAACGACAGCCAAATTCGAAATGAATGGCTTCTGAGTCGGTGCTATGCATTTTAAATGGCAAATCAGCAGGAAGTTCTACAAATTGCAACTGGTTTGAAAATGGGCCGTATAGAGTACAGTGAAGTAAAATTTCGCATAACTCTTTGGGAATATTATTATGGTTCTAAAAAGAACCTTTTTGGAAAATTCTGGAATTAGGAACTGGACCTGAGCTCAAGAACTAAATTTAGAACTCTGAACAGACTCAGAATTCAGTTGGAAGGTGCAATCTCCGTCGCTGCTGGTTGATGAGATCGCTCCCTCGACGACCGGAAAGCGGATGAGAGTGGCGACCTGAGCGTTTGAGGTTTTAACCACGCAGAAGGTGCACTCTCCGTCGCTGCTGGTTGATTAAATCATTCCCACGACGTCTAATTCTATCCAACGCAAAAGAAGAAGTGATTGATTTTCGACCACGGTTCCCCTTTTATACGCATTCAGATGAAGATATGTGTCTGACTACCTCAAAATCGTCGTCCTTGCGCGAAAAAGCCAAGCAAATGTAAAGAGTTTTCCGCGTTGTTTTCAAAGTTTTAGAAAACTTAATTTTTGAGTTGTTTGAGATAACCACCTCACAATGTTCAAAATACTATCCTTAATTCCTGATCATATTTTTGATGAAATGGTGAAAGAATTATGTTGCTGCCGTTATTACAAGTCGAGATATTCACGATTAAGTTCTGCCCATTCTTCCATATGGCTAATTTTGAAAAGGCACCCCATAGTATAGTAAGTCGTATTCACGACAAAAATTGTTCGACCTATTTACAGGATAAGTTTTCCTTAAGTCAATGATAGTTTCCTTGGATGGATTATTTGTGATGACTAGAAACTTAACTCTAAATTTTACAATCAGTTAGCCAGTTATATATGTTTCTGTACAATCACTCCAATGAAAAATTTCGTCAGCAAACTGCTCTATACTTTCGATTTTATATGAATCTGATACATATTATTAGGTTTTACTCCCAGTACTCAAACTTTGGATCAATTCCTATTCTACGCATTTTTTTACATACGTGCATCGGTCTGTGTTTATGAGCTAAAATAAAGCAAGTTGAGCAGATACAACTTCGACATCAAAATTGAAATTTTTGCCCTGCTGAGCCGCGTGCTAATCTGTTATTAGGTGGGTTGAAAAATAACTTCTTCGACCGTCAAAATGCGCAGCAATGGCGAAAAGAGATTCAGCCATTTCTTTTGCCTTGACAGCTGATTTTTATTCACAGATTTGACATCACATTGAATACAATTTTTGGTGTCTCATAAAGCATTATTTTTTGAGGGACGATGATGAAAATGTAATAAGTCTAGTGCTTTTTCAAATCTTATCGTGAAATATAGTTTCCCAAAGGCGAGAAGACACATGGCAATTTCAAAAACATATATGAAATGGCGTTAATACCACAAGGTATAGTAATTAGCGCACACTCTGTATCTTGGACGAGATTGTGCAGCTTATTCATCATTCCGCTGGGTGCTGCACATGCTGGCTCCGTACCGAAAACACGAACGTAAGCGCACCTCGGAATCTAGTTTGGCCATCGAGTATTTCCATACTTCTGAAAAGTAATTGTAGTAGATGAAATAAGTCATCTTAATAACACTTATATCAAAAGATGAAATAAATAAATATTAAAAAAAAAATTATTTTTTAAATTGATAAATCAATTTCTGTCATATACCTTTCAAAAAAAATTCTTTTAAATGGTGTACTTGGCTACATTTCAAGAGGTTCACTCTTACAGTCCAGCAATGAAAACACAAACAACCTAAAAAAATCTTTCGGGGCGAAATCACACGATCTTAACAACGAATTCACTGCGTCAAAAAGGTGATATTATTGGAAATACAAATTATTTAGAATCATTTTTTGGGATCCAAAATGCATTTATTTCACAATAAAAAGAATCTAAAGATTAATCAAAGTATCATCCATCGCTAGTTACTACTTTTTCCCATTTCCCAGGCAATTTTTGAATATTCCATTTCGAATAAATGTCTTGTCTTTTGAGGTGATCCAAGTTTGAAGCCAATTTTCGATTTCTGTCAAAAAAGTAAACCAATGCCCTGCCAGATCGAGCTGCATCCGTTGGAACTACCAGTAATCAGAATGAGTAATGTCAGAAGAATACGGCGGGTGCGGTAAAATGTCCCACTTGAGCGTTTCCAAATAGTTCTTCACAACTTTTGGAACATGAGGACGAACGTTGTCATGCAGGAGAATAACGTCGTTATGTTTTTGCTTGTATTCCGTCCGTTCTTCTCGTAATGCACGGCTCGAACGCATCAATTGCGGTCTACATCGATCGCCCGTTATTTTATCGCTTACATAATCTTAATATTCGCCAAGCTCCTCTTGCGTTTGACCCGAATCTTCATCGAGTAATGCCTTGAACTGTATGTCTTCGAATTTTGTTGTTGTTGTTGTCCAGAGCGTGGCCTGTCTTCGACGCTGAAATCTCCATTCTTGAAACGAGGAAACCATTCCCTACATGATTTATCAGTTGGAACATTATTACCATAAACATCCACAAGCATGCAATGCGCTTCAGTTGCCCTTCTTTCCAATTAAAACAGAAAACTAAAACTTCGATTTTGATGTCCATATAAAGGACGTTACTTGTCAAACACACTTTTCACATTTTCATAATTTTGATATGAAATTTCTGTTATTGACTAACATTGTTCTGGAATAATGTTTTTACGATAAGAAATCATTCGACATTGAGCTGATCATAGATTATTTTATGTAGAATCAGAAAATGATGACAGTTATAGAATGACAAGAGCCATTCAAGTAAGCAGAAATATTTTATTAACTTAACTCTGTTGGCGATTTGGACAGCAAATGGTAAAAGACCTTTACCTTTATTTCCGGTATGCAAAAGGCTCGAGTGATTTGCATTGAAAAGATGCTTAAGCTCGACTCCTCTGGTAGAAGGTAAAAATTAGGTTAGTAGAAGATTTCAGCTAGCTTAAATGATCCTTGTCACGTCTCATTTTTCCGTTCTATATCTTCATACCCTCCCTATCATTCTGTGAATGGCATATTCTGTTTCTACAAAAATAATCTCTGGTTAGCTGAAACTTGGGTTTATCCGTATAAGTTATCATTTCACATAGTTTCCGCTAGCAGGTCAAGATAAACTTTATTCTTCCGATCTTTATATTATTTCACATCATAATGTAAAATTATTACAACTTTATGGCAAGTTGCAACCGAAAAACGACTACAGTTAAACCAAATGTACACAACTAGAACTCGAACCAAAAACAACACAACTAGAATATGTTGAATAATGAATTTATCTAGATTTTGAAGAAATTCACTCATTCTTCGGCCCACGTGTCTGTATTGAATGATGTGCGAAAAATACGCTTTAGTATTATAATCCAACTGATACAATGAGTCATCAACATATTGATCGCATTTTCATAAGTTCTCACTATCATCCGACTGTTTAGCGAGAACGGTTTATTTCATACCAACACAGGAATAGACACACTGGAGCCATGTCCTCAAGCACCTTTCAATAGTATATATGTCCTAAAACACGATTCCGGAAACAGCTGTAATACATTCCAATCGACCTCAGCCAACATGTGTACTCATGGGACATCTCTCTGCCAATGGCACCGTGTAACTACTTCCAGTAATTTCTCGCTATACACGATTGAACATCTGCTATATGTCACTAGAAGATGTTCGCCAGAAGCAACACAAGAGATTCACCTAACGTTACTGAATGGTTGAGAAATTTAGACATTCGAATAAATAAATCCCTCCATTGACTTTAACATATGCTAGTAACCATGTAAAAATAAACAAAATCCTGCTGTGCTTTCTTTTGCATGCGAATTCTTGCTGTGCGACGCGCGGACAAGAGATGATCTATGGAGGAGTGAGCACTTTTTTGAGGGTCAGCTTTCGCTGCATTCATATTCATCGCGCGGCGTTTGTCAGTTGAGATAGTGCCAATAGAACGGAGCCGGATGGACTGCAATGTTTTCTTTGTAGCAATACAGATTTGGAATCGTCATAGTGTTACATGTCCTCGTCTAGGAAATGACAAAACCATATTGCGATATGAAGAAAGCGCTCGTGGTGCAGAAGGAAAGCTATAGCGGAGAATAATACTTTTTCTCGATATATTTCATCGCTACTACATGAAAATACAAATACAGTTTATTGGCCGGCCATTCGCGTTGACGTTGGCAAAATTATTTAAGTCTATCTAATTATAGTAAAATAAGCCTCCACAAAAATCGCATATCATCCCGACCATCAAGCCCTAACAAGTTTATAACAAAAACTTGTTTTCATAGCAAGTGCTGATATAAGTTTGGTCTCTTTAGTAGTTAAAATCTCAAAATTTTCTAACAAATACCAAAAAGAGAAATAGTTCAGATACGATATGTTGATCGGGATGTTATCGATAAATCCCGCGTATTTCATACATTCGTATACCATGGCAATGATAGTTTGAGTCACAATAATTAAACAAGATTATACGTTTATTACCATACAAAATTAGAATGGTATTAGTTTCCCCTAATTCAATATACTACTGTGGGAAAAAAATAGTAAGGCTCATAATTTCAAATTTTTTTCATTTATTTTGTACTTCCAAATCTATTTCGTCCCCTTCAAAGTGATTCCCCCGGCCACAATACACTTGTTCCAACGTTTTATCCAATCCTCGAAACATTTGTTAAAGTAGTAAGTCACGTGTTGAGAGTTGAGTTCCAAGGAAGAATTGTATGGTACATAGTAATTTTAGCCATTATATCAATATTTTATGCACAGTAATTCGTCTGTAGCACGAAGATATTATTTTCTGTGCTGATCTTGATCGCGTTCAACTTCGTATAGCAAGTCTTTTATGAATTCCCAGAAACTAATTTTAACTGTCTTTTGCGTGCTACCGTTAAAAACTTCGGAATAGTTTAAAATAATCGTTGGTGGTAGTATTGCTATTGGTTGAACGGACATGGTTGGTTTTTGATTTTCAGTACAAGTATTACAAAGACTGTAATAACTGCGTGGACTTATTAATGCGTATCCTCAACACATGAACAAAGAAAGCTTATCGAAATCTCCGAAATCAGGAATTTTTTTTAATTAGGCCGTTTGTTGAAAATTTTTTATTTTAAAATTTACTTAAATATGATGAATTATCTTTTTTATCGAAAACTAAACTAAACTTATTGAATCTAAATTTGAGAGAAGTATTCACAAAACACTGGTTGCCAGATATTTGGAAAAAATAACAGTAATAGACAAGACAATTTTTTAGTTAGAAACACTTTTTTCCTTACAATACATGAACGGTTGGAAGGGAATATAATAACCTACCTTGGGACAAAGTTTCATTGAATTCGAAAGTGATGTTTTTGTTTTGAAAATTGACTTTACATTTGAAAACCCGATTTTTGTTCTCTGTGTAGGATTCGAATAAACGAATTTCTCGCAAAATCGAATTCGGAGTTGGCAGCATATAGACTTTACAAAAACGTGCTCAATCCACCTAGCAGTGAGATGATACCTTTTTTTTATCAATCCGCATTGTGTTTTTTGCATGAATATTCTTCGGTGTTTCAGTTCTCATGACATTATTTTAATGACCGTCGATTTAAGCGGTAATTTGAGATTTTAATCATTCATTACTCTGTAATATCGAAACTGCAAATCGGATCGAATTTCAATCTAAAAGTGTGACAATCGATTGAAAATTCCATGATATGTCGGAGTAAGTTCCACTTTAGAGTTTACGGTAATTTAAGGTACTTCCAGGGCCGGTTTGATATTTAAAAATTCATCATTCTGTAACTCCAGAATCGGAAGTCAGAATAGGATAATATTAATTAATTTTGTCTTCGCAGATCTGTTTTTTTTAGAATACGATTGAGCTTTGAGAAACGATTCGATACTGGAACCGGAATTAGAAAATCGGTTTAGTCGAAGTCAGATAAATTCACCTGAGTAGCTGTATAGTTTACATTTGTTTCAAAATGTTTGAAAATCAGTATAAATATCTTTGAGAAATCGTAATGCGAATTAAATCCGAATTGAAAACTGAATACAACTAAAACTGAAATAACTTTATTTGGTTATCGACTATTCAAATCTGTAAACCCAATAAACCTGATTAATTTATGTGAAATAGACATTTTTATACTAATCATCCTGTATCCCCTAAACCGGAAGGATCTTAAAACTTTTCATTTGAATTTTAGATCGGTTCAGCCATCTACGAGAAAAATGGGTCCACAATTTTCATTTCGTTTCACATATCAGATGTTTCACATTTCACATGTAGTTCCGGAAGCAGAAATCGGATCCAAACATAATTCAGGAACCTTGTTTAGGAGCATACGACTTTTCGTATGAATCTGAGTTTGTAGAAAACGGTTGAGTCATCTCGGAAAAAAATTGTGAAATTATTTGTCAAACACGCAATTGCCGATTTCGACGAACTGATTCGAATGGTATATGGTTGTTATAATCTTGCAGCATTTATTTTTAAGCCAAGTAGTTTAAATACAAGTAGTTTAAATCAATATAATTATGGAATTGCTTTCAACTGGAAAATGCTCATTTGGTTTACATATGTGATATTCGAACAATTATGTTGCCAAAAACGAACCGTGCTAAAACCGGTCCGAGGCTCGTAAAATGTCATGAAAAAGGATACTGTACACAGTCTTTTTGGTACTTAGAAACAATTGTATGTAACAGTATAAAAATCGTGTTTTACGTTGCTCCCAAGCATTTCTTTGCCAGACAGCATCCAAAATTCCTTCTGATGGAATAGGGGGAAAAGTCGCTTATACAAAAATATCGATATCTCCGTTAAAAATGGACGGATTTTACCAATCTATGGCTTGTTGGATAGCTATTACCGTGCGAAATCTAAGCCTGGAAACATATTCTGTTTTCATGGTCAAATGTGACAGATACTGTCAGATAATTTTGACGTAAAACTTCGTATAACTCAAAAAGTAAACTTTCGATCTCAAAACCATTCAAAAGCGTTCTGGGTGACGGGGAGACCTTTCATTTGCGACTAGTTTGATCAAAATCGGTCCAGCCATCTCTAAGATCTCGAACTCCTAGTTGACAACACACACACACACAAACACAACACACACACACACACACACACACACACACACACACACACACACACACACACACACACACACACACACACACACACACACACACACACACACACACACACGGACATTTGCTCAGTTCGTCGAGCTGAATCGATTGGTATATGACACTCGGCCCTCCGGGCTTCGGAAAAATTTTCTAAAGTTTGAGCGAATTCTATACCTATTTTAATATATATAAAAAAGGTAAAAAACACTCAGCTCACTTTATTCTTCCAAAATTAATCTAGACTAGACATGTTTACCATTTTTTGCAATTAACTAAGGTAGTAAAATAAAAAATCCTACAAAAACTTGTTGTGCTTGTGATGTTTTCATAATAAGTTAAATTTTCGAATGAAAATACTGAAAAATTACTAATCGAATTTTGCACTGAGGAAATTGATTTTAAAAATTTGAAGTCAAATTACAAAAAAAAGCGCCAGGTTCCTTGACAAGCTTTAATATATTGTAAGAGGGGCGTTTTGAAGGGAAATTTTTTTTTAACTAAAACTTTTTCTTATCCAACACAGATACTTTCTGCAAATATCGGGGCAATTAGCAACAGGGTATTCGGTAAAATTTTGTCATAAATAGAGATTTATTGAAATCTTGGATGATTTTAATTTTCAGTTTAGTTTAATTTTTAATAAAAGGACGCTGAATAAAAGACTTAGTTTAGACAAGAAATAGTTTTTGATTGAAAACCTTTTTTTTTTCCTTGAATGTGCCAATCTTGCAATGTTAGATCGGTTGGTAAGGAACCTAATCACCTATCTTGGGACAAAATTTTATCAAAATCAATAATGGTTTTGTTTTGTAAATAGATTATAAGTTTTTAAAAACAATTTTTTTCAGTGTAAAACTTAATAAGGATTTTTATTGAAAAATTTGACTGATTTTGTGGAAATCACCAGTATAACAATTCTTTGTAGGATTTATTATTTTTTGTCTATAGCTCTTTGAAAATAAATGGACATAAATGTTTAGCCCTTCTCAAAAGACAGTCTGGATCCGTGTTAGAATAATAGATTATGCAAAGTGACTTTTTAACACAAAGTCTACATGCCCAAAATTTCATTCGAATCAGAGAGGTAGCTACCAACATTTATTCGATTTGATGCGAAATTCGTCATATATATAAAGAAAAGTTTTCATGACATGATTATTTTTTTAAGTTTTACGCGCTTAGTATACTTGATATCAGTTTCCGCTTCCGGAAGTAACGGTCGTAGTAAGACGGAAATCACTCAAATTTCACGGAAACGGCTGGATTGAATTTCTTTCGATTCTAATAATAGATCACGTACCCAGAGAGGGGCCCTGGCCCTTCCCGAAATCAAAAACAGGAACAAAAAAAACTGTTTGATGAATATTATGGGTCTGTTTATCCTGCACCGTGAGATAACGGTTTTGAGAGTTTCGTGATTTCGGATTCGTCAAAAAAATATTGTACTGGATGACCGAAAAGAGAAAATGCGCGAGCATGCCATATGTACTATGCCGCTGGATCTGGCACATTCTTATTTAGGACTTAAAAGAAGAACGCAAGCGCACTTCACATATATGTTTGGCTGGAGTAATTTTATATAGTAATCAACTAATATGACATACAAATTTAGAAGATGTTCTCCATTCTCCAAGAATCGGAGTAAGGAGGGAGCAATTTCGGACTACCTTTGAAAATCTATCGCATTATCACAAGTCTTGTGGATTGTTGTACTCTATCAATGGGAATTTAAAGGACCTTAGACATGTGTGACAGAAATGGCATGACAATAAACGTTAAGTACTGTTATGTAATAACTTGATCTTGGACACAGTCACCGATTTTATTGAAATATTTAATAATGATTCTCACCATGTTTATTGTTTCAAGAAACATTACATTGCACTAATACGCAGTATTCTTGAATACGGAATTACGGCCATGGCTGAATTGTCTTAAATTGCCACATTACGAGAATCGCTGTGCCTTCATCGACCCACCAACTCTGCAAAAAAATCGAGTACTTCTTCAACTTCAATGGAAGTCAATGAAGAAATATAAACGTGTATAATTGTTTGAGATTTTGAGCACTCAAAACTCTGTATTTTTGGAACTTTGAATCCATTCAATCCATTCTATCATTTGTGTAAATCGGCCTAGTCATCTCCGGTCAATCTATATGTGCGTTTGGTTTTTAGGAATTTTGGCCGCTACTTCCGGAACTGCAAATCGAAAACCGGTAAAGCCTAATTGTTATAAACACCAACTAACAAAACCTGGAATCGAAAATGGATTGATTTAGGTAGAGAAAAAAAAATTCTTTTTTCTTGCATCTTTGCCTGTAATGACGATTTGAAATTCTCAATACTTTGGGCCTAAAAGTAGGATCTCTATGAAATTAAATGTCATACGAGCTAATAACACTTTTCATTTGAAAATAATTTCGTGAGATAGGCCAAGCAATATTTGAGAAATCGGTGTGAGTTCCATTCCGACGCTCCTGGCCGCTTTTTCCAGTGCTTTCGGAACTGATAATGTCAACTGGCTTCTCTCGAAACGAAATACTAGGTACGGGCCTGGTAGTGCCCATAAGTTGCTATAGGATTTTTCTTCCGGATCCCACTTCCGGTCCTGGAATTACAGAGTGAAGTATGTCTAAAATTTTATTCCGTCATTTAGTGCGACGATGCGAAAACGTGATATATCATTTAAATATGATTCATTTTTCACTAACTAAAGCTGAAATTAAAAGTATTGAATTTTATCCGGATCTGACTTCCGCATATTTTATAAATTTGTGCTTTTATTTGGTAGGTTATGTCTGTTATCAACCAAAAGAACGGCTTTTGGACTTAACCGTTCTATAGTTCCCTGTTCTCGAAGTACAGGAAATAGTGGTAAAAATACTACAAAGCTCACTTGATTTTCTCAGAGATATTTGGACCGGTTTACTTGCATCGATGCTCAAAAAGTTAAAAGATCTAACCCTTTATTTGAAGGAACGATAAAGATTGTTTTTTACATTTGGTTTAGACCCACAGTAATATGAGAAAGACATAATTACACCAGTGACCACCCTGGTAAATCAAGATATTTTTTTAAATGAATACGATCAGTAAGGAAAAGAAGTATGAAGCCCTCAGTCTGATTAAAACATCGCATTCCTATTCAAGTAAATTAGTATTCTTACCTTTCCAATATCTTTGAAAATATGTGCAAAATTTACTCAAATTCTATTGTTTCAATTGTTCTATCAAAACAAAAATTTCTCCAAATAGTATAACAAGTTCTATGCGATATATTTCAATTCATTGAAATAAAATCACTTTCACATTTCCTAGATTAATCGAAACATGGGGTGAAAAATTCTGTGACTAATTAGAATTTCTAGTTGCCTTGAAGATGAAAGAATAAACCTTCGACACGTTTGCCATTAACGTGAGATAAATACTTTTAGAGCAACAAATCACCACAGAGGCATCTTTTTATACAATCAACAAAAGTGGTCTCACCCGTTTTCAATAAACTCAAATATAACGTATGTCAGAATTAACGGTATGTCAATTAATTAATTATGAGATTAATCGTCCAATTCCAATAAATCAATCGCCAATGGATTCCCTTTGCTGATTATGCATACCACCATTATTACAGTTTACGGATTTGTACACCACATCCGAACCGGATCTTTGGTTATTTAAACAGGTCAGCTAGTTGTTTTTTCACCGGAGATGTGTTTATGCACAAACACCACTCACATCACTACTGAACGTAAACAAACACCAATCGCTGCCACCCAACATCAAACAAACGAGAAAAAATATCAACATAACTCAATCATTACCGTCGCATATTTAAGTGGTAGAGTAATAGTGCCCATTTCCATCTAAACTACATCATTATTTTCATTCTTGAAGACATTAGTGTGAATCTAGGGAAAAAATTGGATCCTCGATTTCGAAGTCTTACTTAACTGAATTGAAAACATTCAACACCAAAACGGTGTAACTTCGGTGTGATTAACAGGTCGAATAAGAGTGCAATTGCCCTACAGTGTCAATACATTAATTCATTGGAGATATGTTTGGTCACACTCTCGAGAATCATTTATAGGATGTTGGTTTTGACATTAGACCTTTCGAAACCAAAATAGCAACCACCAATATAAAAAGGAAATCGTTGAACGCAAGAGAAAAGAGGAAAGCTTATTGATTAACTACTATGTATCCTCACCAACATATGTTTCGTTCTTTTGCACTCTGGTTCGGTTGGATGTACGGATGATTTATTCATGCTTCTTCCGTCCCAAATTGATTTGTATGCATCATCATTAGCAGCTGGAGCTGTACGAGGGCAGATACGTAAATGGAGCGAAAAGGAAAACATGCCGGTATTCCTTCAATACAAATTAGGTTGACCCTGGGGTGGAATATGCGAATGTATAATAATATATACTGAAAATTAAGGAACCATATCAATATTACATTGAGAGAAAAATAAACCAAATCATATACTCAGTCATTACAAGTTATCATTTGAAAAGAATGAAACTTTATGAACAAGTGAATGGAAAGATTTTTTTTGTAAAATACTTCTTAAAGCTTTATTGTTCTTAAAGCCAGATTAACTTCACAATCAATTTAGCTGAAGTTTACTTCGGTACAGACACAAAAATTATTTTTACACACGGAAAGACCGAAATCAGCATTTTGGCGAAAAAATTAGTTGATTTTCTGATTTTAGTTAGTTATTTTTTGAGACAACTACGAAAATCTTACTTTTGCTAATTTAGGTTTTTTAATTCTAGTTCCTTTAATAACAATGAAATATTTGTTGAAATGGCTATTTTTTTAGTTGAATTCACCAATTGAACGTGCTGTCAATTCTTAGCTAAGGCACACTTCATCTCCATTCAACTATTTTTTTAGTTGAATTAGAGAAATAAAACGTTGTTTTCAACCAACATAAATGGTTGAATAGGTTTCTGCAATTTGCAGCTATATGGCGCTCTGTCACCGAAAAAACGTAATACGGTAATGACTACTAGCCACTAGATGGCACACTACTACCGAAAAAAAATTCAGTCTCGGTTATATTTTCTATATTGGCAGGTATAAATACGATGTTGTATTGGAGAAAAAGACATAAGCGAAACATAAACTTCTTTAGGGAACGGGTGTAGCGTGATGGGATAGTCGATGCCTTTCACGCAGCCCGCCTGGGTTCGATTCCCAACCCCGCACATAGGGTCAGAAAGATTTTCTGGTCCGAAGAGGCGAATGACCTAAGATGTTAAAGCCTCTATAATTGAAATAAAAAAAAAACTTCTTTTTGAAAATTTTACTTCTAAATCGCTGTTTTCTTCATTCCACTTCGCGAAATCGACTCTCTCACTGAAAACTTTGAGCACTCGGAAAACAAAAACCGAATACAAGTAGTACACCGGACCGTAGCCCGAAATGTTAGAAGATAGAAAAAACATCATTTGACGTGTACAATTAGAGTGCAACATTCGAAACTCACTTCACTGTTCCGCGGAAAACATTATTATCCACAATCGCTTCAGATGCGAACAAATTCTGAATAAATACACTTTCCACTAACAGCTTACGTCATTTTTACATATCGGTTTAGAAATTAATATATGGATATATCGTAGCACATGCGAAAAGCATCACAACAATTTGCAAGCAATCTCAACAAGACTGTCCTTTTCAGTGTTTTAATGTATTGTTTTGCTTTGACACTTCTCATGAGTTTTTGGTTAATAAACTTGATATTAAAATCAATTTCATTTTTGTTTTCTATGTGCTGTCCTTCAGTAATGACGGTGATAGATAAATAGAAACAAATTCTCTGATTTTAATAACGAAATTAGTTGTCAATGAGAATTTCGTGTTGGATTGAAATATTGCTGGTTTGTGTCCAGAATATTCGCCAACTAAACACATTCTCTAAAAATAAGAGTTTTTTTCAGCAAAGTAAATTCTCAATTTTAACTAATTTTATAGTTATTTTGGAAATTTTGTTGATAAAATCAACTAATTCAAAAACAGTAATACGAATTAGGCGTAGAGCTGATTTCGGTCGTTCCGTGCATGTTACACATCAATTCGCTATCAGTCGATGAATTAATAAACTAGATTAATTATTAGTTCATACTTTAGAAAAATGTGTAAATTTACGTCTCTATAGATGCTTATTTGCCAAATTTATTTTTACATGTTAATAGATCTGTTAGCATCCAAGAAATTACTCCTATGTTTGTGCTTTGGCCAAATAATCGTATTTACTTTTCTTTGCGTTCCTACATAAACCTGCTGAGCGCTTTATGGTGGACTTCTAGGTGGCATAACAACTCAACATAAACTGTTATGCACCGACAAGTCCTAGACGAAACGTAAACGTAACAACTTAGCGGTTTATAGCAGTCTGCTTGATTATTGGTCTTTGCTTTTTACTTTTTCATCCTTGTTTACCTTTCTTACCGACCACGAAAAATTTTTATGACAGAAAAGTTATTACTCATGGTATAGATCGTTTTGAATATAAAATTCGTCGTATTTATTATATATTTTTTAAGGAAAGGCACCCATAAATGACCGAAAAAAGTTGTTCAAGCACTATACAGCAACATATCGTTCAACAATTGATACATAAAAACAATCTCTTTCTTCTAATGACCCTTTCACTAATCGTTTCGATAATCGTCGAGTGCACAGCATTGATGGAAAAATCACTTCTAATTCGTTTTTTTTTTCATTATCTTTCTCCTCCATACAGCACACTAAAGGAAATCTTGGCTGCTCTAGACGATAAACTATCGAACGAAGACCTGGACGGTATGATAAATGAAATCGATGCCGACGGTTCCGGTACTGTTGACTTTGATGGTAACCAATATCCTTACGCGCATTAAAAAGAGTGAGCTTATTGTAATGTATATTTGCAGAGTTCATGGAAATGATGACTGGGGAATAATCGGACTGTGCACGGAGCGGATATTGCCGAATTGAGCAACCAACAACCCACGCACAACAGAAGTGTAGCGATCGTAGCGAGTCCCTGTGTTTTTGTTTTTGTGAAGACTTTCCTGGTTTTATTCCACTTTGTTGCTATTCTTTTTCAATTTGCTACCGCTGATACTGAACACGTGTCCTTTTCATCCACTGTCAAAGTACATCCGCGTGGGTTTTATATGATTCAATCGACCCATCCAACGCCTATCTAAGGATTAGTATATTTCTTCATGGTGGAATCAACACCCACTGCCAGCACCCGTAAACGGAAAACGAGAGAGGAAAAAAAAGGGCGACGTACATGCTCAATGCGAGGCAGTTAGACGACAACGTTTCATGTTTCAAGAGCAAATGAGATTTCACCTCGCTAGTCAATCACGTACAACTTTCCGTTTCAAACGAATTTTCTACTTTAACGCAATCAGTCTGTGGAATTCGTCTGTGACCTTTTACCATACTCCTTCTCTACGGCTAGCAACGATGCAAATACGAAAAAGTTTCCTTCCTTCCTTTCCCTTAGTACAATCAACTTTCATTTGATCATACAATTTAAAATCAACTGAATTGAATCGTTTGTTTAGGTTTTATTGTTACTTTCCGCTCTCTCTTTCTCATTGAAGCTGAATTTCTTACGAAATTATTCCCTGATCGTCAAACCACAAAGTGTTTAATACTTCACTATCTGAAAAGTACGCCTCCTACAATGCACTTGGTATTAATTAATGGAACACAAAGCTAGTTGTTCAATGTAGATATTTTCAAATATGATTAAATGATGTAATATTAAAACGAAAATAAATGCCATTATTTATTAATATATTGTGTCTTTCGGTTTTCTTAAAATTACTGCTTTGAATGTGTTTTATATTGATAATAAGATAAAAGTATTTTGATTTTGACAAACATTTATTTTACCAGACCACGGACATGATATTCATTTCCCGCAGTATCATTTTAATTTAATTATACATTTAGCAATAAATGAAGAAATTTAAAATTGGGAATCAAGCATATATTTTTTGATTACCTTTTCCCCAGTTGTAAAAGGGAAAAAGATCATGAGTTTTAAAGGCAATATACTGCTAGAAGCTTGAGAAAAGGTTAGTTCATGCCAATTATCTGAATGTTTTTTTTCTTAAATAATATTTGCATTTATATTGAATAAAAATTCAATTACCTGTTACCGGACCAAAACTAAAACTTAAACTGCGCAGTTTATCTAAAATCTGAGTAATTTGAGTTTCATGTCTAAATATCTCGGGTACGATAACCTCTAGGAGAAAGTTTACTACGATCATCTTATATTGTAAAATCATATTCTAGTGTTTGAATGAGTGTTTTTCATTAAAAAATTCAATGAAGTTTAACTGCACTAATTGGAGCTTCTTAACTAAAAAAACACCAATTGAAGTGGGTTCTAATAGCAAATTTGAAATAAAAATATCAAAAAAAATTTATGATGCTATTTTTTATTATAATTTTTCGATTAATTTCCTATTTCCTGTGTAAGAATTCGAATTTTTTAGAGTGCCTAACTGATTTTCTACAACTTCTTTTACATCATTTTTATGCAATTAATAGTTTTCGTGTTACGAGGATTGATTGCTAAACCTCAAAATTCATTTTAAAAAATCTGAGCTCTTTGAATTTCATTTCTAAATATTTCGAGAATGGCTACGTCTATTTATGGTTCTGTGATTATGGGCCATTAGGTGTAAAAATATTAAAACCATAATGTAAAGTGATGATGCAAAATACGCAAATAGTAGTCTGACCAACTTGTAGATTCTGATGATTACCGCGTTTATGAGAAAAGCATCATTTAGCACTAGAGTAAATCAAAGAGATTTTTGACGAAACTTCGTTATTTTTTCTGTCGGGAAAACAAATGCTTTAAAAGAATAAATTTCACTAAGCAATTACGTATTAAATAAACAAACAAGAAGTAAATTGATCGATACAAAGGTTATTAAGTTATATTGATTGATTGGCGTTCAATTTAACATGCCTAATAAGAAAAGAGTTAACACCGTGGAAGGTTGTTGAGATTTCTGTAGAAGCGCTAACTATATCTTCATTTGTTAGATTTTTTTATTTGATGTTTACATCACCCGTTCCTAAGACCTAATGCGCCAAATAACATAAAGATCTGATAATCTTCTTCTTGTATTTAAGATGAATAAGCAAAATTTAAGAACAATTTACGTGTCATTATTTCACTTGTGCCGATTGCACTATACGTACCTATGAATAATTTTACGCAGGATCCACATACTATCCATTATAAAAAGGAATGCAAACAGATAAGTTTAGATTTCACATTAATTTATATCGCCTGCAGGTAGATTCGCATCACAATATGTGAGCATCTTTGTCGAGCTTCTGCTGAAACGTATTGTATATCATGCAATGCTTCTCCATACATCTACATACATATGTTTTCAGCATAAGCTCCCGCTTATTTTAAAATAGCAGGTCACTGGCAGTATCTGGTACCGCCGTCCGACAATTATGTACGGTATGCAAAATATGCCATGTTAAGTATGTTTACTGAATTCTCAATTATTACAACCTGTCTGCAGAGCATGTTAATACACAATGAAAAATTCAAGTTTTCATCTAGAGCAGTACCGTTTACTGGTAGTAATGAGGATAACAAAAATGAAAATGTAACGCTTGGCTCAATATTTGTCATGGTAATGGTAAGCAACACATTCTAGTGTTGATTAAAACTTCATTTCATTTTTGACAAAACTGTGTTAAGTTCGCGGTCTACAGCGGGGACATGAGCGGATTCCATTCTCGAAGATTAGGGTACGACAATTCGGGTCGGGTAGGAATAGAGATTTTTTATATTCGATCGGGTACGTATCGGTTTTGGGTTTCAGAAATTGCATCTCTATTGACTACAAGCTTTTTTATGTGCCTGCTGTCTGGGTTAGTATCACAGGGTATCACAAGCCTGTTGTCGTATATTCGAGCCTCAACCTGGAAGAACTCATAAGATAACGTCTGGCGAATGATAACGTCTGGGGAACTCACTCTATATGAACGTACAAAGTAATTTTGCATATTTTGATAAATAAAAAATCAATAATGTATAAACGATAAGAATATATCGAATACCGATTTTTATATCATAATGATTGAGATATACGATTTCATAGGGGCTGGGGTCCACTAGGAGATTGATAGTACCTATTAGCTCTCTCCGGACAGTACCAGCCTAGATGCCGTGTGGAATTCGGCGGAAAAAATTTAACCAAGAATAGATCCACTGGATTCCTGCTTCCATGTCGTAAAAGGCGACAATTGCAGGAGTTTCTTTTTCTTTTCAGTTATCAGATATTACTCTATTTGACTAAATTATCCCTTCATTCAACCTATCAATTTCCGTCTAGCTTCGGAGAAAAGTTTTTTTTGGAATGTTTTCTTCTTCCATGTCATTGATTGTCTTTCAGGATTATAAATTGAATGATAAAAATCAACTATTGCACAAATCCGTTGATATTACAAAGTTAATAACAGAGATAACATATATCGGTATATTGAATACATAGTAAAAAAACACTTGATATTAACATTTCAAACAATAAATTAATATTTTTCTCGGCAGCCGGCTGCCCAGATCAACCAATGTAACCAATTAATAATTTTAGTAAATAATTAAAATAATAAAGCGGAAATAATACAGAATCAAGACGCGCGTGAAATCTGTTGACCTTTATTTGGTGATTTAAAATGATTTTATAAGAACTGTTTAGAATGTATCATTTGGATGATTGTAATCTGTTGATGCTAAAGATGAGGAGGATTTTTGCCTGTTGGAGAGCAAGTTTGACAGAAACTAACTCCACCGGGCTTTTCCTTGCTCCAAATAAACAAATAAACAATGCAATAAATCAACTATTTTGTCTAAATCCTATTCCCTTGTTTATTTTGTATCACGTAATTTCATTTATAAAAAATAGGGAAGTTTTTATTCTTTACGCGATAGTATTGCAAATTTTTCTTCAGTTTCCTCGAATAAGAGCTGTGAATCAAGACTTTCCGGGACTTTTAAAACGTTCACTCGGGAAGTCAGTGAGTTTAGTGGTGCATCCGAGCATCTTAAACCGGAACATACTGAGTCGCGCGCGAATAATACCAATACTGAAATTTTTACTAACAAATATCCTTTTCCCGTGACACATGTGGAGTGCGCAGTAGTATATACGGCCTCTAGTAACAACAAGTGTTGGACTAACATCCCTTCCCATTCCTTAGACGATCTACGTTCGGGCCTGGCCGGCGCCGGTACTGATCAATGAATTCTGGGGTTACCAGAAGATGTACATTGAAGGATGATTTACCAGTCCCAGGTCGGTTCATCTAGGAACTCCCTGTACAATTTCAGCTAATCCCGATCAGTAACGGAGTAGCAACCAGGGGTGGTCGCTCAAGCTCAAGCTCATAATGATTGAGATATACGATTTCATATTACCTACCTTCGTTTCATTCCAATCCCTTCACATATGGAGTGTAGAGATTTTCCAGCCAAAACAAGTAAATAACCACCAGATAAAAGTAAACTATCCAATACAACAACTTTTCCAATATTTAAAACTTTACTACCAGTCGGCGTTTAAACAAGTCTTGTTTTATGTTTATATTTTTCTGCATAAGTCAATGCAGCTTTAATACAAAGAGAATAAATTTCTCATTTAAACTAACATTTAATATTTGAGATAACTTCATCATTTATCAGTTAAACACATAAAAGAGAGACCTTATTTTTAAGAAACAAAACATACCGAAACACAATGCAAATCTATGTGTAATTTTTTAATTAATTGATAACAAAAACATAATATCATTGAATACCTACAGTTTCTGCGCTTTTCTTTTTCGGAGATGCATCTAACAATATCCATTCCCAAACAGCGTTCTCTTCACCGACTGCTAGAACACAAGTTCGTATCCGAAATATCATAATATACCATGCTCTACAAAATTCGTTCCTATTTCGTGCAGGGTAATAAATCGTAATAAGCAGTAAAACGCAAGTGAAGCCTGACTGTCGCGTATAATTGAATGTTGATTGAATTCTAAGCAACTGGGAAGCTTGATGCAAACGACAAGCAAAAATAATGGTTTCTCTGCCGTCTGGAGGCTTTTGAGACGGCCGATTAATAAGTGATATGTCATCACGGTTTTCGTCTTTCCACATAAATCTTTTCTTTCAAAAACAAATTATTTTAATATTATTTCAGTAACGTGCTACCTTTTTCGGTTCAATGCATTGAGCTGTGGTGTTAAAAGCCAATCGTCGAATATTTTTGCGCCATTCGGATCGAAGCACCATCCAAGCATTGGTTCCGTTTGATAAGAAACCAAGACTTCGCTTTGGCATTAGAATGCTTTTGACAGGTCTCATAAATAATTATCAATAGAAATATTCTACACCTTTTCCTGGTATTCGATTTATTGTGCCTGAAAATGTCGATAAAAATAAAAAAAAATATTCTAAATTATGTAAATGTAAGACACCTTGAACTTAGCATTGATTTTCATGAGTACCTAACGCGAAAAAGATTAGAAGAAGACGGATGAAGTAAATAGCGGATCAAAAACTCCGAAATATGAATAATTGAACAGAATATCATAACATCTTTGATTGTTTAATTGCCGGAAAAATCATCCCGAATAGAAATAGTTACGGGTTCGAGTTCCATCTCCTTGGGACTATTAAAATTTTTATTTTATGAGTGACATTATATGACACATATTCACACACATGCACACAAACACACGCTCAGACACATACATTTCTCGATGAACTGTGCCGAATGATATAGAACACTTAGCCTTCTGGGCCAATTTTCACTAGTCAATTTTTCAAATGATTGCATAAACTTTCTATATGAGAAAGACAATAAATGTACTTTTATATAAAAGCATCGTTATCATGATTTCGTAATAACACTAACAAGTAGGTACAAATTGAATACAAGATTTACAAATTTACATTTTTTCACCTGAAATATATAGATTTAAATGTGGCAACCCTGCACGCTATAAGAAAATTAAACAAAGCACGCTGCGAACGGAGCAAAGCCGCGCGTACCGACGCGTACCAGTTTTGCATTGTCAGTGTGAATGACGATTTAAATATTTTGACACTCATCGCCCTAAAATTTCGTAACAGGAAGTCGGATCTGGATGAAATTGCACAGTATATTTAAAGACAATGAGAGCTATAATTTGATTTATGATTTGTGAAAATCGGTTCAACCGTGGCTGAGAAATCGTAGTGAGATCCGTTTATGAAGCTGTTCTCCACTGTTATCGGTGCTTTCGAAAGCGGAGACAGGGGACTAGTAATCCCAAAGTAGTATTATATATTCACTAACTAACAAGATCTGCGAACTAGCTGAATTTAGCAGTAAGTGCTGTAAAAATGTGCACCTCGTTTTGCCATCGCTTGTGAAAAAATACTCATGAAATTGAAAATTTTCATAAATCGCACTGTAATACCTAAACCGAAAGTCGGTCTGGATCAACTTTTCAAAGAATTTCAAGACCTTTAATTTGCTTCTTAGTTTGAGAAAATCGGTTAAGAAATTTTCTAGAAAATTGATGGCGCATTTTTTCATAAATTTGCACATATTTCATTGCAACTCCGGAACCGGCAGTCAGATCCGAATGAAGTTCAAAAAATTGTATGAGGCCATAAGTTAAGAATCAAAGTTTTGAAAATCAGTTCAGCCGTCTTCGAGAAACGTGTGTGACTATTTTTTTCCCTTTTTTCGGTGCATATCATCTTGTAATTTCGGAAACGGAAGTCGAATCGGGATAGCAGTCTATTGGACCATGAGACTTTTCATTTGAATCTGATTTTGTGAAAATCGGCTCACTAATCTCTAATAAAATTGAGTGGCATTATTTGTCACATACACCTACTTACTCTCTCTCTCACACACACACACACTAACACACTAACACACACATTAACACACACACACACACACACACACACACACACACACTAACACACACATTAACACACACACACACACACACACACACACACACACACACACACACACACACACACACACACACACACACACACACACACACACACACACACACACACACACACACACACACACACACACACACACACACACACACACACACACACACACACACACACACACACACACACACACACACACACACACACACACACACACACACACACACACACACACACACACACACACACACACACATACACACATATATATTTTGTGATCCCGATGAGCTGAGAGTTGAATATTACACACGGCGCTCCGGGCCTCGGTTGTAAAGTCGGTTTTCACAGCGATTACATAGCCTTTCTATATGAGAAAGGCATAAAGGAAAAACCTGTTTTGATCCACCTAGTGGTGTAATGATGCCTTTCTCATATCAATCATACCATCATATGTTATATAATACCGCGGTATTCTTTAAAATAGTTTCGATCGCGCCATCTATGAGAAAGGCTAGAAAATATATTTTCATATTTTTGCACATGTTACCTCAAACCTTCGGAACCGGAAGTCAGATCAAAATGAAATTCAGGAATTTAGTAAGGGACCTAAAGTATGTGAAAATCGGTTCAGCCAGCCTTTTTTTGCACATTTTACCTCATAATTCCGAAACTGGAAGTCGGATCTAAATAATATATCAGGAATTTTTTATGGGGCCATTAGACCTTTCATTTGAATCTAAGTTTGTGAAAATCGGTTCAGCCATCTCCGAGAAAAGTTAGTGCAAACGTTACATACACACATACACACACACACACATTTTGCGTACTCGACAAACTGAGTCGAATTGTATATGACTTGCATAACCTTCCTATACTGCCCATACTCGCATATCAGTCCCATATCGATTTTCGCCAATATTGAGTTAGCTTCAGGAATGAAATCTGCCCTTAATATACTCTTAAAAATTGCAATAAAAGTTTATGGTTTGTTCAGAAAAATGTGAAAAAAATATCAACTTATGTCTGTCCCATATGCAAAGTACCCGCATATCAGTCCCATTCAGTGCAAATATCAATAATTTCATTTGTTGCAATATTGGAATAGCAAAGGTGTAGTACCGATATTTCATGTAATAATACCACGATTTAGCATTAGGTAGCACAATAAATCAAAAAATTCGAAAATAAAATTTTAATCGTCTTTTTCTCGACATGTCGATTTTCCATATGGGACTGATATGCAAGTATGGGCAGTATATGAGAAAGGCAAGAATTCTTCTAAATGGCTCAACACTGATCCAATTAATTAATTAATCCAATATGCCATTAAAACTGACTGCGGTAATACCGATCCCTGGAATCTAGCTCCGGTAGTACCAGGAATAGTGGTCACACCTCAAAATGGGACTGATTTTATTTTCTCAGAGGTAGGTCGAAGTGTGTTTAAAATTTCAAACTGTCATTTGAAGCGACTTAGTAAAAATCGGGAAAAAATTCTTCTTATTTTGTCTCAAAACATTTTTTAATTGTGGGTTATATTAGTTTACGCCCGAAAAATTGTTTCTTTTCAATAAACAGGTTTTTATAAAATCCTACCTTAATATTTACGAGAATATGAGTAATATGAGAGAGACATCATCACACCACTAGGTTGATTAAAATAGGTTTTAATCTTAGAGTCTTAACTGCGGCGTGATCCTTAAGTCCTTAAATTGGACGCAACTCTCAATCGGTTGGCTGAAATTTTGTACTCAAAAATCTTGTTACATCACAATTTTCTCATCCGGCGACGTATCGATTATTACGGACATTATTTATCGTACGCCAGATAGGCGAATGACTACCGAAGAGATACATCTGGCATAGCTGCATGAGTAGATATGCGTGTACGACTTATCGATTTTAAATCCAAATGAACGGCCCTTTTCAAATTTGCCTCTAATATTTTACACAAAATGATAATTTTTTTGCCAATTTTCCTGAATACAAAATAGATAGTTGAAATTTTTCAGTGGCATGTCTGTACCAAATAATTCGAAGGAATGATTAGTAATATATACTGTAAAAAGATTATATCTTCTTGTTTCATTAATTTAACACGAAAATCTACTAAATAAAAATAATTTAACATGTCGTTCACAACTTCATTTAAATTGGTCTCAGCGCTTGTCGAACCAGTAGAACCGGAACTGTTCGTCTGAATATAAAACTTATCCTTAAACATCAGCATATTCCTAATAAAAAATTGCATTGAATAGACAAGTGAAAAACTGAAATGAAATAATTTCTGGCAAGCAGCCACAATTGTTTGCATCAAATAAAAATTACTTCTCAGTATTAAAAAAAGTTTCTACGCCAAAGAAACGCTTCGTCTATAGAAACAGCTTGTTGATATTTGAGAATCAGTACGTCCAATACGCAATTTACTACTATGGATATTTATGTGAAAATTCTCTATTCAATTGTTTTATAATTGGTTAAAAAACCGTAGCGTTTATTATAAAGTTTGTAATAAATTAGTTTCTTTTGTGCATTGGAAATTGTCGAGCAATTCAAAACCCATCCACAAAACAAACGTTTTCATTTATAGTTTATGTAACGCAAACATCAATCACCTGTCAAACTGTGCATCAGACGGCAGGGTAAGGTTACGACAAACTGTATGTATCAACCATTAGATCAAAATTTGAAAGTATCAGACTCCACACAAATCCATTTTAATTCCATTCATGAAGCTAAAGTTCAAACACATAATCCCATACTCTTTTTACGATCAGGTCTCAAATTGAAAACATGCTTGAATACTCTCCGTGTGAACCGTATCAGAAAGCAGATATCAGTCGAACAGCAATCAGTCAAACATCTCAGAGAGTAGTCAAAGAAAGTTTTGCATCTCCCGAACCAACTTTAATGAGCTTGTTTATTACAAATTCGAGCGATTTATATGTGTGTCATGAGGATCAAACTCCAAAACACCCCCTTTTTCGAGTACCACTCTCTGGCGCGGGAGTTAGCAGAGAATACATTTTCCCCTGATTCAATCCCGGAATAATAATTTTGCTCTCAGCTTTCACGAGCGGATTTGTGAGCAAAACTGCTCTCGGCTGCGACGATGGCATCCTAAGGCGGTTTTTTGGAAAATTTTCCTCGCTCTGTAACACTTGGCACGTTGAGCGGAACGGGTGTCCTCTTGTCGTGCGGAAGCTTTTTGTGTGCTCTAGTGGATTATCTTCGGGGTAAAATATTTCCAAAGCTAGGCGAGTAACAGAAGACGAAAAAGGTTGTGTTTCTGTGAATCGTCAGAAGGAGACACATGGTATCTGTTTCGTATTTGTCAGTGGAGGAGAGTCCACCGACAAGGAAAACTAGGTCCCCCTGGGAAGACCTACTGCTGCTGCTGCTGCTGCTGCCACTGCTACTTCTGGGACAGTGAAGTAAGGGATTTGCATAACAGAATAACATTTCTGTGTTCGCTGGTGACATTGAAGCAGACGTGAAACAATGTGGTTTGAATGTTGAACCAGATTGATGCCTTGCGTTTACCATTCGAAATGCTTTCCATGTTCTGAAAGAAAAAAAGATTGTGTACGAAAATTGTGTTTGAGGGATGCAACATAATCTCTGGAAAGCAAAACGCAAACCCTTATTATCGGTGTGAGTGTGGATTTGGTTATCTAAAATAACAGGTAGCAAAGTGTGTAGTGAAATAGAAAGAAGGGTCGGTATGGCTTAGCAGTAACTCCGGGTCACATTTGGATATTCTACCAGTTTTTCCTGTTCGCATCAGAGACGCACGAACACAGCTGTAGGTTGCTCCCTGAGATTTTAACGTTAATACGTCAGAGCTGCTAGTGAGAGCCAAAATTCGGAGGAGAGCAACAGCACGCCAAGTAGTGACGTTTCGTGTCGATGTAATGTAGTTCTTATGCATAACGTCACAGCTAGAACTGCGCTGAGTTGGAACGTTTAGTGAATTTTCACGATTTCCCGTCGGCACATTATCAACGAATGAGCGAATGAGTGTGCGTGTTTAGAATAATACACTACGAAGGAGAAAAACGTACGGAACAAAGAGTGTTGATCAACCGGGAAACGAGCGAGCAGTTGAACGACGCATCTGTTCGTGGGTGAACAATTTTCGCAAAAGGGAAAATGGTGCCAAGGTAAGCTTGCAGTCTGACAATTGATTAGAGTCATGCTAAAAACTTCAGTCGAAACGCTCGTCAAATGTTGTCATGTTGCTATTCCGATTCGTCAGTAAAATCGGCAATGGTATGGCTTTAGTTTTTCGACCGAGTGTACAGTTTATGAAGCCATTTCGGAAGTTTTATTTCTTGTACAAGTAATAACTTACAGCATTTCCGCTATAAGTTATTACTTGTATGGCTACGGCACACGATAGGGTATGCCAAAAATTGTATTTCTTTCCGAGTTGATGTGTTGGTTACGATTTGGTATATTTGGGATATTGTATAAGAAAAATCAGCTCAATATGTAAAACTATGTTTTCACTTCCGTGATTTTAGATTTGCATAAGATTTATCATGGCAAAAATGGCGTTGTTCAGGTATTTTCTATTACCAATAATCGAAAGGGAAGTCATTGTGACATATGTTTGACATCTAATCGTTAAATGTTCATACTCTTCGTGAAATAGCTCGTCACTTGATCGTCACTATTTCTCAATCTTCAATCTGATAGGCAAGTCAAACCGCTTTAGGACGCTCTTGTAAGGACTGAAACGAATGCCTGGATTGTGGGCATGTTCAGCATTCCATGTAGGAGTTTTTTTTAATAGTTCGTACAATTCGAACTGATCAAGCATCTCCATATGCTGCAACTATGTACTAAGTTGCCTTATCGATGGTGGTGTCCAAGTCAATTGGGGATTCAATTATGGAATGGTACTGGTAGAATTTAATCTTCAAACCTTCTCCATAGAGCTCCTACTTGGAAATTTGGGATAATGATATTGATCAATATCAAGTGAAAAGCTCAAATCATAAAAAAGGTATACTTAAGACGAGATAACAAACCGTCACTTTGCTTTCATAACTCGTCAAAAACAGTCAACAAAATAAAACGCTTACGGTCGGTCGACGACGACTAAAACAGTGAACAAAGCGTTGTGAGCAATGAGACGATCGAAATGACTAAATATGACGAACGAGGACGGGTATAGCGTGATGGATAAGTCGATGCCTTTCACGCTGCCCACCTGGGTTCGATTCCCAACCCCGCACATAAAACATGGATCAATAAGTCCCGAGACTAATCAGATCAAAACCCAATTCGTTCAATTTCGCCATTGTTTTCATCGACTTGTGGCAGGGTGCATTGCAGTAAGCGAGGCACCCACTTGGAAAAAACCTTTTTCATGCTCATTTTTTCATGAAGGATAGTAAATACACTTCCATATGATATCTGTGTCATCTCAGCAATCTCACGGAGCTTCACTTTACGATCTTTCATTATAATTTTTGTCACTTCACTCACATTTTCCGGTGTAACGGCTTCCACAGGTCTACCCGAGCGTTCCGCGTCATTTGTGTCGGTACGACCACGTTTAAACTCGGCGAACCACCGACAAATCGTTGCTTTTGATGGACAAGAGTCCGGATAACATTTTTCAATCCATTGTTTCGCTTGCACGGTGTTTTTACCCATTAAAAAACAATGTTTTATCAAAACACGAAACTCGGTTTTTTCCATTTTTTAAACAAACTACAAAACGACTTTACTCCAACCTCGATAACTCAGCTGTTTCTGGTCGGATCGACTTAAAATTTTGACCCGTTTCAAGCAAAGGTTAGTACTCTAGAAAAACGTGGTTACTGGTTTACTACGAGCGCCATCTCTGCTTTAGTCTCGGGACTTATTGATCCATGTGTTAGGGTCAGAAAACTTTTCTGGCCCGAAGAGGTGAATGACCACAATGTTAAAACCTATATAATCGGAACAAAAAAAATATGACGAACAACTTGAAAATAAACTTAAGAATGCACCTCCATCTATAGGACTTATTTTCTTCAACTGGACAGGACGAACAGTGTAATATACTTCGCTCATAACAACAATGTGTACTTTGTAAAGCACGAGAACATCAGGTACAATATTCCAGTTTATATGCAAGGCATTGTTATGTAAGTGCGGATGCATGATCTTCCTACCTACCCAAATTAGCTAACCACATATTAACACTCCGAACACCAAGGGGGTAGAAAAAGTGGGAACGCTAATTTTGACTGACTATATCTTAGCCATTTTTGGACCGATTTCAAAACTTTTTTGCCATTAGAAAGATAAATTCATTCGGAATGGAATCCAATTGAAACGATGGGAAACCGAATATTATATTCAAAGTTATTATAAAAAGTTCCAACTAAAGTCTGTTGAAAAAAAGTGGGAACGCTTACTTTGGCTGGCCATATCTCAGCTGTTAGAAGTCCGATTTGAAAATTTGTTTATCATTAAACAGATACGTCTAGCACAACATAAATGGAACAGAAAAATTTTCAATTACACTATGTTTATGAATGTTATGATCAAAAACGTAACTTAAAGTCCAAGCATAAATTATCGAAAATTTCGTATTTTCGACATGTTTTTAAATTCAAAGCGACGATATATGTATTTTTATATGTTATGCTAATAGATTGCATTTTATATCAGCTATATGTTTTAGAAGAAACCAATTTCAACTTTACTGAAAAGTGTCAAACAGTTTTAATTTTATTATAATTTTAAAATTTCTGCGCAATATCTAATTTTTGGATTTTCTTTAGTAAATTTGAAACTATTTTTTTCCGTACATTATAGCTGGTATCAAATTCAATCGATTGGTGTACAAAAATGCTTAGCTGTACAAGTCTTTTTTACGCGAGTTCACGTGCCGCATAAAAAAACGCATAACTCTGAAACTTCGCATAAAAAGTCGCATAAAAAACGCATAAAAAAGACCTTAGTGTATTTAGCATTCTTCGAATACTTCTAATATTCTAAAGTTTCTGTGAAAATATCCAATTTTTTGAGACATTTTCAGTATAGTTCAAATTGAATTCTTCTAAAACACAAGGCTGATGCCAAATGCAATTTATTGATATATAAAAATGCATATATCGTCGTTTTGAATTTAAAGATATACTTTTGGTTACGTTTTTGATCATAACTTTATTTAACAAAGTGTAATTGAAAAATTTTCTGCTCCATTTATGTTGTGATAGACGTGTTTGTCTAATGATAAACAAATTTTTAAAATCGGACTTCTAACAGCTGAGATATGGCCAGTCAAAGTAAGCGTTAACACTTTTTTTTCAACAGACTTTAGTTGGAGCTTTTTTATAATAACTTAGAATAGAATATTCGGCTTTCCATCGTTTCGAATTGATTCTATTCCGAATGAATTTATTTTTCTAATGGTGAAAAAAGTTTTGAAATCGGTCCAAGAATGGCTAAGATATAGTCAGTCAAAATTAGCGTTTCCACTTTTCATAGTACCCTTGGTAGTCCACGTAACTTTTTACCCCCTTGGTATTCGGAATGATAATATTGCCCACAAACCTGTCCATGACGACAGGCCCGTACCCAGGATTTCATTTCGGGATAAAAAAAATGTTACTGAAGATTACTTATGTTCCTAATTCTCGGTGTGCCTTTTTCCGGCGTTTTAACAGACACTTTAAACTGTTCTACTGGAATTGTCATTATGGAGTATTCAAATGAAATTTGTGACTGTTCCCGAGAGAATCTTATTGTATTACATTTCTTTACGTTTACTATCATGTTATTTCTGTATTACATGTCTAAGACCTTCTAAATATTTATATAGCAAAACAATCCACAAGACTTGTGATGTTGCCATATATTCTGAGATCATTTGAGTTGCCATATTTCTGAGATCATTTACTTCATATGCCGATTTATTTATTTATTTATTAATTATTGTAATATCCATCGGATACGAAATCTACATGGATATGGGTGGAGAAAAACCCATTTGAGTTGAACATAAAATATGTCATTCTCAAACGGGCGCAAAAACCACCATCTTTTAAAAAACAACACATAATAATTATCACAATACATCTAAAACTAATAGTCACATAACATTATTAAAAACAAAATACACATAAATTTAATTAAAAACAAAAATTAAAGACTAGAAAAAATATCAAAACACAGAAGATCGTTTGACTTTACTAGCGAAGCGACTGGATGATTCGCCAAACTCAAAAAGATCTTCTACAGCAGTGAATGATCGAATGGCAGCGGTTATCGGTTCATTACATCCAAAACTAGTTCTATGAAATCTTTGCTGAAGTAGAGTGCCATTCCGCAGGGTTCTGTTCGGTGCTCGAAAATTAATTTCGGATCGCAATTCCGGTGCATCGATTTCTCCGTTGATCAGTTTTGCAATAACTACTGCCTGTTGTATTTTACGGCGACGTAACAGCGATTCGATTCCGATTAGTTGACATCTATCCGGATATGGTGGAAGATTCGAGGGATCTCTCCACGGAAAATTCCGATCCCAAAAAATCAATATTATGATCTTTCTGTCCCATTGAGACGCTCTTCGAGGCACTCGTGCCGCTTCGAAACACTCGTGCTGACTTCAGTCTGTTGTCGGGTAATCATTCTGTTCACTATATCGATTTTGATTGGTTCTTTTCGGCAAGCATTAACTGAGAGAGACGAACGATATGAAATGAAAAGGCGGATAGGTATTCTAGATTGAATCAGTTATAAATTTAGAACGGAAAAGATAGCCTAGGCAGGCTCATATATGCATGATCAGAAGAAAGAAATGAATTCTATTTTACCTTCTACTTGAGGGGGTCGAACACTAAATTCGAGTCCCCAAGTATGGTCGTGTAACAAGTGTAGTTCTTAACTAGAACTACACTTGTTACACGACCATACTTGGGGACTCGAATTTAGTGTTCGACCCCCTCAAGTACTAGAAGGTAAAATATAATTCATTTCTTTCTACTGATCATGCTTATATCAGGTGTACAACTTTGAATCCGCCGTTTTCCGATACGTGGCTGTACCAGCTGAGGCTGGTCAAAATACACAGATGATAATGCCTTTGAAGTGAGTTTGTACAGCGGCTAACGAATTGTCATCGCCGTTTCAGTGACAGTTGTTCTTGTTTTCGTATTATACACGCTCGAAAATGTCTGTTTATGTGCCCAATTCTCACCATTTGCGGGAAGTTTTACTTTTCTGTTACAATTCGAAAAAAATGCAGCTGAAGCGCATCGAATGCTCTCAGAAACTTACGGTGATGCTGCTCTGAGTAAAAGAACGTGTCGGGAGTGGTTTCAACGTTTCAAAAATGGTGATTTCGATGACGAAGACAAACATGGTGATGGAAGAGAAAAAACCTTCAAAGATGAACAACTAGAAGCATTGCTTGATGAAGATTCGTGCCAAACCCACGAAGAGCTTGCCGAATCATTGGAGTGAGTCAACAAGCCGTTTCAAAACATCTCAAAGCCCTGGGCACTAAAAGAAAAGCGGCCACAATATCAAGAGCGACATGACAAAGTCATCCTTTAATACGACAATGCTCGGCCTCACGTCGCGAAAGTGGTCAAAAAGTACCTGGAAACGCTGAAATGGGAAGTCTTGCACCACCCGCCGTATTCCCCAGATGTCGCCCCTTCTGACTTCCATCTATTCCGTTCGATGGCACACGGCCTGGCAGATCGACATTTTCAATCCTTCGAAGAGTTGGAAAAATGGAATGCTTCATGGATAGCGTCAAAATAGGACTCCTTTTTTCGAGCCGGGATCCGAAAGTTGCCGGAAAGATGGGAGAAAGTTGTCGCTAGCGACGGACAATACTTTGAATAATATATCTGTAAGCCCTTTTTCGCAATAAAGCTTTTAATTTTGGAAAAAAACGGCGTAAGCAAAGTTGTACACCTGATATTAGCCTGCCTAGGTTAGCTTTTCTGTTCTAAATTTATAACTGATTCAATCTAGAATACCTATCCGTCTTTTCATTTCATATCTTTCGTCTCTCTCAGTTAATGCTTGCCGAAAAGAACCAATCAAAATCGATATAGTAGACATTATGCGGCAATTAAAACCAAATAACAATCATTCTGTTCTCTAGCTTATAATGATGGGTTCAGCCAAACATGTACTCGAAGTCCGCTTGCGTTCGTCTTTCTAACCCTAAATAAGTATCTGCGGGATCCAGCGGCAGGATAGATATATTCATCTGCAGAATCTTGCCCAACTAAGGCATGCTCGCGTACTTTCTGTTTCCGGTCGTCCAACACAACTTTATGTATTATTATTGTTGTCATTTATTGTACTCTGGTTTCAATCTTCTTTTTATGTGGTTTTGACTCTGGCTTCGTAGGGCCTGCTGCTGCGTGCTTTTTCGGCAGTGGAGTTTTGACCATCACGTAACTCTCAACCCCTCTATCCCACGGTGTAATCTACAGGATCAACAGCTCCATAATATTTCTCAAACTTTTTTTTCATTTCTGTTTCTAATTTCGGAAAGAACACCCCCCACCCCCCCTTTCCTCTGGGTACGTGACTGCGTAACGGTAAGCTTTATCAGAGACTGAGCTAGAAGTCATCTACATCCAACGACAACGATACTTCTTCTACATCCGCCCCAAACATTTTCAGTACTTCAGTTACCGAGCTCATCAACAATAAAACATACTCATCAACGAAACCATCACCTCCAACCAATGTTTTCATACTTCAAAAAAAGGAAAGCCTTGGTATTACTTTCCTGTAGTGGAATTTGACCTTCTGTTTCAACAGACTTCGCAGCCGATTCAGAGTGTACAGAACCATTGCATGGCTAGTGCTACGATTCTACTGACACTACGAATCCTTCCAGGTCGGGACTCGAACATACGACTTAATACTTCAACTAACAACAAAACTAACACCTGGAAAATAACTACAATAATGATGCTTCCGTCAACAACAGCGACGCGGAACGATTGGTAGAGGACGTGAATAGTGAACCATTGGTCCCCTTCATTCGCTGATTAGCAGTTGGAGTTCCTCTTCTCCAAGGAAGAAAACTGACAACCAGATCCTGTTTATAGTTGCAGGAAAAACCAACGGTCGAACGGTTCCTCGGAGACCCACAGTATTACATATAATTCGACTCAGCTCGACGACATCGGAAAATTTCTGTGTACACTTTTCAATGAATTTTTTACCGCTCGATTTTCTTGGAGATGGCTGAAAAGATTTCCGATATATTCTCAATTTTCTCGAATATGCTTCTATACCAATTACTTTAGAAGGTGAGCTCAAATGGTTTGAGTAATGTGACGTAAGCGATGAGGCATGCTCTTGTGATTTACTCAAATCAATCTGAATGAGTTTTTATCGCAAAATGAGCTCGAATTCGTGTCAGAAACTATCCTAATAAATCAAAGACTGTATCAATGACAAGAGAAAGGCATTATCACACCACTGGTAGATCAATAGAAGAGTTTTTCTATATTGAAAAACGATACTTTAAATGCAGGACAGCATTATAATTCGATTCAATAGTCACATCGTTTGCTCAGAGCGAATCGTATATGAACCGTATAATAATCGTCTACCTAATAAAGATAATAAATTCAAGTGTTCCCGTTCGCAATACCTATGTAGAAGTTGGATGAGTCACTGTACTTCCGTGAAAAATGCGAAATATGAACATTTCTTTTTTCCATATACTCTATTATTTCCTGGGCACAAGACAGATGAGAGTAGTCGACAACGATTAATTTTTTCATAAATACGTCTGTTTCTTACGGTATTTCGGCATTTAATATTCAACCTACCCAAAAATATTACTCCAACAAAACGGTTAGCTGCTAAAAACTATAAAAATAAACTTTAATTTTAGTATATTCTGTTGATGATCTCATGAACTATTTTAAGTTTGTTAGTATCAGTACATCATTATTATTCAAATTAAGGCTATTGGTTGAACTCATGGAAGCAGTGGGAGTCAAACAAAAGTCTGAAAAGCATCCATTATTAAATTGAAACTCCATTTGTCTTTATACACTGTTAAAGAAGTTTCATGTGCGGAAGGTAACGACAGGCAAGAATATCTCGAACTGATACATTGGATAGTCTTACTTGGATAGGCAAAGAATTTATCAGTTGAGACCTGACATCGTGGTACAGCCAAAAATTATGTTATAATAATAATAATAATTATTATTATTCAATGTTGTTCTATTTCACGACTGTTTTAACCCTGATGAGCTATCCCCGGGAGTAGTACATGTAAATACTCAAGAACCTACACAGAAAGAAAAGATGAAACTTACACGACATGTAAACCAATAGTACTATTGAACAGACGTCAGGTGAAACGAAAATCTGATTTAAAACCATGATTGATGTAAAATTACATTGAAATTCATTTACTTTTTCATTGAACAAGGCTGTATATTTACAAATCGCTTAGTTTTGTAATGTAACTTTCCATTCAATTACCTGCTCCAAATATGTGCATGAAAATAAATGTAAATTCACAAAGTATTTTTATCTGTGTAGTCGTTAAATCAAGGATAGGGAAGTTAAATTTGTTTATGTATAAGGAAAGGGACAATGCCCAAAGAGCAATCCGCAACTATTTCAGGTACTACTAAGCCCAAACTATGTTGCAACAATAGCACGATCTGGTTTTGTATGTTACGCTAGTTAAAACAAGGTGACAGCAAGGTTTCTTCTTAACATAATATAACAGTAAAATGTTTTTTTTAGGTTTCCAAGAACAATATCTGTTTGTTATATTGGACTAATTATAATTTATACGATTTCGTTAATTATTTCAAACATTTATTTAACCACAACTATGCTCATGCAACTAAATGAAAATAAGTTTATTTGACGTTGCGAAATCCTTCTGAACACGTAAGCGTATGTGCAAATCGTTACTGTGAATTGATAAAAAAATGTAATTTCAAATACTATGCGGCTCTTTTATTTTTGATAGAAAAGCATTCTGGATCAATGTTTGTTTACAATGTAGTTGGTAACTACGTTTCAACCAATTCACTTGAAAACAAGTTGTTTTTATGTTAGGGAAAGATACATTATTTTATCATGACATTGCAACGTAGCGACAATTAATTTTTGACTGATCTTGTATATGTCACTAGTTTCTAGTGTCCTGGGTTGGCGGTTCAGTGCATAGGACGCTGGTCTTACAAGCCAGTTGTCGTATGTTCGAGCTCCGACCTGGAAGGGTTCTTAGTGTCAGTAGGATCCATAGTACTAGCCATGCAATGATTCTGTACACTAAGAATCGGCTGCGAAGTCTGTTGAAACAGAAAGGCTAAATTCCACAAAAGGAATGTAATGCCAAGACTTTGCTTTTTTCTAGTCAAAACTGCACTTTTAGTCAAGCACCGAAATTTTTATTTTAAACTAGTCACAAATAAGTTAGCGTCACAAAAATCAATACTTGGGTGTGTGCTGAAGATAAAGAGTGGTGTTGTTGAAATGTTCCCTTAGAGAATATTATGAAATCAGTGTACTATCCGTCAAGACAGTTGTTACAGCGCAACCCCACGCAACAATTAGATACATTTTTTAATTCATTACTGGGTTATAATTGGGCCAAAAGCCAAAAGTACGTTTGAAGGCAGTTGGGGCCGAAACCTTCTGGACTACTGAGACAGTTGGCAATTTTACATACATAGAAAAGCATCCGAAAAAATTAAAAAAAATCATTCTGATATTTAGTTTTATTCTCTACTGCTGTTATCAGCAATATGGTTTCATTCTGAATATCAATAAACTTGAACAACAAATTTCTAGACCGGTTTCAATTCTAATAAAGGTGCATTTTTGAACTGTTTCTCTGTATAAAGTGATAACTAATTGGTGTTATTACTATGAAGCAAAACTATCCCCAAGATTACTTAATTTGTTTTCTGTATCTAATGGTAAATTATTGCACAAAACAAATTCAATAATTCTATGTATGTTAAATTCACAAAAACATGCTCTTAGACACTGACTGAAGGATACAAAAAATTCCATTCCATCGAACGGCTCTTCATTCAACTGTTATGGAATTCATGAAACCATATTCCAAGATGTCAAATTGTACAGCATATCGCCTCGCGAATATGTGAATACTGGGGAAAACTGCAACATTTCAGTACATCTCAAATATACCAGTCAAGTTTTTCACGGTACCATATCACTTTTATGAGTATAGAGAGTATAGATATTCAGCACCATGTTGACCTAGTTTTTAATCCGTCGCTAGATATCGGCACTGCTAAATTTTCGACCGACGGACGTACCCGCAGTCTGAACGCTAATGGTTCTGATGTGTAGTCGTTATTACTCTAACTTCGGAAACTTGACAATATCGATCAACGTTCGTCCTGGCTGTACGAAAGCTATATTTATCTATAGGTCTTTTTTACGTGTTTTTTTATGCATTTTCTTTTAACTTGGATTTCCGACCCCTCGCGTTGAAAAAAGACTTCAGTATACATCTTCAGCAACAGGACATATTTTGGCCTCATTGGTATTTCCTGAAGAAAAATCAAATCACAGAAAAAAATAATTTATAGATTTTCCCAAGTTTGAATAAAATTCTCAATAATCTAAATCGAGGTTAATTTTAATTAGACTTCCTGTTGTGAAGTGACCAGTCAATGCACAAATTCAAATATCAGCACTTCAAAAACGAACAGTATGAAAAAAAATTTGACGCTCACTCATGAACCGATCTATGGAATTGGAAAATTCAATTGACTAGCTTTTCAATCAAGGAAAGGACTCTCATCAACTATTAAATTATTATGAATAGTGTAAATATGTGTAGGTGTATGTTTGGACCAGAGTTAAAATCTGTGACTAAAGAAAGGAACGAAATAATTCGAGCAGATCGAAAATATTCATCTATGAGCCATACTTCAAGCTACCTACTTATCTAAATCGGCAAGTATTTCTGGTTCCAAATGAACACTCCGCAAATGAAGATTTCACGCCATATATTAATGGAACGTATACATTTTATTGAGTTACCATTCTACTGCTCCATGTCGGCAATATCTAGCGGCCGCATACTTTAGGCATAGCTATTTTCATTATTCAGGAATCGATGATGTGTCACCTTGGTTTGTCATACGATTGAACAGCGCGTACAATCTGTGCTTGGTGAGCAGACGTTTCAATGTTGATTTTCCGACGTTTGGTTATCACATTCAGGAAGATTCGTTCAATATATTATCACGTCCATTTAATTTTCTATCTAAGGTTGTATATCGAAGGTTGGTGTTATATAACAACTTTGTTCAGTCGGTGTTGAACAGTCGTTCGCACCGCACGCGTATAGCTCTTGGCTCCTGGAATTTTTTTTCTGGCTACCTAGAGTTTCATTGATTCAAGGCTTCAGTCTTTTTCAAGGCTACCTGAATCACTAACTAAGTGACTAAGTGATACAAAGAGTGATATTAGAGTGACTAAGTGATACAAAGAGTGATATTAGAGTGACTAAGAAATTAATCAGCCTTTTTTAAGGCTAGCTAGGAGTCTAATCGAAGACTAATTTAGCCTAGTTAATTTAATTTAAAATTTCATTAATTTCAAAAATGCCTGCGTCCAACCGGAAAGGCAACAAGCCTAAGGCTAAAAATAATTCAATACGGAATAAATCACAATCCGTTATTCAACATTTTTCTAATAGCATTCACGATCTTATAGAATCTGAATGTAAAAATAAAAGACAACGGACGGATTTCCCTTCCGTTGATCCTATGCCGTCTAACAATATTTACGAGATTCTTCCTGAATCCGATTGTAGCGACATAGAAGAAAATTCTTCAAAAATTCCCAAAATGGACGCTTGTCGTTCTGGGAAGAAACATCAATCTATGCCACCAGTGACGGTGATGATTTCCGACTTCAAAGCATTCCGTACTGAGCTTTCTACTTTTCTCCCGGAAGTAAAAGTCTCATTTCAAATCGGACGAAGAGGAGAATGTCGAGTCTTGGTGGATGGATTGGAAGATTATGAACGTCTTATTCGATATTTGTCCGAGAAACTTCATAAATTTTATTCATATGATATAAAATCAGACAGACCCTTCAAGGCTGTCTTGAAAGGATTATCAAATGATCAAAGTATTGATGAAATTAAAAATGAACTAAAAGAATTGCTTGGTTTTGCCCCTTCCCAAGTAATACTTATGAAAAAAAGAGCGAATGGTACTTCTAAACCACGCTCTGGAATTTCCCATGAACTTTACCTAATACACTTCAATCGAAGTGATGTAAACAATTTGAAAACTTTAGAAAAAGTACGTTTCATTTCCCACATTAAAATTCATTGGGAACATTATAAACGGCATAATCGTATTGCAAACTTAACGCAATGTCGTCGTTGCCAAGGCTTCGGTCATGGAACCAAAAATTGTCATATGGATATACGGTGTTTGAATTGTGGTAAATCGCATTCGAAAGACGCTTGTCCAATGAATGAAACCACTGATAAATTTTCATGTTCAAATTGCAATGGAAATCATAAATCCAATTATTTGAAATGTCCTGTCAGGGAAAAAATTTTAAACGCTCGTTCGCTTAGACAACAAGTCAAATCAACGACCTTAAATTTACAGAACATACCTGAAAATTCTTCTAAGGCACCTGCCAATTCGTCTTCTAACGAAAACAATTTATTGACAGGTAGATCGACCTCGTCATCATCTTCTTCTAATGTCAGTTATGCTGGTATATTAGGTAGAAATCTATCTCCTATTTCTTCTAATGTAAATAATCAAAACACAGGACCGCCTTGCAGTTCTTCTTCTAACGAAAACAATTTATTAATAGGTAGACCGGCCAAATCATCTTCTTCTAATGGCAGTCTACCTACAAATATTCCTTCAATGCCATTCGCTTCTTTAAATGAAGTCGATTTAGGCGATATAACTGAAAATAAAATGATCTACCTACAAGATCAACTTTTTCAAATGATCATCCAAATGAATTCGACTTCATCACTTTTTGAAGCATTTCAAATCGGATGGAAATTTGCAAATAATATTATAATGAATTTAAAATTTAACAGTGATGTTAAATAATTATTTGAATATTTTAAATTGGAATGCTCGATCTTTGAAATCGAGTGAAGATGAATTTTATAATTTTCTCAAAGTTCACAAAATTCATATTGCCATTGTGACAGAAACTTTTCTTAAACCAAATGTAAAATTGAAAAGTAATCCACATTATGTGGTTCATCGATTTGACAGGTTTACTGGAATTGGTGGTGGAGTTGCCATTTTTGTCCAACGGCAAATTAAACATCGAATTTTACCTTCTTTCAATACTAAAGTTATTGAAAGCTTGGGAATCGAAGTTGAAACCATTCATGGAATTTATTTCATCGCTGGAGCATATTTGCCATTCCAATGCACCGGCGAACAATTAAATTTCTTTAAAGGCGATTTGCAAAAACTTACAAGATATCGATCGAAATTTTTCGTAATAGGGGACTTAAATGCTAAGCATGTCCAGTGGAATTGTAGGCAAAATAACAGTAATGGTAAAATACTTCATAATCAACTCTCAGCTGGTTACTTTACAGTTCTTCATCCCAGTAATCCTACTTGTTTCTCTTCCGTGAAAAACCCGTCTACAATTGATCTGGTTCTAACAGATCAAAGTCACATTTGTAGTGAACCGATTACTCATGCTGATTTTGACTCAGATCATCTTCCTGTAACATTCAGACTTTCCAACGAAGCTATAATTAATCCAATTAGTTCTATTTTCAACTATCATAGAGCAAATTGGTTGGATTACAGATCTCACATTGAAAATCATGTGGATCATGAAACTATTTTAGAAAATTCTGCGGATATCGACACAGCAATTGATAATTTGAATCATTATATTATCGAAGCTAGAAATCTTTCAGTTCCCAAAGCTCAAACTAAATTAAATTCTCCTATCATCGATGACAATCTTCAACTGCTCATTCGGTTGAAGAATGTTCGTCGACGACAATATCAACGTTCTCGTGATCCTGCTATGAAAAACATAGTTAAGGATTTACAAAAAGAAATTAAACATAGATTTACTCTTTTGCGAAATGAAAATTTCGCTAAAGAAGTTGAACAAATTAAACCATATTCTAAACCTTTCTGGAAACTTTCTAAGGTTCTTAAGAAACCTCAGAAACCTATTCCTGCTCTCAAGGAAGGAAATCAAATACTTCTTACAAATGGCGAAAAAGCTCAAAAACTTGCTCAGCAGTTCGAGAGTGTCCACAATTTTAATTTGAACGTTGTGAGTCCTATTGAAAATGAAGTCTCACTGAAATATGATCATATTTCAACCCAAGTGTTATCACACGATGACATTATTGAGACGAATTTTGATGAAATTAAATCAATTATTAGAAAACTTAAAAACATGAAGGCTCCTGGTAATGATGGAATTTTTAATATTCTTATTAAAAATCTTCCCGATGTTGCCTTGAGACTCCTGGTTAAAATTTTCAACAAGTGTTTTTCATTAGCTTACTTCCCAAAAAGATGGAAAAACGCTAAAGTAATTCCTATCCTAAAACCTGATAAAAACCCAGCAGAAACATCAAGTTATCGCCCAATTAGCTTACTTTCTTCTATCAGTAAACTTTTTGAAAAAATTATCTTGTTAAGAATGATGACTCATATAAATGAGAATTCAATTTTTTTACCAGAGCAGTTTGGATTTCGTCATGAACATTCAACTACTCATCAACTTGTCAGAGTAACGAACATGATAAAATCAAATAAATCTTCTGGGTTATCCACTGGAGTTGCTCTTCTAGACATAGAAAAAGCATTCGACAGTGTTTGGCACAAAGGTTTAATAGCAAAAATGTCTGATTTCCAGTTTCCTATTTATTTGATCAAAATGATTCAAAATTATTTAACTGATCGTACTCTTCAGGTTAGCTATCAGAATTGTAAATCTGAATTGCTACCCGTACGTGCCGGTGTTCCGCAGGGTTCGAGTGTAGCTCCAATCTTGTATAATATTTTCACTTCTGATCTTCCAAATCTACCCGTTGGTTGTCAGAAATCGCTATTCTGTGACGACACAAGTCTGTTAGCCACAGGTAGAAATCTAAGAGTGATCTGCAGTCGCCTACAAAGAAGTTTAAATATTTTCAGTGATTATCTGTCAAAATGGAAAATTAAACCAAATGCAGCAAAAACGCAATTAATTATCTTTCCTCACAAGCCAAGAGCTTCTTTTCTTAAACCAAACAATAATCACATTCTCAAATTGAATGGCTTGGAATTGACATGGTCTGATCAAGCTAAATACTTAGGTTTAACGTATGACAAAAAACTCACTTTCAAGGATCACATTGAAGGAATCCAGGCAAAGTGTAATAAATATATTAAATGTTTATATCCTCTTATAAACAGAAATTCTAAGCTCTGTCTAAAAAACAAATTGTTAATTTATAAACAAATTTTCAGACCAGCCATGCTTTATGCGGTACCAATTTGGTCAAGCTGTTGTTCCACCAGGAAGAAAACGCTTCAAAGGATTCAGAATAAAATTCTGAAAATGATTCTGAAGCGTCCTCCCTGGTTTAGTACAAATGAGTTACACAGACTCACAAATATAGAACCATTAGATGTAATGTCACATAATATTATAAGCAAATTCCGACAAAAATCGATGCAATCTTCAATTGAATCGATTCGCTCTCTGTATTAGTTAGTAAGTTAGTATATAAGTTCCTTTTCCCCATTACACAATACAAGTAGGTTTAGAATTTTCCCTACACAAAAATCTCAGAATTGCGGAAGCAAATGATGTCTTCATGGTAATAACCAAATCATATATATATATATATATATATATATATATATATATATATATATATATATATATATATATATATATAACAGGGCTGAAAAGTCACCACTTGTGGCTGAACACCCAATTTAAATCTTAATAATTTAATTTTAACTCATATTCCAATAAATAGTTATTTAAAAAAAAAAAAATAAAAAAAATAAAAAAAAAAAAAAAAAAAAAAAAAAAAATAAAAAAAAATAAAAAAAAAAAAACAACTTTGTTCCTTTCGTATATTCGAATCCTGAGCTGGAAAGATTCCTAGTATCGGTAGAATCATAACACTAACCATACAATTTTCCTGTACACTGATGAATCGGCTGCGAAGCCCTAGAAACAAAAGGTCAAGTTCCGTTTTTAAATGTAGTACCCTGATTTTGCTTTGCTTTATTCCGTTCATTGAGTTTTGTTGAATTATTCACATATTGTTAAACATTGCATTGAATTGTTTATCTTAACAAAATTACGTCATAGCAAATAAAATATTCAAGTTGAGTTGAATAAGATAAGACTATATGCTTAAGAACGAAATCTTCTTTCCCCTTTCGTGCATCCATGTAGCCCTCCTGCAATTACGTGAAAAAAAATCCGAACAATCCTTTCCTTTAATTTGTTTCCTCGTTTCCGGGACAGATACGTATTTCGTCTACTATTTGTAGCCTTCATCAATGTTAGAAGCTTCAAAGTTTTTAGACAAAATACGCATACAAAATACGTTATACAATTATTCACAGCAGATCCAGAAATACCAGTATATTTCTTTAATATTTGTCGTGTAATGAATATGTGTTGAAATCTGTGTACCATGTTCCGGTTATTTGTAGTTGTCATTGACCAAAGTCACAATTACCCGGTGAATCTTTAGCCGTATTCATTCGATTGATCATCTCTATTCAATTTTTCTTGAAATCCCTTTAGCCAGGTAACATTTTCCCCTAAAATAAAACCATTTTTGTTTAGAGGGTGACAGAAGTATATAAACACAAACAATAAGTGATTCTTATAATAGATTTTCTCAATTTCGTTACTCATTTCTGTAATGATCGCGTTGTAGAGTTTTGAATTTCAACATTGATTATTTTTCTCAGTCAATAAGATCTGAATATGAACTCTTTCTGTTTTCATTAACCTCAATTGATCTATCATAAAACATGAATAAATCTACAGGCTGTTGTTCATTATTATTTTAACTGCATGTTAATTTCACAAAGTGTGCAAACAAAAAATTCAAAAACCAGCGGAAATTTTCTCTTGTAGTTTAAAATATTGCTTGCTTCCGGTATGTCTGCGATTTACATGTTTGCCTCACATCTATTATAATTTTAGCCGTTACATGTGCTGAAACCTTCTCAAGTGCTCGCACTGCGCTGTTCGTATGTTGTTTGCCCATTTTCCGTTGCACAGGAATCAACAGTTTTATCCCACCAGTTGGAATAAGTATGTAGTAAAATAATGGTGGCACACACTTCCGTAGTCAGCAATTTAGGGCGATCGTTTAGATGCAAATTCAACCTGCTGCGTCATCTTGATTAAGACTCGTTGAAACATGTATTTAAACGTGTTTTTCGCCTCCTTTTCATGATTTTTATAGGTTCCATGCCCTATGCAAATACGTCATGGAAGTTTTCTGTTATGTGAATTTGACAATATTAATGGTCTCCCGACGTTCGGAAACCTATATGCAAAATTTAATTCAAAGAACAGAATTGTACACATACGAAGTAGTATTCGAGTGGTGAACGTTGAATGGAAGTATTCTTAGAGCGCATCTCATTACAAATTCCAAACATCGAAATATTAGTTGAATTTTTAGCTAAAAAAATCACGCCATTTAAATATTTCCAAAACTCAGGGGACATAAATGTTTACCTTGTACAAATCTAGAAAAGATGACAAACCCCTGAGATGCGCAATATTCAATCCCAATCCCCAAGTATAATATTGGTTTTTAGTTTATTATACAAAAAAGAGGAATATTACGCAAGTAATGAAACTATCAATCTGAAATATTTTTCCAAAGCAAAAACAGAATTGTTTTTTTTTTGCACAATCAATTAGTGAGCAATGTAGTAATTACCAGGCTCATTAGTGCAATGCTTTTGACGAGATGTTGAGCCTAGCTTGTTGGGAAAGAACGTCAAATCTTCTGATTTTGCGAGATAGTTTCTTCAAATTACTAACAGAAATTGATCGCCCATACAATTTCGATAAGGTTGGCTTCGGAAGGTCGTGAAGGCCAATCTCTGCCATTTTTCTCCTTCCTGACGAGACAGAGGCGGTTTCGATGCTTCGGGTCATTGACGTCTTGAAGATCCTAAATTATGTGATCAAGTCCAACCATCTTCTCGGCCGACTTTGTAAGGCTTCATTTGTAAATTTCGAGCACTTTCACGATATTCAATTTCCAAGTAACCAAATTCCACCTCTGATAAGATCACTTTTACCGGATGTTTGACAGTGCGCTGAACGAAATCGGTACAGTTTCTCAACCAGACATGCCGCACTCGAACCCATGCCAAAAAAAGTTTCTTAACACTCCTAATACCAAGCCTAAAAAAGTAACGCGGAGCACCAAGCCTAAAAAAAGTTGGAACGGTAACTTTGAGCTACTGAGCTATAATAGCTCAAAGTTACCGTTCCAACTTGTGTTACTTGACCAATTTCGATAAATTTTACATCCTCGAATTTTGTAAAGTTTGTGGATTATTTTCAGCATATCATTATTGACGATATTTTAAAAAAAAGTAACGAAAATCGGATTTTTCCCGTTCCAAGTTTTTTTCAGGGATCAAAATATGCCCTATCTGCATTCAGGCGGCACCTGCATGGCGAATCGGATATTGAGAACTTCAACTTCACCGAGTCATAACTTTGTTGTTAGTTAACCGATCTTCAAAATTTGTTCATCAATGGAAAGGTACTACTTCCCGAAATAAAATGCTCTAAAAGAATCGAAAAATAGGGTTGTCTACCCAAAGTTATAATGAAAACTGTAGATAGATGACCTAAAAAAAGGTGAGATTTTTTACAATGATCGTAAATATCTCGAAATACAAAGCGATGACCTATATATTTTTACATATTATTCTATTGCTAGTGATACAAGCTACAATTTTCGCTCAACTACCATTCCTGCACAGTCAAAAGAAAACCTCAAAAAATCGATGAATTTATAAATATATATATATATGAATTTTTCATTTTTTTCACATGTTTGTATATAACTCAAAAATTGAAGCGATGACATGTACATTTTTCTGCTTCAAATTATTAAAATCATTACCAGAAACAATGTATTGATGACCAAAATTATATATCCGTTCAAAGAATCTCAAGCAATTGGGAACAAATACAGAAAATTTCTATTATTGGGAAAATTTTGCCAAACAAAATCAAATCAAAACTTTTAAATTTTCTGAAATATATTTTTTTATTATTTCAGTTGGAAATTTATAATGAACAAACTTTACAAAAAAAAATGAAACTTTGATTTCAATGAAATTCTTAAAAATTTTGGTAAATATACCTAAACTCTAAAAATAATTATATTTTTGTATTGAACAAAAGATCTAGAAAATTTTTATGCACAACCCAAACGCAACTGATAACTACTTAAATTTTGATTTTGTTTTAGGTTTGCCGTAGAATCTCAAAAAATAGGTGGAAGATCGGAAATTTTGAAATTTCCGAGTTATATTGCATTGCACAGTGATCCGGATCCACAATTTAGGGGGACAAAAACATTTGTGGTTTAACCTTATACTTTAGAGCTATGATGTCTTCAAAACAAATGATCAGTGAAGATAAGCCATATTTCAATGTACGTGGTATTAGGGTGGCTCTTATTATTAAGGTGATCCAAAACTTATTTTCAGGATGTGTTGTGAAAGAGGACTGCATCCTTAGGCAAAATTGTAGATAAACTTAACATATATCGAGCAGCTTTTCTGAGGACACCATTGTAGTATCTGCAACGGTTTTAATGTTACAGCTATTTTTAAAGAGCAACTTTGGGTGTTCCTCAAAAAATCAGATTTTTTGCTCTAGCATTTTTATTTTTCACTTTTCGTATTAGGTATCTTTGAACATTTTTTAGAGTTTGTTAAAACCAATTTTTCAATGACTGGCACATTCAGGTCGCGTTTTCTGAACCGAAGTTATGAGCAAAACTAGTTCAAAAACAGGTTATTTTTAAACTGCTATATCTAACACTGAGGCAAAGGAAAAAAATCCGCTACTAGTATTAACAGAAAATATTTTCGAGCATGTTTATTAAAAAAAAAGGCGGAGGAAATATTTTTTATTTTTTTTTTAAATTGTGTTCAAACATTGGGTTTCTTTCATTGAAAAATAGTCTATCATGTTAGGCATTTATTAGCTATATATGAAAATAAGGTATTTTTGTCTTCTAGGTTTTTTTAACCGATGCAGAACGATTTATTTCTTTATGTTTTGTACTGTTTTCCCACCTCACCCACTTTCCAATTCCCTTCCATGTTCCTTTTATCCTTCCCTTCCCATCAGAAAGTTGATGAGAAGCTACGACAAGGCACAAATCTCCAAATAACTAAGGGAACGTGCCACTTGAGCCAATTAGTTCTGATAACATAGGCGTTGGGTTTCATTCAGGCGCAACGTTTTTAGGGGAGCGACAAACCACGCCACTGACCTACAACCTTAGGATACAGTCATTGATGAAAACGCAAGAGCAGTTTTCTGCGCTACTGCTAGATGAGTCTAAAGGAAAAAAAACATCAGTTTATTTAGAAAAATGTTCCAAATAAACTAATGTTTCTTATTTTAATTTCCGAACAACAATTGTGACGAAGCTGCTTTTGTGTTTTGAAACGATGGTTATTTTTCTAAGATATAAAATACCCCTCAAAGCCAGGTTTCTCCGAAAAAATTTCATAAAAGCGTTTTAATCGTTAGAGGTCGTTGGGTAGTAGTCGGTACTACCAAAAATATTCATTGTTATTTAAAAAAATTGTTAACAATAAAAAGTGCAAAAACTGGGTCGAAAATCGAAACATGGCCGTTATTTAGTTTTTTCTCGGTGGAAATTTTTCATTCTAGTTCCGACCATAGCGAATTCGATACAGAGTATGAAACTGGCTTTGTACTTTTTTCTGTAAAAAAACTATAGTTTTGGAATATTGTTTAAATATGATGGTTTGGTTTGATGGTGAAACATGACTACTGCGCTCACTAGTTTTCGTTGTTGAACGGTTGACCTTGTCTTTGGTTGAAGATGTCTTTTTCGCAGTTTCAGTGCAAGGTTTACCGTAGTGTGCAGGTTGTTCACAAAACTGACATGTAACCAGCTGATTTTCATATGTAATCAACGTTTTACACGGACGTGTCCCACCTTGACCACAAATGATATAAGATGGAATTGCCTTACATAGTTGCATACGCACCACTCGCACGCCATTTCGGATGTCGGGGGAAAAATTCCGCCATACTTCCCATTCGATGGAAAGGATTTCACCGTACTGCGACATATTCTCCCGAACGAACTTATCGGTGGCCTGCGGGGGATTTTGTATTTAATGTTGTCACACTCAACGCTGTGCACCTCATTGTTAACCGAAGCGAATGCAAGTGCATCGCTTTCACGTTTAAACATAATGTAAACACAGTTAGACGCCTTGTTGAATTGAATCTCACTTACATTATTAGCGTCTAGATGCATTCGTTCTTTAAGTAAGATTTCAATTTCATTTGCTGCTGGTCTAACTTTGCAACGCTAGAAATCTATACAAATTGAATTCGGTCTTGCAGGCCAAGTTTCAGGCTTTGTTAAATCGTATTTGACCATTCCGTACACTCTATTGTTCACTGGTGTATTGTCTGTGTTTCTGTTGTTTCGACTGTAAACGATTTTCGACTGTGTATAAATCAAAGAAAATCGACAGTCCAGGCAATTCTCGATATAGTTCATGCTAAGCAGAATTTTACATCTTATGAGATGCACATAAATGGTGCCTCGAAATTCACGTAAATTTACGTTCAATAAACCATTAAAATGTATACCAATCTAACATTAAGGCATTACATCGTATGAGAGATTAAGTCACCTGTAAAATTCAATTTTTTGGTGTGTAGGCCAAAACAATGTCGGCCCCTTATGCTTTCGGATAAGAGACAAAGTTCGTTTCTGATAGTACAATTCGCTGTTTATATTCGCCATCGTGGAAACAGCTGTTGATTTCACATCAAATCGGAAAATCGTTTGGGAAATCATCACTTTTTTCCTATTTTTTCATGAAAATCGACTTCTCCGAATTCAGAAAAATGTTTCACGCTTAACAGTGTATCTTGTAATCCAATTTGACGAACGTTTCGAAACTCATGGTGATGCCATTTTCACTCAAAATGTCCAGTTCCCGAGCCCGAGTTTCCACGTAGTTCGCTAGAATTTGGCTGTGTTTCAATTCCAATGCAAGTTCCGATTTCTGTTTATCCATATTTGGCATAGATGCACCTTTTTTTCGACCACGGCTGGGTAAATCCTTCAATGAATGTGTTATGCATAACAAACCGTTGTATGGCATTTTGAACCGCACAAACACTAACTTCTTGTTTCACTTTCCTTCCTTTTTCCAATACAGTACTTGGTCACGTTCGTTTCTCGCTTTTCTACTGTTAGCCCTCGCATTGTTCCACAAGATAAAACTTTGACGTTTGTTTACAAAGCTAATGAAAAAGTAAAACTCAGTAGTTGTAAAAATAAGTCAAAACGCACAGATATTCAAGTGTGTAATTAAGGATACAGTATTTTAACTTAATCATCTCACTCCCGCTGAAATTATTTATTCTTTCTATAAAAAAAACATTGAATTATACTTATTGCGACGAACTTGGGTCCTCATATTACTGACGTGGCAATAAATCATTCTGAATAAAAATGAAAAAAGGGACATCTGAACAACACAGGAGGAAAACAAGTGAAATGAAATGGAAACAAGAAAGTTCACCCGACCAGATCAGCACAAATGAGACCTTTCGGTCATGTCACCACCCGCGCACGACCCTTCTTTACTAATGAAGCATGAATAAATTCACGAGTTACTGTGTCCACGATTCGGAGCGTTCATTGATCCTCGAAGAATAGCAGCAGCACACGATGCGTAGGAGAAAACTGCTTTGCTGGCACGTTCTTTTGCGAAATCCCGGTCCCCATCCTGCCATTTGACAGTTTGATTTGTAGAGAGAGCGCTTTAGTTGAGCTTCAACAAATTTTCATACAATGTGATATGGGCTACCCTTACATGAGGCACATGACCTCATTCTTGTGACGGTGATAAGTTGCCTCTTCATTGCTGCTGACATTTGAATGAAGAAGTGTCTGAGGCATAAGGAAAAGTGGAAATTTTTGCTTCTGTTACATGCACAGAATGTGCATTTTTTCCAAATCAAACATATGGTGATATGTATATACCACTGCAGCACAAGTCTCCAAATCTAGCAGAGAATAATAATTGTGTTGTGTACATACTAACAAATGTTGTATACTTACTACTCCTTGTCACGACGTTCATAACAGTTGATTCGCAGTGGTACAAAAAAGTTAAAAGTGCACTACTATACGTATGAAGTATGAAGTAGTGTATCTAAAAGACGAAATGCGCGAAATGATAACAAACGGATTATGGGGATGATATGTACACAAATTAACCATAGTGTATTTTACGCGTTTTGGTCTTTTCAGACATTGCTCCGATATTGTAGCACTAGCTTAAACTATGTTGCTAAGTTCATATGTTGTCTTGAACAATGCACACTATTGAGGAGAGAACATTTCGATATCAAACAACTATTGTAGTTGTGAAAACCAGATACATTGATATTTTTTGTGAAATATATCAGTATAAATTGATTAGAAGCCGTTCACGAAGACTTTCGCAGACCATGTCACCAGACCAGACAAACGTGAAATCAAGCTTATCCTCAATAAGCTCTCGCGTTTTTAGAAATTGGACAATGGTTAAAAGTGTTTTTAGTCACTATATTATCGTAACATTTGCCATTAAATTTTAGTTTTTTTTTCATATCAAAGAAGAAACAGAAGTTCACCTTTACTCAAATCTGTCTAGCTCCATTTTTCGGCAACTACTAATGAACCTGTGAACCATGGTCTTTTTTGACATAAATTATTCATTTCCCAAAACTTTGATCTAAGTGAGAACTGGAGGACGATGTGTCATGCACCATTATAATCAGTTCATCGCCATGAAAACGTTGAGTTAATGCTGGAAGGATTCAAATTAAGTTAGTTTTCCAAAAACAGCTCGTGAGCTATAAAAAAAACTGCCTTTCTATATAAAACTATCGACTAAATTGGTTTGCCCACAATCGATTATTTCGGGAAAATATGTTCCCTTCCTCATATAAAATTAGTGTCACTTAAACCGGCGAAACAAAAAACGTAAAAAAAATTCTAAACTGGTCTCAAAACAACACAAATCGATAGCCATTATCAGTAGGCAACTAAACAAACCGATTTCGGCTATCCTGGTTCCCGGTATCCGGTTCCGGAAGTACCGGAAATAGTGGTCATATATACCAAAATGGATCTCACTCAATTTTCTCAGCGATGGTTTGACCGATTTCCACAAACTTAGATTCAAATGAAAGGTCTTCCGGTCCCATACGGAATTCGTGAATTTCATCCGGATCCGACTTCCGGTTCCGGAATTATAGGGTAAAGTGTGTTCAATATTGTACACCGTCACTTAAACCGGCGAAACAAAACACGTAAAAAATTTTCTAAATTGGTCTCAAAACAACACAAATCAATAGTTATTATCAGTAGGCATTTAAACAAATCGATTCCGGCTATTCTGGTTCTCGGTATCCGGTTCCGGAAGTACCGGAAGTAGTGATCATATATACCAAAATGGATCTCACTCACTTTTCTCAGCGATGGTTTGACCGATTTCCACAAACTTAGATTCAAATGAAAGGTCTTCCGGTCCCATACGGAATTCGTGAATTTCATCCGGATCCGACTTCCGGTTCCGGAATTATAGGGTAAAGTGTGTTCAATATTGTACACCGTCACTTAAACCGGCGAAACAAAACACGTAAAAAAATTTCTAAACTGGTCTCAAAACAACACAAATCAATAGTTATTATCAGTAGGCATTTAAACAAATCGATTCCGGCTATTCTGGTTCTCGGTATCCGGTTCCGGAAGTACCGGAAGTAGTGATCATATATACCAAAGTGGATCTCACTCACTTTTCTCAGCGATCGTTTGACCAATTTCCACAAACTTAGATTCAAATGAAAGGTCTCGTGGAATTTCATCCGGATCCGACTTCCGATTCCGGAATTATAGGGTAAAGTGTGTTGAATATTGTGCACCGTCACTTAAACTGGCGGAACAAAAACTGTAAAAAATGTTATAAACTGGACTCTAAACCGTTATTCCCAATCTTAGAGTCAATTGAAAGGTCTTACCAAAAATTACTGCATATTTTCGGATGCAACAAACATTTAAATCGTGATTTAGAGTGCGTACTAGTAAAGTTTGTATGTCATGTTAGTTGGTGGCATTACGAATCGACTTTGACTATGCCGGTTCTCGGGTTCCGGTGCCGGAAGTGCATATAATAGTGAACCCACTTCGTTTTCCTAAGGATAACCTACGCTATCAAAGCACTGTTTTATTCTGTATGTTATAGTAGTTAATGCACAAACAATCTCTTGGTTTCTTTCAAAAATCGAAGAGAAAATTTTTGAATAGAATACCACAATATTATACATGAGAAAGGCATCATTACACCACTAGGTGGATTAAAACAGGTTTTTAATAAAATTCCGGTTCTTTTTTTATCATAAGGTATTTTTATACGAGGAGCGTATTTCGATTCATCACAATAACATAGAAAAAAATATGGTGAAAAGCATTTATCTACAGGTACTTGAGAAACATCAATCTACAAGTCTAAATTGTTGTTGTGTCTTCCTCAGAAAATCTTCACCTTCATATCGATTCTAACATCCGGATGATTCTCCCCTTCCCCTGACTGTCCACCATCTTCATCAGAATTAATTTGATCTATATGACGTCACTAATTGTTTCGCTCCCATCCTCCCCGTCTCCTCACCATCGCTGCTGTCAATTATTAAGTCTAACTTCCTTCGCTCCCCTCCTCCCAATTAAATCCATTTTCTTCATTCTCTCTGTATCTTTCTTTCTCGTCTATAAAAATAATAACCATGGCTCACCGAGGGCCGCCCCTGATGATGACGTGGGTCACTTGCCGGGTTTTCGTAACCTGGAGTGTTTTCCACGGACCCACTCGGACAGAAGGATGCGGAGACCGGCCCCAGAATTCTTTAGTAAATTCAATCATACCTCTGCAACAGACTACTGGCGGGTGCTTTATATTGCATGTCACATAGCAGTAATCTTTAACCATAGATTTTTCTCTAGTATATCAACAACGTTATTCCAGGACATAAAAATAGATCCCCTTTCCTATAGCGCCAAATTTGTTTTTTTGTTATTTGGTTTGAGATCAATCAAATGACATTGAATATTAGCTTGCGAAATACCGCTGACAGACATATGATTCCCGTACAATGATTTCTGTACAACGCTGTACGCGTACAACGATGAGGTGACAGACATGTTTCGCGCACAGAATGAATATACAGTGAAACGAAACAACTCAAAACTTAACTTAATGCTCCGATGATCGATAATATAGAAACCAATAATTTTTGCAGTTTGATGTGTATTCTTAATATTTGATTTATGACATATATAATCAAAGCCTCTCTGAATTATTAAACTAGTTTTATGTGTAAGTGTTAATCGGATGACAGTTTTACTAATATTACATTTTATTGTTTTAAGGTACATTTATGACACGTTTTTTCTGGGTTTAAATATAATTAGCATTAGGGAAAATTTGATGTCCATAATATTGATGTTTTACCGTAACATTCACTGACATCAAATAAAAGTAGAAAATGGAGGAAATATAAAAGGTTTTTAGAACTAATTTTCGGAACACTAGTACTATGTTTTATGCAACGAAGCTGATTTCTTCCAAAAAGGTGATTAATCATCAAATTTTGTTTGACGACTTTTGCAAAATCCATATAAATTTCAAGGTGCCTTTTTTACCTGCATAAATATAAGAGCGCGTAAACTTTTAACAATAATAGTAAATAAATCTAAGATAGTTTTAGTAATAATCAGAAATGGCATGGCACACACATTTTCCAGAAAAATGCTATCAACGTAACAGTTTATTCATTACGAAATTTTCATAAAAAGGATTATGTTTATCATAAAGCTGATTTTAATACCTTCTTGAATTTTGAATCATTCCGAAATAGATTTGACATAGGTTTGATGCTTCATTTTGCTTCATACTTAAAAAAAATAGTTTAGTAGGTTGGAATATAATCTCATAATGGTTTTATTAGGAGTTTGAGTTTAAAGTTGTTATGCTATATTTATGAAGTAACACTGAAAACTACTACAAGTATTCATTAAATTGAATATGTTAGTTGGTACGTGTTCTGCTTCAATTCACCCACACTGAAAGACATGATTCGCTTCTATTCATACCCAAAATAAGACTCGTTCTAAACAATTTAAAATCAAGTTTTCTTTCTAAAAAACGGTATTCAACCTGATGTTATAAGACAAAGTAATTAGAAGATTTAGTTTCCAGAAGTGAATATATAGGACCAATATGATAAATGGAATTACCATATGCACTTTCAAAATATGAATCATTATGTTTTTAAATCCATTTCAACAATAATTTTACTTGTTATTGAGTAGAAAACATTTACTTAATAGTGCTGATTTTATGTACAAATATGAATATATTGTTTTCCTTATTTGTATTTCAAAACTTCACCAAATTCATGAACATTTCTTGGTTTGACTGCTTTTTGAAAATATAACGTTGATAAAGTGTATAAGTTTTATGCTGCTTGTTAGCATTTTAAGGGGATTTTTTTCAAAATAAAACGAATGTTGTTTATTATTCGACACTCAGAAGAAGTGAGTTTCGTGAGTTCACCATCGTACGCCAATGGCGCTAGTAGCAGTAAACAGTGATGTGGTTTTGAAACATTACAGCGATAAATGACCGTAGTACGGAAATCACCGTTGTATCATGATGCTCGCGTGATACCACCGTGATTCAGGGTGACAGACATGTGATTTCATGGCGTACAGTGATTCCAATATCACATGTCTGTCTGTCATGCGCCACTTTCGTCGCAGATCTACTTCAATCTCGAATCGATTGTTCTGAACTCTTACGCTCACTAGACTTCAATATTCGCCGTCGTGTTTTTCGAACTCATACTTTTCTCCGTCTTCCTTCCGCTAGAACCAATTACGGTCACAACGAACCTTGCGTTAGTATGTGCCGTCTATTTAATCGTTGCTCAAATGTTTTCGATTTTCACTCATAACAGAATAAAGAATTTGTTTCTAAGATTTTTGTCTCGCTAGCCATTAGTATTGTATTAGTATTAGTATTAGTTTTAGTATTAGTATTAGTATTAGTATTAGTATTAGTATTAGTATTAGTATTAGTATTAGTATTAGTATTAGTATTAGTATTAGTATTAGCATTAGTATTAGTATTAGTATTAGTATTAGTATTAGTATTAGTATTAGTATTAGTATTGGTATTAGTATTAGTATTAGTATTAGTATTAGTATTAGTATTAGTATTAGTATTAGTATTAGTATTAGTATTAGTATTAGTATTAATATTAGTATTAGTATTAGTATTAGTATTAGTATTAGTATTAGTATTAGTATTAGTATTAGTATTAGTATTAGTATTAATATTAGTATTAGTATTAGTATTAGTATTAGTATTAGTATTAGTATTAATATTAGTATTAGTATTAGTATTAGTATTAGTATTAGTATTAGTATTAGTATTAGTATTAGTATTAGTATTAGTATTAGTATTAGTATTAGTATTAGTATTAGTATTAGTATTAGTATTAGTATTAGTATTAGTATTAGTATTAGTATTAGTATTAGTATTAGTATTAGTATTAGTATTAGTATTAGTATTAGTATTAGTATTAGTATTAGTATTAGTATTAGTATTAGTATTAGTATTAGTATTAGTATTAGTATTAGTATTAGTATTAGTATTAGTATTAGTATTAGTATTAGTATTAGTATTAGTATTAGTATTAGTATTAGTATTAGTATTAGTATTAGTATTAGTATTAGTATTAGTATTAGTATTAGTATTAGTATTAGTATTAGTATTAGTATTAGTATTAGTATTAGTATTAGTATTAGTATTAGTATTAGTATTAGTATTAGTATTAGTATTAGTATTAGTATTAGTATTAGTATTAGTATTAGTATTAGTATTAGTATTAGTATTAGTGTTAGTATTAGTATTAATATTAGTATTAGTATTAGTATTAGTATTAGTATTAGTATTAGTATTAGTATTAGTATTAGTATTAGTATTAGTATTAGTATTAGTATTAGTATTAGTATTAGTATTAGTATTAGTATTAGTATTAGTATTAGTATTAGTATTAGTATTAGTTTTAGTTTTAGTTTTAGTTTTAGTTTTAGTTTTAGTTTTAGTTTTAGTTTTAGTTTTAGTTTTAGTTTTAGTTTTAGTTTTAGTTTTAGTTTTAGTTTTAGTTTTAGTTTTAGTTTTAGTTTTAGTATTAGTATTAGTATTAGTATTAGTATTAGTATTAGTATTAGAGATAAGAATGGTGCTGTGTGTAGTAGTAACCAATGTAATTTAAGGAAATGTATCATTTGAATAATTATAATCTGTTGGTACAAAAGATGAGAGGTTTTATGCCTGTTGGAGAGAGAGCTAAAATTTGGTGATGCTCAGCTCCAGTGGGCTTTTCCCTGCTCCCTGTTCCAAATAAGCAAAAGCTTGTTGTTGCATGATTTTCTTAATGGTTTTTGTATTCAGATCAGCCAAGCACTTCACCGAAGAGCTACAAGAAAACTAATTGTACCTATTACTTTTCTCCGTTTTGTTAATAAAAGTATTGGCACATAGTTTTCCTATCAGTCTACCATTTGTGGATAACTAACCAAAAAAATGCATCTTTTGATTAGAAGAAAGAATTGATCCACTTTTTGAAATTCTTGAAATTAGGAAATACATTAAATTCAATTATTTGGCGCCATTTTGTAGTCGCGTATACGCTTGGTTTTATGTGAAACTTTATAGATGTTATTGAAAAGCCATTTCACATTTCGAATTTCACAGAAAATTCAGCCAGAAGCATCTAAAAGGTCACTGTTTGGTGTGAGTTATGGGCCAGTGGCATTATTCGTAAAGTGTACCAAAATTCGACCTTGCGCATGGGCCACCCAAAGCAGAACATTGGCCTACATTTGCATGAAATCATCTTCAAACATAACATTATATTGGTCGTTCTATCGATTCCAATAAAGATTTCATCAATTTTCTCAAATTTGTGTTTTATTTTTTTGAAAAATCTGATTCTATACCTCTAAAAAGATGCTAGAATCTAATCTAAATTATTTTGTGTACGCCACTAGAAACTTGCAAACGATAGTTACAAATTCCTAAGTTCATTCCGCATGCTAAACAATTAAATCAATTACAACAATCGGATAATTTTCTCAATTTTCTATTTCATTCGCCAGTATTGAGCGTAGAATTTTTTCGCAGACTACTCAATGATCAGTTTCGTTCCTCGTCCGTACCTTACAGCTAACATCAATGTATAAAGACAGATTGCGCATACGGTACCTACCTACAACAAAAACTGTACTATTGAACACATTTTCCAGTTTAATTGCTCTAGCTGCAAAAAAACCTTTGATTTGAGTTTATTGAGTGTGCTTTAATCCTGGAAACAAGAACCGTTTGTGATGTTGACATAAACCGGTAGGCTTTTTTACTGCCATAGGCTCGCACAAAATTGGCTACTGAAGCCTGCTTCGTTGCTATGTCTACCGTCGGCAGCAAGATAACATCCTGGAAGTAAAATTTATTATGAGCACGTTAGTGTGTTGTGGGCGGAACAATATATACATGTAGCTGTCCGTGTAACGGCATACTGTATCTATCCCGATGGTTGTTGTTTTTGTCGTTTTGTGTATGTTTTCCGATTGTTTGGTAAGATAACCTGGCCAGTTGGATGCTCAATTGAGGTAGTGGTAAGACATTTATTGATATAGTTTAATAAAAACGTTGTATCCTTCGTTTGAAATTAACTGGACTGTCTGACATGAATGGTGAATATTTTAACTGAAATAACATATTTATGGAAATGTTATTTTAATGAACTTTTGAAGGAAATAATTGGAATATTCTGTTGATGCAAGCGCGATTACCGGAATTCACTACCTTTTAAAGTATTAAGCATTTAGCTTAATACTTTAAAAGCAGAAAGAGCAGATCTTATTTTAACTAAGGCTTTTAATATATGAGTACATATACCCTGTAGAAGTTTAATAATTATAAATTGCTACCTGATAATGTCCATTAATTCCCACCACTAGTAACATATTGTTGTATATATTTCAACAGTGACATAAGCGCTGCTTTACCTGTTAATCACAGGCTAGGTTGATAAATTGTATAATTGTGCGAAATATTAATCAAGTTGATTGTGTGGGTACGATGAGGAAAATTCGTTAAGCTCAGGCGATATTTCAGAAAATTTGTTTGTACTGTGGATGAATTTTTACACGTACCTTGTCTTGTATATTCTACACCACTGTAAAAACCATGGCTTAGTTTAAATGGATTACTTGCTTACAAGTATTATAGATGATTACAAGAAGTCAATATGCTACTGGATGTTATTCCAATGGGTGAAGTAATCTTTGAATTAAAGCTTCGACGATACTAAATTAAACAAATTGGTTTTTTTTTTCATAAATACGTTTATTTCTTAAGGCAGTTTACATAAGTTTTTCTTCGCCGTAGCATCACTTTTACATAATATTCTTATCCTAATTTAATTCTAACATAGTCACAACGTTTTGCATTTATTAAAACATATTCTCTTATTACTTAAATATCATCTTAGGTAACTCGTCATTAATTATGAAATCTACTCGGAAATATTATTTGAACCAAACGATTAACTTCTATAAATTATAAAATAAGCTGTTATTTTCAGACATTTTGTTAATAATTTCATAAACTGTTTCGAGTTTGTTTGTATCATTACATTATTTTTATTCTAATTTAGCTTTTGGTTGAACTCATGGACGCAGCTGGGATCAGAACTAAGTCTTGAAAGGGGCCTTTATTAAATTGAAACTCCAGTTTTCTTTATGAAATGATAAATAAGTTTCATGTATGAAAGGTCACGACAAGCAAGAATGTCTCGAACTGGGATATTGGATAGTCTACCTTGGGTACGCAAAGAATTTATTAGTTGAGATCTGACATCACGATACTCCACGCATGTCCAAACGACATGATCAATATCTCGATAACCTTCGCCACAAGCACAATGATTAGTCTCGGAGAGCCCAATTCGAAGGAGATGTGCATCTAACGTGTAGTGATTGGACATGAGTCTAGACATCACACGAATGAAATCTCTACTCACATCCAGTCCCCTGAACCATGCCTTTGTCGATATTTTCGGAATAATTGAGTGCATCCACCGACCCAGATCATCTTTATCCCAAGAAGCTTGCCAGCTGGCAAGTGTTCTTTGGCGAGACGAGCTATAGAATTCGTTGAAAGCAATTGGTCTCTCATAAATTTCAGCCCTCAATAGCACCACGTTTGGCTAAAATATCGGCTCTTTCATTGCCAGGAATGGAGCAATGAGCCGGGACCCAGACTATAGTGATTAGATAATTATTGTTCAATATGTCGTTCAGGCACTGTTTTATTTTGCCCAGGAAAAACGGTTCAGTCTTGCCAGTCATGTTTGAGCGAATGGCTTCAATTGCACTCAGACTATCTGTGAAGAGGAAATAATGGTTTGGAATTAATGTGACGATTACACTCAAACTATATTGAACTGCTGCTAGCTCTGCTATATAAACAGATGCAGGTTCTTGAAGCCTAAATGAGGCCGAAACATTATTGTTGAACATACCAAACCCTGTCGCTTCTTCAATTCGCGATCCGTCCGTGTAAAACATTTTCTCAGAGTCAATATGCCTGAACTTACTTGAAAATATTTTTGGGATTTCCGTCGAACGTAGATGATCCGGGATTCCACGCACTTCGCGCTGCATGGATGTATCGAAAAATAAAGTTGAGTCAGGGACATTTAGGAGGCTGACACGGATAGGAATATATCTTGAAGGGTTGATTTCCTGTGACATATGGTTAAAATATACTGTCATGAATTTTGTTTGAGATCGAAGCTCGACTAGTCGTTCGAAATTATTAATTACCATGGGATTCAGCACCTCACATCTTATTAGCAGGCGTGATGAAAGCTCCCAAAATCGATCTTTTAATGGAAGAACTCCCGCCAGAACTTCAAGACTCATTGTATGTGTCGAATGCATGCACCCTAAAGCAATTCGCAAACAACGATACTGAATTCGCTCCAGTTTGATAATATGAGAGTTTGCAGCGGAACGAAAGCAAACGCATCCATATTCCATCACTGAAAGTATCGTTGTCTGATACAATTTTATTAGATCTTCCGGATGAGCACCCCACCAAGATCCTGTTATTGTTCGAAGAAAATTTACTCTTTGTTGGCATTTTGTTATCAGAAACCTAATGTGTCCTCCCCACGTGCATTTGGAATCGAACCACACCCCGAGGTATTTAAAAGTTAAAACCTGTTGGATCATTCTTCCCATCATATGGAGCTGAAGCTGCGCGGGATCATGCTTTCTTGAAAAGACGACTAACTCTGTTTTCTCCGCAGAGAATTCGATACCAAGATGAACAGCCCAATCGGACAAGTTATCTAAGGTATCTTGCAATGGTTTATGCAGATCAATAGCTTTGGGTCCAGTAACTGAAACCACGCCATCATCTGCCAATTGTCTTAGTGTACATGGGGTTACTAGACAGCTGTCAATGTCATTTACGTAAAAATTATAGAGGAGCGGACTGAGGCATGATCCTTGCGGGAGACCCATGTAACTATTTCTGAGTGTTGCCAAATCGCCATGTGAAAAATGCATGTGTTTCTCTGACAAAAGGTTGTGCAAATAATTATTTATAACCGCTGGGAGTCCATTTTGGTGAAGCTTGTCTGAAAGAACATCAATGGAAACTGAATCAAATGCTCCTTTAATGTCTAAAAATACAGATGCCATTTGTTGCTTTTGAGCGAAGGCAATTTGGATGTCAGACGAAAGTAATGCAAGGCAATCATTCGTCCCTTTATTTCTACGGAAGCCAAACTGAGTATCTGACAACAAACCGTTCGTCTCGACCCAAGTGTCGAGACGTCGTAGAATAATTTTTTCGAACAATTTTCTGATGCAGGACAACATCGCAATGGGTCTATATGAGTTGTGATTGGAAGCTGGTTTCCCCGGTTTTTGAATGGCGATAACTTTCACTTGTCTCCAGTCAGGTGGAACAATATTTTGCTCAAGAAACTTGTTGAACAATTCCAACAAACGTCTTTTTGCGAGGTTGGGCAGATTCTTCACCAAGTTGAATTTAATTCTGTCCAACCCTGGAGCGTTATTGTTACAAGACAAGAGTGCTATAGAAAATTCCATCATTGAAAATGGGTTATTAATAAAACCATTATTAGGAGGAGATTCCTGTATAATGCTCTGCGTAGGAACAGAATCTGGGCAAACTTTCCTAGCAAAGTCAAATATTCATCGGTTCGAGTATTCATCACTCTCATTGCCCACGGTACGATTCCTCATTCGTCTGGCCGTGTTCCAAAGAGTGCTCATTGAGGTATCTCTTGACAAACCTTCGACAAAATGTCTCCAATAGCTACATTTTTTGGCTCGAAGTATGCTCTTGTACTTGGTTTCTAAAACCATAAGTTTTTCAAAATTCTGAGGAGTTCCTCCTCCCCGTTTTAGAAACGTCTTGCAAGCATTTTGTTTTGCGAGTTTAGCCTCTGAGCACTCTTTGTCCCACCAGGGGTTGGGAGGCCTTCTGTTAGTCGTTGGCCCAGGAAAGCGTTTAGTTTGGGATTGTTCTGCTGCCTCCAGAATCGAACAAATGAGGAAGTCATATTCTTCAAGTGGAGGGAGCGCTTCCATTGAATTCAAAATACTAGAGATACTACTTTGGTATTTAATCCAGTCGATATTTTTTGTCAAATCATATGGAATACTAGCGGAAGTAGCAATGCAATTGCTACTGCTAATTGAGATGATGATTGGTAAATGATCGCTACCGTGTAAATCAGGCAGTATTTTCCAGGTGCAATCTAGTCGAATTGATGTTGAGCAAAGAGATAGATCTAATGCACTTGGGCGTGCCGGAGGTCTTGGGATCCGTGTCATGCTACCCATATTTAGTACCGTCATGCTAAAATTGTCGCAAATATTATATATTAGAGATGATCTGCTATCATTGTAAACGGAACCCCACATCATTCCGTGCGAATTGAAATCCCCCAGAATCAATCGTGGTGCAGGAAGGGCTTCAACCATTTCATTAAGCTGTTGCTGTCCAACTTGTGCTTTTGGAGGAATATAAACCGAAGCTATGCAAATATCTTTGCCTTTAATGTTTATTTGGCAAGCAACAACTTCTATAATAGAAGTTGAAGGGATGTTTAATCTATAAAAGGAATAGCATTTCTTAATTCCCAAAAGCACTCCACCATACGGAGAGTCTCTATCGAGACGTATAATGTTAAAATCATTAAAATTTAAAGCTATGTTTGAAGTAAGCCATGTTTCGCATAAAGCAAATACATCACATTTTTGACTATGCAATAATATTTTAAATGAATCAAGTTTTGGCATGATGCTTCGACAATTCCACTGCAGGACAGTGATTGTATCATTTGCGACGGGTGATAAATTATCCATCAAAAGATACAAAACCTGAGACAATTGGCCATTGAGCTGATAACTGCTTCAAAAAGGTTCTAGCTATTGGAAGGAATGCCATTATGAGGGTCTTTAAGGGTTCATATATATTGAATGCTGAGAAAATCCATTCAACAATTTCCGAAAACTTCAGTAATCCTGTTGGTGGCTGTGAAATGGAGCCCACTGGATTATTATCTTTATCTGTACTAGATCCTGGATTGGTTTGTGAATTTGACAAACCAGGAGGCACAGTCTTTGGTTTTGACTTTTTTTGTTTAACACGGGGATCTTTTTTTGAAGATGAAATTTTAGGTGTCTTTTTTGGTAATTTGGAGGAAGACTTCTTTCTCTTAACTGACCCTTGGGTAGTGATAAACGAATTACCTTCACTATTTTCGTCAGAGTCAGAGTCCTCTGGTTCCTCTAGATTTGAAAACCCGTTTTCGGTTTCCAAAGGGGGGACATCAATGACCGTTTTAAGCATTTCTGCATATGTGCGCTTAGACCGTGCTTTTAAAGAAAGCTTAATTTTGTCTTTGTGCACTTTAAATGCAGTGCATACTGAAATATCATCATGAGGACTATTCCCACAATAAATACATTTTTCAATTTCCTTGTTGCAATCATTATCTTTATGAGGCCCTTCACACTTAATACATTTTGGTTTATTACTACAGTAAGTAGCTGTGTGGCCGAATTTTTTGCAGTTCGTACAATTCATTACATTTGGAACAAAAAGCCGAACAGGGAGGCGAATTTTATCGACATAGACATGGGACGGCAACGCAGACCCGGCAAATGTCACTCGAAACGAGTCTGATGGGCGATAAACTTTTTTTTCCTCTTCATGAACTACTGAGTACAGTTGTTTGCACTCCAGTATTTTCACACCCTCAAGCATAGAGTTCTTGAAACGACCAACACCATGCTTGAGTAAATCATCTACCGAAAGACTCGCTTCGGTAACAACACCGTCAATTTCGACATCTTTGGAGGGTATGTAAACTTTATACTCTTTATTGAAATGTTCCGAAGAGACAATATCATTCGCGTGTTTCAAATTATTTACCACAACACGAATTTTATCGTTATTTACTTTTATGATCTCTTTGATTGAAGAGTATCGTGATGTCAAACCTTTATTAATTTGAAAAATGTTTAATGGCTTTGATATACGTCTAAAAAAGACTATCCAAGGCCCAGAAGAGCTCTCCTGATATTTTTTCGTTCGTGGGGGTATCGGATTCATGCTAGGATTTACGTCCATGGATTCATCCATTACATTAAAATTTTTAACTAAACTTTAAAATAAAATTTGAAACCAACACTACACAGTACTCAATCAAAAGGAAAAGAAAAAACTTCTACCTTGAAATTGTTGTCTATCTCCGTTGCACTGCCGTGTAGATCCTCGTTGCTCTAGATGTTCTTGTTGGATGTATCTGGACGTTGATACAATGCTGAAGCTCACTGTAGCGATAGAATATGATGTGATGCTACTGCTACCTGACATCCAGCACCACTCGAATTCCGATTTGCTTTCGTCTTCGCCAGCTGTAACCAGCGCAGGTCACCGGTGTATACCTGCGTGTTGTATGGCAGTGGAAAGACCGAGTTGTCTTGTCTCCTTCTTCCTAGTGCTCCGCACCGATATGCTTCTGCACCGAAGTGCCTTCGCACCGGTGTGCCTTTGCACTCTCCTGCTTCTATGTGCCTTTGCACTCTTCCTCTTCGATGTGCCTTTGCACTCTCCTGCTCAGCACTTGTGGCTGTATATTGCGGCCTGGGTAGAGTTTGGGAAACGCCCTTTGTTGTTTCCTTCACCAGCTTGGCCCAGCACTAGGGCTCTCTTATGCAGCACGACTATACGTTTTAACGGCTGCTGCCAACAGGTTTCTACCTGTAGTTCAACCGTTGCCGTATTTAACGCGTGTAAACCAACCAGCGTTATTAAACTGTACGCTTCTATACACAACCTTCTCGGTTGAACGGCTATTACTGAATGAATTTAAACAAATTGGTGTTTGTATAAGCATTATTCACACTGAATGAGAGGCAGTTTCTCCAGAAAACACCTACACGAAATACGAGAAAACTGTCAGAATATGATAACCCTTAGTTGCTTGGCGGTTATCATAACCAGTAACAATTTTGTAATTTCACTCTTCAGTCTGCAGCGTTCAACGAAAGATGATTATTCGATGATTTAAAACAGACATTTTATTTTTCATATTTCATGAAACTCTAGAGTTAAACTTTTTCGTCTTCTAGGAATTAAAACTGACTCGTATGCAAAGGGTCTAGAAAATATCATCATCTTAGCGCAGTATTTCCTAAGTTCTAAGTTCACCGGGTTGGCGGTTCAATGCATACGGCGCTGATCTTACAAGCCAGTTATCATATGTTCGAGTCCCGACCTGGTAGGATTCATATTGTCAGTAGGATCGTAGTACTAGCCATACAACGATTCTGTACGCTAAGAATCGGCTGCGAAGTTTGTTAAAACAGAAAGGCCAAATTCCACAAAAAGAATGTAATGTCAAGACTTTGCTTACTAAGCAGTGTTATCCAATAAATAAGCAATTCCAGCAGTATTAGTTATATCAATCTTTTGTATATTCCACTCTTCATTGTTTTAATTCCTATATGTCTACCAATAAACATTAGAAGGATTTATAATTGATATAGTGATAATGACATACTGTAGAATTTGTTATGTCGGTGTGCACTTACTGAAGTTTTTTGGCCGATACCAAGAATGCCACTTTTGAGGTTTGTCTGGAAATTTTTCATATATTTGACGGTATACTAATAGAATTAAATGTCTTTAAAAATGATTCGCGGCTCCCAAAACAATTTTCATTGACCCCTGGGGCTTCACGGACGACAGGTTGAGCAAAGCTACTTCTGAAAATCGTACTTCTTCATTGATCTTCATTTTATCCAATGTCAATGCATAGAATTTTGCAAGCTAGCTTTCAATACAAATCGTACGAGTCTTCAATATAAGAAAGTTAAGGTAAAAAGGCGGTAGAGTAATATCACAGACAAAACTGGAGGACGCAAATACGAATAAAAATGATAATCGTTCGTATTAGTTGATTGTGTGAACTTCGCAACTTTTACTACTTCGCTTCTAGAATTGTAACGGTGCATTTATGCTTAAGATTGACTTATTGGCGACAAATATTTTCTATCACTCCATTAAATAACGCGAAACAAATGAGAGTAAAAGAAAATAGCAACATACCGAATATTGATGTTGAATATTTCATTTTGGATTTGCATATTTCAGTGAAAAAAAACTATCAAAATGATGACTCATTTCTGGCATTCAGAAGGGCCAAGCTGTGCAATTCTCTACGATATTATACACCGTTCGGAGCATTTTTCTCGAACGCGAAGCAGTCAAATGTTGGCTTTTGCACACTCGCTTGGTGCAAGCTTTGCACTACGAAATGTGCACAAAACTAACCAAATTATACTAGATTCGCACCAAATTGATCATTTTTATCTTCGATTTGCAAAGAAGCAATCTGTATATTCATTTAGATATCGTTGTCTACTTTTCGATGTATTTTGTTCCAATGCAAACGACCAGCCGCAGGATGACGCAATCGATCTTCTTTGAAGAGAAACTGGTTCTGCGAACATCCTACAATTGATTCAATACTGAACTGAATTCTCGATACTGGAACTGAACTCTGGACCTGAACCAACCGGCATGATAGATTTACATATAAGGAAAACTTCGTGTAGTTCTTTGGGAATATATGTATTAATAGTTCTAAAAGAAATCGATTTATAGAAATAAGAAACTGGATCTGAGTTCAAGAACTAAACAGGTTCAAAATTCAGTTGTAATTTAGTTCTAGAACTAAATTCTCAATTTGAATTCTAAAACTGAATTTAGTTCCAGTTCCAGAGCTAAGATCCAGTATGCAGGCTCTGAATTCTGGAACTAAATTGTGAAACAGAATTTTGAAATTTAGTTCTAAACCTGACATTAAGTACAGAATTTAGATGGACCAGATTAGATTCGGAATTCAGTTTAAGAGCTCATTTACAGAAATCAATCCAAAATTCGGCTCCTGAATCCACATCCAGTATTCAGCAGCTGAATGCGATTTGCGTTCAAACGAGAACATGATCTGAGCGTTTGACGCTTTATACCAGGTTTGTTGTTACAGATGTTTGTAGAAGAACCTTACCACGACATCCAGTTCCGTCTAACGCATTAGAAGAAATGAACGACTTCTGATCAAAGTTTACTTTTTATACACGTCCAGTAGATCATGAGGACTGATATAGGCCTGGTTACCTCAAAACTATTGTCCGAGTGCGAAAAAAGCAAGCAAGCATGATGAGTTTTCCTCATAGTTTCAAAAAGTTTCAGAAAACTTTATTTTTCTTTTTCTGAGTTATTTATGTTTATCTCACACTGTTGAAAATTTAATCATAAATTCCTGATCATATTTCCGATAACTTGTAAAAAAAAATATAGCGTGATGGGTAATTCAATGCCCTTTCACGCAACCCACTTGGGTTCGATTCCCATCTTCGCACATAGGGTCAGAAAATTTTTCTGAGCCGAAGAGGCGAATGACCTTATGGTTAAAACCTCTAGAAAAAAAAACGATATTCACGATTAAGTTCTACTCATTCTTGTACAGAGTACATTTTGAAAAAGCGCCCCATAGTAAAGTAAGTCGTATTCACGAAAAATCATTGACTGATCAGAAGTCATTTTGTAGTTCGTTAATTCTTCCACGGGCTGAATATTATAACTAAAACAACATAACTAAAAGTAACAGCACACTTTGCTGCGATGAATGCTATTTCTTAAAATTTATAAAATATTTCATGATTTATACCTACTCAAAAAAGATTTTGACAAAAAATTAACTGAATAGTAGTCATAGTATTTTTTTTTACCTTGACCTCGTTTAAAAACTATTATTTGTTCAGTTTTTGCAATGACTGAGCGGAAATATATATTGGAGAAGCCAAGTGAAAGAAAAACTAACAGAAAAGATGATTTTTTTGGAAAAAGATACGCTCAGAGACAGGACTCGAACCTGCGTTCTTATGCATTCCGTGCATACGCGCTACCATTTCGCCACTCTGATCTTGCTTTAGCCACACTAAAACTCACAGACATAGTAGCAACGTACATCGAACATGGTCTACATCCTGGCCGCCACCCGACCGATACCTTATATCCAAACATCTTCTCTGTCCATCAAACACTAGTCCTCTCGCTTTATACCTATTTCTCCGATCAAGCATTGAGTAGGAGAGTGTATTTATAATCGCTTGTCACCTTCTTTAATGGTGCCAGTCGCTGGCTGGACGCAATTGTTTTTAACGATTTATTAATTTTAGTTTGACGTAAAGCCGCCATGACTAAGTTCAGTTTTTTGCAATGACTGAGCGGAAATATATATTGGAGAAGCCAAGTGAAAGAAAAACTAACAGAAAAGATGAATTTTTTGGAAAAAGATATTTGTTCATTATCCTAGCACAAAATAAGGGTAATCCCTAAATATAATTGGCTCATTTTAGGAATTTATCCGTGTAATTTTCAAATGAAGTGGATCGGATCAATAGATAAAGACCTGCGCTTGAAATTCGAATGAAAAATATGGTTTCGAAAAAAAACGCGTTTAAAGTTTTTCGAATGTTTCTTGGGGAGCCGAGGCAGGTGCATTCGAGACGATCTAATACGAGAAATATATACCGCATCACAAAATGCCCTTACACACATATTATACGCATATATTTATTAGGCCAAACTATCCTAATTCAAAAAGGCGTTGGACACATCAAGCTTTCGATTGTTGTACAAAACATAGAAACCTTTTTTTGAAAAAAAACTCCATAATCATTTACAACTAACTATATGTTAAGTTCGAAAATTGTTGTCAGTGCTTTTCTACATTATGTGATTTTAATTTCGGATGTATTTTTCTGTTCAACGAATCGTTCCAATTATGGGACATAATTCTACAAGATTAATTTTTCACAAGCATCTTCGAACAACGCTATTCATATATTCACATTTCCATGGCATAATCTTATACGTACACTGACATATTGCAGATGAATAAGCCCTTTTAAACAGTCAACAACTAACCCAGTTTCTTTGTAGTGTCCTATAATTGATGAAAATTATTTTGTCTACGTTCTAATAATTGAACTAGAACTATTAAACTAATTGTTCTTTTTGCAAAACATACTGAATTAGACAAGCCTAGAAGCGAACAATAGCTTACTTAGAGTCCCTATAACCGAAACGAAAAATACCGTTTTCTAGTTTATCTACTTTTTTATTAATCAACGACTGTGCGTCCCCATTTTATTTTTAATCGTGGAGGCGCCCAGTTGTTAAATCCTTAAAATAGTATATATGCATTATGATGAAATCTATTTTATTTCCCTAGCACAGTAAAACTGTTTATGCATCAATTTTAGTACCAGGATGGACCATTAATGGGCCATGACTAGGTGAAGCGAGCTCAGAAGAAAACGCCTGCAGATATATGAAACGATGCGAGTTAATTTGCTAATCGACATTTCAACTTCCACTGGCAACGTTCAATTTTGGGCAACGTAAACTTACAATTTCATTCTATTTATTGACATGCAACAAAACCCTGAGAAAATCGATGACGCAACTAAGGTCAAGACTTTCAAGTTCAGTGATGCTAATCAATAAAAATAGATAATGTTTTGACTTTTTTTGCCGAAAGCCTGATATAATCCCGGTCAAAATTCTAGGAAAAGTCAAACTATTTGAAATTTCGATGTTTAAGTCATACACAAATAATGCATTGATACATTTGTTTTAGTGAAGAGCAACAATTTCACAATTTACGCGAATGATTAATACAATTGCAACGTACATGATGGCAGAAAGATTTTCCATTACGTGAAGCGAATTACTACAAGATTGAAACATATACGATCATAAAAAAGTTTTTATATCAAATTTATCATATTGGCTTTATTCTGCTATGCACCTGACAACAACAAACTAGCTTTAAGTAAATTAAGAACAAAATGCTTCTTTCGGAGTTAAAATTACTCAAACCATACGATGTTTCAAAATAAAGCCCATACAAGTCAATTTAGCTTAGTATACCTAAATAATAGTGTGTGATTTCTTGTACCAAATTTGTAACAACAAGGACCAGTTTCGAATCGCCAAGTAATTGGTCCAATCAAAGAATAACTTTTCCAGTCCAAGGAATTCAATAAAACGTATTCAATAATGAATGTCCGTTCTATTTTATGTCACTGATAGCAACCTTCCCTTGCAGGAACGGCTAGGATACTCACGATGAATCGATTCCTTTGTGGTTTGGAATCCGGGCCAGAAGTTATATTTGTGCAGTCACAACAACGTCATAAAAGCCATAAAGATTATGACGAAATCGCCGGGTACTTTCCGACTGGTGGAGCGTAAATTTGATTTCAGCAGAAGATGGTCCAATCAGGCACGAAGGAGTAAAGGATATCCGAAAAAGGAATAAACATATCGAACGATAATGATGGTTTTCGGACGTTTTTTTTATTTCGTCTGTTGATTACAACGGTATCTTTCCTCTCTGTTGCATTTGTGAATAAATAAAATAGATGGCACACACTCAGATAAGCAGAGTTGTGTTACGTCTTTAACTATCAACTGTTCTCTATCCTTCTGCCTTTGGTTCGGTTGGCCGTATAAAAGGCAGCGAGCAGTTTTCAAAGTTTCCAATACTATTGCAATTTGGAACATGATGTTAAGGTTTCTAGAAATAATATAATAATTTGTTTACAGTGAATGAATACTAATGTGACGCGTATATCATCAATGTCGCCACATCGGTAATTCGTTAGCTGTTTCGTGTAGAGTTTCCGGACATGCGTTTTGGTAACACTCTAACGGTTTTCGTCTCAATTTGAATGGGAATCTTTTCTTAACCCTTTAGATAAAACTTTGGGAACATTATGCTTTTTGGCCAAGTCTGTCGACGAAATGCTAGAATTCCGATTGAAATAAAAAGATTCTTGGCAAATTTTTATTCAAAATTAAAAAAAAACCTATGCAAGGAAAATAAAAGTACAATTACCATTTCTTGATTCTATGGTAATCAGTAAACAGCAGGTAAACGAATTGATATGCCTGTAAAACGACGTGAAGGGCAATTTCAAACATCTGCGTCTACCACCTTCAATGTATTGATCGAAAGCTATAAGCTGATCGTGAAGCACGTCTGCTAAAGTCTATGATTAACTGACCTCCGTTTTGCCTAACGTTTCCTCATTTCCGTTCTCGTCTCAAATATTGGCTACATGCACGTTCAATGATATCGTATTGGTAGCTATACGTATGGAAGTTACACCAGTTTCAACAGGCCAACCCTTAAATAGTTGGTTTCAAGTTGATCCGTTTTCAATTGAATATGGTTTGCATTGAGAAAGGTTTAGCATTAAACTAGAGATTGACCTTCAAACAACTTTGGTATCTACACTACCGTTGGGCTCATGGCGGCTTGTACTGAAGGTAAAGGGATGATGTCAAAATCGTGAAATGCAATTTCACTCTCACGGCAAGTATGTGCACGGGCAAGTTGCCAAAGCCAAAGTTGCAGACCATATTCAAGCAAAGTAGTTTCTTCGATAAAAATCTTGAAGTGTTTTAGTCAAGATTGGCTTTAAACAGGAACCCATTTATAATGAATCCTAGCGCCGACAAAATGCTAGCTGATGTAATCTATACTGTCGAGTCGGTAGAAATATTGTTTGGCTGTTTCAATAATACATACTGATTATGCACAGTTTTATAGTTTGAATTAATGTTTTACTATCATTTTGAGCTACGATTAGAATAATGACTGACATAACATAACATCACTGCAGGTCAGTTCCTGCAACAAAGATAAAGTTCGTAGAAATTGTGGTCGAAAATATACTCGGTAAGAAACTGTTAATATTTTCGTTCGTATGGCAGCTCCAAATAGTTGCTGGATGCAGGAAAAATCCCCTTCTTAGTTGTAAAATATCTCTTACTTACCTATTTCCAGTATTTGTATCGTGGTTCGCTAAAGCTGGAACCCAGATGGAACCGTGCGATGATTTTGAATATGGCTGTGTTTTTATAGAGCCGACGTGAAAAAGGAAATATAATTCGATCATGGCTGGCAAAAAAAAAGTTTTTGCATCGTATTCGGTTTGGATTAAAGATCAATAACAATAAATTCAGGATTATGACAGAATATACAACCTCACGATACCACAATTTCAATTTTTTGTCATAACTAATTGCTAGACTATATTGGCTTAGTCTTGTTCTGTGTGTGAGTTTTTCTCTTGAATCAGAAAACCCCAATGTTAGGTGCGGGGTGGGAAACGAACAAGATGTATTGCGTTCAAGGTCTTTAATAATTACACTATATTTCCCCCCTGTTCGATTCTTGGACAAAAATAGAAACGTTGTTCTCGTGTCTGAAATTGGTTATTGAACGTCATTCAGTTCTTTTTAGCTTCTTCTCTATTTGATCCGATAGAGTCGACAAGAAAATGGAATTCAAAATAGAATATTATAGCGAGTACGAAAGACATAATATAAATTATAATTGCATAGTTTTGAAATCTTCCAAGTTTTAACATTGGTTTTATCAATTATACCGTAATCCCTCTTACGAAAACTCTAAAAAAACAGTATAGCAGTAAAATTGTCATGTGAAGTTTAGTACACTGTTCGATATTTGTCCTATGCTCTGAGTCAACAGAGAATGATAGAAAGCTTGTCAAAAGACTTCACATGCGAGGTAGAGAGATGTTAGAGAGGCGTTGTTTTATTGGTGAATTTTTTTTCGAAAAACAAAGTACATCGTATTGTGACTGGGGATGAAGAATGGGTCTCTAACAATCTGAACACGACACACCGCTAATATAAAAACCTAATATCCACGGCTTCAAGGTGATGCTATATATTTGGTGGGACCCGAAGGGTGTTATCTATTATGAGCTACTAAACATCACGGGGAAATTCTACCGTCGGTAATTGATGCGTTTGAGCAAAGCATGAATCGGAAGCTAGCGAGAGGCACGATAAAGTTATCTTGCTTAACGATAATTGAAAGCGTTGTGCGAATTTACATTTACACACTGATATGGGAAGTTCAATCTCACCCAGCAAACAACTCAGTTACAGCACTTTCTGATTTATATCTGTACTCAAGCATGGCTTTTATCGTATCAAAGAACGCTCACTAGCAACTCTTCACAAGATTGAATCAGTGCCTTAAAAGAGAGACGGGTATCATCGCAACAACAAAAACCCGGCATGGTTCATTTAACACAGAATAGACACCAGTGCGAGAGCGAATTTCTTTCGATGACATTTCTGGGCAGTGGATAATTGCGATAGAATCATTTTATTATTGACGCTTATTCTAACTATGTGCATAAAACATGTTTATAAGTTGTGTCTATGAAAATGATGAAGAGACACGATTTCTTGTAGCATCTTCTACCGGATTGAAAATGTTGTATACAATATAGATAGCAATATAGCAGCTTCTGTCAAATTTTAGGCAGTCACCAACACTGTCTGTACTAGCCATTGACGCATGACATGACGGTTCACTTAATACGAAGAATTGAAAAATGACATAGATTCGCTTTGTTTCAAAAAAGTTATGGTTGGTAGAAACCGCAAATAAAAAAATAATTTTTGATAATTGCGAATGCTGTAAATTTTAGAACTCTAGCGCTATTAGTTTTGACAGGATTTTTGTCGTTTCCATCAGAGATGCCAGGTAAAATTCACAGACAGGGTTTGCAGTCAAACTGCTTCAATGGCAGTGGAAAACATTGTTTGTAGCGAGCAAAAATGAAATTTTGTGAATGTTCGTTTGTCATTTTATAATTGAAATTTTTAAAAATCTGCGAATCAATAAATAGCATTTATTATTAATATTTATTGGGCATTCCAACACAAAATCAGCCACCAAACTTTTTTTTCCATCTTACAATTTTTTTCGATTAGGAACTCGAAAATATTCGATACGTTTTATTTTTTATTTCAATATTATACGTAGATTATTACTTATGACTGAACCGATTTGGATTTGAGCATTTGTCATTTTTGAAAGCTGAAAATGTAAGTGGAGTAAGTATCGTAAAATGTCCTATGCATCGCAACAATTGAAAGAGAAACTTACCATATATCGCGATAACCTGATTTCGAGATAAATCAGCAAACGAGGCATCATTTGTAGTATTGAGAGTGGTTTGTAGTTATTAAACACCGTCTCAAAAGTACCGGTGCAGGTTGGGGAAGCAGTTCCGTTGTCGTTGTTTCTTTTTCCATCTTTCCTTCGATTTAATACAAGCTATGTAGCTGCCAGCTTGGAATTTGACTACCATTGAATGTAATATTTAGTTTATGAAATATACACATTTCGTCTAAACCCGAATACTAAAATTCAAACCCAACTTTTCTTCATTACAGGTCACCGTGACTTTGCGCTTCTGTGAGGAAATGAAAGTTGACTTACACCAAAATAGTAACAACACCTCGTCGCCACATTTCTGGATTGTAAGTATGACAGCGTAAATATTATACTAATTGTAATCGGAATGCAATATAACGACTTGACTTTCTTTAGTTACATTTTATTTAGTATGACAACATATGGAGATAAGATTTTCAATTTATGTTTCGAAGATTCATACATTCTGACATGCATTCGACATTGCATAATCGTAGAATTCTTTATTGATAACGATGTAATGACTAATTTGTGGAAACAAACACACGAAAAAAAAACTTTTATGATTGCGCATGCTTGTGCATTCGCAAAATATCTTTTTCAAAATCATTTTGTTTGAAAATATGACAAAATTAACTATAATTACTATCAAAGATCTTTCTATATGAAAAAAAAATTGACAATCATAAAATTCTGCCACAAAATCCTACAGATGTAAGCAAAAGTTTCAACATAACACTGTTAAGCTTAAAAGCAGAATAAATGAGGACCAGTAACCAGAAAAAACTCTTTCGGAACAAAAAATTTCTAGGAAAATTATAACGTGTAGTATGAATTCTATTTGGTAAACCTTGAAACACGTGCGCTTTACCCAAGTAGTGAACTTGAGTTGGCTACACTAATATTGCATTGCGCTTGGAGAACTTTTTTATTGGGTCTTCTGGCTGCGTTTTTATCCATTTGCATGATTATATAAATCAGAATGCAGTTTTCATCTGTACCTCAGCGCTGTGAATGTAACTCTATGAGTGGATGCAGCAAAGGACTCAATTCTATCACACAGCAACCAAATAACCGCAGTTGTCATCACCGTCCTCACAAACCATAACAGTCGTCATAGGTTTGCGATGCTAAGCGCCGTACACTTTGCTGATTGGCCGTTGTTGTTGTTGTGTAGCGCTTCAAGAGAGCTAAATGCAATGAACAATGAGCTGTACTTTTAGCTGGCACGACTCCATAATATTTCGAGCGACCGCGGCACGCGACGGAGCACCTAGAAGACCGTAATGTTTTGATGCGAAAATAGAATGGAAATTCAACTCATAGTTTCGAAAGGCTTCAATTAACACTCTCGGTTTATTTTTTCAATCAAATTACACGATTTTTCAGCCCTAGCAATATAACGCTTATCTCACAATTCATTGATTCGATGAGCATGACGTTGCTAAAATGCAAATGCATGATTTGTTATATACCCTCAAATGCATGATTTGTTATATTCCTATAAAAAATAATTTTTGAATTAAATTGAGCTTTCAAAAAGTAGAAACGATGATTGAAAGACCACAATTTTGGCTAAATTCTTCAAATTCGTATGAAATTGGTTTCTTGCCAATTGTGAACATTATGAGTTGTAAGTATAACATTTTTTGTTTCAGCTTATAACTTTTATAATTATTTTACTCGAAATTCGGTATATCTGGTTTCACCATATGATAAAAAATGACACTTCAGATAACACTCACTCAAATAAGCAAAATATATATAAAAAATCTTCATATACAAAAAAAAATGATACTCTACACATCGACCAAAATGATAACAACACCAAGAGAAAAAAATTGTTAGACTAGTTTATTAGTTTGAGGTTTTATTTCGCAAAAACTAGTATGTTGCCAAAAATCATTTAGGGGTTAATTTTTTCAAAGATTATGGAAACAATTTTTCCAAAATTATGGTAGAAGACATAATATCTCTACAGACTGACATCGAGTCTCATCTATAAATGAGCTATTGATCCGACGATTGGTAACCATATAAAACTTTCAAAATATCAGTTTTACGTCATTTGTTTTGACCAGAATGCCGGCAGAAATTTACACTTTATCAACTTTATCAACCAATTTAACTGTTCAAGAAGTCTGATTATGGTTTTCAAGACAAAAATATGTAAAAAAAACCCTACCTAGTGGGGTGATAATATCTTTCTCTTTCTTCAAAATAGTCCCACGATTCTTTTATCTTTTTATAAAATAATTTCTGACACTAATTTGGGCTCATTTTTGATTTTGATTTTTGACTTTGAGAAGAGTGATGCTAATCTAAAAAAAAAAACCCTCCTTAATCCACCCTGCCTTTCTCTTTCTTCAAAACAGTCTCATAGAAACATTTTTTATCTTTTTATGAAATAATTTGTGACACTAATTTGGGCTCATTTTTGACACCAATTGATTCAGGTTGAATTTTCATAGATCTTGAAAAATCACCATAGGGGAGAGGGGGAGTGGTACATGAAATTTCCGACAGCGAAAAAATATTTAGAATTTCATGAAACGTTCGAGACTTAGTGTCATCTTGAAAAAAATTTTTTTCGAAGAATCGATTTTCTGGGATTCAAAATTCTAAGTCCCAAAAAGTCGATTTTTCCAAAAAAAATTTTTTTGAGATGACACTCAATCTTGACGTTTTATGCTATTCTAAGACGTTTGACATCAGATAAAAATTTTCAATTTCGGAAATCTCATGTACTCCCCCTATGGTAATTTGTCAAGATCGAACATTAACCGCCGGGTAGCTCCCCTTACCTATGTCCGATTTAGCTCAAATTTTGCATGGAGACTTTTAACGAGGTGATGAAACTTTTGAGCAATAGCGCTTAACGAAATTAGAGGTGATCCAAGGGAAGGACGCTTAGAACAATGTGCCAATCACACATTAACACAATGCGTTGGCGCATTTATCAATATTGGCACTTTCGTTTTCATACCGTTGCGGCACACAAAGGGCTCAGTTTTGACAAGTAGCTGTTTCATGGGATCAGCGTGGCACACTTAGACTCACAGTATATCACGTGTTTTTTTTAGAGGCACACTATAGTTTGTGTTAAGCGACTCTCCCTTGAGGTGATCCTAAAATATTGGCATTAGAGCGGTAAAAAACAACGTGTTTTGTCGGTTACGTCACTTATACCATCATATCTCCGGAACCAGAAGTCACAGCCATTTGATCTTTGAACTTGATCAATGGTCCAATAGTAGCTTTCAAAGGAGCCTTAGTTTGTTAAAATCAGTTTATCCATCTCTGAGAAAATTGAGCGCGTATAAAATTCTTCGAAAAGTGCACACACACACACACACACACACACACACACACACACACACACACACACACACACACACACACACACACACACACACACACACACACACACACACACACACACACACACACACACATTTTCCGATCTCGTCGAACTAAGTCGAATGGTATATAACACTATGGATCTCCGATGCTCCGTTCGAAAGTCGGTTTTTTCAGCAATTCTAATACCTTTTTCAGCAATTCTAATACCTTTCTATATTTCATGCACCACTTTCAGCATAAATAAGCATATACTCTCCTTATTTTCAGGGTGCACTCTGGTGTACGTTTGGTGTCATCATATTCGGAGCAGTGGCTGTAATTTCATGTTGGATAAAACGATGCAGGTAAAGTATAACCCATGGCAAATTGTCTAGCTTTTTACAGCCACAATGCAGACGGATTTCAAGCAGCTCGACACAGAAGTAGCACTGCGTGTTTGTATGTGTTTTTCCACCGTGTAATTTGCTTTGACTAATTCAGTAGATTGCTTCTATTTTTAGCGCAGTGCAGATTGTGATAATATGTGTTTTGGTGATGACCATGATATGTATGCAATGATAGGGCTGATTTGGGACTGAAGTACCGGTAAATTTACACTAGATTCAGAGATTCTTCTTAAGTCTACTTGAGATAGAAATACAAATAATGAATGTCAACAAAATTGCCACGAAATAACCCCTCTTGTGCTAACTTTCACTTTCGCGCTAATACTGTTCCAGCCAAGGCGTATCCTGTCTTTGTGTATATAATGATCAGATCTTGAAAATTGTATATTCCATATACAATATACGTAAACCGAGAGAAAGAAAAAGTTAAAAAAACAGACAGGAGCAGTTCGTGTAACAGTTCATCAATAACTTTCGTGATTATAAATCTCTCAATTACGCTACAATTTAAACATATTGCTTCCGTTTACACATAAGGCTTGAAAATAAACATCCAGTGATTATTACAATGTAACTATCTGGGGTGGAATTCACTTTCGATTAGCTAATTATGCCAGAATGGTTGTTTACGTACATACTATTTTAATCGGAGATAAAACCAGTGAAAGGTAATCAAGCTGGCGAGTTATATTTAGTATTTTTCTATCGATATGAACTTGTTCCAAGCCAGACTGTTATTCACCTCATGTATGTTTGGTCCACATACAAAATGCGATGTATTGCGTTGTTGTATTGTTTGTAAGTATTTGTTACATGAATTTTTGTCCTTTTTATTTTTACGATTTTTCCTTTCATTTGATCATTCAGGCTGAGCAGGGCCAGCTAATCGTTTTTCGTTTGATTTATAACATTACAAGGTAGTGTTTCTATTCCGTTTTCATATCTACAATCCTATTTTTTGACGAGATGCAGCTAGGGTTAAATGCTAATCGGTTTGCTGATGGAATTTTCATTTATCAAGTATTCGTTATTGTTTGCTTTTGTCGGAAGTTGTGGGGGTGGCTTTTTCTATAATATTCATTTTTGCTGGTAGAAGTCTTGTCATAATGATTTATTAAAAAGTTAGTTTTCTGGAATGTATCCGCATTGTGAGTTGACTCAAAACTACCGAAATTTCTGGGATTTTTCGAAGTCTACTAAGTCTCATAATTTCTTTTATTAAATTGTTAAACTTAGGAATTCAGCCAACCCTTCCAGATTTTACTTTATTTTTTGTTATGATGTGAAACTATCATCAGCTTAGCTCTACTCAACGGAAAACGGATCCGGGAAAGATGAATGATTGAAATATCGAAAGTAAAAATTGTCCAAATATACATCATTGAGCAGGGTTTGGATGAACGAAGCAGTGAAGATGAGTATACATGCTTCACGGTGTATGGTATTCATGAATATATCTGATTTATGAATCATGTCGCTTTTGAGGAAGCGTGAGCCTTGTTGTTTTATTGGAATGGCTGTACATGCACGAGAATGGAAGAGAGCGAACAATAATCATCCCTACTACTGTTTCTCCTTCTCTCGGTAAGAGAGAATGTCTAACCCCATAATTCATAGCAAGCAAACTATCTTCATGGGGCTAGAAAGTGATGAAGACTATATATTCAGTTTTCACTAACAGACCGATGACTGGTTCTTAATTGTCGAATGTTTCTTCGATGTCCGAACACGCTTCATATTTGTTTATACAGAATTCATTTTATGTGCACTGCCATCGCTAGAGCTTTTATTAGAATAAAGGTTTTGCTGTAATGGGGACATGTGTTTTTCACAACTCTCATAGCTCACGCAATGAAAATTCAATTTAAAAATTGTTCAATGCGGAATACTGATTAAAAGACTTTTTGGTTGATTAACTATCATGCACAATTTCGATTGAACCCAATTGAAAGCTATTTAGCAGGAATTTGATTCACATAAGTAAAAAGAGTGCAGGAGCTAGTTTCTCTCTAGCAGCCAGCAAACAAAGTGTTGGTTTGTTTACAGTATTTGCTGAGATCACCAGATTGCCATTGCTAACGCTGCGCTTCTGCTACTTCTGTTTATAATATTCAAGTATAACTAAGAATTATTACCCTCTATTTACTTGACACGAATTAATAAAGTGATATGCAACAGTTTTCATGGCATAAAATCATCATTAACAGCCGTTCGCATTCGGAGAACCAGTCATCAGTTTGTTAGCGAAAACTGAATATATATAATCTTCATCACTTTCTAGCCCCGTGAAGATAGTTTGCTTGCTACGTTTTTTTTGTGAAAAGAACGACGTTTAGACTACGAGAGAGAAATTTATATTCACGGTTTCTGTGCTTCATGAATACACACTGTACCATCTGTGTATATGTGGAATATAATTGCTTCCACTAGCGTTTTGTTTGTGTGGTTCTTTTTGGCTGGCAAGGCATCCTCTTTGTTAGCGGTGGAATTGTTCGTTCACAATGCAATGGAAACTATATATTCATTCCAAACCCTGTCATTGAGGCAAAATTCGAGCATACAAACTATCGACTATCAATAGAACCACTCTTCGAGAAAGCCGTATTTTGTTTACTATCGTTCATCCGATGAAGACGTTTGAGATCCCTTTACAGCTTGGTATCTTAGATAAATGAGAATGTATGGCAACATTGCAAGATGAAGAGATTTTCAAAACTTGTAAAAAAAATTAGCTCGGTTTTGGAAATCTTTAACGACAATAAAAATCTTACAAAATTAAGTTCCTCAGTTTAACTCCATGTAACTTATTTTACCATACAACTTTATTTTCTTTAAATATATGTTTATTAAGGTACTTACATTAGTTCTACGATGCCAAGGGCATTTTTTATAACTGTTTGAGACAAGGATAATTTAGTAATTTGTTGCAGTGTTCGACAGTAACTCTACACACTAAGATTCGATTCCGTTGTACGGTAATTTTTTTGACGAAAACATTCGGTAATCTATAGAAATTACCGATATTTCGGTACATGAACTTCATTTTACATCAGTTATGCAAATTTTTACCGGACGATCAGTTTTACGCAAGTTTTCATTTCAGAATTATGTAAATAGATATAAAATTCATACGGTAAATCTGAATAGTCGCCGAGTACGGTAAAAACCATACCGTCCGTATGGTAAAATTATCTTCCAATAACCGACCTTCTGTGAAAACTGATTGTCGTGAAACTAACTGTCAAATAGTTATTAAAATTTTTCAGTAAGTGAAAACGAAACGAAAAAAATCTTGAAGAGTTCATCGTATGGATTGAGGTACAGATGCTAAAAATTTTAAAACATTTGAACCACTAAAAGCTTTTTGTTTACTTACAGGCAGGAAAAATTTTTTTGTATCGCTTGTCCAGTTGCTGCCAGCGAAGAACCAGCTCGCGATGCTGGCTCATCAGCTGGAATGGGGAGCTAGCTCGTGAGCTGAGTTGAGTGTCCGTTTTTTTTTAATCTATATATATAAAAATGGATGTAAGTTTGTATGTTTGTAACGCCATAACTTCGAAACTACTGAACGGATTACCACTAAACTTGGCACAAGTTTTTCTTGCATTTCAGAGATGGTTTAGGGAGCATTTTTATAGGGGAGGAAGCGTAGCAAGTGTAATTAACAGGAGGGGGTCATGAAAAAAATCATATAACTTGACAAGAATCGATACGTTTTGAAGACCATAGAAACATTTTGCATACATTAGATATAACTTTACGGGGGTGGATGTAGCAAGTAACTTTAAAAAGGGGGGTATAATGTTTGAAGCGGTACAATTCCGAAACTATTGAACGGATTGCCATCAAACTTGGCATAGATACTTCTTGCTCTTCTGAGAAGGTCATAAGGGTACTTTAATGGGGGGAGTGTCCTTAACAGGGGGGGTCATGAAAAAAATTGTCTAATTTGACGAGAATCGATACTTTTTTTAGACCATAGAAACAGTTTGCATATATTAGATATGATTATATGGGTGGTGGATGTAGCAAGTGTAGTTTAAAAAGGGGGGATGTAATGTTTGTAATGGAATAACTCCGAAACTAATTTACGGAATGCTATCAAACTTGGTGCAGATACTTATTGCTCTTAAGAGATGGTCATAAGGGTATTTTTGTGGGGGAGGGAGTGTAGCAAGTGTCCTTAACAAGGGGGGTCATGAAAAAATGTATCTAATTTGACGAGAATCGATACTTTTTGAAAACCATAGAAACATTCCGTAGGTATGATTATATGGGGGTTGGATGTACCTTTAAAAAGGGGCAAAATTCCATAACAACTCAGTAAATTATCGTCAAACTTGGCACAGGTACTTTTTACTATTCAGGGGTGGTCACGACAAGCTTAGATATTCATGACAAAGGTTTAATGTAACATTTTCTTATTCGTCGTCAAACAAGATAGGGGGGCGATTCAGACTAGGAGAAGGGGATCTTGAAAATTTATTTCCATCTTGAATTTTTTATAAAATAAGAGAGGGGCAAGAATGTCAAGATTGTGCTAGATAGTATCGCTATCGTTAATTTGAATTAAGTAGTACTGCTTTTGTTAATTTCAATGAATTAATCTATACTTTTTGAAGAGCACAAGTACTTCGTACACTACTAAGAGGTGGTCATAAGGGTTATCATGTAGGAGAGCTGTAGTAAGTTCACTAATAAAAGGTGAGTTCAATATAAAATTTATTCTATTAGAAACGATGCATTTTGACAAATACAGATACTTCTTTTATGTCAATGTAGATTAAAAAGTTATTTTAAGGGAGAGGGAGTGCAGCAAGTGCCCCAAACATGGGAAGTGTAAGGTAAAATTGATTGAATAGCAACATAAAACTGCTCAGAGTATTACACTAAGTAGGACAACTTCGGCAATTTTGTTCGGCCTTTTCTTCCCGAAACATTTCCGAGCAACGCCGGGTCATTCAGCTAGTTTAATAATATAATATAATTTTTAAGCACACAGTGTCCGCCCTTGTATAGTCTATTGTCAGTAGGTGGACTACACAAATAGCACACGCTCATGAGTCTGGTTTGAAAAGCACAGCACACGAGTTTAATAGACACACACTGCAGGTATAGAGCAGCTCTTGTGCTGAGCTCGGACATCACTGTTTGGAAGGCGCTCATAATTCCGATCAGCCGGAACATTTGAACCTTTTTTCGTGGAATAAAACAATAGCCACAACAGGTTGGAATTTACTTCATTCGTTTTTGTGAATTTGTTTAGTTATTTTTAAATCCCAAAATTCAGAATTTTAACCAAACGAAAACAAACAAACAAAAAATTACCGAACAATCAGTTAGATTCATTTGGTTTACAGTTTACGGTAGTTGTTTGACAGTTCAGCAATTACCGAACGATCGGTTATCTATTTAATTACCGAAATAATTACCGAACGTTCAGCTGTTGAAAATTCGGTAAACAAACACCGAATTCTGCGAAATTTTCTAAGTGTGTAGGAGATCCAACCTCCAGCAGCCATACAACTTGACCGCGGAATAATAATGGTGGAACTTTCTGAACTAAAATTACATTTTCTCAATTCTCAATACAATAGAACAATCTTCTGTAAAATTGCCGTTTTGTTAAAATTTTCAACACAAATGGTCTATTGTTCCGTTTTCTGTATGTTGTGCAGACTCACAAAGTTAACAAACTAAACAAAGTTTTACAAACCATTTTTTTCCAATTATTCCGAGTAACACAAATTACCTCTACATCCAATTATATCGATGGTCAAAGCACTAGCACGACGATATTCATGAATAATTAATACAACTGATCGATTTTGTTTTATAAGTAAAGTCTTGGCATTACAATGGAATTGTGGAATTTGGCCTTTCTGTTTCAACAGACTTCGCAGCCGATTCACAGCATACCGAACCTTATCATGGCAGGTAATACGATTGTACTGACACTATGAATCCTTCCAGGTCATGGCTCAAACGTATGTCAACTGGCTTGTAAGACCATTTTCAACCGTAATAATGAATTTCCGCGGATTAAGTATAGAAATCATTTCGAACTATCAGTGACTGAAAGCGTGATAATACTGCTTTTCACAGAAACTTTTTTTTTAAATGCACATATGGCCGGTTTCCCAATTAGTACACTGAACCGAACAGCCCCAAATATATGGAATATTTCTCGATATACACTGCACGAAAAAATAAGCTGTAAATATGGCTTAGAATTGCAATCTGATACTAACTCGGAAGAGAGCACATTGTTATAGAAAAATTTCTTTTTATATAAATGTGTGTGAAATGTAAACGTAGAACTAAACAAATTAATCTTAATGCTAATTTTCGAACTTTACCATTTTTTCCGAATTTAGTATATCAATTTCTTGATTTTAAAAATTAATTCATTTGTATTAATGTTTCCTGTGATAATGATTACGGTTCCAGTGATATAAATACACAATATCAGGTTGTTTAATAAATAAATGAATGTTTCAAAACAAAACAATTTAGTATATAAATAAACCGCAACTTGTAATTCGCCTCAACGAGAGCTATGAATTGAAGTAAAAGTAATAAGTAATAAAAACAAATAATTTCTTATGCTTGCTGTATTGCACTTATCGTACTATTCAATAACATTTTTTTCAGTACTAAACAAATTTTCTATTTGTCGAATTTTGGAATGGTTTGTCTGTTAAGTGAAACTCAACTACTTTTTAGAAAATAAATATCAAAATTTCAAGTTTTGACTAAAAGTTTAAATTATTCGCAAAACAGTTCATAGCAAGGCGCAGATCACTTAGTATATGCACTTTTAATTCATAGACAATTTATAAAAATGACAATTTTCTTTTAAATTTTAACTTTCCCTGAGAAAAAAGTTATTGTGCAGTCAATTTAAATGCAATGCCATGAACGCAATGACTAAAATATCGCAACCAAAGTAACTTGTAATCTACCGTTCATTTCATTTTAATTTTGTTGATATATTCTATATATCAGAAGTGATCTGCCAAAAATCGCCCTCGCAGGTTTCGTGAAGATAAGCGTATCAGCACTATTCATAACATTCATGAGCAAAGTTGAATACTACTTTATAACTCTTGAAAGTGAAGTCAAGCAAAGTCTTGGAATTACATTCCTTTTGTGGAATTTGGCCTTTCTGCTTCAACAGACTTCGCAACCGATTCTTAGTGTACAGAATCATTGCATGACTAGTACTATGGATCCTACTGACACTAAGAATCCTTCCAGGTCGGGGCTCGAACATACGACAACTGGCTTGTAAGACCAGCGTCCTATGCATTGAACCACCAATCCGGTCCCGAAAGTGAAGTCGATAGGTCTAAAAAAACATGATTCTATATTCTTTATAGGCGATAATTACTATCGTCAGAAAAAAACACACTAAAATATAAAAAAAAGTTCACACCTCTATGTGGGCATCATGCTCGATTATTTTTGACATTACACTACTGGATGCACGCTAAACGCAAACTGTTAAACATGACTGAACTAATAGCCTTTTTCGTCACGAGATGATGTTACTGTGATGTCTTTTTCGATTTGTATTGGATTCGTTAAAGTGATTGATATATAATTTATTTGGCGTTACTGTCTCTCAACCAGACACGCTTCCTTCTGACCAACTATCAAAAAGTTGCTTTATTCAAGACACTCGTCTCCATCCTACTTAAGCGTTGCGCTAAGCAAATGTTACGAGTTTGTAGGACGGCTTTGCAGATTGGCTTCTTATATATGTAGCATGAGGCTGACGCGAGTTTCACTTCAGGCAAGTTTAACCTAGTCTTTAAAAAAGGGCATAGTACAGTTTTTTTTAAACGTCAACTCTAATCTCTTTCGCAGGTTCGAGAAAATCTTCTACATTCCTTGTGTCTTTTGAACTTTTCACTCCCTTCTAAATAAACCTTTTTGACTTTTCAACAATTGCCGCAGAATTCTATAATTTTGGTCCTTTTGCATGAGTTCACAGAAAGACAATCTCAAAGCGCTTCGCATTTGCATTCTCAATTCTACTTTCATTTTCGTGGAATCGCCGGTGCTTCCTTTGCGGTGGAAAGAATCTCGTCGTTTGCAATATGCCTAATCGACGAGCATAAAATCCATCAGTGTTGAAAGAATGATCGTGTACTCTCTTTTCTCCGGCACAATCTAATAAAATTTTGAAAATTATGTACGGGATTTTTTTTTGTTTTCACACTCTGCACATCATTTTTTTTTTGTTTCGATTTGAGAGGTTTTAACCATAATGGTATTCGCCTCTTCGGGCCAGAAAAACTATCTGACCCTATGTGAGGGGATGGGAATCGAACCCAGGTGGGCTGCATGAAAGGCATCGACTAACCCACCATGCTACACCCGTTTCCTCTGTATATTAGTGTTTTCAGTAGTGAGTCTAACTGCTTCTATTTCGTGCTGGGCAAGGTACTAGAGGAGAGCACCTTCATTACACTGAGGTGTAGGTTGGACTCGGCAACGATTGAAATCAATAACGATGAATCAATTAGACCAGAGAAGCGTCATTTTCGATGCCTTTTGTTCATTAAATTAAATTAAATTCATCTTTACATTGTATTATTAAAAACAATACTATTTTGATCATTGTTTCTATCGTACTAACCATGATAATAACTGTATCGAACGGAGCTGATCTTCAAGTTCACTAGTTAGTCTCCTTCAAACAGAAAAAAGGCTATTTAATTTGTACACTGTAATCCAATTTAAAATCGGCATCGATAATAATTTCAAACTCTATACAGCGACGATTCATTGAATCACGGCTAGCAAATACGCATACTGACATACAGTTCAAACGCTTTAGCTTGACAGTATTTACTCCCGTATTATTGATTTAAATAAGCCCTGAGTCCCGACGCGGCACTACAAGCAAAATCGCATTAAGTAGAATATCACCCTAATCAGATTTCTATTTAAAAACAAGGAAACCATCTACAATTTGCATACACATTATGTAAAGCACCCACTCCATTCGTCGTTGACATAATGAAGCAAGATCTGCTCGCCCGTTGTTCAAGAAAACTGAAAACGGCGATTATTCGGTTTATTGCATCCCATTCATATTCTACCTCACGTCATTGCCAAACCAGTGCACTCAGCTTGTTTACTGATGGTGCGACTACCAAGTGAGGACTGAAAATTGTGTCAGCGTTTCAGCTAGATCCACTAGAAACCGTTATAAATTTTCGCGCCTTTGGACATGTTACACTTGGGCGACAAATATTTCATTCACTTGACAACGCCATTGTTGCAAATGAAGATACACGAGACACATGCGACATACACGTGCACTTACAAGTACAATCCCGTTTCGACGAAGCTGCCCGTGAAAAGCAGCGACAGAAATAAGCTTTCCCAGTGCAAAAAAAAAGTTGGACCAATTTATGAATAATTCAGTACAGTACCTTAGTTCATTGTACAATTTTGTGTTTACCTACAACAAGGATGAATACTCATTCATACTTGATTCGATGTCTGTCAGTAACGTTAGTGTATAATGGACTTAGTACTTCAGTGAATTGTGGGTACAAATTGAAGAAGCAAAAATTAAGAACCCGAATGCTGTTATCAATTGGAATTTCGGAAGTGCTCTTACCAAGGTCTACAAACATTAAGTATATTAAATCTTCCAATGTCTTTAGAAATTTCAGTAGAAGATTACAACACAAAATACGTTTCTTAAAACATGCGAATTCAAAGTGGGAGCATGTATTGCAAAAAATACCTGAATTTGCCAATGTTAACTAGTCACCAAACTAGTGTTGAGAGCCACAAATCTAATAATGCTATAGATGCTGTTTCAAAATATTAAGAGGGTGGGACTTCTTCGCTCTATCATTGCACAATCGGCATGGCCGAACAGAAGAAATATTTTCACATCATTGAGCCATTACTTATCAGTTTTTCTGCACTCTCGTTGCATCCACATCGTCCTAGTGATCTCATGCTTTCTGTAACCTCTAGTCCATTGTTAATAATGGCATGAACAAACTCACTGACTGGTATCAAAGCACACTAAAATCAAAAGAAATTTAATGGCTAATAAATCGACAAACGAGGAAGAAGTATCTCACTGTTCTGGATTCAAACCAAGTTGTCTCGAAGCAAAAATCGATGACGGAAAGTAAGGGATGAAAGGCAAGCAAACACTTTGATTCGTCTCCACCCCAAGCTAAACCATGACTGTTCTTTCTTGAGAGATAGACTCATTAGTTAACGGTCTCGATTGTGACTGTTGTTTCACTAAGACAAGTTAGATAATGCTCTGTGCAGTATCGATTAGAAATGTCATGAATATTAAACATTCAGCACATTCTACGTACTGCTCAGAAGATGCTCTAGGATCTCTGAAAACATATTCTCAGATGTTGAAAAGAACTTTGCAAGGATAAGAACCTTCCTTTGCATGCATAAGCTATTTAAAAACCTATTTCTTCATGCAGCATGATTTCTGTTTTTGCATCTTATCCGCAAAAATCAGATTTAAATGGATAATTAAATCAAGTTACGTTTATTAAATTTGATGATAAATTTTAACCATAACGAAAGAAATAGAATAATTCAATAACGTTACTTTTTATGGCGTGTACCTCTATGACGCTATAAGATATCAGGCGCGCGAAAATCAACCGAAAAAGTTGGAACATGACGCAAAAGCAAAGTCTTGATATTACATTCCTTTTGTGGAATTTGACCTTCTGGTTCATCAGACTTCGTAGCCGATTCAAAGCATACTTGACCAGTGCCCTATGCAAAAAACCGCAAACCCGGGACAGGACGAACTACAATCATTAATGGAGATAATAAACTGATACCACAATTATCAATCGCCTGAGAGCCATGGGACACACTAAAAAGGTTGGTAAATGAGTTCCAGACAAACTGAACGAATATGGATAGTGCGATATATGGAAGTGCGAAATACTTTTTCCACATCACGAACGAAAGATCTTTTGAAACGGTTTATAACAGACAAAAGAGAATGTATTTTGAGCAGAGCTAATAAAAGTCATTTTCATTGATTCTAAATAGACAAAAATGAAGAGAAATTTATGTCACTCTTAGCTTCGCTTGCAAACTATGCGAACGAAATTCATGTCCAGTCAATGACACAAGCGGAACAGTAGTTTCAAAATTGTGTTCTTTCTTTCGTTTGCCTTTTCAGTCATTTACTGTTTTCAGTGAAAATCCCATAGTATGCAGTGTCTGTATTCAACCGAAGCTTTGTGAATCGAAAATGACAGAAAAAGGTTTCACAATGACTTTTACCTGTTGGTGCTCGAATTTGTAGTAGTTTTGGTTTCCAAAGAGGTCCTGAAATGTAATTACTTCGATTTGTTCTTTATAGCCAAGCGTCAAAGATTTTCAATACATCGATGAAAGAATGAGAATTGAAATTCTGCTGATGCTCCCTGCAGACGTTAGTTTGGTTTCGTATTGTCATAGAGGAAAGAGTGACGTTAGCAATAAAACTCTCTCATTTTCTCAATGAGAAACGAAAATGTTTCGTCTCTCTTCGTTTATTCTGGTGTCGGTTATTTACGAATGAGACAGTAAAATTTCTTTCATTGAGAATACGTGACAATTTTAAGCTCTGATTTAGAGAATTCGATATGCAAAAAATCATGTGTAACGCCTGGTCAATCATACTCATCGAGTGCAAGACCAAATCGTTTTGGTGAAAAGACAATTACTTTTCTTTATGTTTCGTCTTAAACTCGTTAGTTCAGAGCAGTTCAAAGTCCTTGGACCTTGTCTGTCTGGTGTAGTGTCGAATTGAATCTCTTAGGTAGTATGCAATAATACTTGAGCTGTTCCTTGCGCTATTCAAAGCTGAAAAGTAATGGGTTTGCTGTGTTGTTACTCTAAGCCCAAAACAGGTTCAGCTACCGAGTCGAACGAAATAATGAAATACCAGAAAAATTGTAATGATGCGAGTGGGAGTGTTCTTCTGCTTAAACATTGGCCCTGCAGTACCGGAAACGAAAGGTGAAAGTTCGCTGCTCAATTTTCCTTTTCATTTACGTATCCGGTAACAGGAAACCGCCACTGGCGAAAAACGCCTCTATTTACGCCCCACGCAATAAGAACAGTTGGGGCTCCATGTATAAATGTATTCATCACAACATTCTTCGTTGCTTGATACCTTAGGAATGTGTTCTTTGTAGACACATTTTGTGCTGTTATCGGTATAACATTGTAATCCATTGAGGCATCTTTTATGCGGGTGATTTTCTCACTTTTCGAGCTCAACGATTTTGTTGGTGATATAAACTTTCCCACGATTTCGATGAAACGTCTAAGTTTCCACCATCGGATAAGGATGTCGGATAATGGATGTATCGAATAAAAACCCAGATAATCGATTGAAATTTATTCGATTAGTTTGAAAATTATATTCGATTATTCGATCGCATAATTCTAAAAACCGATATTAGATAATCGGTACTCGAATAATCGATTAAGAACCATGAAAATCGAATAAAGTTTAATCGATTAGTTTGAAAAATTATAATCGATTGTTGAATAATCAAGTAATTCGAAAACTCCGACATATATATAATTTATTAGCTGCCATACTCGCGTATCTACAGTTCAACATGACATTTCTGAGATCCATTCAATTATATGCCAAGGAGTGGGCTTTCGATCTTACGCTGCTCGTTAACTTCAGCACACACTGTTGACCAATGCTTTTAGTTACAATTTTCCAATCTTTTTTAAAGATTTAATGAGACCGCTGCCTTGATATGACATCCGCTGTCATCGTATCTGATGTCACAAATGAATAAGCATACTACACTCACAAATTGCTTGCCAAACAAAAGTGCATAACTAGTCGACTGTCAGGTTTTTACTGATAATTGGGTGAGGAAAGCTCAATAAGCTTATGACTGAAGCCACTGTAATTAATTTTAGAATTTTTCAAATCGAAACAGTTTAAACCAGTGATCTATTTTACACTTTACTTAGAGACACTCTATTTAAGCTATGCTACAACACTCGCGCACTATAACCTGTTAGCCAATAAAAGTAATCACAAAAATTCTTAAGCGAATACGCAATTTGTAAGCTTCTGCGTTACTTGAAAAATCAAAATTAAACTTCCGAAACTTTCGAAACTTCCAGAATCGAAAATAAATTTTTATAAAAAATTGAGTCTAAAAAATTTCGCAAAAAAAAATCTCTAAGGCTCCCTCACATAGCCAATGTAAATATAAGTTCAAAATGAGATCCATTCAATTATATGCCAAGGAGTGGGCTTTCGATCTTACGCTGCTCGTTAACTTCAGCACACACTGTTGACCAATGCTTTTAGTTACAATTTTCCAATCTTTTTAAAAGATTTAATGAGACCGCTGCCTTGATATGACATCCGCTGTCATCGTATCTGATGTCACAAATGAATAAGCATACTACACTCACAAATTGCTTGCCAAACAAAAGTGCATAACTAGTCGACTGTCAGATTTTTACTGATAATTGGGTGAGGAAAGCTCAATAAGCTTATGATTGAAGCCACTGTAATTAATTTTAGAATTTTTCATATCGAAACAGTTTAAACCAGTGATCTATTTTACACTTTACTTAGAGACACTCTATTTAAGCTATGCTACAACACTCGCGCACTATAACCTGTTAGCCAATAAAAGTAATCACAAAAATTCTTAAGCGAATACGCAATTTGTAAGCTTCTGCGTTACTTGAAAAATCAAAATTAAACTTCCGAAACTTTCGAAACTTCCAGAATCGAAAATAAATTTTTATAAAAAATTGAGTCTAAAAAATTTCGCAAAAAAAAATCTCTAAGGCTCCCTCACATAGCCAATGTAAATATAAGTTCAAAATGATCTGAGAGACGTTTAACAACTTTTGGGGTAACATTTCAAAAATTTCAATAAATACAGCACTTGAAAATTTCTGCCTTATTGCATCCTCAAAAAAAAAATTGTAATACCCGAGAGTCGAAACATGACATCGGAGTGTATCTTCTAGCCGTCAAGACTGTTTACTAGACTGCTAGAATACTTCGAGCAAAGAGGGAAGTCCACAAGTAAACCTAAAAATAATTTTGACTAAGAAATAACCAAAGAAGTAAATTTCATATTCGCGAATATTAAATAGTTGAGTTCTATAGGTATGCAAAAATATGTTCTAAATTAACGACAGACAATTATAATGATTTTGGTGGAACATTGGGTCACCCACCTTCCGACGTAATTTCAGGTGTTTTTGTGTTGACTTTTGTGCAGGAGGACGGTTTTTCTTTTTTCGGCACTGGTGAGTAAATTTCTGTTTTCATAAAGTAATACGTATAGCGTGGATCAATTTATATTCGATTTCCTAAAACGTGGTACCATTGGAAAGGGATTCAAAACTTTACAAAATGGCTTTTCGGTTTCCAGTTTAACCTTATTTTTATTTTTGTTAATCGTGATTGTTTCGAAATCATTCATTAGGGCAGGTTGGCCGAGTAGTAAGTTTAGCTTAGAGCAAAGTGCACTTGGATATTCGTGGATTGTTAATCTTTTTTTGAACCGAATTGGATATTATGCTTATATTGATGATTAGAAGGAAAAATATACATGAGAAATGAGTAATGGGAATAAATTTAAATTATTGACAAATAGAAATAAGTGATCAGAATCATAAAAAGTTGGAAATTGTCGATAGAAAATATGATTTCAATATTTTACGAGTCAAATGCCATCAAAACTTTTAACATTTAGAGTTCCCGATAGGATTTGTTGCAGATAGACCCAACCTCGAACAAAACTTGTCCATCAGTAAAGAACCTGCTGCAGATGTAAGCTATCCGGAAAATGTCAGACCTCCAATAAAAACATTGGAGGAGTAGAAAAATAAAATCGCTGGGGTAGGAAAAAGTGGGAGTGAAGCTGAAACAATCATGCAAATAAACTTTTTTTAACTATTGAAAACGTTTATTGATAGGGGAGAGTGTTCGGTTACCGGCACCCTTTTTTAAGCTTTTAACTTCTGACTAAGTGCACATTATGCGTGCACATCCATTAATATACATTAATGGAAAGCTAAAGTCCTTAGCTAACAACTGACTAAGAAACTAAGTTGATTCAATCGATTGAACAAACTTTATTATCAATTTAGTAATGTGATAAATTTTGGCCATTTCAAAAAAGGTGTTCGGTTACCGGCACCCCAAGAAATTTCGCTTAAAATGATAAAATATAAGTAAAGACTGCAATTATTCAAAGAAAAAACGGAATTTATTCTTTTTGGAGGCGTTTGGGACAAAGGTCTTCATTGCCAGATGGACTTGGCTCTCTTGGCCGATGATTTGGATGGTGGCGCCTTTGGTGTTGATTTGGCCGATCTTCTACCAGCTTCGCGGCATTGAATACGTTACTGCAGTCGAATTTATTGGCTTCTTATCCACTAACAACATTCAATGGCATTAATCAGTGCATTAAAGTTCATTTTCCTTGACTTGGACGATTGACGTTTGAAGTCACCATGGCTAACAGAACCAGAGGACCAAAGTTTTTACTTATATGACAGATGTAGTGAAGCCGTCAAGTTGTCCACGTGTTGCATATCACCAGAGATGCCAGGTAATACAATAAGTTTAGCTAGCAAAAACGAAAAGGTCGCGCCAATTTTCAAAAGTTTGTAGACTGACGAATGTCTGCAAACAATCGAAGTTTCAAAAGTCTGTAAAAAGTGTTTAGACCAAAATAGGTTTACATGTTAACTAAGAAATTCCATAATTTACAGACAAATTTGCAGACTTGGCATCTCTGCATATCACTGCCAATTTTTCGTGATATGTCGAAAAAAATGGGGTAAAAAAGGCGAACAATAACTTTGGTTGCGAAAATTTTGATAGCATCTGGTATTAAATCACGAAGTAGATCGATTTCACCTCATAAATATTCAATCCACTTACCTTTTCGATTGATGCTTTTCAATTTATTATACTATAAATAAAAACTTTTGTGTAGATTTTCACGCAATAAAAATTTGTTTTGAGATCGCCAAAAAGTACAAGCGTCTGTTTGCTTTGGCATTCGGCACAAAACGAACATTACACACATGATATTTGTCGGAATGACGCTATCTGCTTTCTGTCGAGAGTTACGGTGGGGTGCCGGCAACCGAACATCTTCCCCTACATTTGATGTGATCCACATATTGTTTCAAATTCGGCCAACCTAACCCGGCTCTGGGGTTGCTTATTTATGCAAATAAAATAATTCCTTATTGAATTCCAACTAAAATACAATATTTCATCAGTATAAGATACCAAACCAATTAGTCATTACCGGCATACAAGTAATTAAAAGTCTCATGTGAGATCATCAACTTTTCTATTCATTTCCTTTGCTTTGGTATTCCGACGGATATTCACTCGAACAATCTCAAGTCAGAATATTCGCACTGGTGAGTTGATTTCAACCCTTCAGAGTTTCAGCCACCAGCAGTAATCAGTGCAAGAGAAGTGTTTCTGAAGAGCGTTCAAGCACTGGAGTTTTCCACTTTGCGGCCCATTGCCCACATAAGAACGTTATTTATGAACAGCTCAGTTCACTTACATTTTCTCCATATTCTTATTTTTGTCTTCAACATAAAGTTTAGGGATGATATAAAAGTTTAGGGATGATATGAATGCTAGCAGTTCACACTGATCGAAGAGCTTTGGTAGTGCTGAGACTATCAGTAAGTGCGAGATAATGATTCTGGGTAATGTATCATTGAGATCCTGGTTGTAAAGGATCACTGAAGGTTGCAAGAGGAAGGTTGTTTAAGCAGTTGAGTGATAGAAGCGTATAAATCATTGTTGAAACCCCCAAAGTTGCCTCGCAAACTCGTTACCAAAAAGTATAGCATTACAACTTTCCAAACGTTAAAGATATGGGATTCCACGAGATTTCTAAGGTACTCGAATAAAGCCACGTTAATGAACACTGTGTATTGTTTCGTTGAAATATTAATGAAATCATACTGCCTACACAAAGTAAAATACCTGTCTGACATTTACCACAGCCAAAATGTCAGCTATCTGCCAGAATTTAGACGTCCCACACTTTATGTAGCGGTATTTGATGAAAGCCTTTTGGTAAAGAGGCGGTAATTTGCGGTAGAAAGTTAACGAAAACTGTACCCAAGGTAAGCTTCATTCCCACGCTTTTCCGTCAACCAAGCAGGAGAATATGTTGGCCCACACGCTTCGCATAATGATTTCATTACAGTTTCAATATGAATTGCGGTTCTTCGTTTCCTTTTAAACAGTTTTACATTTTATGTTCGTTATGGAAGGATGAATTATTCCAATTTCGAATACAAATACATATATGTATTCATAAGATGAACGACATGATTAGCTAGGTTCCTGTTAATCACAGTGTCGGGCAAAATAAAAAGACCACCATTGGACATAGCATTTGTGATGAGGATTGTAATAGATAATTCGAAGGCATAAAAACATATCGAGTCAGGACAAAAGAATGCTACCAATGGTTGAACATCGACTCTAGAATGATCGAAACGCATGGGAAAGGCGCTGAAAAACTTAAAACGAGTAATTTCACAGGACAGCAAAAATTCCAGCTACTAGCTAGCTGGCCTTAGAGAGGAACTATGCTTGATTTTACCGATCGTCAAAAGAATGCTACTTCCGTAAAAATTGCATTTCAATACAGATTCAAAAATGATACTTTATGCACTACAAAAAACTCCACTTCAAATTTTTTCCGCTCAAATTTGGATATTTTTTCCTACAGTAAGCAACATACAAATCACCAAGGGTATCATTTGGAAGGGGTTTTACTTAGCTTTAAAAGAAAAATAAAAAAAAATTTGGTCACCTTTTTGGGTAAATTAACGAGCTTTGCGACGAGTACCTCCCATCATTTTTGCACAGTTGAACTGTCAATCTTATCAGCCGTCTTTTTCAACAGTTTTCTTCAGGTCAGACGGTGTTTGATTGATTTCCTTTTTTCATCAATTTACGCTTGACAATGACCCAAAAATTTTCGAATGGTCGAAAATCTCAACAATTGGGTGGACTCATGTTTTGCTCAATAAAATATCATAGTTCTAAAATTTCTTAGGATTCTACCTCAGTTTACAATGTATCGTAGTTTTGCATATCGTACATGTTGAGAGTATTCCTTCATTGATGCCCCTTCTATAGTATTTGAACGTCACAGTCTCGATAGATGTACATTAAAATAACGTCACAATTTACCTAAAATTACCACCCAAAGTATGTAAAAATTATTTTTCAATAATATTACAGCTAATTTAACAGAGTTTGATATCGAAACAGATACAACATTTAATTGTTTATGTTAATAGATGTAATATTCTGTCATCACCTAAGAAAACACGGCATTCATGGGTTTACGTCAGAAGTCATTTTCATTTTTTTCGCTTGAAGCAAAACCAACCAAGTTTCCCCAACCGTTGCCACATGTATGGATTCGGGCAGGAACTTGGTTAGTTTTGGATTCAAACGAAAACGATGTTAGTCAACGAAATTCCAATTGATACAGAACAGTATTGATTTATAAACTCTATCCAACTCTAGCAACGGTTGCTAGACTCTGCGAATTCGAATGAATGAACTTAGATGGCTTCTACGATTTCCACTGTATGTGCGATTTTCGACAGAAGAATATCACAGTTCCACTATATCGGATGATCGTTGCTCTAACTGCCAACGTGTAATTCACATAAAACACCTACAGAATGAATACCCAACAGCAACTACTGTACTCTCATTCTTATGTACATTTTTCGAAGCGTTGTAGGTAGAGTGAAAGCGTAGAATTATATGCACCAAAGACAGGAAAACAGTCTACTGCCATATTCAGTGCGAAAGTCGAGAGAGAAGCCACGGATGGTCGTTACTCGTTCATACTTTCAACGCAAAGCTCATTCGGTCGACAACGTTAGCGAGCATCGGGTGCTATTCGGCGTGTTAAACGATAATTATTTTCCAAATAGTTAGCATTCTTGTTAATTTTGTAAAACGGTATGCGTAGCCTATGAAAAGAAACGATTTTAACGATCACAAACAATTTAGTGTGAGACCTGCTAGTGTTATTGATGTAAGCGGAAAATTTATTTGAATTGGGTTTAGTGATTACTGAAATACGATGTTGTGAATTTGTATAACAATGTTCTTCGCCAGTGTACTAGATACAGCCGGAGTTACTGAAAGTATATCATGCATAAATTAATATACTAAGTGAAAGAATAACTGTAGAAATACAATTACATGGAACATGAATCTTTTGTAGCAAACCGCAAATCTCTCTTCCGCTGCAGTAATGGTGAAATGTTAAATAAATGAATAAGTTATTGATTTTTGTCATCCGTCACATTGCCACAATTGCTATGAAAATGATTCCGCAGTTTGCCTAGCAGTGCAAATAGGACAATCACACATAACACATGGCACACCAGGAACAGTAACTGAATGAGCGAACCAGCAGACAATCGTGCATTGAAAACAGCCGTATACAAGTTTCCCGGTGGTTCACGGTACGTTGGTTGGGCGAGACTAGAGTTTGGAGTAAATATACGAACACCAAAACCAGTAACCGAATTTTCCGAGTTTGGGTGACTCAAGATTTCTACCAAACATAAAAACAGTATTAAAAATTCCAAAAATGAACTTTAATCCATAATGAATTGATTTATTGAATTTTCCTGATACCGAATCATTCTTAATTGTCGAATACGACTATCAGAATAATTTGAGTTATTAGTCTTTTCTACATAATTTTACTTCTAAGTAAGTCGTTGCTGAACGAACAACAGTTTTTACCATGACGTTTTAAATTCATAATAATTTCACAAGGTTTGAAAATTGATTGATGAAGTGTCTAGCACTGGATTTACCTCAGAATTAACCTCAATCCTGTGATCACGACACAAACGTCCATGAGACTGCCCCATTAATTGCCACCTGTCGGAACTCGGACCACGAGTTGAACTTCCCTAATGAAGACAGTGTATTAAAAGCAATGATGTTGTTTTGCATAATACCTATATCTCGACCACATTCAGGATACAACGAATAAACACCATCAATCATCCCAGTCGGAACAAGTTCATTCGGAGCTACAGCTCGCGAGGCAGAAACGAGTCCATCAGCCACGACCGCAGCAGTCCACTATTACAACAACCATTCCGGTGGCAATTGGAAAAGGAAACCAATTGCCAGTGGTCGTCTGTCCTACTGCTGACCAATTGCTATCCAACGGTCATCAGACAGCCACCGTACCGCTGGTTGCACTTCCGCCTCTGCCCCCGGGGAAACTGCCACGGGAGACCGGCCGAACCGAGGGAGTGACCACAGGGCCGTATCCAACAAGTGGTCAACCGGTGCCATTTTCACTGTACAAGACAATCAATACCGTTATCAAAAGCGGTCGCAAAATAATCGTACGCGTGTGTGAAGTGACCAATGTGAAAACAAAGCTGAAAATGTTCAATCTTTACTCAACGATGAACAAGCGGAATACCGCTGAGGAGAAGGAGGCTCGCGAAATAGAAACCACCGGCCATGACCGGTTCTGCCAGGAGCGCCCCTCGAGGTAGGTGTATTTTGAATACTACTTCTATTCGTAGAACTTTTTTTTGTTGGTTATCTTGTAGAAACTTGGTATATTCATTTATTTATTATTCGTAAGGCAAGCTATCATTTATCCTGGAATCTCAATTACGAAAGCTATGTGCAGCGTATCTGACGTGTCCTGGTTTAATTCTCACATATCTCGCAAACAAACAACCAAAACTATCGTTCTTAGCTTTTCTCGTTTGAACTATTCTGAAAGAAAAATTATGAACAATTCGCGAAAACTCAGTATGGCGAACTGCACGGATGGGAGATCAATTCGAATCGAGACAGATGTTTAGAACGAGTGGATGTTTTTTTTGCATGCACTTTCTTTAAATCATTGTAATACGGATATTGCTAAATGTATAAAAATGTTGACCAAGTCAATATACTTTAAAAAAATCTATATGCTTTTTTCAAAAATTAGATAACCAACCGACAAAACAATATTATAAAACAAACATTTTGAGACATGAACTTTGATTGATAGACAAAAAATGAGCTTTCAGATGGCACATATAGAGCTTTTGGTGCTCATAAAAGGATATTCTACTGTCATTATTAGTACTAACTAGGGATGGTACTCGGAAGGTAAAGTATCGATACCTAGGGTATCGGGATACCAATTTTGAGTATCGATACAAGGTATCAAAAGGTAATAAAGTATCGATACCTGTAAGTATCAATTGATACTTGCTCAGCAATCATTTCGAAATAAATTAAATTGTCGACTGTGGCATTATTTTATGATGTACAGAAAGGTTTTTCCATAAATTTGTTGTGCCACTAGTATACGCATATTTCTTGACACACATTGCACTTCGTTTTCGTGACTTTCGGTCCACGCCAAAGAATTTAAGCAAGCCACTTTTTGTTGGAGCCATGGAGATTTCACATTTCGCTTATTTTCTCAAAAATTTTCATGTCATAACCTCTATGTCGATACACGGATATTACACTAAAAGCCAATTCCTATTGAACATTTAGGAGTTTTGTTGGTTTGTGCATAAAGCACATACTATGTTTCTATTTCTTCGGCTCATCAGAGCTAAGCTTGCGGTTTAAATTGAACTACTAAGCGCAAGATGGCAGTTCAATTTTAACTGCTTTAAGCACTGATGAGCCGAAGGCAAAACGCGAAGAAATAGAGACAATTCCTTTTGCTATTACGACGGGACCAGGGACGAACAGAGCGGAAGCACCAGGCTCGCGCATGTATTGGTATGACGTGGGCTAGTCGTCGTTAAAATTCGTACAGTATGGCCTTTAAGTGCGTGTTTTGTTGATGGTCTTCGCTCATTTCACTCTCTCTTTCATTGCATTTGTGGGATGAAGAAAGATTGTCGAGAACGAGTTTCAACGACTGCTAGTCCACGTCATACTAATCCATGCACGATCCCGGCGCTTCGTCGAAACCGAAGAAAAAAAAAGTTCCATTGGAGACGGATATAGACTACCTGGGTTCGATTCCCAACTCCGCACATAGCCTTAGAAAGTTTTTCTGGCCCGAAGAGGCGAATGATCTTAAGGTTAAAGCCTCTAAAACTGAAACAAAATAAAAATCCGTTGTAATGGGAGTTGATTTTAATCCGTTGCGATACTGTAAGTATCGAGACCAAAAGTATCGATACTAACAGTATCGACCTGATACGATATCGATACCAAAAATACTCGATTCTTGAAAGAAAGTTTCGATACCTCAAAGTATCGACTCGGTATCGGACATCACTAGTACTAACTGGTTACCTGAGCAAATCAAATCATTTCCTGATTGATGATAATGGAATCAAGATTATCAATAACTCAAATTAAAACCGTTTCTGTGTAATCAAAATCAGTAACGATTTATATCAATACGACTCAGGGATCATCGATCAACTGACCACGTGTGATCGATACTGATAACTATCACGATGATGATTTTCCCAGCACTCCATTGGCGAAATAAAACCCCACAAGATAAGCCCCCGATATGGTCACCACAATAGAATTGATTGGTTTCATAGAATGTAGTTTAGATCGGGGGCATCCACGAATTCTCTGGACAAAAATAAATCAGTATATGAACGCGAGACTGGTGGCTATTGTATAACTTTGGAGTGCGATAAGGAGTGTATCGAAATTTTTCTTTCAAATTATGACAAAAAACGATATTTTATTCAAACTAAAAACTGATCCTTTATTGTACGAGGTTAAACTTGAGCATAATGAAAACAGGATTTAATTTAGGTTATTCCTTCACGAATTTTCGAACTTTTGATCGAACGCTCTTCATCAAGTTCCGGACAAGTGTTGCATCCATTTTTTTACCGCTTGAGCCCAAATTTGTTTGAATTCCTGCATGTTCCCAGATTAACCAAAAACTTTCGATGGGTCGAAACTGAGGGCAATTTGGTGGATTGATATTTTTCTCAACGAAATTTATACCCTTTTCCCCAAGCCAATTGAGGGCATGGTTTTGGCATAGTGAGCTGACGCTAAATCCAGCCAAAACAGTGAAGGTGTACTATGCTTCTTATATAAAGTCAACAATCTCTTCTGGAGACACTCAGATCGATAGATTTCAGCATTTATAGTTTCGGAAGTGTAAAAAATGGTTGACATCAAACCGCAGGAACATATTACTTGCCATACCAGTACCTTTCGACCGAATTTCTCCACTTGAATCAACCTGTTCGCATCGCTCACATCCTCCCCAACGACGACAGTAAAGTATTGTGGACCTGGAAGGGTTTTTGAGTCCTCCTTTACATAAGTCTCATCGTCCATCAAAACGCATGCATCCGGACACTGCAGAAGACGCGAATACTTCTGTTCTACACTTTGTTTCAAGATTTTCTCCTTCTTGTAGGTCCTCAGGTGATTTCGCCTCTTGATACGCTGGATCATTCCGACACTCGTTCATGCTTTCTGGTCAAATCACGTATTGACATTGATTTGTTTTTCATGATAAGAGATACCATTTTCAGGTTCAGTTTCGGGTTAGAAGAGCCGGCTTTTCTACCTCCTCCTGGTACCTCATTCAAAGAATAATGTTTCCCAAACTTATTAATGATGGTTTTAACACTAGCATGATGAAATCCAAACCGCTTCGCCGATTTTCGCATAGTAATACCCTTCTCACTTAGCCATGTGTCCAGAACCTTAATTTTCACTTCCTTCTCAATACGCGACATTTTGAAAACGCACAAACAAGTAAACAAACGAAAGCTGACAGCCAAACGCACAGCATGCTGTGATCTGAGCTTAAAAAACCATCACAAATACATGCGTACAACACAAATTTATGTGGATAGCTTATTTTCGATACACTCCTTATGTCCTGGTAGTACTATATTCAACAAATTGATATTCTGTGGTAATAATGTCTGTGGAAGTTCTTGTCCACCCAAAGCCTCCTTGGAATACAGGCCTTAAGATCCACCAACGAAACCGATGACATTAGTGAGTGTATGTTTTGTTGTCCATACTCGTGGTATTACATTCAATTAATTGGATTGAATTATTTGGTAGTGCTTGTTCATCCAAAAACTACTTGGAGTCCAGGCCTTAAGATCTACCAGTGTAACGAACTACAATAACGAACTTATTGTTCACGGTCTATACTCGTGATTCCACTTACAATTAAGAAGTTTATTGTAGATGCTCTGGGTTACCCATAAAGATTAAGATCTAGCAGCACAAGAAACTGCGTGCATGAACTTTTTGTCCTCGGTACATACTCGTAATAGCACATGCAATTAATAGGCCTATTGTGAATGAACTACGCCATCCAAAAAATACCTGACGTTAAGACCATAAAATCTACCAGAATAACACAGTGGATTGAAAAACTTAATTTTTCCGCTCAATACTCGCGACTGACTGAAGACCTTGAATAACTATGAACGTTCCTGAATCAGATCAAAACAGAAAAGCAGAAGAATAGAAATATGTAGCTCCACGACTATGAACAGCATTGAAAAATTATTCCTAAACTGCTGATTGCTCGTATAGATCTTAAGATCTGTTTTTAAAGTACTGAGAACATACCTGAAACAGCTATAAAAAAGAACAGGTTGGCAATGTGTTACTCTAAAACTTTGAACAGTAAACAAAATAATAGTGTTTAGCCGTTGTACTTCTTGCTGTGGCACAGTGTAGTCTCTAAGGTCATTATTCCAAGTAGTTCTTGGATCTTGGAATATCTCTTGCGGATTTCCGTTGTCTCAGAATATATTCAGATGGTCCTATATGCTGTTGTGGTATTTACACTAAAATCGAATGGAATAGAAAAAAAAAACTTTTTTTACGCGAAACATTTGAAATGACACACGACAAATTTGAAATAACACATCATGTTCGACAGAAAGATTTGTTTCACAACGAAGAATGATAAACAAATAAAAGAGGATTGGAGGTAAATTTGAAAATTTATGTTTTTTCATGCGATAAAATTTGATCGTCAATATACTCGAAACTATGCGAGGTAGAAAAGTTATTGAATTTAAATTTATCTGCATTATTTCAGAAAAAGCTATTCGTGAATTTTCCTGCGTCTTTGCCGTGGTTTTTGGAACATGATTTTTCATTGAAAAATAATCTTCATGGAACTCTTTTTAAGACATCAAACAACTCTGGTTAACCATTATACTACAATAAAAGAAACACATGTTAAACGATATTACGAACGCTAGCAGCAGTGATGCTAAATAACAAGTTGGTCTGACAAAGAAAACAACACTTTTTTACAAACTTCGATTTAATTGATCAATGTATTCTAGCAATTCGAATTTCATCTCGTGGAAGCAATACGAATTTCAATTCATAGAACTTAGCTTTCGTAACGATCGGCTTGTAACACAAACAATTTTTCATGTTTAAGTACTCCGTTCAAGTAATCGGGCTTCGTTTGATAACTTCTTCTGCAAAAGTAGAATTGTTTTGTGGTTTACAAAGGTTTATTTTCTTGTCAAATTTTCCATAACCATGAAATTATAATCAGATTTAGTATAGTGAAACAATCAGACATCTGCTGAGTTACTGCTATCAAAATAACTGATGAATCTTTCAAGAAAAATTTTCGGTCGTCTAGTTACAGTTTTTAAACTGATCTTTTCAATGTGTTCAAATGTTCCCCAAATATTCATATTAGTATGAACAGTTTAATAATTGAGATAATTTAAAACCGTTAACAGAGAAAGTTGCGTTTGTACGATCTTGTCGCAACCGTCGTAGATCTGTTGAAATAAGAACAAAAACAATCCAGAATTGAACCATTGAAGTCTGATTTGTTAATGGCCAAGGATATTTTCGACTACTTCAGAGTCGTGAATGCAGTTATGTGTTATTAGTAACCCAATTCATGACTATTGCTTTAATAATTTTCACAGCTAAAAAAAATGTGTAAATTTACGACTTCCGAGACCAACATGTTCTAGCGTCACCTGTAAATTTACTGATTTTATGCAGTATGGTGCAACATATAGTTTAGCTATTCCTACAATTGAAGAAGTCAATGTTTCCTATTTAGAAAAATTTCAATTATTAAACAAGAGATCAAGTGATCAGATTTCAGTATAATCCACCAGAAGAAGCACGTCATGTAATTTCTTGTCATGCAACTGCAAAAAAATACACAGTGCGCAAAAAAATATGTCAATTTGTGTCTCAATAGATGCATATTACTTGAACTTACAATCTAAAACTGTAACGATATTATATGTCATAAAATTTTTAGCTCATTTAGCTAAATTTAACATCGAAATAGATACAAAATTTTATTTTACATGTTAAAAGATGTAATATTCTGTCAACATACAAGAATACACGGCATGTTTGGATTGTGTCATTGTCGTTTTATTTTCTGTATTAAAACTCAACACTTTAAGTTGTTGTACCATACACAGATTTAAGTCATTCTCGTAAAATTCAGTCATTTCATGAATTACGTTCATTTGAATTATGTCGTATGTCGTCTGTCGTATGTAGATTTGCGTAAGCTATCCGTACGTATTGTAGAAAATAACGTTGATTAATCTCTTTTTTATGTAACAAGACTGTCCATCAATTCCATCAAAATGGATCTTGTTGGTCAGAAATTTGAGAAAATAGTAGAATCTTTGGAAAAAATTAAACGTGACATTTCATTCGACGTGTTTATATAAGTTATACTTTGACAAATTGAATAAAAGTTCACTGAAAAACATCCTGTTAAATGTACTTGCCTGCGGAATTAACAGAACTCCATGAAATCACTTAGATTTCTTTCGACAGGTCTTTCCCATTCTTTCGGAAATAAACCGCTTTCAGAATTTTTCAACGCCAAAAAAATAAAGCAAAAACCAGGACACGAATGGATAATGTGATCTAGAACGCAAGCCATGCACATTAGCTTTTACGAAACGACCAGTTCTGTTAGCAACGCCTTTCATCCGTTGTTTTTGTTGTTTAGCATACAAATAGCTTCTCGTTTTCCTTGGTGGTTGGTGATTGTCGGTGTTCTGGTATGAGAAAAAAAAAAGCCAGATGCACCAATTTTAATAGCAACTACAAGTACGATATTCTAATGAGGCACTCTTTTGCTTACTAATTTGCTTAAGAAAAAATTAGAATCAATTCAACGCGATAAACAATCAACTCGGTTCACAAACGACTGTACATTGATGTTTCATGTGTGTATTTTTCAGGACGAGCTATCGTCGGAAGAAACGAAAAATGAGGCGTGCTCAGTCAGCTGCAGAGTTTATCGAAAATCGTACGGAAGTTGCACCCACTGCTGCCAGCAAACGAATGTTATTCAGGTAACAAAGTTACGAAAGAAATTTCAAATACGTTAAATGACTACCATATTCGATAGAACCGAGAAATGATTGATAAAAAACTTAAACGAATTTTTCTCTGATTTCTTAGAGGTCGCTCAGTAAGTTCGGATCACGACAACTACTCGGAAACGGAACACTCCGAACGTTCTCCTCTGGTCAGTGCCAAACTAGATTCGCTGGCCAAATTGCTCTTCAGTCGAAACATTCATCATGATGGGACCAGCTCTGCCAAAGACAGTGATTCACCGACAAGGTTTCTATGCAAACTCATATCAATATTTCTTTCTCTCGCATTGCTCTTCCGTATATACGTATACGATTCGTAGTGTACCTTTATAAAAGTTTTCATTATTGTTGGTTAATGTCTTGTACAAGCTGCATTTGAATGTAATTCACACATATATACACTTTATATATATAACTACAAAAAAAATCTTTTTTCTCTTATTACTTTTATTTAAACCATCCTCTTATGTTGTGTTTTATAGTTAAAAAATTTGACATAGAAGTTCTTCAACTTTTCATCTTAACAGTTAGCTGTTTGCTCTCACTTATTAGAATCAAAACAATGCGGAATTTCACTTAGTTTTTGTTATATGCTAGGAATTAGATGCCAATTACAAATAAACAAATCAATATAGTATCGAGAACGGAGCATTGAGAATAATCTTAAGGAGTTTAGATCAAGTTGCATCCATACCGTTATCGTTAGTATCTTCCCTTTCCAGATTGTAAGTTGTTGTGTGGAGTTGAATGTTTTGTGACGAAAATCACTCAAAACCAGTCAAGATGAACCCTTTTATCCATACTAAATAGAAACGAATAAAAAGCGATATGTTAATTATATAGCGAATACAAAATTTGTAAAAAAAGAAATGCTTGAACCTGCAAACCTTATTCAATTCGCGAATGTCGGATGTTAAAAGAATTACCGACTCTCAAAAGCAACCCAGTTGAACAATGTCAGCCCGTACATGTACATGATAATTCTTCATATTCCTGATAGCGCTCGAAATCCCTAGAATGTCGCGCATAATATTTATCAAATAACCCGTAGTTGTGCGTAGTTTGCTGTTGCTCAAATTGAGCCCGTGCCGTTTGCCGCAATCCAAATTGAATAAATAGGTGATGTTTTCACTCCGATTTTGATGAAACTATACACACGTCCTCAGCAATACATTTGTTTTTAAAAAAAATGGAGATACCGATTCGGGACAAGACTCATTTTTGAAATGTCTGATATATTTTTACATGAACTTTCTCCAAATCGTTAATTGTGAAAAGTTGTAGGAAATCAAATAGGCATTGAAAACAACAATTTAAACTCTTTGAATTTCATGGAAAAATATCTCGAGAATGGCTGCTATTTTCTTTTAAGTGTCCAAATGATTTCCTGCGACTTCCTCTTGGTCTCAATTTTTATACAATTCACATCTTCCGAATTAAAACAATTTGAAGGAAAACGGTGCAAATTAATAAAAATCGGAGTTCTGAAAATTCATACCTAAATTGGCTTATAGTAACATTTTTTCCTAAATGTAGTCTAAGGGAAAAGTCACTATGAGCAAATTGATAATTTTTTATCTATAGAATCATGTTCTATTGTTTGATGACTATTTTTCATCCAAAACTCGAAGTTTTGCAAATGTACTTCACGATTTTTACAAAACACAAATCAATGTAGCTTTTTATAACAACTTTAACATAACTTACTCTTACTCTTTCAGTCGTAGACCACGCGGGCCTCTGCTGTATAGAGGAGGCGTCTCCATTCAACTCGGTTCATGACTGTTCGCCGCCAGCCTCGGTAGTTGCGAAGGGTCCGCAGGTCGTCCTCAATTTGATCGATCCATCTTGCCCGCTGCGCGCCTTTTCTTCTTATACCGGTCGGATCATTATCAAGAATCATTTTAACCGGGTTGTTCTCCGACATTCTAACAACATGCCCGGTCCACCGTAACCGCCCGACCTTGGCCGTTTGGACGAGGGTTGGTCCTCCCAGCAACCGTTTCCATCCGCACTCCGCCGAAGATGGTCAGCATTGTCCAGGACTCGTGCCCGTAGATGATAACCGGTCTAATCAGCGTTTTGTAGATAGTTAACTTCGTACGACGACGAATTTTGCTCGATCGAAGCGTCCTGCGCAGTCCAAAGTAAGCACGATTTCCTGACAATATGCGTCTCTGAATTTCTCTGCTGGTGTCATTATCGGCAGTCACCAGTGAGTCCAAGTACACGAACTCGTCGACCATTTCGATTTCATCACCACCAATCAGAACTCGTAATGGATGGCTGACGTTATCTTCTCTCGAGCCCCTGCCTTTCATGTACTTTGTCTTTGACACATTGATGTCTAGTCCGATCCGCTTGGCCTCAGCTTTTAGTCCGATGTACGTATTGCGTGCTATAATATCAATATCATCAGCGAAACCAAGTAGCTGGGCGGACTTTAAGAAAATCGTGCCACTCGTGTCTATCCTCGCTCTTCTTATCACACCCTCCGAAGCATTGTTGAATAGCAGACACGAAAGGCCGTTGCCGTAGCCCTTTGCGAGTTTCGAAGGGACTCGAGTTTATCCCCGATACTCGAACAACGCACATCACTCGATCCATCGTAGCCTTGACCAATCGTATCAGTTTCTCCGGGAATCCGTAGTCGTGCATGATTTTCCATAGCTGTTCTCGATCGATTGTGTCGTAGGCTGATTTGAAATCGATGAATAAGTGATGTGTGGGCACATTGTATTCGCGGCACTTTCGCAACACCTGGCGGATGGCGAACACTTGCTCCGTGGTAGCGCGTTCGCCTAATATTGTCCCACGAATTCGTTTGCAATCGGTGAAAGTCGACGGCATAAGATTTGGGAGAGTACCTTGTAAGCGGCGTTCAGCAGAGTTATCGCGCGGTAATTGCAGCAATCCAGCTTATCGCCCTTTTTGTAGATGGTACACACGATTCCTTCCATTCATTCCTCCGGTAAAATCTCGTCCTCCCAGATCTTGGTAACGACCCAGTGCAGTTCTTTCACTAGTGCATTACCACCGTGTTTTAGTAGCTCGCTTTTTGGTTGGTCAACGCCAGCGGCCTTATTATTTTTCAACCGGCTTACCACCTCTTCCACTTCTTGGAGGTCTGGGACCGGCAGTCTATCGTCCTCCGCACGCGTTCCCAAGTTCGTTACCGCGCCGGCACTTTCGTATTTCGCCACATCGCTATTGAGGTGCTCGTCGAAATACTGCCGCCACCTCTCGATCACCTCACAGTCGTTCGTGAGAAGATCCCCGTTGGTGTCCTTGCACATATCGGCCTGTGGCACATGGCTTCTGCGCGAACGGTTCACCTTCTCGTAGAACTTCCTTGTGTCATTAGCATGGAACAGCTGTTCCATCGCTTCGGGATCTCGGTCTTCCTGTTGGCGCTTTTTTCTACGGGATACCGAGTTTAGTCTGTTCCGCGCCTGTCTGTAAACTTTAACATAAAAATGTTGCAAAACTCGCCTTTATTTTTAATTGAAGCAAACGCAAAAAAGCACATTTACCCTTTCTAAAAATTATTCTTGAGTTTTCAAACACCATACCCACGTTCCATCTTCTATCTAAACTCCAACATATACGGCTCGCAGCACCATGCTATCAAAAACACTAGAGAAAGTGAATCCTCTGCCAACGTAATGCTTGAGTCATTTAATATCTAGACGTGATTTGTCTCAGGACCATGATAATAAATAATAATTTTAGGGGTGTTATTGAGTACAAAAGATTTCGCTTCTGTTTTTCTATACTAGTATAATTGTCACCAGCCTTCAGCGAGTCAAAATACACGAATTCGTCAACCACTTTACTATCAATCTCTATCTTTCAATATTCGTGATGGCAGATGTGTTACTTCTTCTCTAGAACCTCTGCCTCTCATGCATTTTGTTTTCGACGAATTTATATCTATTCCGATCCGCACAGATCTGATTTTTATTCCGATGTATATTTCCTTCATCATCTCAATGTTACATGATCCTACATCTCTGCCGTCAGAGAAATCGAAAAGCTGTACAGAAAGATAGAACTATTTGTTCAATTAATCGCTATTTGAATCATACCTTCCGAAGCAATATTAAATAAGATACATGAGAATCCATCACCTTGTCGTAGTCATTAGAGAGTTCCAAAAAGACTCGAGGGCATCCCAGATGCTTATAGGTAACACATCCCTCTACTCATTCTTGCTTTGAAATATAGTGATCTAGAAGTTTACCTATTCTTTTGTACTTAGAGAACGTAACCATTTTAGTTATCTGTACGTCTCGTTTTTGACTCATTAGTCATAACAGCTGAAATTGAACTATCAAAACAATTTTAAATTTTGCACAACTTAGGGCATATCAATTCAACAACTGTTATGCTCTGACGAGTTGGAGACGAAACGCAAGATAAAACGAATAAAACGGTGATGTTCCCAGTACAGAAAAAATGGTTTACCCCTGAATAAAGCGGTTCCTGGAATCTTCTGGCGCGATAGCTCGTATAAAATTGTAGATCGTTATTATTAATGGATGTTTATTCATTCGCATTTGGGATCTTTACGAATGATCTAGAAATACTCTTTCCTTGGTGATTAATATTATTGATAATCTTTCCTTTGCTGTTTGCTCAAAAAGTCGCATAAAAAACTACAATATTTTCCTCAATATCTCTTCTTAAAATCATAAAACACAAATGTTTAAGCCTAGCAAGTATAAGTTACTGTTGTCTCATCATAATTGTAAGTTCCACCAAAAACAGATTTTCAAGAAAAACTATATTCTTGGTTTGGCATGATAGCTTACAATGTAGAGCACATGTCCAATTAGAAAATTATATTTGTTTCAGTAAAACCAACCATGAAATTATGAAATTGGTAAACTTGTGGAAACAGCCTTCAGATTTTTATATCAAGACAAAACATCGCACCGCTTCGCTCGACCTTTACTCCATAGCAAAGCACCAGTGAAATCAGGTCAAGTATTTGTTTTTACGCTAATTGGAAGAGAACAAGCATTCAACAAACAACTGCCTGCTCAGAAGGATGCTCGAGTTAGTCTGCTCGTATTTTCTGCACTGTAAATAAAGCTTCGAGCAATCACTCCTCCGATGCATCTCAATGCTCTGCTCGTCGAGTTTGTTGCGTTCTGAAATGATAAATATAAATCTAGTTGTAGATGATTAGTTTCAGTGATACATTATAAACTTTTATTCCTGATTTTCATTTTTTTTCAATGATTACCTATCCTATTGGCAGGAAAATTCACTCCATAATTGAAAGCAAACAAAAATTAATCAACAATAACGATAACGCTTTATTGATAAGGACGAAATTACTGTATTATGTTTACGATAAAAAATAAAGAATCTGCTAATCAAAATTGTGATTTATTGATAAGTTACGCAATGTATACGAATGTAACATGTATCATTCCAATTATAAGCCATACACGTAAGACTATACAATAAGCGAAACATTTCGAAAATGGAGTGCAGTTCCTACAAAGCTCCCTAAAACCTTCTAAGTTTGTATATTACTCAACCAAAGTGTAGCTCTGGTTTATTATATTTTATATTATGTTTTACAGCTATGTTTATCTTCTTCTCTAGAAACTGTTTGAGTTTTAAATGATTCCATATACAGTCATATCGTGTTAATTGCCACCTCCTTCGCTCATATTAACCGAATGGCGTAATTCAGTCGTCATTCTAAAATCGTCTCTTAATAGAACCAAAAACCTGCCCTTTTGATATCTGTAACCATAATATGCAAACGAAATTAAACAGATGTCAGCACCTGTACTATGCAACAATCCCGTGAATTTCAAACATCCTTGTACACTGCTACAGATATCCTATATGTTTCTCTTCCCCTCGTTATTACTACTGTGAAACTTTTTTCTTTTTGTCTTCTATTGTGACCATTGATCTGATTACTCCATGCACCCGTGAAAGTTTGCTGTCGTGAGTGTAAATGTGAATGTTGTTTCGTTGTTACCACTGAAGGTTCAGTCACACTGGCAGATAATGAAGTTTCTATTAAATTTGTAAATTATTCGCAGGACAGCAATTTCCTGTTTAAACTCGATTGCGGTTTGGAACCACTCTCTAAGCAGCTAGATAAAGCTGAACACTGTTCTTAGGCACGAGATTTTCTTATCAAAATTTTATCAATTTTGCATATGGGACTGTATTCTCTGTGTACAACAATCTACGTTGTTCCCACTTTGTTCAAGTCAGGCCAAGGGTGTATTGGGTTCATTGGTAAACTACCTTCATTAATATTCAATGAGTTTGGAAACATGATCCTACCAGCTGAACAGAATTTATTAGGATTTGCGAGTATAAATTGTACGCTTTACGATCATCATCCCCTTAGTTTTCTCGGACTCGGTATTATTGGCAGTCGCAATTTAGGTACTGACTCAATTAACGGACGATATGACGATTGTTCAACACCGACTGAACAGAAGAGAACTCATATTTTGTATGTGATTCGCCGTTTTATGTCGAAGAAGGAAACAATTTGGATTAGTCCCATACTCAATTCCGCACTAACACGCAAATCAAATACAATCAATTCATTTCGAATTGATTTATTCCATCCACAGAAACAAAAATAATAATTTGAAATACCAATCGTTTTTTGATTTCTTCTGCGGATGTTATTTAGTTGCAGCAAATTTGTTTAGAATTTCAAATAAAGTAACTAACATAACAAAATATTTCTCTTAACATACTCTAGTCCTTATAACAATACTAAGTTAAAGTATCAAAACTGCATCAGTCTATCTTAGCTGAAGAACTTTTTCTTGCATTTTAAAGCATTTCCTTCTGACACCAAGAAAGAAATTCAATTATGAAATTTAACCACCTACTCCTTAGTTCTGCTAACCGACAAACAGATCTCCGTCACAGCGGCATATCATCAACCATCAACTGGGACATTACCCAATCTTTTCATCGCAATTTCCGCTCTATTAACATGAATGAGTCTATAAACAGCCCAGATACTATTCAGGTCATCTTCAGCCTACGAGTTGGTGTCTCCTGTTGCTTGTTACGCAGGATACGAAAGATGAAAAACTGCTCTTATCTGGTGCATGGTACGCGGAATGATGTGTCTTCAGAATCGCATATCCCGTAGAAAATCTAAATTGAACCACGTAGACTAAATTTGTGGGCGTATATTGAATAAAATCATTTACTTAAACGTACTTGTTGCTGGGTACTCGTTCCAAGAACCGTGATAAATTTGGCAAACTGTTTTAGAGTCTAAACCGAGTTGCTTCCATGAAAATTCATTCGGTGTATATTCTGATTTAAACCCCAGGGTATTACAAATGTAACAGTTAAGTTAAGGCGAAGTATGCAGTTTGTTCAATTTCTTTGAATTTACTCGATAATATCTATGACTATGCGACGACTATCTTGGTTGCAATTAGTAAATTTGTCGTATACTTACAGACTGTTTCTGAAACGATTTTTCGCTGATAGATTGCATAATTGAATAAACATAGCCGTTCAAGTCCTATGTGGATGAATTACTTTCTTGCGCATTGGTGTGACAGTAATTTCTTATGCACAGGAGCATTATTGTTACACGACCAGTGTCATTGAAAATTCTAGCATTAATACCACAAAATTGTAAGCTCCAAGGAGATCCCTTTCTAGGCTTTAGAAACGCTTCGCAAGCATTTTGTTTAGCCTGTTGACCTGTTCAATAGAAAAATATTGGGTCACACTCAATTTCAGGATGAACTAGCGTTCCGCGGTGAGCTAAGTGACCAAAGAGGCTTGGAGAAGTTAAACGAAAGACTCGTATTTTAACTAAAAATAAAGCATAGGCCATTTAGGGGTTGTAGTACCTCAAGGGTTCCGGGTTGTGTAAAGCGCACATGACTATTTTCATTTTGTTGTACACTTCGTCTTCGACACGTCAACGCATTAGCAATTTATGCTATGAACTGTTTATCCAACACGCAGATTAACATAAACAGCTAACAATACATAAAGCTATCAACAGTGATTTTCAAAATACATTTATTTTGTGTCGACCTAGCGGTATACGTTAAATCCAGAGGTGGCATTATTAGTTCAACATAAACTGAGTCAAAGACGAAACGTAAAACATAACTGGAATATATAATATTACCCCATCGACCACTACCTTCTCCAATCCAAGTGAACAAAGAGACACAATTGAATCTCACATATCACTAGCCAGCCGAGGATAGAAAGAAGATTAAATTTAGCGATTCTACGACTTATTTGTCCTTTCTTGCGGTTTGCGGTAGACTTGAAATACTACCACATCAGCGTGCAAAACCTAAAAATGTAACGGACTAATGGGGTAGCCTTTAGAATTGAGTTAGGTCATATCTGGAGTAGTTGAAATTAACTTATTGAAGATGGTCGTAGGTTCGAGTCCTATTTATGGAGTGTTTTTCGCTGTCACTACTTCATTGTTCAGTCATTCCTAATTAACAAATGAAGTCTAATTCTTATTAATAAATAAAAACTGAGCGACACGCAATCGTAAATATTTTGATTTTTTTGCACTTCATCTTCAACACGTCAGTGCAAAGCGTGTCATACTGGACTACTAGTGCTCCACAGCAGTTCAGCAAGGACCGCTAAGCAGACGTATAGCACTTTACTTATTGGAAGATGTTGTAAATTATTTCAATTGTTTGAAACACGCGTCAAGTCAGGCAAAAATTAAGTCTGGACAACACCAATGCACCTTAAACACTGGTGGCTTAAATCCTGCTGAAAGCAAAGCTTTTACACTCCTGAGATTATCAAAAACTCTTGCGTTACAGCATAAAATAGACTCAAAATCACAAAATAACTATGCACATTCACTCTTAAAATCTGCAATGACTCAGTATTGACAGATTTTCCAAAAAAAAAACAGAAACCGAGAGCAAAGCATAAATTCCAGTATTTTGATCCGGAAAAATTTCAGTAAATACGATTCCAATTATCAAACCATGCGTTTACCATAGTTTCACCAGTCTCACCGTGCCAGCAAATATCACGAAACAGACTCTTGCAGCCAAATTCGATGGACAAAAAGTATGCAAGGATTCTTTACGAGTGAGTTTCCATGAAATTAATGAATGAAGAAAGCTACGACACAATAGATTCTATGCAATAAGTTTGAATTCGTGCCAAAGCAGACGTACATTCCGAGCTCAAAGTATTCCGCAAAAAAATCTGTGCAATTTTCAAGCAACGATTCTGACAAAACCACGGAATAACAAATAGCATTAGGTAAATGCATTCGAAATAAAGAACCTATACTGGTGCGGTTTTTAAAATTGCGTATACAAATTCAAGCAGAATTGAGACACTGCAACACAATTAATATTATTTCAACAACAAACGAAAGATAAGTTTGTGCGTCAATATTTACTATTCGCTAGGCTTTTAAACGCCACAAATCACGAGACCGCACAATCCAAGCTCAAACTAAACTCGGAAAATTAGTTACACCCGCCATACCCGATGACATCGAGCTCGGTCAATAGACTCACATTGCAGACGATTTCCCCGGAATGTGGAATTAGGTCACCCGAAGCTGTGTGACACCAATTTTCCCTTCCGCATACTTTCGTTATCCGTTTTTCGCTCTCACTCGTGCACAGTCTCGAAGCACGGATACTGTCAATGATGATGGCACATTTACAATTCATCCTTCGTATCATGAAGCTAGTTTAAGTAATGCTCAGCTGATCAGCCGAATGAATGAAAAAATCTTTCTGTCTCACACTTTGTATTTGATCTTCAGTTTTACAGCACTATTAATTGGATCGGAAGTGAGAGCAGGATAGCAGGATTTAGTTTCTTGGTTTTTCCTTAATCCTTTGAGGAGGGAGTAGAAACAAACATCCTCACGTGACCCCTTTCTGGATCACTTTTTGTTGGGATGTTCGTTTTCTCAATTACCGACTTTACGATAGCGTTATCTCGACGATTTGTGCTGTAAAAATTAATCACTATGAATTCCGATGAATTCAAGATATTTTTATATACAAAGTTTTTACTGCTTTTAACTTTCTTTCAATACCACGGCACTCGTTACGTTATCCCGTGAATCTGGACGAGGGTGAATAATAATAAAACAATAAAGTCAATATCAGATTTTCATCACCAAAGAAAAAGTTCGTTTTTACTTAAATTTACAGATAAGCTGAATTGTTTTCCAAGAGAGCCGAAAGCAATTTACTTTCTAATTACAATCGTTCAAAGCCTGTCAACTTCCCGATGGTGCTAGGTACGTAGAAAGCTGCTAGATGCTGGATGTTTGTTCTAGCGAGTTATTTAGAATTTGTTTGCTACATTTGGGTTTATTGCGTATCCCAGGACTGCCCAGAGCTTATTATCAACCGCTTTGATAAATTAAGTTTTGCTTTATTCATCTATTTACAGACACAATGTGCGTTATCAGTACACCGCCCTGGACAGTGGCATCGGAGCCCCGGACCGAAATCCCAGGGGACGAGCGGCGCGGGATCGTGCGTTCACTGCGTGCCAAGATTGGCTCCAGCACACAGGAGGACGATACGAATCGATAGCGCACTTAGATGACATCGGCTCACGACCAAACAAGCACTGGTTTTTGCTGAATGACTGCACGGTATGTTTTCGAGCGGAATCGCAATAACAAATCTAATTATGAATGGCTTTGGTTGCTTCGGGTTGTTCGAAGAAACTATTTTAGTCTGCATAGAAATTAATTTGATTATGAATAATCCGAACTGTTTCGGAATTTTGGAAGATTAAATAGCAAGCGATTGTGACAGAAAACTTTTTCTGTCAATAAATTATACCACACTTCCCAGGCCTTTAGAATGATGAATGCTTGAGTGCGCTTACCTTCGGATGTTGGAAAAGAATGGCAATCAATATACATACACTCATGCAATGTAAAGGAGTTTTTTATTTAAAAGATATTTCATTCAGGCCTATTTGCGTACAAGCTTTACGTGGCCGATTGAGCTGAGTTTTTAGATAAAAAATTTTTTGTATTGGATCTCGTTGTCACCCTTTTTCTAGGGGGAGAGGAGCTTCCATTTCCCTCCTATTTGTATTGTTGTTGATTTTGTTGCTAGTTGCTGTAGATGCATCTTGTTGTACATTGTTTGCAGTTGCTGGTTGGTTGGATGGTAAATTGTTAACTGCAGCTGGTGTACTTTGTTCTATAGGGGATACGTTGGATGGTTTCGTTGAAGGGGATGCTTCACTGTTGTTGGTGACTGTCACAGGTGTACTGGGGTTGCTTGGGGTTGGTGTGAAGGAAGCACCGTTGTCCTTCGGTGTAGTTGTCTCCTTGTCCAGTTTATCACATGGCTTACCGTAGTGAACAGCTTTTTGGCAATATTGACATGTGGCCATCTGATTATCATAGGTAACAAGTGATTTGCACGGGATTCTTGTATCCTGACCGAATGACACATAAAAAGGTATAGGCCTCCTCAAGCGCATGCGTAACAAACGTACGCCATTTAGAATACCAGGGAATAAATTCTTCCACTTTTCTTTTTCGATATAAAGAATCTCTCCGTATTGGGACATAGTTTTGCGAATATAAGGATCGATGACGCTTGAGGGAAGATCAGGCACACGCACTTCTATAGCACTATCTTCCATATATACTGGAATGTTGTACTTGATATTTTCATGCTCCACATAATGCACATTATTATTGTCTTTAGCGAATTAAATTGCATCCAACTCTTCATAGAACTGTATATAAACAACATTATTGATCTTATTGCATTGAAGTAAATGCACACGTTTAATGTCAAGACGCATTTGCTCCTTAAGCAAACCTTCAAGTTCTCGTATCGAAGGTCGAATTTTGCACTGCTTGAAGTCAACAATAATTGTATTCTTTCGTGTCGGCGGTAGCTTTTGTTCGTTTGGTTCACTCATTTTCGAGGTCTATTGTTCACTACACAATACTGTACTTGATTTCTTCTGTCCCCAACGTAAGCGGTTTTGGTTTATCGACTGACTTGGATAAGATGTGAAAGCGAACTGATGTAAAGGAGTTTAACCTCAATCATGTCAATCTATCATCGATAGCAACAATTAAAATAGTAGTAACTGTTCAACGACTTCGAAACCATATCATCAAGTTTCTGAAATAAAAATGAAGCGACCCAATTCGAAGAACAAGAAAAACACGAATTACCTTACCCTCGCATATCGAATTTCAATGCCAGTGTCTGACTCCGGCGATACTCCATGATGCATGTGTTTTTGTCTTGCTCATATAGAAAGGTTATGCAATTGCACGAAAAATTTACTAGGATTTTACACATTTTCCCAGAGATGGCTAAACCGATTTTCGAGATTTAAATGAAGGTTTGACAGACCCACTCTCAGATCTTTAATTTTATTTGGATCCCAATTTTAGATCCTAAATAAAAAGGTAGAACGTACTTGTTGTTGGTATTTTTAATTGATATTCATACCTGAAGACTTCTGATTTATCGATCCCCAGATTCTTTTTTTGATATGGAACACATCTTTATTAGGGGTGCAAATCAGAAACTCAAGAAAAACTACACGTAGAAATGTGGTCAGGTTTTAAACACTTACAGCTCAGTCTGTTTTGTATCAATTATTAATATTATTTCATCATTTGATAGGAAATATTTCTACATATTGATTTGAATGTTCATAGCCATGTATTTTGAATTGTATATCATTGAAATGTTGATTAATAGCTAGCAGTGTCCTATTTTGTCTGCAAAAAATCCAGCATACCGGATTTCCTTGCCATAGACGACGGTTTTGAAGGAGTAAGCGATGTATCAAAGAGAGAGCATCGCTCTGATTGGTCAATCGATGCAAAAGCGAAGCTGTTGGAAGCACGCGAATCTATAAATAGAAGCGAAATTAAAGCTAACGTTTCAGTCCTATTCCTAGCATGCTATGTTAGAGGTAGGTTGTTGCTAGACAGCAAGACAAAAACGTGCCATAAAACGATTTGAAGCTTTAAGGGCTGATGCCAGTTGTTAGCGTAAAACCGTGTCGCTCGCTGTGCGTATTACATTTCTCTTCATGCTCTCTCGTAAATGTGTAAAATGACTCTCGATGTGACCGGGTGGCCAAGAAAGTTTTGATATTTTCGGTTACAAGTTTGACTACATCACATAAAATCCAATAAAGCTACCGCTTGTTTGGCAGCCTTGATGAGCCGATTTTATTTCTCTCTCATGTTTCGTTACGTTATCAGCATACAAGAGCAGAAAAAATGGTGCCGCCATAGAAACGTACTTACCATTAAAAGAATAACATTCACTTAATTTTTATCGCGACAACATATATGTTTTTATGCACTAATCGCATCTAAACTAAATTATCAGGACATTGTCAGAATAGATTTTTGATCCATGCTTTTGAAGGCGAGATATTCAATGAACAAGTTGAAAGCTATGCAACTCTTCCTTCAGAAAAAAGACTTTCCCGACCGCTAAAGTCAAACAATCATTGTGAAATTTTCACAGAATAATCTAAACTAAATTTCTAAGAGATTGTCTGTTGGGTTTTTTGATATTCGTCACCGTTTCTGAGAAAATCAGATTTGAAACGTGAAAATAAAAAAAAAACAAAAAAAAACGCCCTAAAACAAAGCCCTCATGATATACTCTGATCTTGTGTTATGCAAGCTCGGAATTCCATGTTATGTCGTTTCCCCATGAGAAATTGACAACTACCTCTGGATAAATTTTGAGTGCTTGAGATTAATTTCTAATTTATATTAGATGAACTCGATTGATAATGAGAAATAGTTTATCGCTTCAACCGAAATCGCAGAATGGTAGAGAAACTTAACGCTAAAAAACTGCTTGCATAAAAAACTTGAACACAAGCTTGGCGAAGATATAATTGCATATATTTGGGATAATGGTGTAATTTCGTCGGTCATAAAACAAATGCAAATCAAGACAAATGATGTTCGGTGTTGGTTCGGATTGATTGAACTTTTTGATTGTAGATCATTTGAAATTTTGGTTGCCTTGTTCCACATCAACGGCTCGAACAACCCCATTTGGCTGATCCTTGTAGTTTTTTCAGAAATAACTTAACCGATTTTAACAAATTTAAATTCGGTTTAGGTTTTAGGTTTAAGGTTGAAGCCATAGTTCATTAAAATCAATATAAATTCAATGTCTTCGGTCCCGACTTCCGGTTCCAGAATCACTAAATGAATTGTGTTTAAAACTTCAAACCGTCGTTTAAAGCGACGAAGCAAAAAATCTTCCGAATTTGGTAAGAACTATCAATTGAAAACTCTAGTAGGACTACGAAAATTTTAAGAAAAATTTCCAACGTAGCTGAAATAATAATTTGAATTCAAGTTAGCGCCTATAAGTAATTCATCGTACGAGCTTGGGCTATTGTATCCAGGAACGTACCCAGAGGGGGGGCCCAAGGGGCCCTGGCCTCACCCGAATTCGGAGTAAAGTATTTTCCATTTTAGGATTTTTAAGCACTATTTCCGGAATCATGAACAGAAATTAGTTTTTTGGCCATCAACTAACAAGATCTGTTAATTAGAAGATTTTACCAACCCACTTCTTTTGACAATCGATTTTTTCCGAAGCTCAAAAGTCAGTTTTCACAGTGATTACAATCAATGTCAAAATTAAAGGAAATGGTATTGGAGAACCAGAAAGTGCCATGAGGATTAGTACTGTGCAAAATAATCATAGCTTTAGCAAGATTGTGCGAATGAAAACGATGTCCTGCCGCCGTATGCCGCACTTTACACTCATAATTAAAACGATGAACGCGAGCACACTTCGGAAACATGTCTGCCTAAGCTGATGATGATGGTGTCGGTTAGTTACTGTTGACAAAGTCTAGATCCATTATTATACACCAGAGCACAGAATGATTAACCGACAATAGACTGAAATCGGCACGAGTGCTCCGAAGCGGCATAGGTAGGTTAAATTGGGCGGAATGGCTATGAAGTCGGTTCTTTTGGTTTGTCTCGGTATGCTTTTCGTGGACTACCTCGAACAAGATACACAAGCTTCTTCCGGACCTGTTCCGAAGCCGGAAGCCGGATTCGGATAAAATAGCATACAAGTCTATGAATCCATAAGACCTTTCATTAGAATCCATTCTTACATTTGTGTAAAACGTCCTAGTCCTCTGAGAAATTTATGTGAGTTCCATTTTGGCATTATGGAAGTACTAAGTACTAAGAAGATTTTTCTGTTGTTGCATCGTCATTGCCAATGACGAATTTAAATTTTTATACTCATCACCCTGTATAACCACACCAGATATGCAAAGTAAAAATTTTAAATATATTCATGCTGGGTTGAAGAAGTCTGTAAACTCGAAAAAAAAAAGTCTGCGGACACCAAGTTTTCTTCAAATAATGATGTAAGGAATTGGTATAGTGAACAAAACAAAAGACTGCGGCAGTTTCAAAAGTCTGTAAATGTTTACAAACGTCTACAAAAAACGTGATTTTCAAAAGCCTACAAAAAAGTCTGCAAATGAAACATATCTGCAGCTTGTTTTATAAATCTGCTGATTTACAAACAAACCTGCAGATCTGGCATCTCTGATCCAGACACGGAAGATGAATCGATGAAACTAAATAGGATCATGAGGGATTATAAGGCACTTCATTTGAACATAAATTTATTAAAATTTGCTCGACCATCTGTTCGACAAATAATCAACAAATTTTGCAAACTAGAAGAGCTTGAATAGTTTCAAAATATTTGCTCCGCACCCTTAAAATTGAAGGTTTTGATACTCATCACTCAATTTTTCCGAAACCAGAGTCGAAGCCGAACTATAAGACTACATGATAAAAGAAATGTAAAAAATCGATCCCTTTCCTTTGACACATATAACTTCTTGCTTCAATCCCTCATTGTCCAATCCAAAATATATGAGTACATATTTACTTAAATTGCTAATTACTTGCAGTCACTCTTTAAAAAAAAAACAAAAAATACCAAAGACACAAGAATCATCAGTTAGACGCATTATTTCTTATTTGTGAGCCCCTCCCGAAACGAAATCCTGGGTACGGTCCTGATTGTATCAATTGTCATTGATTACTAAACTTTCATTAAGGGATTTGTGATAAAATCGGATGCAATATCTTTGCTTCGTTACTAAGAATTGATACCACAGAAAAAATAGTTCGAAAATTGTTCTAGTGACGCGAAAACTCGAAGTGGATGCACCTATTTCTATCTTTCCTCTAAAATCAATCTATCGAACAGAGAGAGCAGATCTCACTCTAACTAATGGTTTTCATATATTAGATGACTACTGGAGCTGAGATGACTGCTGGAGTCGTTAACCTTTCTTTATTAATACAGTAACTCAACAAAATGAGCTGTCAGAACTATTACAAAACAAACAGCACCGCGAATTCCTTCCAACATGCTTAAAACTGATACACTAATAAAGGCAGAAAATGCGGTCCGATATAATATTAACTGTGTCTGATACTATTTCGTGACGATAATGATGAGATAGTAATGAAATCCAATAGTGGAATTGCATTTTCTTTAAAGGGATATAGTGATACCTTCCAATTATCATTCTAAATAGAAATATTAAGGTTTTTCATACAAAGCATCCCGTTAACTAACTTTTTTCTTTATTTCTGCGGCCACATCTACATATCGCCTGCCAAACAAGGAAGTTCTGGGAAGCTCCCTGTACCACTAAATTTCATTTATACAAAGAAATTGAGTACCACCCTTCCACAGTTGCGTTGCAATGAAAAAAAAATCTACAGATTTCAATGCTCCTCCCAAACAGTAACACGACATACGCATAAATCAATAGTTGTTCGCTGAGGCGTAACCCTTCAGTCCAGCAGTTATATCTTGGCGTGCTAATTTAGCTCGCCAAGCTCTAACTGTTGGCAGATTAGCTCAGCTTGTGATTTAGTTGACAGTTCGGAACTGACAGAAGAGGCCTCTTCGAATCAGCTGTAGCGAAATCTTGACTAGTGCTACCAGCCTCTCCACTAATGCCAACTTGTGACAGGAGATTATGAGAGGGGGCGCGTTTTAGCCGATTGTAGGCAGTATAAACTTGAATCGCCACGGTTTCCGGCCAGAGTCCAACCAAACGTGGAAAATGGCTTTGACCTAAACCCAACCTATTTCAGTGGGCAGAGGTTGGAAAATGCGTTTTGATGCAAGTTCATACAACACTAAAATCAGCAAGTCTTGATTTGCTCCAGACTAGAGCCAAAGCACAACTTGCGACAGTGTCGAACTTGAAGAACTAAATGTGATAATCACTACACGCGAGGATACACACACGGTGGTCACTAGTGGTATACTGATTTATTAACAATTTCTTAAAACTATTTATAATGAAAAGAAGTGTTGCATAAAATTAGAATGTCGCGCAACATATTACTGTTTTCTCTTTCCGTCCTGTATCAAGTCCTGGCGGTTTACCCGCTTCCCTAGCTCATGCATACGCGCGCATCTGGTTTACATAATTCTTTGCCTGGTTCTTATAGCCGGCATTTGTTTACCTCCTACATTGAATCGTCTATAAGGCCCTAGCGCGCAGCTCTGTGAAAGTGATCCTGCCTGTGCGCATATGCTGATCCCTTTCTCAAGTGGAACGGAAAGGTTTTATTACTGTGGCCATAAAGTGAGACCCTAATCTTGAGCAAACATTTTCAGTTTTCTGGTGCTCGGTGCTGAAATGAAGCATTTCTTTTGACTGATGAAATCTCGGATTTGAATCTGATGAAATGAATGAAATTTGATTTAATTTAAATCTGCTCATGTAATTCGCTAATTTCAAGCCGTGTTGGAACAATAGTAATCAGCAAAACTCATTCGCATTGAAAATCGAACGCCTGTATCGACAGTATCCGCGCAATCAACATAATAAGAATCAAACATGTTTTCTCGGGGCTTGTATATTTCGTCTGAATATCCAGCAAAAGGTGTTGCAGAATTTATTTTCTGTTCACACGTTGGTAATAATTGTGTAAGCTTTAACGAAACATTTCTGAGCAACGCCGCTAGTTTACAAAAAAAATCAAATTTTTATCGAATATTTACTTATATTGGGTCAATTACTGCATGTTGTTAGAAAAAAGTCTAGGTCTAGTGGATAAAATACTTCCTAATCATTGCATTGCGACCGATTTTTTTCCTTGATTTTTCGCTTCATAATCGCCCGATAAGGGTCATTTGGATGTAGTTCAGAACAGTTCGATGGATTCATGTTCTTGGTAGTAAAATACACTGATTTAACCTCATACCAGTACCGCACTCTTTTGATATAGTGGTACGAAGCTAAATTCGCTAAAAACGTATTTCATCAAATTCGCATAAAACTTTTTAAATTTAACTTCGCTTTGCACAGGTTCTGATATTCTGAAAAAAATAAGGTACTTCAATGCGAATTTCTCAATTTAGTTCTTTCAGCTCTAACGTATGTTTCATCATCCATAACACATCAATTGTATCTGATCAATATCTCCATGTAGAGTGTTGGCCACAGTTACTGCCGTTGATCCCGATCTGGGAAGCGCGGAGCCTTATATTTATGCATGCTTTTGCTCCTGCCTTTACCTTCAGGATGTAACTTTGCAAATGCAAAAACGTGTATTGAATCTTTGAAATTTTGAGGCAAATTAACCTTCCCTTTCGGTTTCCCACATGCAGCTATTGATTCTCTTGTCTCTCACCCTTTTACGGTCTCCAGTCCTGTTTCGTGGTTTTATAACTTTCAGTCAAATTAACATTATTAATTTCATCGACCTGATCGTCGAGCCATTGTTCATAATAGACAAAGAATCGATTGATTCTCACAAACATCACCATTTCCAGGTACGCACGGACCGTCTGATGACACTGCTCCCATTACCTCCTGATTGCATTGCCTTAGAAGAGTTACCTCCGTCCGAATGTCCGCAAGGCGTTCTCATGGAGTTGCTTGGTTCGCTTCAGCATCCATACATCTATCCAGTTCTAGACTTAGGCTTCTTTCCTACCGAAACCAATCACTACGCGTGTCTCGTGATGCCATTCAATCAACGCGGAAGTCTAAAAGATCTCATTTATAAGGTAAGCATAGAAAATTTAATTCCAGCCGTAATGTTCATGAAGAGTCAGTTATCATCTACCAGCTCCTCGTAGTCCTAACGGAAATGAATGTCGTATCATTCAAAGCATAATTTAATTAAACATCAAGAGATGGCAAAACACACTCCGTTAATGAATGAGACCGTAATTTAAAATTCAATTTCCATCCTAACGCACACGTAGTGCTTCAACAAGATTGAAAATCATTGCAATTACGTTGGATTCAATTCTCCCTTTTTTCTTCGCCTCTTTTGTCACACATTACATGCCCCAGTCCCAATGGAACGAACCATGGAGCCGTAAATATACGCGAAAATCCACCTGCCTGCCACTATCACAGGTACAACGATTGGGACGTCAAATTTTAGAAGCATTATTATTCTTAAAGGAGCGCGGAATAGCATCACATGGCCATTTGCACAGCGGAAACGTTATACTCCAGAACGGTGTGGCCAGGTAAGAAAATACATAGAAATTAAACCTGTTGGTAGCGGAAATGTTGCACGTGCTGACATTTACTATTTACGAAACATTATTATAATCCATTGGGACACTTGGTAATTACCATCAGTTCAAGTCCTACAAGCCAACACTGAACATAACAAACTGGTGCGTGTTTTGTCTGATCACATTCAACCTAATTTATACAAAAATCTATAAACCTCACGAACTCAATATTGTTATAAGGAACATAAAATAATGAGTCTTTTATTGGTCACACTTTTCATAGCTCGATTATAGCTAAAGTAATGCAATGATAGAAGATTCGACCTCTAACCTATGAAAACATCGAATCGATATAGTTATTTGAAGCCCTCGATCATTGCAAGAGTTTTCTAACAACTTCTCTATCAAACGACACAGAATTCGCGCTGCTATGTAATTTTATCTACTACTGTTTGTATCTAATGGCAGCTGGCCAAATCCAGTCAAATATTCATTATGTCACAATGGAACTTGATGGATGGCAGGTACGTTGCAGTAGGTACTTGTAGAAACCAATCTACTTGATGTACAGCTTTTTTTAAATTGTTTTGACAAGTAAAAAGGAAACTGGCAGACTGCCTAACACGAAAGAAAAATCCACCAGGGATTTGATTGAAATGGACACTTATTTGCTTGAAATGCACTTCGTCTTCAAATGAAAATCAAATTACTCGGTACATGGTTGATCTTCACCTGATTCAAGACTGCTCCTAAGGTATTTAGCTTAAGTTATTCAATACCTGAACGCAGAAAAAACTGGTGTTTTTTGGAACTATATCAATGAAATTACAAAATTGAGTACTCAAAAAAAGGTCATTCATTGCACTTTAGAGGAAAAAAAATCAAAAAAATTTCAGGTGCGGTGTTGATGAAATCTCGAAAAAGATGAAAAAGCAGTCGAGGTATTACATTCCTTCCGTTGAACTTGACCGTTCTGTTTCAACAGACTCCGCAGCCGATTCTACGATCCTACTGACACTAAAAATCCGCCCAGGTCGGGGTTCGAACATATAACAACTGGGTTGCAAGTCCAGCGCCCATTGAACCGCCAATCCGGGCGAATTCTTTCCACTCATCATATTTTGGATATTCTGTTGGCTAACTTGAGCAGCCATCTCCTTATCTCTGTCGCATCCCAAGTGATCTTTTTACTTTTCTTTATCTTCTATTTAACAATTGCACAGTACTTCGTGATTAGGCCGAATCACAGTTGGGTGGATTAATGTCCTTATCGAAAAAAAAAACCAGCCTGTTGGCTCGATACCATTGAAGCACTTCTCCGTTGTAACTAGTAACAGCTTGCCAAACCAAACAAAAATTTTACAGATCCATTGTCAGCTTTTATACATCGAAAATTGCGCTTTTTAGGCACCGCTACTTATACGTTTAAGAATCCGCAATCCTGTTTGTCACGAAAACCTGGTTTCACTGCAGCTGCAAATACCTTGTCAGATAATTAGCTATCTTGCGAATTAAACGGCAAAAACGAATTTGACCTTGCTAGGGACATCACATCGACCAATAGTTGTAAAGAGCTCCGACAACTAAGAACGTTACAGTAAAATAATCAGTTTATACAGCTATTAATTGAATGAAGCTTTAATACTGTTTAAATCACTTTCTTCTTAATCTACCCACCTTCCTCGCTGTACTTCTAAGTACGTTCTAAAATTGGTCAATTTCAGCTTACCACAATGAACAAAAACCCTACACACCGCTCATCTTAAAGAAGTTTATTGGTAGCATCATATCTATTGTTTGGTTATAATATTCGCTCTTTAGTTGTGATAAAAGCGCTGCTAAAAAATCTTCAATATCCTATTAGTCTTTTTTACTTGAAGCAAATGCACTGGCTTCATATCAAGACGCATTTGCATCTTGAGCAACATCAAGCGAAGTCAACGCAGATTGTATTTTGTCACCCCATTGTTTTTCGTTTGCTAGGTTTAGGGTAAAACTAGAGAGGAAGCGCAACGATGCGAAACTTGACAGATCGCAAGGAGTCGCGCGACAGAGCTCCGTTCATTTAAGTTCAACAGAATAATGACATGAATGTCAGAGCGAGCGCGATGCGATCAGTCACTAATCACTTCGCAACGCATCGAGTTCTCTCTGAGGTTGCTACCCAGTAAATCCGAACATCGGACGCATCGTGCAAGAAAACTTTTGATTGCGTTTCGAGTTTGCATAGTGTATCGGTAGAACAAAAGAGTGAAGATATACCAAAGCAGAGAGCGGATGTCTGATTACTCAGGTGATGAGATATATCGGGGTTGGATTTCCAACCTCGAACATAGGGTCAGAGTTTTTCTGACCCTAAGAGGCGAATGACCTAAAGGTTAAAGCCTCTATGATCGAAACAAAAGAATGTTTAACACTCTTTCACACCCTATCGGGAAGATGTCGGCTCGAAAATGCCTTGTTTGATATTCCTTCGCTCTGTTTCTCTAGCGATGCATAATGTAAACATAAAGCTTTTTTTATGTCGACGCGGTTGATGCAAATGGTGCAGAATTGTCCGATGACGGGCCGATTGAAGCGCTACGATCGGCCCTATATCGTGCTCAATCGGTCCGATAATCGGACCGATGATCGGACTTATGCGGGTCTACAAATTTCACTGGGTATCAGAGTGAGCGCGGAAAGCGAAGCGAAGCGTAGCGATTCAATTCGATGTACTGTTTTCGCATCGCATTTACTCTGATAGGTTTGCTTTGATCAAATGTAACTAGCTCACACGCGCGTCCAGACGCTTCGCGTGACGCTTTCACTCTGATAGCAACCTGAGGTTAGCGCGAGTTAGCGCGGAACGCGAAGCGTCTAGACGCGCGTGAAAGCTAGTTACGAAACAGTACATCGCATCAAAACGCTTTGCCTCGCATCGCAAATCGCGTTCACTCTGACAGCAACCTGACATTCATGTCAATCTTCTGTTGAACTTAAATGAACGGAGCTCTGTCCCACAATCTGTCAAATTTCGCATGGCTTCGCGTCCCGTGACGCTTTCTCTTTGGCTTAACCCTTACTCTTTTCGATATCCTTTAAATGCTCACAATAATATATTGTTTTTTGTTGCTGTCGTTTCGGCCGAAAGCGGTGTATTGTGTTAACCGTCTCGAATGAAATGCTACGTGCTAGTACGGCTGAACAATTTAACACAAACAGCTAAGCGTACAGTTCAACTTTTTCGTAAGCGGCACATTTCTCATTGTACCAAAGTGTAACGTACCGTATAAAGCAAAACAAAATCTTGGCATCACATTCATTTTGTGGAATTCAGAACCATTGCACAGTGGGGAAAAATGGACCAAAAACGCGACGATTTTTTTGGAGGCATGATACAGCTGACCACAAAGCACATTTTTGGTGTAAAATGGTCAGTAAAATCGATGTAAAAAAGTCTAACAAATCGATTGCATGTAGTTTTATTGACAGCAGAAAACTCGTTGCACCGTTTTACCCCATTTCTTTTCTAGTTATAATATTCAGTTGAAATATGATCTACAATCCAAAAGCAGATCCAATGCGATCTATCAATAATGATTCATAATACTTGCAAAACATCTATGATCCAACTAAACACAATGGGAATGACAGTACTAGCCTGTTTAACCTGTTTAACCTGTTTTACCCCAATTTATATCAAAAGTCGTATTTCTGGTTAAACTTTCCCTCGCATACCGAATACAGGCTGATTGCGGTTGATGAAAATCGATTGATATTACGAAGAAAGACCTGAAAATAGGACTACAAATAAATTCTATGACCGCACGAATCTTGTTATACCGTTTTACCCCAATTTATTTCATAAGCCGTATTCCTGGTTAAACTTTCTTTCGCATACCGAAAGCAAGCTGATTGTGGTTGATGAAAATAGATTGATATTACAAAGAAAGACCTTAATATAGGATTACAAATGAATCCAATGACCGCACGAATCTTGCTATACCGTTTTACCCCAATTTATTTCATAAGCCGTATTTCTGGTTAAACTTTGTTTCGCATACCGAAAGCAGACTGATTGCGGTTGATGAAAATCGATTGATATTACGAAGAAAGGCCTGAAAATAGGATTACAAATGAATTCAATGATCGCACGAATCTTGTTATACCGTTTTACCGATTTATCTTTTAACTGAGTCTTAAGATTTTGCTCCACATTGAATTCATTTGTAATCCAATTTTCAGGTCTTTCTTCGTAATATCAATCGATCTTCATCAACCGCAATCAGCCTGCTTTCGGTATGTGAAAGAAAGTTTAACCAGAAATACAACTTAAGAATTAAATTGGGGTAAAACGGGTTAAACAGGTTAGTATTGTCATTCTCATTGTGTTTAATTGGATCACAGATGTTTTGCACGTAATATGAATCAATATTGGTAGGTCATGTTGGATCTGCTTCGGGATTGTAAATCTGAATTCAACATAAAATTTTATTTGTCAGAAAATTGGGGTAAATCGATGTAGCACGAAGCATGCGATCATGAACACTATCTGTAAATTATTATTTGAGGTTATATGCGAAACATAGAACTGTCTTGTTTGACCAAAATTTTTTTCTGTAAATTCACGGAAGAAGATGACTGGTCAATCTTATTAAAAACAATCCATTTATCTAACTTATGTCAGGAATACCTTCCGATTGGTGGAATTGAATTTTTTCCTGTGTTTCACAGTTAGTTTTCAAAGTAAATTCAGAAAAAAGAGGAATTGGAGCAAAACGGGCATGATAGTGAATTTTGCGGATCTTCTTTCTACAGAAAAATTTGCATAAGAAATACTAATTTTGAAAATATTTTCTCATGTTTTTGTAAAATTATTGAGCAAAGTCGCGTTTATTATCATTTTTACCCCACTGTGCATTGTACTACGACATCATTAACACTACGAATACTTCTAGGTCAGGGTTCGGAAATATGACAATTGGGCCTATAAGACCAGCACCATATGTATTAGACCGCTAACCCGAGACTGACCGTACAGATTGTGGATATTAAATGGAATGTTGCATTTATTCTACGACTGAATATTGGACAGTTTTGATGTGAAAAACCGATGAATAATGTGCAATGTTTGAATTTAAATTTTGCAAATGAAAAGCTCTGAATAATTTAAAGCTTTAATGGTTATATTCGTCAATAAATAATGATTTTCAACAAAAGCGCAGTATATATAGAAAAATTGTGTTATGTTATCTACGCTTATTACCGACAACCACATATAATGCAACATTTCTTGACATACAATTGCATGTATCATGAACCTGATGATTTCTCGATTAAAAACTCATCAATTTATTGTTCCCTTTAGATTATCCGGCCTGGAAAACGGTCTACTCGGACTGAACTCCCGCGTCAACGCGGTGGTGTGGGCTCACAACACGCCGGACATTGACAACATCGACATAATCTGCTTCGGCCACTTGTTGTTTGAGATGTGTGCCGGCTATGAACTGTCCTCGCCACAGCCGACTCCGGGACACTACCAACTTGATCTCGAGCGCTACCCACAGGTTGTATAATACTTTCCACGCCCTCGTCAGTTTGATAATGATTGCTTAGTCTATCGTTTCCGTCCGTATACGGTGTTGTCAGTGTCACTGTCATGACCGATTACATCCTGTGCCGTCAAACAGGAGTAGGTAGTTTCGGTGGCAGGGCTATTATCGGCAAACAAGGAAATGTCTTTCCTTCGCATATCTCATAGTGGGAAAAAATAATAGATTACAACATTTTGATCCTTCGCTTTCGGTCAGTAGTCTCAAACTTTGATTCTTTGCAGGTTATCGACGTACTGCAGATGATATTCGAATCACCAGATGGTCGCTATCCAACGGTCGAAGAGCTAGTCCTTTGTGATATATTCCGCAATATCGATTTAAGAGAACTGCGAGGAACATGTGTGCCTGTAAGTGTTAACTATTGAAAGAGAATTAATTCTAATTGTGGTGTTTAGAAGAGTGTGCGTAAGCAGTAATCATCATGGTTCCATGAAAGGGTATTCATAGCTTAGATCGTAAAAATATATATTTAATGCTATAGAAAGTCAACCTACCCAAAGATATACTTATATCCTCTCATACGTAGATTTGCCTGTATTATCTATTTTTAATCAATAACGATTGAAGTATATAACCGAAGGATCTAGTATATGATGGATACGCGTTCATGGCGACAGTTCCCTGACCAATTAAAGTAAGTTGCCACTATATGTAATTTATTTTCTTCTCTTTTTGCATGGCCGAACATAACTCCTGGGTGTGCAGTCCTTTAAACATGGTTTGAGTAGCTCCACATTGAGCCTGCTGAATGCCGTACGAAGACGACAGGGTGCGATTTTAAGTGGTTCATACAGTGAAGGTAGCTCGCCATGTACGCCACCGTCGACGCCACGCGAGCGGAAAACTGGGTGTGTAGATTTTTTTTAGGTCCGCCTGCTTGCATTCTTACATCTACTTGGGAAAGACAATAACTACCAACGAAACAACATACCGCACTCGCAGAGTCATTGTTTTTCAAAATCACATTCATTTTATCCTATGTATGGTTCTAATGTTCTCATTTGTATTATTTTTCCGGCGTTTAATTGAGTTCGTTCAATGGTAGCTTCGGTATGAGCCATAGCAATATAATTTCATTATCATCAAATCGTGTGCCTTTGGCAAATAAACCCTTTTGTAATGATACTCCCAATCTGTATACTGACTTTCTACCTCTTCATTTCTTTCTACCACATCTCAACAAAACGAACCCGTCTTTATCATCTGATGTTATGCCAACTTTCGCACTGTTGGTGACTCTACCGCGGTGAACCAAAAACACCACAACCAAAGCAAGCAAAAGACATACTAGCATCCACCGTCGACCGCATTTGCCACTCTGCGTAAAGTTGTAGTCGAAAAGGGCAAACCGAAAGTTAAACGATTGCGAAGCAAACACATAACGATCCACATTGCGACTGCATCGTTTGTTTAATGTAGTGTAGATTTTCACACGCTATCGGAAATATGAATTAGAAGTATGGATGCAATGGAGGTTTTGATCGTTGAGTAACATGCAGATCAGATCAGTTTAGTGTGCACAGTTTTGATTGCTATTGCCAAATTATTAAGAAAAAATTAGGATCCATGATGGTCCGATAGTCTAGTTAAGAAGTTGTCAATAATATAGGAAGCACATACTTATCTCCACTTAATAATTTAACTAAACATAAATAAATGAATATTTAGCAAGAAATTGATACAAAACAGTAAGTAGAGTTTTCCTCAAATAGCAAAATCGTTCGTCTTATCCTTTTATTTTTCAATTTATCTATAATTGCCTTGCAATTTTTCCGGTAGTTAGTATTTCGAGCAATGATCCTTTATCAGTTTGTACTTATATAACGCTTGTATGGAAGGTTTCATTATTCGAAAGACAGCTCACAATGAATTTTGAAGGGAATCGCTTTATTTGGCTTTCACACGATGACCATTTCATGTTTGTATTGCTTTTATTTTTGATGGTTTGAAGATAAAACTTTCAATACAGCTTGATCAATGTGCCTTTGTCAATTGCGACTAGAGAATCGGAGAACATTTACACAAATAAAAGTTATCGATTTGATACAATCATTTTTTCAATACATTCAATTTTGTCATACTTCAAGATTTGATCAACTCAGTTTTAATGTTAATCTTCGTGAACTTTACTATAATACTCGTCATCTACTTTCTTAAAACTGAAGTTCTCCAGATTTGGATATAACATGAAAAAATATCATTTGCTCAGTCCATAATTCAACCCTGAGTTAGGTTAAGAGCGATTATCTCTAATTACCATTCCATCACTGATCGATAGAAGCTGAGATTGCACAGATGACCGAATCTGAAATTGCAGAAAAGCAGCGACCGAACGGCAAAAAATATATATATTCTTCCAAATTTTGGTAAAATAAAATCGAAATACGATCGCTCGCCCTAAACAGAAACTTATTGTTAAAGGTTGCGCTCTTTTATGTCGCCTTCGTTTGAGAAAACTGAAACTGACCCAGGGCAGTTTCATCAAACAAACACTTTTCACAAAACTGTGTTGGATTCGTACTTAGCAACGATGGATTGAGCAAACCTAATAAAAAAAATTATATTCGAAACTAGGTTCGAAATTAGCTTCAAACAAACAGTTTGACAGCAGTTAGCGTGGAAACTGGGTTAGATTTCGCATCAAGCGAAAACGACATTAAAAATCACTAAGAAAAACTTGTGCTCAGGTAATTGGTCAAGATCAAAGTGATCTTTCCAAAAAATGTCCGTTCTCAGCATATATCATAACTACTATCATAAATCAAGTAAACCAAGCGGAGACACTGAATCACAGCAAACTATAGTGAGAAACAAGCATATTTGAAAAAAAAAGATAATTCTTCATATCTGCGAAGATTTCCATTTTAACATGCGATTTGTCCGTTGATTAATGAACTTTCAGAAAATTACTGCAATCAAATAGTAGTAGATACTCACAGAGAAAAGTCTAAGTTTTTACTTCTCACTTTTTATGAACCTGTACAAATCTGTATTACAGTTAGGAAATCTGTATAAAACATGTACTCTGATTTAAATCAACGCAAAAATCTATACAATACAGATAAATCTGTATAAATGGCATCTCTGGCTCTGCATTTTGTTTTTAGAAGGGCTAATGCCTAAATAAAAACAATTCCTTTTTTGTTTTGTTGTCAACTTTACTAAATTAACTCTACAGTCAGGCCCGTACCCAGGATTTCGTTTCGGGTACGTGGTAACGAAAACGACCCAAAAATTTTTAAACGTCAAAATGATTCAAAACTGGTTCTATAAATATCGTGTGTTGTCTTATAGTTGGCATCAGGTCATCAGATAGAATTAGGAGCAGAGTAGTGAACCGGATTTACGTGATTATTTCAATTTGGGTACCGGATTGGTATAGCATTTGTCGTCATAATAAATCAACTCTTCGTCCCCAGTGACTGGTGGAACAATAGCGTATCCATGACAATCCCAGAAAACCGACACCACGACCTTTCCAACTCATTCTGCCTCTCTAGGCTGCTTCGAAAAACTCGTGTCGGTTCCAGTCTATTGACGGACTATTTTCGGGCGTGTTATAATGGATCTAGGTTTAATCGACATTGACAGCAATCGTCGGAAAAACTCTACCAGATTGCACAGAGTAAGCTCGCGTTCGAGAGGTGCTGATAGCCTACCAAATGAGGTTTTTTGACATGTTGTTCGGTTTGTAAAGACAATTCAATTTGAATTAATTTGAGCCCTTGTAACATTGGATTCGTAATGTCAGTAGAATCGTAGCACCAATCATGCAATGGTTATGCACTTTATTTGGGACTTTATTTCACCTGAAGACATTAGGTTGTTCAAGCTGAGAGAGTCGCGTTAGTGAATTTCAATCCCGTTAGAGTTTTGTGGTGGCATGTGGTTAAACAATCAAACACTATTAGCACTAAAGTTGTTGAAATACATGTAACTTCAACGAGCTTTGTCGTTGAATATTCTCATGATGAAAAAATGAAAAACTCGATAATATATTTAACTTATCATACTTCCTACGTACTGTCTAGGAGTTCTCAGAAGGTATTTCTTGAATATGCAATTATTGGTACATCCACCCCAGGCAATAGTCCATTCACAAAACGAGTTCCGAAGTGCATAACATTCGATTGATAAAGACATATTACGCCTTCATACGTCGTTTACTCACCAAAAATATCTATATTATATTATCCTAATCAGTGTGTCTAACCCAAGTTAGTGTGATACCGTTTATTAGTAATAGTGATCATTTATTGTATTAGCACTAATATTATTGAATAGAGAAAAAGTCATTCGTCACATACTCAATATTTCGTTAGAATCAACACTGATATGTTTTTACTATTCGCAATTTGACAGATAATCATGTAATCGTCATTCATTAATTAGCTTCACATATTCTAATCGTATTTCTTTTCAATTTAAATTACTTTTTCTCAGAAACTATCCGCAGAAATGCTATGATGAATTTGATTTTGGACAAGCCTAAAAATTTACAACAAACTGTACTTTGGAATGATTTAATTTTTGTTTGAACAGAAAGTAACTAATTCGAAAAATAAAAAAAAACACATTCAAATAGGTAAGATTCGATAAAGTCAACTCGAAATAACCTGTATGCTAGAGTTCAGGGATGCCAAACGATGGCTATGAAATATTTGTGACCATGCATAAAACAGTACTAGCTAGAGTAAGCACACACACATGAGACTTCAAACATTTTGTACTACTTGCTACGTGTATCGAATTCTTTGAACTCCAGGAATAATCAATTGATTATAAGGTGTTTGGCCTGTTAACGTGGAGAATGAAATAATCACATGAAATAATTTTTTTCTCATGTTTAAAGCCTTAACCTGACTAGTAGTGCTGACAAATGTCCTCCGAGAAATGACAGCAACGATTACCAGTAAATGCCAACTCTAGGAAGAATTGTTTTTTATGTTTTGGCTACTCCTGTTCATGTACACTGTTTTCGTTTGTATCGCGCACTGCTCATATTAATTGTTATAATGATCTTTGTTATTGCCCAAAATTTTGTATTATTATTTATTATATATTTTGCATCTCTGAAGTCATACTGGAACGCGCGTTATTTATCATTAACGAACAACATGAAATCGATTTTTAAATCTTGAGTCGTTTTATATCATGACGCAAAAGAAAACAGATTTATCTCGGAATCATATTGAAAAAATATTTAGTTTGAATCTTCAGACGGAAAGTCATTTACTGCCCTTTGAAGGAAAGAGCGTCCATCTTATTTCACCATCTCTTCATCTTTGGCGCATTTTCCGCACCTCTTCAAGTCCCATTTCACAATTACTCAACACTTCTAAATTGAGCGGTAGAATTGAAGGCAGCGTGAGGTTTCCAAAGCAGGTTAACTGTGAGCCTTTACGCACGGAAGAGTACTCTTTCAGACACTATATCTGGGAATCTATTCAAAACTAGAATCATCACAGTAACATAAATGGTGTATCCAGATATTAAATGAATCAAGCTTTAGTAACAAACATCAATACAACATCATTATTTATTTGCGATGCTGACGCTTACTTCTCTGCCTTAATGTTGTTCATTTTATCACTATGCCATTCTTCATGCCATGTTATTTCATCTAGATATGTCTCTTTGTAACATGTATAACAAAAATAGTTGTGTAGCTTTCTGATAAGTTGTCAGTAGAACGAGTCAGTCCCAATTATCATATATAGTCTAAATACGCTTCCACTAGTACCGAATCCAAGTAGCGCCACCCACTGGAGCGATGTAGCAATAGAACGAAACCATTCTGATGAGCTCTACTGGCTCATCGTCGAGTGAAATAATATCAGCTTATGTTGTGTTTCTCTTGTCTCTTTTCTTTTACTCTGGTTCATCGTTTGTTGCAAATAATCCAAACAATCAACAACATCATAACCATAGTGACGTAGAATCCTCCGATCTGTCTAGTAGTGATTCCGAAGATCTGTTAGATGAAATAGTTATAGCGTCAGCCCGTATCGATGATCCTGCCCATTACGACCCACTCAGCTCGCCGATACATTACTGTGACAATAACGTTCACTCGGACGATAACAGCAATAGTAACACAATCATTCGTATAGATTCGATCGAGTCCCAAGGATCGACGTCGTCGTCCACTGGCTCGATACAGCTGCAGCAGTTGAATCCATCGTCAGCGTACAAAAATCTCAAATCACGCCGCATGGAGTACAGCCGTCGCGGAATGATACTCGGTCTCAGCAACCCTTCGCAAGACTCCGCCTTTGGCTCGATGACCGACGGCGAGTCGTCCCGAGCGTCCAGCTTTAAGCTCAGTAGCTTCGCTTCAATGAACTCACCTATCGATGAAGGAGTCGAAGATTTGCTTGCTGAAGGTGGTTCAGAAACAATCGCGACCACAATGGCGGGACTAAAATATATCGATTCAGCTGGTTCCTCACCATGCCACGATCAATATGCCTCTCTGTCGCCCCGGGATACTCAACCTGGTCCATCACGTGACATTTCACCGAATCATACATCTCGCTTCCTCGAACCACCCAAGCTAGTTATAAACAATCATTCCTTCTCGGTGACTAGCAGTTCTCTGTGTTACACTTCATCCCCACTCCGCAAATGTGCCACAACCGAAGTATTCTCGCAAAAATATAGGGTATCCTCGTTTGAAGACATGTCCTATACTTCTCGTATGGCCAACAAATCGATAAAAAATAGCAGCCGGAAGATATTCCGTTCATTCGAAGAAGAACGCCGAATTGATTCGGCTTTTATGCCGATCGATAGCTCCAGCATCAGTAACCGTATGAACCAACAGCGACAACAAACGAAACCGCGCCAACAATCAACTACTCAACTACAACATCAGATATCGCTACCACCCACGTTGACGCCAACGTCTCCAAAACAACCAGCAAACTCCAGTCAGCACAATCAGATAGCAAAGAAAAAGAATGCGTCGTTTCAGAATCTTCATAGCATTTCTTCTGCCGGAGATAAAACTTGTCAATGGCGAAATAAATTGGTTAAATCAAATGAATATCTGTTCGAAACGTCATTCAATGCGACTTCCTCGTCATCTACTCAAAGTGAAATTGATCGACTGCTGGGTCACGGTAGTTCCACCAATGAACTCCCTACGTCAACCAACCGAACGGAAACGGAACGCTTTATCTTGACCCCGGAGCCGGTAGTGATGAACCCTCGTCGGTCTCGAACCGATCGACAAGCTTTATTCAGTTTGGCCAAATTCAAACACAGTACGATCCTGGATAGTATATCACTAGAAGACTTCTCCGAAGAAGAAAGGAAGCACACTGCTGGCAGTATATCGAACAGTTCAACGAAAAGTTACTCATCGGATGACCGGACTACTGAGATCGAAGCACGGAAACTGGAGAATTCATCTGCCGATGACGGTAGTGACCAGGACAGTAGCAGTATAACAGATTCCTTACTTAGGTCTCCAGTACAACAACGAAGTCACAGCAGTAGCAGTGCGACCGAAGTTCGTAAATATCTGGATGACAATGCTGGAAGTGACGGAGGCTTTGGCAGTGGAAACGAAGAGAAAACGCCTCTTCTCGAAGGCATGGAACTGTCGCCCATCTCACCTACTGAGTCGGAACAAATGTTGTGATAATATAATAGTTATGTAAACTATTTTTCTACAGATTTTAGCTCGGTTCAATATGAAGTACTAGTTTAGGACGAAAATAAAGAGACGTAATCTAATTTAAGCTAACGAAGTGTTTATGAAAAGTTACCTTTCCGTGTGTACCCGGATGTCAAGAGAACAATGGTCACGACAAAATACAGGTTTTTTTTAGGAAAATATAGCAAAATATTCTCCAAATCCTAATAGCGACATACTTCAACCAACTGAAAAGTTCATGCATGATATGGTAGCTCAATTTTACAGTCACTTCCATACTATATAACTTGTTTGAATAATCTCTTGAATAGCAGAAAAATCTTCAAATATACATACCAAGTACAAGTCTAATTGAACGTAATTGAGAAGAAGTTATTTTGAAGCGAACTCTTCGAGTTATTAGTAGTAACAAATAATCACATCCAACACGAATGTCAATCAACTACTGTAATCAGTATTCATACAATAAAATAAATGATAAAACAAAAAGAGCGATCTATATAGCGTAAGGCTGCAGCATTAAATGGAAATCTTTATAGTTGTTACAGTTTCCGAACAAATGTCCAGTGATCGTATCTAGGCATAGACATAGTTCATAATTACCAGGGCTGAGGAAGAACTTCCTATGTTAGACAGAGAGAATGATTATTGCTCGCATATGTCGATTGTTATACTTTTCTAAGTCTATCGCTAAACACAAGTCAAGATGTCTGCTAAGGGAACTGCAGTTTTAGTCAAAATATTATGCTAATACGAACTGGCAACAGATATGCCAGTAAATTTGGTTAATGAGAAATAAAATCAATCTTTTGATTCTAAAACACCTGATTGATGTATTTGTTTGTGTAAAAATTGTCTGGCAAGTTTATCCACGATTCCAAACATTGCGCAAAGTGGTTAACTTTCTTCCGTGTAAGCAGCTTATTTCCCTTCAGAGCATACTAGCCTCTTATTGTTAAATAAAAGATAGCTTGAATAGAAAAGATAGACCTAATGCCGTCCCAGTGAGATCAATTACTATATGTGCCCTTAATGTATCCCTTAATTAAATTCCAAATTTACTGTTTTATATTAAATGGTATTAAACCTATTTGCATATAAATTGCTTGATGATTATTTGAGAAAATAGCGTTTTCCACTAGCTTAAGATAATCTAACGCTCAGATAACCACTAGACGGCACAGACATTTTTCCAGATCAATTTATAGTGAAAAAGTTGACATAAACGAACCAAACCAAATTGATGCCAGCGCAATTTTAAAAATTTTATCATATTCAAAGCAGTACCGGATTGTAATCTAACTCAATAAGACGATAAATATCCCAGAATCGTGCTAGGTCTACAGATACATTTATTATTGGGTCCAAACAAGCAACAAAGATTAATATGTTCCCAAACGTCAACTGTCAAATCGAATTGCCCATTTTAGAATCGTAACAGTAACCGTTTCCCAGAATGAAACTCACCTCTTGAACTAGGATGCAGGTTGAATTTTTCCATTACTGCTCATAGAGAAAACGGCAAAATAAGTCACTTAAAATACAATAATTCATAGCAGAAAGAAATGTACTGCGAGCTTCACATTAAACGAAATAGGGTAAGTAAAGATATCCCAAATCATGTTCAAATAAAGGCAAAAGGGCTATTCCGTATTTCAAATCTTTCCCAACAACAACAATAACATTGAACACTGATAGTGTAAAGTTTTAGATACACAGAATACAACAGTACTACTAGAATCATCTACGTAATCATCATTGGCGCGAAGACGATCTATATAGGCGACCTTACGTTCTAAAGAAATAATTCGTTAGGAAGATCTTTGACAGATACAAAGTTCACTCCCATTAACTTACATCCCGGAACGATGATAAATCATATCAGCAAAAACAACATAGCAATAATAAAACGAACATCTTTAAACCCGACTAATTCCATCATTAATATTTCCATCCGAACATTCCTTGTGATACGCGGCGAGAAAAATATTCATTCGCAGATTAATATTCATTCTAAGCAATCCATGCTGTTCGCATATTACAGTGTCTGGCTAATACGAACTTTTTATGAAATTTGACCATTCTTGTTAGTATGTCTTTTTGTTGTAAGATGACTTAAATTCAAATTTATGTTGAGTGTTCAGTTTTTGTAGGGAAAATTGTAAACCTACTTAGAATGTGTGATCACCCCTATTCTGTATTTCGATCGAATCGGATTACTTCGATGTCAAAATTTGCATTCTGTAATTCGATAGAGTAATGATTTTGTATGCAAAATTCGAACTCGATCGAATGCAAATGCAAAATTTTGCATCTGATCGACATAATCCGATTTGAACGAAATTCAGAATCGGGGTAATGGAAAGAAACTCTTAAACTAACTTACTAATGTCGTTTTCGCTTCACGAAACTGCACTTAGCAACGCAAACCTGATATAAATACCAGGTTCGAAACTGACCCGATTTTTCGATACTAGCTTCAAACAAACGTTTTGACAGCAGTTAGGTTGGAAACTGAAGTAGGTTTAGCATCAAGCGAAAACGACATAACTAATACAAAAATTACATCAATTCAATGAAGAGTGCATAGGAATTTGATGATAATACGAGGATTGTTACTTATGTATTTAGCCTAAAAATGAAAACAGTATTATATTTGATCGGAAGTGGTTTTATTGTTTTTCAAAATATCTACCTAGATCATCAATACACTTTTGCATACACTTGAACCAATTTTCATAACATTTTTTCCACTCTTCTTGAGAAACCCCCAAAACATGGTTTTTGAATGCTTCAACAGCTTCCCGCATACGCATGGCTGCCAGATGGCTGACTAAACGCTGCCAGCGGGAAAAATATGGCTGGCAGACCTTCTGGTGACCGACTGCCTCGCCGCTGCCAGATATACAACTCAAACTATACAACCGTATCCACCAGGATTTTTCCATATTGAAATCTTTGACATTTTCAGCGAAGGTGAAAAGATGAAAACGCTCGGCTAACTCAGATACAGGCGACTTTGTTTTGCCAAATTGGATTCGCCAACCGTCACTGAATCAATTTTTGTAGCCACCTGGTGGCCATGGCTGTCCAGGTAGCCAAAAGGCCGTGCGGGTTCTTCAGGAGTATCGAATCACTCTCCACGCAGTTTATCCTTCACGGAGGGGAACAAACGGAAGTCGTTAGGTGCTAAGTCAAGACTATACGGCGGGTGGCTTATCAATTTGACGTTTTGGGTGCTAACATATTCGGTTGTTTAAGCCGATGAGTGAGAGCTTGCATTATCGTAATGAAGAATGATTTTGCGTCTTGCGTTTGTTTTCCTTATTTCACGAAAAACTTCTGGCAAACAAATGGCCAATTAGAATTGGCGGCCTTACAATCCACAAGAGCAACGGTAGCGTTATGTCCGTTCATATTGAAAAAAAAAACGTGATCATTTTCTTTGAAGTACTTCGAGCGCGAACTACTTTTGTTGGATTTAGTTCTTCTTGGAACACCCATACAGTCGACTGCTGTTTAGTTTCGGGCTCGTATGAGTGAATCCGACGACACGACCTGCCACTCGCTTTTAAAACTGTATCGTAAATCGAGCCGACGACACGACCAGGCACTCCGAAGAAAAATCGAAATAAAAAGTGTCTGTGAGTGATTTTCCGTCAGTTACCACAAATATAGCGGCCCCTTGATAATGATAAAATTATTCTTTTTAGGCAACACTGTTCTGGTTGCTATGCGTTATTTGTCAAGGAACCGCATATATAGAAATAAACAAACAAAATGGAAAACTATCCCGTTCCATTGTCAGTAGCCACGAAAATGCAAGAAAAAAAGGATTAATTTCGGAATAAAGCGATCTATTCTCTTGTGTGCAGCCACATATTTCCAAATCTGTTGCAATAAAATGGACACAAGACGAAACTGAATTTATTATAATGTGTATTTGCTAATAATCAAGAAAAATTACTGTTTCTAAAACTCAAAAAAAACGTGGAGCAGGATGTTTATTTCGTTTATTAAGCATTCAATTGAGACCAAAAACATTATTTCGTAACACTAGAAGAACCCTTACAGAAGTTTAAATCAATGGGAAAAGAACGATAATGAAATTGCTGCGTTCTGTGATATCGATTTGAAACACCTGTATTAAATTTAAGCTATTTTCAAATATCCTTTATACATTGAGTCAGTAACAATAAAATGCATTCATTTATGTTATTTCTCTGCTAAATCATGCTAGAAAGCTTGATTGTTTTCCATGAAGATCTTTATTGGAGATGCGTTTCAAGTCTTCTCAAGAGAATTTTCCAGGAATTATCCAGATGTCATACTAAAACTATTCTAGGGTTAGCAAAAGTCATAAAACAAAAGTTTGTCTCAATGGCGCGAAAAAATAGTAATGCTGATGATACGATCTTAGGAGAAATTCTTAGTCGCATAATTTAAAGATTTTATGAAAACTATGCAAAAGTTTCAATTCATTATTGAATTTTTCTAATGGTGTGAGATGATGATTTAGTTGATTGGTAACTGCTTTGATATCAAATTTCCGGTGCATAAAATTACTGGTGGTGCAAACAAAATAATATAACTTATCCGTATCGCAAAAACATAGCGTTTCACATAACTTTTAAGGGCCGATTCTTGTTTTTAGGCAAAGTAGTAAAATGCGCGACTGGTATATATCGATTCGGAGTTAGTTTTGTTTATCTACATAAACTTGTTTTAGAATAACAGTATCCAAGGTATCTGTTATTCGAAATCAATCCCGGTGGATTTTGTCGACCCGCATCGGTCCGATCATCGGCCCGATTATCGGTCCGATTGAGCACGATATGGGGCCGATCGTAGCGCTTCGATCGGCCCGTCATCGGACAATTCTGCACCATTTGCATCAACCGCGTCGATCTAAAAAAGCTTTATGTTTACATTATGTATCGCTAGAGAAACAGAGCGAAGAAATATCAAACAAGATATTTTCGAGCCGACGTCTTCCCGATAGGGTGAGAAAGATTGTTAAACATTTGTATCGATCATAGAGGCTTTAACCTTAAGGTAATTCGCCTGTTCTGCCCAGAAAAACTCTGGCCCTAAATTCGGGGTTTGAAATCCAACCCCGATATATTCCATCCCCCGAGTATCAGACATCCGCTCTCTGCTTTGGTATATCTTCACTCTTTTGTTCTACCGATACACTATGTAAGCTCGAAACGCAATCAAAAGCTTTCGTGCACGATGCGTCCGATGTTCGGATTTACTGGGATAATTTATCAAATCGAGTTGCCAGTTTTAACAAATTTTCAAATAATTTCGTTCTGACATTTCGAGTTACTGAGGGGTAGTCAGATTTGCGATACAGTTTTAATAGACGAGTGGCAGGTCGTGTCGTCGATCGAGCTACTCCTCAGTAACTGATAATGTCAAAAAAATATCTTATGAAAAATGTTTGAAATTGGCAACGCGGTCTGCGAAATCGTTGTTTTCGAAATAACAGTTACAGTAACCCTAGTTACCATTGTTTATCTTTTCACAGCTAGCGGACTGCCAGCTTTTATGCTTAAGTCTAAGTTCTTGGCCAAGACATAGTGCCTAAAGTAACCGTTCTCGGTTTCTTTTTTGCACCAGCTCAATCTAGAGCAACTCGAAAGCTCTCAACGTCGACTGCGGAACTACTTAGGAATTAAGAGTTTTCATGGCTTGTTTTTAACTATATATTCTGTTCATTAATAGTATGTATTCTTGTAGATGTATTACGCTTAGCATCTCTTCAAAGTTCGTACGAACCCGAAACTAAATACCAACCGCTCTGGCATTTATGTACGGTGTTATGTTCAAAGAGTGAAGAAAATTTCATCGTGAGACCAGAATGGTCTGCAACCCATTGAAGCACTCAGATGAACGTGTATGGCCCCGAATGTTGGTGATGTGCTGCAATTTTGAAATTCGGTGAAAAGTCCCGATCGTGACTGCCGTTATTTTTTTACTTTTAATGCAAATGTACTAGAACAGCTTTAATTATTTATGTTTTTCGATCCAAATTTTTGTACATTTTTAATCAGATTTCACGAATTTCAAATGACTTCACCAATATTTAAATTATATAAAAATGCAATAATAAATAAATGATTAGGGTACCGGTGAAACATGCTGTGATTACAATCTGCGCTAACTCTTACCGGTTTATTAGTAAATCATATTTCAAAAGTCTGGAATAAATAAAAATGTAGATTGATGAAATCTGTATTTGTTGTGCTCGTATTACTGCAAGTCGTTTTGTAAGTAAATAGTTCTTGAGCGTGCTTTGTTGGTCGTGAGATAATTTGTTTTTCTACCGATTATCATTAGGCAGATGGTGGTTTCCGTGGAAAGATTCTTATAATGAAACTCTTTTTAAACGCCAGTAGAAGCCGAGACAATCAGTGGGCGGCTTGACAGGGTATTTAGATTATAAGATTGAAATGCAAAATCGTGGTTATGCACGTTAAGGAAAAAACCTAAACCCCAAAACTCTTGACATTATCCTATCATTCAAATATTGTTGATAGATACGTAGAAAGGAAGCGACAAATTCAGTGGTGAATATAGGCGGATATGTTCTATTTTACTAGATCACCATCACATCCTCATATTGTTATTTCCATAATAACTGGCACATTCCTACAATGAATATATTTTAGCCTAACTTGATATATGTTAATCTGTTTTACTTATAATACATCTTTTAAAGTATTACCTGTTTGTTTATTATGCCGTGCATGGCGACTATTTCGTAGCAACCACAGCAGTGATGCTTGTAAAATATATTTTTATTATTACCTAGGGGTTTTTCAATATTCGATAACTGGCGGTAAATCGCTCACGAACACTATTTATTCCGATTTTGCTTCGGAGTGTCTGGTCGTGTCGTCGGTGAATCCGTGTTACGTCACCTGTGTAAATGGTATACACCAAATTTGAAGCACCACGATTGAATTTTTTCAGCATTTGTTTGCACCAATCGTCACGAGTCTGTTTTTTCTGAGTGATTGCCAAATTAAGTGAGACCCAACGTGAACAATTTTTTTACGACTAAATGTTTATTCAAAATAACATATTCGACGTCAACATTTCATAACGTCACATAAACCAATGAAAGTTTCTCATTGTTTACTTTGTAAATAGATTCTTCATTTTCACGTGTACTTACAAAAGATTCGTATAGAATGGAAGACAATATTCCCATGTTTCTAACAATACCTATTATGTAACGAACATTTGTATAATAACGCAGATATAGACGAAAGAGAAAGTAAACAAAGAGAATCTGTCAATTGTGTTTAGGCCTTTTTGAAATGTTAACGTCGATATAAGCTTTTCACACTAATGCCCAAAGCTGCCTCCATTTCACGGTACGTCACATGGCGATCCTCCGTTATCAGATTTTTCACTGCATCGATGTTTTCTGGCCAAACAACTGATTTTGGACGACCTTCTTTGAATTCATCGAAAAGCGAACTACGACCACAATTTAATTCGGTCTACTACACTGATAAAAATTTACACGATCGATTCATATGTAAACACCACTTCAATTTAATATGCTTTTTCATTTCAATACATAACCAAAGCGATTTGTTTCAAGATTTCATGTGCAAATTCACTAAGATGCGAAATTGGATTATTTTTCACTTAGCTTTGATATGTTTTACCTTTGGATGTGATGTGTTTTGCTATTGAATCGAACTACATGTTTTAAACATTTCATTTTCTAGTGGAAATAAGTACAGCACAAATGTATGTGAAAAACACTTGAATCGGTCAACTCAGTTTCAATTGAAATCTATGTGGAAAACAATGTGACCTTCACATGAAATACATATAGAATCTAGAGGTAACGATATATCTTATCCTTCTTATGTGCATTTCATATAAACGAAGCATGATTTCCACTAAATATCAACAGTTTTTAAACTCATTTTATGAGTTAAGTGTATATTTTCATAGTTTCATGTGTTCTACAAACAAGCAGTGATAGATCAAATGCTTTGCACATGATGCTAGCGTGCAAATTATTTTCAGTGTAGTTTTTTTACAGTCGCATTAGGATGGTACTACATTGCCAAAGTCGAACTAAGTTGATTGAACTTGATAATACACGACGAAAATTGTGATAAACCATTGCACGCAGATGTTCACGATTCAATTCCATTTTGTTGCTGAGGTAAAATTTTTAACTCACTATAAACAAAACAAATAGCGCTCAAATGACAGAATGTTCTGAAGATGGCAATGGTTAAAAATGTCAAAGGCCACCAACCAATTGGAGGGAGCTTTTTTGCTGGGTCTTTTGATACTCTTTTCCATGGGGGAGTGGTGATCTCTCTCGATTGACGTCACTCGGTCGGCATACGTTTGAAACCAAATTGACGATAAGGGCGCCATCGAATGGAACTCACAACAACCGCTCGGTCATCAATGTAGATTAAACAAAAAAAAACTAAAGCAATTTTATTATGTAATTTTTTTTATTCTTATATCCATTTTAAAATATTTCCAATACAATATTCTCGTATCTTCTATGGATAGTATATTTTAATAGCGTTTAGGTTCATTAAGGATGCAAAATTGTGTTGTTTTTCAATTGTTTTGTATAATACAATCTTCTATGCACTATAATTGATACAACACATTAGTGGGTAGATTTTTGTTTCAATTATAGAGGTTATGATTTCTATTCAACTCTTCGATCAGAATAAACAGATTCAATGGGGTTTCACAAATCGAAATACTCTGTCGAGCCCAGTGGTAAATTAGTAATAAACTTTCTTTCCAAATCCTTTAATACTACATATCCTACGCTACACTTGATCGTTTACGTAACGCGTCAAAGAATTTATTCAAGGTTTGGGTAAATTTTCTTACAATTGTATTACCTGCAATATTTGTTGTTGCTCGCCAACGTTTGGCAACAAGTACGAAAGGCCATCGACATTCTGCTTTTGGCATGCGATCAACATTTCCGAACAATTGAGTTTGCACTTGAAATTGAAGGTGACAAAAATTGGGCCATCAAAATTTAGATAAATCAGACGTTAGCTCTCGTTTTGTAGTCATTTTTTCTGTGATTTTGGGACATACACAACAATAACCGTTTCTTGGCACAATTTAACGGTGTTTCGATACTTGTTGCTCGAACGTTTTAATGTTGCATTTGAGTCGTTGTACTTCATAATTTTTATATGTACTAATAATTTAACGCTTTAATTATTTACACTGGCGTTGAATAATTGTGCACTAGATTCGTGTAGTAATCATTTGAGCTTGTTGAAGCTAATTACAATGAAAACATTAGCTTGCTACTGATTTGCTTAATTCTTATAATTCTTACCCACTGTTTCTTTCTGATCAGTACAAGTTATTCTAATGATTAATGTAAATCACAGTAACTATAAAAGTATTCTAGTCGCCAAAAGGTATAAAGTTTTTTTTTAACAATTCCTACCATGAGCTCGATAAAGTGGTACAAAGCACGATATGATTAAGTCGTAATATTCACTATTGATTTCCTACTAGTGGGATCTTGTCAAGTAGATAAATGCTTTTTCGAGACATCACTCGGAATGCTTTGACAACTTGAAAAAACTGTTATTTTTGCGACTAAATCACTTTCACTGAAAAATTTGTTTTCCGATCAAGTTATCTATCTAGCGTACAATTTATTCACAAGGATAATGAAACCAAACGAAAGATAATGAAACGGTTTCTATTTAATCTTTGGGTTGTTTTGTAGAGGATTGATATAATTAACGTTTGTGCTCAATCGTATCGAAACCCTGTAAGTGCTGAATCATGAATAACAAGCACTTATAAGGCTATAGCAAATAATGCTAGCAGCTTCAAGTGACAAATGATTTCCTTGTGATTTCTGAAATTTGGCTTTCAGTTAAATCAGCTCCCGCATAAACTACACCTAGCTTTGTACTAGAATTTCGTCAAAAGCATTTTGAAGTTAAAATAAAAAATTAATATAATTTCTTACCAACTTCATATTTTCGTATTCATGGATAACCTAAAGGGAGGCAGAAGGATGTATAAATCCTACATTGCACTATTCGTGTCAGCGGAGCTGATTTATGGGTGCGCCATTAAAAATAGACTTATAAAACGAACTAACAAACAAAGCGATTTTTCGTAAAACCGAAAATATAATTGAAACAAAAGGCAATAGAAACGATTGCTAAAACAGATACACAGTCAGTCTCTCAGTCAATCAAGATTTATAATCTTTTCTTCTTCTCTCGCTACTACACTAGGAAATTGTTAAGCAATAATTTAGTTCAACACGCTTATTCAAGCAATCTGCAGTGCTTCCTTTGCCTTTTCTTAAACCTAAATTTGTTCGTTTTTCAAAATATAATTAATCTTTTATAAATATTCTCAACTTGGTGTATACAAACAACGATACAGTAAACAGAACCATAATTCAATTTTCTGACTATCATTCTCTCTTTGTTCCCCTTTCGGGTAGACCTTAGAGATCTACGAAGAAATCACATATGCAATGTACAACGAATGCAGATTCGAGCTCCTCCAACGCTCCGCAAGCTCCCACTTCGTGTCCACCACTATCACGAAACAGCAGTGCCGCCACGGCTGGAAAAGGGTGAGTTGCACCACCGCTACTACTTTCCGCCCGGCTTAACTCCTGCTCTCAGTTGCCGACAATTAGGCTACTCGGGTTCAACTGGTTAGATAGCACATAAACAACAGCCTCGTATGTTGCCATCATGATGGCAGTGTTCGGGATTTGGCGCACAAGTTGCGTCCCAAGGCCACTGAAATAGTAGGGTTATTGTCTATCTAAATTTATCATTCTTTGAAATAAACAACTCACCGATACAGTCCTGCCTTTCCTTCCTCCTTCCACACGGTGAAGATTGTCTGCCAGAAACTGCGATACTTGCTGCCCTCCTCGCGCAATCGGGTGCGGGCAACCTCGTGCGGATAGGCGACGATGGACGCTATCGTTTTGGATGTTGCACCGGCAGCCATAAACTCGAGGAAATCTCTGGAGGTTTTATCATCGCCAGGACGTGAGTGGCGCAGTTCGGTCTAAAGAGCAGGCGCAGAAAGCGAGGAAAACCAAAGGTGGTGGATTAGTACGTTCCAACGATCTTGGCGAAACCTTCGAAAGTAAGCGGCAACTGGAAGGAACAAACGACCGAAACGTTTGTTCCTTGCGAGAAGGCCTACGGTAACCACGAATGCCTGATTTGGTGAATGGTTTTAGTAAACATAGATAAATGTAAACTCATACTAGATTCGGATTCGTTTGGGTTTTCACACAACTCTCCCGACACACAGATGAAGGTCGAGTAGCGAGCGATGACGGTTTCGTGAATATACGTGTGTTAACGGACTAAAAAATACGAAAAAATACACAGACGAGAAATTTAGCGGTACAAATTGGACATGTGCTATTGCGAGTTGGGTTATCAGAGGGTACTGTAACGTGTGTGTGTTTGACCTTTTTCCTTTGAAAAACGATACTTCAATGAACAACTACCTTAACTCAAGTGATATGCAATTTTGAATACTATGGGATCACTTTTCCCATACAAGGTTATGTAAGCTAACAATCTCAAAGGAAAAGGATCAATTTGAACACGCGCACGTTACCTCCAACCAGGTCGAATGTCTCACTTAGCAGAGTTCGCCTGCCCAAGCTCGAGCCACATGTCATGTTCTTTTTAGTTCGTTTGGCGCTATTGAGTTAGACGACTTGCGGGATTCCAACAGGATTCCGACAGACCCAACATATACACACATAGACAGGGTACGCAAGTTCGGCTAGACACGGACACACACCCACGGTGTACAGCTGCTTCCTCAGTGTCTCCCATGGTTCAGTTGCTCCACACTCCACTCGCGAAGCTAATCGGCGGGCAGACGGCAGGGGGGCATGCATGAGACCTACAAAACTATGACTGTATACGAAATCTTATGTTGAGCAAATTACCATCCTCTCTTACGACTGATTCCTTTACGACCAATCGCACGGTGGCACGTTTGTCGGCACAGGAAACCAATTTTCAAGGAAAAAACAGTTCCACGGCACAGAGCTCGTTCAGAAATTGCTTTTTCGGTCAAAACCCAGATCTCTCATCAAGCACCCGTTTATTCAAGATGAGATGATCATATTTGTATGTGAATGTGATTGTGACAACACAGACGCACACAATGCATAATGTTAGGATTAGCAAAGGAGCGAACACATACAACTATAAATAAAAGATATCGGTTAAAATATGCAGAAGTGCTCAGAGGATACATACCAGTTTCTTTTTCAACGCCTCGTATATGACGAAATGGATCACCGTTTCCGAGATTCCGAAGTAGCTTGCGGTGATGCCTTTGTAGAAACCTCGTAGTCCCTGAGTGGCATAAATTCGCTTCACACAGTCCGACACGGTCATTTTGCCGTCGGCGTTGTAGTCCAGCTGCAGACGCGTTTTGACAAACCAGATGGGATTGGTGAGGGAGGCAGACACAAAACCGGCACATGAGGCACTCATAATGTGCACCAATGGCGAATTCGCTGGTATGATGCTGTTGAACAATTCAAAGAACAAACACATCAGTGATGATCAGGTTTTGTCCAGCTCGGACACTGCAGACAGCCGGTCGATAACTTACCCATGAGCATTCAGAGCGTTTTTGGCTTTCGAGTATGCACAGAAGTAGATCGCACGCGATGGAGCGACACCGACGATGTTCGGTCCGAGCCCCTTGAATAGAGCCCGTGATCCTTCGGTTTGAACAATGTGCTTCAGGCATTGCCAGATTGAGATCGACTGGACCGACGTTGAGATACCGCACTGTGGGATAGCAAGGACCTGACATTTCAGAGAAAGAAGTCCAAAAGTGGGAAAAGAAAACTAATCAGTCTATTGTGAAGTTGAATATGTACACGAGGCATGAAATGGTATCAGAATGACAATAAATGGCTAAAACCGCTAATTAAACAAACAAACAAAATAACAATGTACAGAAAACAGCCGAATAAGCAAATGAAAGAATAATGTTTCTAATAAAATTAAGCTTGAGAAATTTGTCTAGCACAATAACAATTTCAACTGCTGACTGCCCTTTTGGTAATCTCTCAAACCTTCTGTGGCTGACTTGCATTTTCACAGGTCATCAGATTTGACATTACGTACAAAAAAAACCGGATTGACGCACATACTGCTATCAGTTTTGTAATTAGTCCAATTTACAACGCTACAACCTTACTGGCGCTGGACGTTGCCAAGAAACAAAACAGACCATCTCTCGATCCAGTTCGATCCATGATTGAACCGGTTCTCGTGGACAGATCGAGAACAGTCAGGCACAGAAAGGTTATCACCGTTTCAACATATAGACAGCAACGCGTGCAGTATAAGCCTAGGCTATTGTCGTTAGGTACAACAGTAATATTCTATTTGAAAAATCCGTTCCTTATCAAGCAAAAGGCCGCATCGAGTCCGGTAAACAGTATGACTTATGCGGGATTATATGATGCGCACATCGATTATTCTCATTTAAATGAAGAAACGTTTCCAGAGAGCTGATTAAGCATCAAACTCACAAACAGAGATTCATCCGGTTCTCGACTGAACTAGCAAATAATGCATTAATTTGAATTGACTCTCTACCGGTTCCCGAGCATCCAATGTTTACCGAAACAATTGACGTCCGAGGTGCTTATCAACCTACCGAAATTAAATCTATTACTAAAACAAACACCTAACCACGATGATTACGTGCTACTGGAATGCATGAGACTAAAGCGTGAAGCACAGACGGATGATGCCGGTAGATGTCCTGATCGCGAGTACTCACCGATGGACGCCGCCTGTTAAGAATCGTGCTGGCACATACTCGTCGTCGGGAATGGTGCTCGTTCCCAGAGGTCAGTTTACCGGATTCCACCGTGATGCGGCTCGGTATACTATGGATGAACGAGGCGGACGAGCTTTGCAGACGTGTCTTGACCACTTCCAGTGGACATGTTACAACGGCGCCGGCAGTACCTGCGATACTGAAATGGAGAACCGAAAAGAGCTGGATTAGATTTGGGAAGGTATTGCTTCTCTAAGCGTGCAAAAGCCAAGATCTTTTTGTATTCTTACTCCTAGCAGGTCACTAAAAATGTAGTTAAAGAATATTAACAAAGAACATGACATATTACGCAAGAAAAATTTCAAATGTATGTTTGAATGCGGTGCTCAATATCGCTGAAAAAGATAAAATATGGGAACCAGCTGCTGCTGTTATCCTGATATTATAACAAAAATAAACGCAAGTGAAAGTGTCTGCCACATGCCGTCATTAGGTCGACAGACTGTCAGTAAGCGTATCGAAATGACCGTGTGCGTCAGGAACAAAATATGAACTATAAATAACCGCACGAGTACGATACAATTCCCAGTAACTCGAACCAGAAGTATCCAGATTCAGATTCAATTCCAGCTAGTTCTTATCGGTTTAGCTGAAATGCAGAGTGAGATTCCATATTATTGTCAACTTTATCGCAAGAACTTCACATAACTAGAGCCTTGAACCGATGACGGGAGTTTAGTTTTTTTTTTCAAAAAAGCTATCGAGACATTTTCGTGATAAGAAATTTATCAAGGAAAAAATTCCTTATCCAGGACTTTACAGCACTTGTTACAGATAAAATTGTGACCATTGCATTCTGAACATTTAGTTACCTAAGACTAATAAACGCTCATTGCATTGTGTGTCAAGATGTAGTGTGCGCAATTTTTTTTTACAGTCTAAGATATCTTCGGTCCATCAAATCTTCCCTTATCTTCGTTACATAAACCGACGGAGGGCTACGGCGCAAATATAGACTTATCTTCGTATATCTCGCCACAATTTTTGACAATAGTCCCACCATCAGGCCATACTTTAAACCATATTTTTGCGTATATTCGATGGACAGAAGCCGCCAAATGTCTCGAATTCTGCGTGACACCTGCTTGAAGTCGTGCACTGAGTTGAAATTGCGACAATCAAAGTGAAGGACTGTTAAGGACACCAGCAATTCAATATGAAATGCTATAACACTAGTAAATCGAAAAGGAAACGTAAAAAATCGTATTCAAATTATTAAGTCATTAGGAATTAGGAGCAATTAGAAACTGTATGCTTTAAGATTCTATTTCGGTGGGTTGGCAAAAATGGACCTGCTCAATCAATCAAGTTCTGACCATCACACAACGCAGATGCTAGAATCATTCGCTTTTATACCTTCAGTGTGTGGTTCTGCAGCAAATGAATAAATTCATTTTTATTTACGTTTTCACGTTATCATTGCAAACTTCTGTATCATGACGCCAGTAAAATGCTCGTTCGTTTGTCAAAATATAGGCAGATAGCGAAGATATGACAGTCAAACTCAAATGACACCTAAAATGTGTTAAATCTCTACTACCCGTTATTGTTTCATTTATTAAAAACAGCGGATCTGCAACTACTTCACCGATACATCAGGGACAGCAACCCGTGTGTGACGATCCGAGTTCAATGTAAACACGCACACGAACCGTCGTGATGCATCTTTTAGTGTTTGTTTCAGTATTTCTTTTTCTTCGCGATATCAAGAGACTCGCGATCGACACTGAGTGTGCCGATCACGCTTCGATCACATGCAGGACGTTTTAAGTTTTTGCGATCGAGATCTACGGACTTTGCCCAGCCACATCTCACAGATATCGCGAATAAACATCGCGCCCCGTCCGAGCGAAGAGCCAACGACGGTGCTCCAATAGTGAAAGGTTTGCCATTTTTCAGCAGCCGAAAATGTTTCTGCATTAAAGCCGGAATCCGAACTGTACACTTGCTTTGAAAGCAAAGCGAAATAAATTGTTGAATTTTATCTAGTAATGAGGTAACGTTAGATCATCGTTCTTTTTTTTGTGTTCGGTGCGTGTGTGCAGCTTTAAATTATGGTAGCATTTGCGTGTTTTTATCGCCACGCTTCAGAAGGTCTGCGAAAGAATTCGGAATTTCGCAAAATCACAAAGACATTGTATTCTCTATTAATGTTTGTTTATTTCCTCATAGGCCAAGTAAAATTTGTGATTTTAAGTTATTTTAAGAATTTTTTGTTGTGTGTTGTCATGAAAACTGGTACATTTTTTATCTTTTTTTTTGGGAACGTTCGAAAATGCACGAGCAGAGCTCATGTTAATATATTGCGCTTTTGATAAACCATTTATCAATCTACACTCAGAAGAAGTGGGCAGACCCCGTCTAATTTAGGAGAAATGACATTACTCTGTCTGCAACGCAGTTCCGTTTTGATATGACATTTTTAACGATTTAAGTGAGCAAAGATGTGAGAAATATACAATTATTTTTTTCTTTGGCCTTTAGTGATATTTGTTCTACGACCTATATATTTCATTTCAAAACAAACCGCAGTGTGATGAATCACCAATTGTAAAATAATTCCATACAATGGAACTCCATCGATGGAGAGATACAAATATTTCTACACCAAAAATAAATTTATATCTCAGGAAAAATGCTTCATAATTCATTCGAAGGGTTTAATCTACTTCTGATCAAAACTTTTTTTCTTGTTATCGTTATTTTAAAGGAAAGAAACTAATTATTTTGTCGTTTTACGAAAACATGTCTATGGTTTTTCTTTTCAGTAACAAAATGACTGACATGAGTATTAGTCATAACACTGTATTTGGTTAATGAGTCCGAGCCCGGTTCAGAGTATAAGGCACTAATCTAACAAACCAGATGCCGTATGTTCGAGACCAGATTTGGAAGGATTCTTAGTGTCAGTAAGGCTGTAGCACTGGGTATACAATAGCCATGTACACTTACAAGTCAGTTGCGGTTTATTTACTACGTATGTCATAGATCTATGTATTCATATATGCAATGCAACGAGTTTATCAAAGTGACTTGCACGATTGAGTTTCAAACAATCTTTTTCAACAATAATTTATTCTCAAATTAATGTTAAGCCTGACTTTTCGGATGAAATACCAGTTTTGATCCATTTTCACCAACGTTTGATGGAAAATTGCTTACATTTTATGAATGTAGATTTTAATTCCCTAATAAAAAAGATAGCAACACTGCTTCAATGCATTTGCATTAGATTGCGCTTCACAAAATAAACAAAACTAAATATTTTCTGTTACAAAAACAGTTTTCCGGAAAAATAAATAGTTTTATGACAACATTCCATATACATTGTCTTACGCGTGTTAAAATTAAGGTTTCTATTTTGCGGATTTACTTATAGAAGGTACGTAAATCTTTATATCACAATAATGTCTGCAAGAGGAAATCCATATAGGAATGTGTTTGTTGCTAAATAAATGTATCTGTGGAGGTAAGCTGAAACTGAAATAGTTTTTCTCGAGCAGTTTTAAGGAGAACGGAAGTTTTAGACTACAATTTTCACTTTTCTTGAATTGCAATTTTAAGCAGAATGAACTGACTGGTTTGTTTTTCAACCATATGGATGATTTATTGATTAAAATCAGGAAAAGAAGCGTCGGATTTTGTTTTTACGCACACATTGTTGACATTACTCATACGCTTGCAAAGAGGCTTGCTCCTTAAAACAGAAGGTCAAGTTTCACGGTGGAATGTTACGTTAGTGTTTCAACCAGAAAAACCGTTACGTTACGGATATTTCTCTGAATCTTCCGAATTGAGTGACGACATGCAAAATCTATAATTCGAGCTCGAATGATTAAGCATAAAGACCATTGAAATACTATCACAAAATAATTTGTTTTGTCCTGATATACTCTGGTTTTTTGGCCCCGAAAGGGCGAGTCAGTATTGGCATTCATTTCAGATTACAAATATTAGTCAAATTTCAGAATGAGTTTTTCTCAATGTTTTCATACTTCCACATCGTTTCTTTTTTTCGTCCTTCACCAGTTCGTTTGTCTTCCGCAGTTTGCAAACGTGGTACAATAATTTTCAATCAGAACAAATTCAGAACAATTCAATAAGATCAAATTTTTCGGCACAAAATTCACAGCATTAGCCACAAATCACTTTGGCATTGGTTTGAAATTGCGACATGCATCCAAATCGGACTGTCATAAAAACGACAAATGCCGTCTTTGCAGGTACTCAGTTTAGGAAATCTCACCGTTTACCGTTGGGCGGTTGTCATGACCCTGCCAAATCAGGTACTCCGAAAAAAATTTCGACAGCATCTACCGTGTGAAAGAATGATTATCTCCAGTAAATTCGTTCTCACACCTGGCAACTGCTTAAAATCCGCTTCAATGTAGGTCTCTTCATCAATACCTTTACACCAATATTTCGGTACCAGCTTCGTATGATTTTCTGAGTGTTAGTTTTAAAACACACTCTGTGGGTGTTCGCTTTAGAAAATCCAGAACCTTGTACCTTGGATGATTTCATGGTCCTCCGTACGAAACATTGTGATTCACGGCATCGATGTGTTCAAATTCCACTTGAAATGAAGCATCAGCGCTTTTTTTGCACGATGTTACTGATTCTCGTTCAAATCCTTGCTGGCGAACCACTGTCATCCGTGCCAAGAACCCATGAAACAGTCAAACGATATATATTCATCAGAAATTTACATTTTACGCATTAATATTAGAACCAATACCGCATATGCGCCTTGAATAGCGTTTGAATTGAGGTTAAAACCGGGATCAAACAAACGAAATATCAAAATACAGAGAACATCGTTAACCATTCTCGAAACACGACGGAAATTACCTTACATTGAACATATTAGTTTAAGATGCGTTACTTATAGATTAATACAAAGAATAACGCAATAGTTCATGATATCATGACCTTTGTTCATGGATTTCAATTACACAATAATTTCAAAATTATGAGTCATTTTATCCACTTGTAAAATCATAACCGTACCTATGTGTATTACATCTAATTTATCAGTCACACAGATGATATGATATGATCATGGCTGCAAGTCACTTCGATATGAACCCAAAGGCTTAACCAACACGATAAGACGAATGTTTGAACTGCACTACTAAATGTCACATTTGTTACCAACTTGTGAGACCAACTAGAAACATTCTAGAACTTCGAACATCTTATCATCTATTAGGATTACACTACAATGTGTAGGGTCAGCTCCTCCAAATGCGCAGTTTCAAAATTCTGCGGTTCAATAATCTAATTCTAACATACCGGAAATTACGATCTCATTTTGTTTCCCTTCAGACACATGAAAATCAATCGGTAACTTTCCATAGCGAAATGATTTCATAACAGCCATGACGTCAATGGATCGGTGATACTCCATCGTTCAACTGTTGTAAATACGATAAGGAAGACACATCCATTCGCATGGGTCGTCTGGTTTGATCCGAAAAACACCCGCAGATTACAACCATGTTGTATTTGGCTCATTAAAGTCGTGTGATCCCGTGAATACTTCACACAATCACACTATCTCGGCCGATTCGAGGAATTAAAACAAAAAAACTGGCGGCCAAAAAATCAAGCCTCCACGAGTGCCATCATTATCCGTTGTTGTTGTAGCAAATAGGAGCCATGGTTGTTTGTTCAGTTTAGGAGTCTTATCAAGGGTTTACAGAAATCAACCGTACAGTCATGGGTCACCAGGGCCCTGGCGATACGCTCAGTTCGTACCGGAATAATTGATGGGTTTCGTCTTTTTGCGTTGTTTCAGTCTTTTAATGGACAACATTGCGATAACTGTACTGTAAAAATAGCTACACCAGATCTGGGTTTCAGTGATTACGATGTTCGCTTGAGCGATTCTGGAACTTTCAATTGAACTATGCAGGTGTAGTTCATTCGTTTATCTTTTGCGTATCGGCGGAAAGACTTTTTTCTTTGTGACTTCGATCGATCATGTAAGAAATGTTTGCAAACTCGTGCTCAACTTTTTTTTGTACTTTGTCAACGTTACGGCCAATTAGCAAGGTTCATGCAGTAACGGATAAGGCTTGTTTGTTCGTTACATTGCCAACATCATGTGAAATTTCACGCCGCACTGAAAGTTCACCATTTAACCGGTTCTGCGGGATGAGTGGATAAATTGTATCTTCAATTTGCAGGGGTCTAATTGATTGATTTCTGCCGTCTTCTTCGATTTGATAACGCATGCATATTCGAACGTAGCCAACTCTGATTTTACGCCGTAGCGAATTGGAAGTGATTTTCGGAAAATTACGGGTCTCCACACTTTGACCCCCGCCCCTAGATTAAACGTTCTGTTATGCCCCCCCATACAAGTATGAATGATTTCGAAACCGTCGTACTATCGCGCAATGAGAGGTTCATTGGATCACGCCAGAAAAACAAGCCTCCTCGGTGGTTCCCGCGTACCAAGCCTACCCCGTTATCAACGCGCTCGAGCAACCGCGCAATCCATGGGTCAGCCCCGTGGAGTGACTAATCCGGTTCGGGCCGGTCCGGTACGTGTTTAAGTGCGCCACTTCTATCTCGCTGGGTATTTCATTAGCATCTTTGTATTGAAACGATCGTAGATTGAAAATTCGAAAAAGCCGTTTGCTATATCGTAGTGATGGAAACGTTTGTTTGCCTTAACCATTCACAAATTGTCACGAGCGCACGGAAACTTTTTATAATTCGTAGTGATGGAAACGATATTTTCTGTTTGTTTGCCTAAACCATTCACAAATTGTCACGAGCGCACGGAAACTTTTTATAATTCGTTGAGTTGAACAGAATAAAAACAACTGTTTCAATCCATCTAGTGCTGTAGCGATGCTTTTCACATTGACATTTCTATGATAAATCGATGTATTTGCTATTTTGGAGTTTTTTACTACTACTTCCGGAGCCGGAAACGGAGGACCGACATAACCGAAGTGAGTTGGTTGGGCCTCTGTTTTCGTGTTATATGGTGGTTTGAATCAATTATTTCCGAAATCGGATCCAGATGAAATTCCATAGCAGTCAGCAGAGCTATTAGCGGTACAAACCATAAAGTGATGATCTTACAAGCCAGTTGTCGTATGAGCAATCCTCAGTCTGGAAGGATTCTTAGTGTCAGTAAGTTCCAAGAACTAGTTAGTAATGCAACGATTTCTGTACGTCGATAGTCAGCACCGAATTCTTTTGAAGCAGAAAGTCAAATTCCACAAAAGGAGTTTTTAATTTGAATCGGCATATGTCGAAATCGGATCAGCCATCTTTGAGAAATCGATGTGAGTTCCATTCCGAACATATTTTTTGATCACTGCTGCTGGTGCCTCCAGAATCGGAAATAGAAAACTATTATATCAATTTTCAAGTCCTGAAAAATAAGAAGAAGCAATTACTGTCATTCCGAAAAAGTGGAAGTAGGTTCCGGATGATATTTCAGAGCTTTTTATGAGTCGGTTTAACCATTCACTTTAATCTAATTTTGTTGAAACCGATTCAAGCATCTTCGGGAAAATGATATCACATGATTTGTCACTCAAACACACAACAACGTACTGAGGTTTGCACAGTGATTGCATTGCCATTCTATACGACTACAAACCTGCTCGGAATCCTAAGCTGACAAATTCATGTGATCTATTATTGGTTGGACCAATTCGACCAAGACGCCACATAGTAGTGAAAACGTTCTAATTGGTTGTATATTTTTATAACGATTACATCTACCTCGACCGCTATCTTGTGTCACAAGTAGCACTGCTCGTAAAAATTTCCATAACTGTGTATTAGAAGCAGTTTTAATTTGCATTAACCTGAGAATTTCGCACGTGTTTTGCTCATTCCGATGCAAACAACTTCTAAAGGGATTTGTTCGTCTCTGTGCGACATGTGAACAACACAATTCAATTAAGAAACCAGTATCTTATCTCGGTTCAACTGAGTCGACTTTTTCTGTTGAACATTTTTGAGTTATTTATTTGTTTACGTGCCCTAGTTGAATACGTTTCGTGAGCCAAGATCCGAAAATCCCCAATTAAAAGAAAAGGTTTTACAAATTTTTAGTCTCTTTTTTCTTGAAAATATCATACTTTATTTAATTATATGCCAACTCTGTACAGCTCGCGCCATTCGCTGAGCCAAATAATTGAAAGAATCTTTAAAAAAAAACTATAATACAGCACCTTCTCCCTAACCTCGCCAATTCTAAAAGCATAAAACGAAATATTTTAATGCACTGTCTACTGTCTAGTTGACTATTCCTTGACCGGAAACATTCTTGGCACAAATGAGACAGGCGTGAATGATGAGTGATAAATCCAATTATAAAACAACAACCTTCTGGTGTGTGACGCACTGCACAAATAAATGAATCGAGGCGCCTTTCCGCTTACCTGGTTTCCGTCAAAACAAAAAAATCACAGTGCAACGGTTTTCAATTTTCTCCCAGATACAAAGTCCATCATCGTGATCGTTGCTAAAAACAACCACCGAAAATTGAGGTGCCGTAAATAGCTTGACTCATCTCTCACCGGTGTGTCAATTAAAAGTGTTGGATCAAACCGGATTTCTACGGCGGCGACTAATCGTGGTTTAATTAAAGGAGATTTGAACGAACAATGCTCAAGATAAGAAACTTCCTGGTAGGTTGACAAAAAAAAAACTAACCTTTTGGCGATTGATATCTTATCAAAACTTACGCCATAATAAATTTGTCCCATGCGGTTTCTTGAGTGACAGCAGCGAGATTGCTGCCACTTAATGCGCAGTATAGCCATGCACTCGAGGAGTGCTTTTTATCACATTTCACTCTAATCTTGAAGGTTGCATGGTAAAAAAAACCTACATTATTTACAAAAAAAAGACAAATCATGAGATCATCAAGTTAGCACCACCGGTCTCGGGTGATTGAGCAAAATTTATAGAAAATTTCATCGATGCACACTGTTTTTCTCTTACATACACACGCACACAAGTACAAAAGCGCTAGAGAAATTTCATTTGGTTCATCTCACTATTTGATCGATACAAATAGCAATAAAGCGCCCGGATGGCTATTGTTATTGTACCCAAGGATGGCCAAGGTACCCACGGAAAGCTGGTCAATGATCTATGAATATTCATCTTTTCTTACGAAACGAGACAAACGAGTCCATCACGATTTGACAGTTATTTAAGACTTGTTCTAATGCATGTAGTTTCCCGATCAAAATTTTACTAGTTTGAAGCATCATCAGAACTCACCGGAGAACCCCTCGAGCGTTGTCGTGTTTATTTCGCGAAAAACACGAAATTGCATCATCAGAAATGTTTTGTCGATATTATTTTACTGTCAACACACACAAATATTTGTCCTTGCATGTTCCTTCCACATTTGGAATGTCATTCGAAGGCATTTTTCATTGGGCAATTCTTGTTTACGTTTTAAAGCCTGTTGTTGGTTTATAATTCAGAAGAAAAAAAAAGAAACCCAACCGATATAAATATGTCACTGCGCCTCATTTCTCCCATACAAAAACATGTTGACAATACAAACTCGAATTGCCTATCTGCCAACATTAGTACTGTAATTCGATGCAGAAATAGAAAATAAAATGCACCCATCAAATTAGCTGATAAAGCGAAGGTCATCGCAAATCAGCCCGCCAGTGATGCCTTTCAATTGTACTCGGTTATTCCTTACTAGTTCTGAACGTCTGACTGTTGGATTACAGAGCAGTAAACCGGTTGGTTTGATGGTCTTATCAAGTAACCAGTAGAATCTCTAATAAAGCAGGACCTTTCACATCTGCAATCTGGTTACGTGACAGCATGATCAGTCCAGTGTCTGGCCAAATGAATGCATCTCGTAGATTCTATTTTTAAACTTCTCACCTATCACGCGTTGTGTGACTGGTTGGTTTTCGGGGGTCCGGGAAAAAAGTGACTTATGGTCTAGCAGATAACGGAGTGCGTGTTATCTTGCTGGACTTTTGATTTGAGCTTACCGTTTCAAATGTAAATACAATTAAATTCTATCGCTGATGAGATATGGAATGAAATGTGTTGTGATTGACACAACCAGGCAATATTCGAAGTCCGTCTTACGCCGTAGTCTTTGCGGATGATAAAATGTAAGCTGTGTTATCAGTCTAGACCGAACGTCAGATATATGCTACATGCTCTCCTTTATTTTCTTTTGATAAAAACAACAGAAAAAAAACCTGTTTTAATCCACCTAGTGTTGTAATGATGCCTTTCTCATATCAATCATACTATCATATGTAATACTGTGGTATTATTCAAAATAATTTTCATAGATTCTTAAAAGAATAACCGAAATCGGTTTGTTTGACCGTCTACTGATAAAAACTATCAATTGGAGAAGATTTAAGGTCGATTTATAAAACTTTTTACGGTTTTTCGCCCTTTTCAGTGATGGTATAAAATTTTTAACACATTTTACCCTATATTCCGGATCCGGAAGTAGAATCCGGATGAAATTCAGGAATTACGTATGGGACCACAGAACCTTTCATTTGAACCTAAGTTTGTGAAAATCGGTCGCGCCATCTATGAGAAAAGTTAGAACATTTTACCCCATAACTCCGGAACCGGAAGTCGGATCCAAATGATATTCAGGAATTTTGTATGGGACCACAAGACCTTTCATTTGAATCGGTGAGAATCGGATCAGCCATCTCTGAGAAAAGTTAGTGCACTTATTTTCACAATTTTGTTCACATTTTACTATATAATTCCGGAACCGTAAGTCAGATCCAAATAACATTTAAGAATTTTGTATGGGACCACAAGACCTTTCATTTGAATCTTAGTTTTTTTTAAGGTTTTTCCCCATTTTCATTGATGGTATACAATTTTTAACCCACTTTACCCTATATTTCCGGATGCGAAAGTCGGATCCGCATGAAATTCAGGAATTACGCATGGGACCACAAGACCTTTCATTTGAACCTAAGTTTGTGAAAATCGGTCGCGCCATCTATGAGAAAAGTTAGAACACATATTTTCCTTTTTTTTCACATTTTATGCCATAACTTCCGAACCGGAAATCGGATCCAAATAATATGGGACCTCAAGACCTTTCATTTGAATCTAAGTTTGTGAAAATCGGTTCAGCCATCTCTGAGAAAACCTAGTGCACTTATTTTGACATTTTTTTGCACATTTTACCCCATAATTCCGGAACCGGAAGTCGGATCCAAATAATATTCAGGAATTTTGTATGGGACCACAAGACCTTTCATTCGAATCTAAGTTTGAGAAAATCGGTTCAGCCATCTCCGAGTAAAGTTAGTGCAAAAAAACGTTACATACACACATACGCACATACACACAGACATTTTGCGTACTCGACGAACTGAGTCGAATGGTATATGACACTAGGCCCTCCGGGCCTCGTTTTAAAAGTCGGTTTTAAAGGGATTGCTTAACCTTTCTATATGAGAAAGGCAAAACTCACATTCGAGAGTTCGTTGCGTGTAATGGCATAACTACTAGTTATTAACTAGTACAATCAAACATATAAAATTAAATATCCATCGAATAAAACATTCTCTCCAACGAGGGGCCAAAATCAATTTGAACAACTATCAGAAAACTATATTATCGCAATGTCACTCTCAACTCCACTTGCAAATTATGAGAACGAGATGTCCAGTCAACGATATAAGCTGAGCAGCAGTTTAAAAGTTGTGTTATTTCCTCCATTTACCCTTTCAGTCATTTTCGGTTTTTCAGTAAAGACCATATACTGTAACGTATCGATATTCAACCTATCCGCCGAGAATCGATAATAACGGAAAACAATTCTGTATAAAATGTTCAAAACGACGTATGTAACAATGAGAGATTCTCTTTGTTTACTTTCTCTTTTGATTATTACGGCACTCTTAGCAATCCTTCTGTCCAATTATTTACCGATAGTTATAACTAAAGCTATCATCTTTTAATCTGCTCTGGAGAAATTACCGAATATTTCGCAACAATCGAAAGAGAAAGTAAACAAAGAGAATCTCTCAATGTTACATACGTCGTTTTGAACATTTTATACAGAATTTACCGATTTTTACCTGTGGGAGCTCGTATCTATAGTAGATTTGATTTCCAAAGTGATTCTGGGGTGTAATTACCTTGATTTATCGTATTCTTGATATTCTTTATAGCCAAGCTTCGCAGATTTTTATTATACCGAATAAATTCGACCGATTCTCTCTGCAGACGTTATTTGGGTTTCATCTTGACGAAGGGGAATGAGTAACGTTGGCATTGATACTCTCTTTTGTTGTTGTGAGAGATGAGAATGCTTCGTCTCTCTTCGTTTGTTTTGAATGCGATCATTTACAAATGATATTGAATATGAGGCTGTTGGAATGCATTCATTTATTGAAAATGTGTGACAATTTTAAGCTCTGATCAGAACAAACTGAATCATAGCAGCAATGGAGCACCTTGTTTTTAAACTGTCCCTGTTGATCGCAATGAACTTTATTTAGTTTCAATGATTTCTTGAGCTTGAGCTTGAGCGACCACCCCTGGTTGCTACTCCGTTACTGATCGGGATTAGCTGAAATTGTACAGGGAGTTTCTAGATGATCCATCCTGGGACTGGTAAATCATCCTTCAATGTACATCTTCTGGTAATCCCAGAATTCATTGATCAGTACCGGCGCCGGCCAGGCCAGAACGTAGATCGTCTAAGGAATGGGAAGGGATGTTAGTCCAACACTTGTTGTGTTTTTACTAGAGGCCGTATATACTACTGCGCACTCCACAAGTGTCACGGGAGAAGGATATTTGTTAGTAAAAATTTCAGTATTGGTATTATTCGCGGGCGACTTAGTGTGTTCCGGTTTCAAGATGCTCGGATGTAACACTAAACTCATTGACTTCCCGAGTGAACGTTTCAACAATATCCTATATTGAAGTCCCGGCATGTCTTGATTCACAGCTCTTATTTGAGAAAACTGAAGAAAAAATTGCAATACTATCGCGTAAAGAATGAAAACTTCCCTATTTTTATATAAGAAATTACGCGATACAAAATAAACGAGTGAATAGGATTTAGACAAAATAGTTGATTCATTGCATTGACATATTCTAAACAGTTGTTATAAAATAATTTTAAATCACCAAATAAAGGTCAACAGATTTCACGCGCGTCTTTATTGATTATTTATTATTCTTTATTATTTCCGCTTTCTTATTTTAATTACTTATTAAAACTATTAATTCGTTATATTGGTTGATCTGGGCAGCCGGCTACCAAGAAAAATATTAATTTATTTTTTGAAATATTAATATCAAGTGTTTTTTACTACGTGTTCAATATTATCTCTGTTATTAACTTTGTAATATCAACGGATTTGCGCAATAGTTATAGATTATTTATTTATTTATCATTCAATTTATAATCCTGACAGACAATCAATAACATGGAAGAAGAAAACATTCCAAATTCCAAACTTTTTTTCGAAGTTAGACGGAAATTGATAGGTTGAATGAAGAGATAATTTAGTAAAATAGAGTAATCAGAAGTAAAACATTGAAAATATCTGATAACTGAAAGGAAAAAGAAACTCCTGCAATTATCGCCTTTTACGACATGGAAGCAGGAACCCAGTGGATCTATTCTTGGTTCAGTTTTTTTCCGCCGGATTCCACACGGCATCTAAGCTGATACTGTCCGGAGAGAGCTAATAGGTACTATCAATCTCCTAGTGGACCCCAGCCCCTTTATTTAGTTTCAATGATTTCTTGAGTCCAAGAAAAAGATTAGAAAACAGTCGCCACACTAGGTTTCGATTGGTTTCAAATCTTATTTGACTACTACTCATAAAATTGTATCATTAACTTATACATTTATTTATTTATGATAGCCGGTTACATAAGATTAACACAACTAACGAATATCGTACGCGAGTTTTTATTGAAAATGATTATATTATTCGCAAAGTTGAATCCGGATGTTTTTCCCATTCTTCTACCACCACAATCCTGTCTTGTGATAGTTGTGGTGATGCTGAGAAATCATCGGTCACTAATAGCAAGAAAGGTTGAACTAATATACCTTTCCTTTCCACGGAGACCTGCATGAGCGTGATCATCTACGTTATTGACTATTTGATGTACTAAGCCAGTTAAACTTGTACGCATGGTATGCTATACGATATATATGATCGTACATTCGGTTCAAGATGCGTTTCAACTAGTTTTTATCAATCACGGGAACTTCACTTAAGTGTGTTACAATCAACACGGAGAACCCTTCGATCATAAAATTGCGATTTCGCAGTTTTTGATTTTTGCGATAGTTGATTTAACTAATTTCTTTTTGATTTAACCAAAATGGTTTTTGATTTGCATATATTCAAGTAGTTGAAAAATATGTTGTTTTGAATGCTGTCAAATGCCGGAGACAGTTGAAAGCAAAACAATAATCGCAATGCAAAATCAACAACATTTTTAGTTGAAATCTGTTCGCGTCGCTTCGAAATGTCAATGAAAACAACATCGATGGTTAAAGCATTTGGTGAAATTGTGTTCATTCGATTTGAGAATTTTATGATAACAAGTGTTTATCTAACAGCGGTGTTGTGATAAAGTTAACCTCGTTTGAGATGAAAAAGATTTGGTGACAAATTAGAAAATGTTAATGAATGATCATCTCGTAATCTTTCAGGTATGCGCAAAAATTTTATGCTTCAAATTCGATCATTATTTACTTCCAGCAGACTGTTTTACTTCCAGCTGTTTGATACCGATGATGATGTTCATGCATTAGCAATAAAACGCTTCTTGACATGAATTTAATTTATAAAAGTAACAGGAGCGAAGGGTTTCAACCACACATAACGCGCTGCGATTGAATGGCGCGTTTGAATTGCCGTCGCAAAATTCCAATTCCCAGCCGTTGATGCACCTCATGCTCATATAAATTGACTAAAATTATCAGTGCATAACTTTAGTTCAACCGTTTGAAGGCATCATTTTAGGTATTTTTTTAGAATTTAGATCTTTACTGATCTCAAAACAAACAAACAAATAAAACCGATTTATTTTTCAACTAACAGAATTTTGTTTCAATAACAACACCAGTTATTTCAACTAAAATATTTGTTGAAATTGAAAGGTATGTGTCCTCACTAATTGACAGCATTTTTTTTTTCAAACAGTTGAATTAGTTGTTTCAACCATCGTTTCTGCTAATCGAAAAACAAAAATGACAGTTTAGTTAAAACAACAATCGATTAGTTGTACCAAATTTTAACCAATCGAATTCAGAAAATCAACTAATATTCTGGTTGAAATGGGATCGCGGGTGGTTCCGTGAAAAATTAGTCAACTTCAAATTGACGCATTTTTTCATCGTTCACCTACACACTTCTCATTTCAAAGAGGTGTGTTCAGAAGCCATAAAAACCGTACAGTGTGTTACATAAGAGCGTGGTCACGATTACTCGCGATCGGTAAAGTAGAATGGTGTGATATTTTTTTAACACAGAGGGCAGTAATGTCCTTGATGCAATGCGAGAATAAATCAGCTGACTATTGTTTACAATTCCATTTCAGCATTTTTCCAAAATGAGTACCGCGTACGCTTCGCGCTTCGAAGCAGTTTTTTTTGCTCGCATCCGAAAGGTCCCAAAATGACCCAAGTTGCCGCGGCGAAATACACGAAAAAATCTAAACAGGTTGTGAGTAAGTGAGTGAATCATTTTAAAGAGGTGAAAAATGTCGACGACTTTCCAAATCGCGGCTCTGTCGGTGTATTGTCGGAAAAAGACGAAAATGTGATTGGAGACTTTTTGAAGAATCCGACATTACCTTTACGCGAAGGTGCCTCAAAATTAATTAAAAAAGATTAAATATATCGTACGGAGCTGTTCGCAGACATTTGATAGCAAATAATTTGAAATTTCGAAGTACTTTGCAACATCCGATGTTGAGTGAAAAACATGTGCAAAACGTCTTGAATGGGCAATGGAGCAAAATGGTGTAGTGACCTTGGATTGGCTCTCTCAGTCGCCTGATGCCAATCCAATTGAGAACGTTTGGGCTTGCATGAAGATGAAGCTTGGGAAAAACCGACCACACAATTTGAAACAGCTTGTTCGTCGAATTCACAAATTTGGAGGTCGTTTTCAGAAGAATATGCGCAAAATCTCGCTCAAAGTATGCCTCAAAGTTGTCAAGCCATTATTAACGCTGAAGGGGATTGGTCTTGCTATTAATGTATTTGCATGCAAGTGTTTGATCTAATAAAAAAATATTTTCAGAGTCTTTTCATTTTCTCACAACAGTGACCACGCTCTAATAGAGCGGCTTTATCCGTGTGAAGCAGTTCAAAACAAATGGCCATACTGCGGAGAAGAAAGTGACCAAGGAGGCTGTACAAAACTGATTGGAACGAGTCTAACGAGAAGCTCGGCTATTCGCTTTCGCTAAAAAGGAAGCTAGAGTGAAGAAACATCTTTCTGAAAATTTCTGTTTCTCAGGGTTGATGAAATTTCTTGATTTACTAGAATTTTCTCAGAAATCGAAACTCTGGCAATGCACTGAACGTTACAAAAAATTACGTCTTACTCAGAAGTCGGGAGTAAATCAAAACAACCCCGTTACATTCCGATATATTTCTAATTGAGGAATGTCACGTAGTCACGTTAGCAATACTAAACGCGATCACATTCGGGCTAGCTGTACAGTAATCCTTTCCAAAGTTAAAAAATAAGATAAGAAAAACCATTTAGCGAAATGATATAAATCATTAAATTTCATTTTTTTGCTTTAACTATAAGCAGTTCACTTTTAGTGCTATCGAGAACCTGTCGGCTTGAAAGTTGATTGCATTTTTATTCCATATAGCCTAAACAAATCAAGTTTTTTTTCTAAACTTACTGCCACTGCAAACGACCACTCGACTCAACCGAACAGCGTGTTTTGATTTATCCATTCGTTGAAACTTGTTTGTTCCGCCTAGGTGCCAGTTCTCAAAGCCTGACTAGTGCGAGGTGATGATTGGGCAACCCTTTGTGGCTCGACGCTTACACAGCCCAGCAGAAAAGAAAGTTACCTTTACATTTGATAATGCAACGAAAGCCACCAACACAATGAACCGTACATCGATCATCAGAACCGAATGGAAAATTCCACGCATCACTTCACTTAAGGCCGTTTGGACGTCGCGATAAGCAGTATGTCGAGTTTTTAGGACATGCGAAAATACGCAATCATGCTTGTCTGTGCAACTATCAATCGACCGACAGAAAGAAACCTTACGGCTTGTGGGTATCGGATATGCAACAGCAACTAGCGGACTACAGTAGAACCAGGTAGGAAATCGCGAACGATGGGTTTGTATAAACTATAGTTATAAGTTTTAGGACTGAATACTTCATATAGATATAGGGATCTATACCTTGGATTTAGGTTATATCAACCCACGACTTACTGCATGATAGATGCCAATCTTATAAAATATGCATTCTTTTTAAAGATTTGAACGCTGGAAACGTGTTATAACTTAATCGCACTTCAATTAGAACTACCGTTCCACCAGTTATAAGCTACTATTGATAGTGATTCGTAGTAGTATATGTTTTCAGATTGTTTATTTAGAAACGCAAAATTTAAATAGACACTGTTGTTATCTCTACCGACAATAACTGTACAGAATCAGAAGCACAACCGGATCGTGTCGGTTAGAATCAGTTTTAATTACCTTGATTAACCATCTAATGTGGTCGCGGAGCGATGGATGCCATGTGACACATCCGATATTTATTGACATTAGGACAAAATATTACAGATTTGTACTCATAATTCTAGCAAACTGCTAGGACAAGAGTAGTATAAATAAGCGACAGGAATATCAATTCTAATCAATAATTAGCACAGTCGTGTGATAATCCAAGGCATGTGTTGCAAGTATTTGAGTTGAACATGCAATTATAAGGAAAAATCTGAACTCTTTGAATCAAACCCAGATACTAAACTCGTTATTGAACTTGAGCCTTGAATATTCATACAACATCAATACGAAGAATAATTCTTGTGTAACACTATAGGAAAACTTGCGACAAAATTAGGCACCAATACATTTTTGCAAGGGCAAAACAAATCAAGATCAAGGTCAGTTAGACTCACAAAAAATTGCGACGCAACTTTGCTTATTCGTTGCCTCCCTTCATCACTTTCTACCTGTGCTGGATATAATGATCCAAATAGGAACTCTACTCAGTCCCGACTGGAATGTTCTAACAAAATCGTAGCAAACGATGTAAGAAAACAAACGTTTGTCGACGGGTTCAATTTAATCATTTCTCTTTAAATACTCAGCGATAAATTTTTTAAGTATAAACAATTAGTTATTAATAAAGGCGATTCTGGGGGATCCGCTGCAGAATTATGAACACATTCATAGCTATCAACGTAGAGCACAATACAATTACATAGGCAAACTGTAGTTACGATTATTGAACAGCAGCAAATATGAAATTCATTGCTTTATGACTGAAAAATGCAAAACAAGTTACTATAAATAGCACTGCCTTCGAGCACACGCACGACATGGAGGTATCTGACCGAGGAGAACAATCGTACGACAAGCTCAGTTTTTGAGTAATAGCTGCTTGCTGGTATCATTTCGAGCGAATCGGACGAGTCTCGGTTGTGAACGGGACAAAGTACTGCACAGGATCCTTGTTGCATTAAGGTTTTACCACGACGACAAAGAATGGAGCAGAAACAAAATAGGCTTTCAGATAACGGTATGGCACCTCATGGAGGTACATAAATAGTTCAAGAAAAGTAGATCCAATAGAAGGCTTCCGAGACTGATACCTTTTTTCGTTAGGGATTGTTGCAACTGGAAGCTGAAACAGGGAGATGGTGGCATACGTGAGGTACGACACGTAAGCACTGTAGGGCGGTATGGTATTTCTTCAAACGTGTTAGTGAGTACCAGAAGCAGAGTTTCTTGGCGTGCATGTGTACACTTCATTTGCGGTTGGAAAATACTTTTACACTGTGAAAATCTAAGACGATATTATCGCGTTTTTCTGATAACGATTTATAAACAACCCGCATGTAAAAGTACCATCAGCTCAATAAACTACTCCAAGTATAATCCAAACCGTACTCTTGATCGTCTGACGATATTTAATGTAGCTAGTTTATGGTATTCGGAAACCTGTCTACATTTACTTTGAAGAATAGGCTACTCGTTAAGAATTAGCCTATACAGAAAATGAAAAAGAAAAGTTCTCTCTTTCGTCATCAATGTTAATGTTCGCATGTTGCTTATTAGCCGTAAAAAACGCGAATTATTAATATAATTAAAATAGTGCACAATCAATCTCGTTTTGTTTCGTTTTCTTTTCAGTAATACATTCTAAAAGAGGATTCAATTATAATGAAGTTAGTAGAAATATAACAGGAAAAAAATTATGTATTTAAGGAGCAATTAAGGATCTATTTTGCTGAAAACATTACAAATCGTCCCTCTGATTTACGTTATAAAAGCAGTTGGTACAAAAGTATTTCAACTTACCCTCCAGCGAACAGATGAATGAATGTGTCTCGTTCTCGCTGTGTCATAATTTATCCTGAGTCAGATTAGGCTTCTAATTTTTTACCGTGTATCGTCAAGTTGAAGTACACTTGCCCACACACACACTAAAGTTACTTTATCGTACAATTTTCTATCGTCACAATATACCTCTCCACTTTATTACAGGCCGTTCTTTCCTTCACAGAATCCTTTCCGGCCGTACGTCCTTCCGTTTTACGTCTATTATTTGCGTATTCGTATTTTCTCTACCGCTGAATGTTCAATTTTGAAAGTCACATTTCATAATGCACACAATTTCACAAGCAAGCGTTCAGCAGTGTCGACCCTATGAACGATGGGGCCAAATCACTAGTGCTAGCGCTACTGGCTACACGATCAGCTTTCTAGAGCTGTGATGTAATCACAGAAGAGTGACTATCGTTGATTCTTAAACCGGTTCCCTGAATTTTGCCTGGTTCTGTTTTACCTAGCAAATCGAGTATAAAAACATTCAACTAGGATCAATTCCGCGAACCGGAACCCTTGGCTCTTCTGCTAGTGTTCCGTAAATGTAAGGTTAAGCTCTGGCTGCTTTTCAATTCCTGGGAGAACTAAGACCAAGTCCTTGATTATCGTCGTAATTTATATTCACCCAACACAAACGTAATGTTCTGACAATTTTCTCTTCTCTCCAATTTTGATTATTCACTTTCAATTTTAAATGTCTTCTTCGCTTCACTTTAGCACTTCTTTAGAGTTTGTTTCCAAAATCGCTTACAATTTTTCACTACTTTACACTCTGGCGGTTAGTCGATGACTGAAGAAATGAGCAGCCGAAGCTAAAGTTAATAGTAATAGGGAAAGCTTTTTGTAAGCTTTTATATTCACCAGCATTGCCAGGTCATTTTTCCAAAAATCTGTATTCGGCGCAAAAATCTATCTGTACCATATCGGTATCAGAATCTCGTCAAAAAAGGTCTCGTAGCAACCTTTTCTCCTGTCTATCCATGCTATCAACGAAAATCGGTATTTATCTCTACTATCCATCTATCCATGAATTATCAATATTTCGGGAGTTACATATTACGGCATAGAGATCAGTGGTGTCAACTGTTTTTCCCAAAAATCGGTATTTGGCGGAAAAATTTATCTGTACAATATCTTTCTCGAAAAATCCAACATCGATTTAGTACGGAAACTCGCTCGACCTGGCTTATCCCTATGGAATCCAACACAAAAACTGAAAATCGGTATTTATCTGTATGAAAATTGAAATATCGGTATTTTGAGAGAGCATATCTGTATTCCTGTACCGAGTCAAAAAATCGGTATAGTTGGCAGCGCTGATAGAGATCCAATATCTGTATAAATAGCGATAAATCGGTATACCTGGGAACGTTGCTGCCATATATCTTTTAAAATATCGGTAGTAACATGTGATAAGGGCATATCGCGCGATAGGCCCTTGCGAATGTTACAAAATGTAATGCTCATTACTCGGCTCTACAACCTTCATTTACACAATCATCGATATAATCTCGTAGATAGAAGCCCAATCTACGATATTGTGCGCAACATGCTTGAATTTCATGTTTAAAACTTGAGTAATGAGCATTATTTTTCGTAACTTTTTAAAGGGCACATCGCACGATATGCCCTAATCACATGTTAGTACCGCTATTGAGGTTTCTAGGCCCGGTGAAAAATGAACGGCGGCCCTACTGAAAAATGGGTGGCCAACACGTTTCCTGATGAAAACAAAACAATATGTAAAAGCGATTCACACGCACCATCAAGCGACTATCGCCTGCATGCAACGATCACGGAACAACAACAATAATTGTAAGCAATTCATATGAAAGGACACTACGTCAAGTTCACGGAAAATTTTAACGTCGGATACGTGAGCAATATTCGGCTGAAAAAATTAATAAAAATAATCTGGTCGTCGACGGAAGTTGATTGATCGTCTGAATCGCGTTTAATGCATGCGTTTCCTGATGAAAACAAACCAATCTCATTTGCATTTGTGGTTGTAAGTGAGCTGTCAGAGAGCCTAATACCGAACACATCATAATGCACACAGGGAAATATTTGTTTGAATCTGTTCCTTTTTGCCATTTAGGGTAGAGTGACTGTAATCAGAGTGGCGACAGCTGTTCGTTTGGAATGACAACTACCAGTTCCAAACGAGCAAACGACCTGTCAATTCAATGTAAAGCTAATGGAATGTTTTGAATTGTTGCCAACATTACGGATGAGATGTCGTCACTCTGGTTATAGGCACTCTAATTTAAAATTCTGGATTTTCGGATTTAAAAAAACAACACATATTCACAAAAACGAAGGGAGAAAATTTCACGCGAAATTTAAAAAGTGTTCCGACTGACCGGAATTATGAGCGCCTTCCAAAGCACTGCACAATCCGTCGAGTTCAGCAAAAATTACCCTTGATTCTTTATAAGAACAATCAAACCATACAAATGGAAAACGAAGACACCGTTGTTTTGCTTCAAAACTTTGTGCAAAGCGCACTATCTGAAGCGTGCAAAACACTTTTTCATAATTCGAAATTTCAATTGATAGAGTGTGGAGATGAAAACAATTGTTTGGAATTGGATTGCGGATTGGAGGAAAAGAAATGTAAGTCTCTATATACTTTGAAAGATTTCTAAGAAATCCCAATATGTAGTAATTCATCATTTGCTATCCACGAAATAGGAAATTATTATCTATTCAGACTAAATGACATTTTTTTGTTGTAGGTAGGTGCTTTTTGATTGATAAATAATGTAAAGAATAAATTCAGTATTTTGCAAATTTTAAGTGTTTTTTAGTTATATATATATATATATATATATATATATATATATATATATATATATATATATATATATATATATATATATATATATATATATATATATATATATATGTTGTTGTTCCGTGATCGTTGCATGCAGGCGATAGTCGCTTGATGGTGCGTGTGAATCGCTTTTACATATTGTTTTGTTTTCATCAGGAAACGTGTTGGCCACCCATTTTTCAGTAGGGCCGCCGTTCATTTTTCATATATATATATATATATATATATATATATATATATATATATATATATATATATATATATATATATATATATATATATATATATATATATATATATATATATATATATATATATATATATATATATATATATATATATATATATATATATATATATATATATATATATATATATATATATATATATATATATATATATATATATATATATATATATATATATATATATATATATATATATATATATATATATATATAGTGGTATTGAAACTGTGGGGATGTTTCACTGAGCGAGAGTTATGCTAAAATGGATTATAAACAAACGATTTCTATTATCGTTTTTGCTAAAAATTGTTCGAGAAAATTGCCATTTTTGTATGGTAACGTTACTTAACTGCCTATTCGGTATATTTTAAAATCGGGCCTGACCACAAGGAAAATAGTCAATATGATTACCCGAATCGTCGATTTATCGTTTTCTAAACAATAAGAGAAAAGGGAACGGAACAATAATTTATCCTCGGAATACCAATCCTCTGAACGTAAAGGTATGGTTCCGATTCATTCGGGGCTGGTTTGTCAAAAAACACACATTTATTTTCATTTTCATCATGTTTCGTCATCGGCTCATCACCCGAATAAAAAACATTGTTGAAAAACAATACGATTTGCTGTTACAAAACCTGCCACAATTTTGCTTTGACCATTGAAAAAGATTTTAATGTATTGTTATACACTATTCAATCAATTATAAAAATGCTTTTTACAATAGAATGTATAGGTTGTTAAGTATCATAACAATTTTAATCATAAAGTTTTCTCATACATGTTTTCTTGGAAAACAATAAAATGTACAGTTTGTATATTGTTTGATACACCACGTGTACAATAAATTCAATTGTAGAATCGTGGGAACTATATATTGAATCGTTGGAAATGAAAAAAAAACTTGTCAAGATACAATAAAATGTATTGTAACCCATATATCTAACTGTGAATCAATTGTTTATGCTGTAAAATCAATGGTTTTTTTACGGGCTTCAAAAATTCAAATTGAAACTTTTGCTTTTGTTGTATTAAATCAGTTGGGTCCAGAAAGAAAACCATTAATCAACATTATTTCATAATTTCATTGGAAATATTTAAGTTTCGATTGGAATGTATTAAGCAGAGATGTCCATCTCCTCTGTGTGACGAAGAGCAAAAAAAATTCTCCCCTCGCACTGACAACTTCAACGAGAGCTCTTTTCTTTCACATATATACACCACTGTTGTATAAAGTGTGCACGCATCATCAGTGCGTTTGTTTATTTCCTTTTACCTCCTCCACTGAATCGCACCAAAGTGCTAGAGCATTAGCTAATAAATTCTCTGAGGTGAATGCAGATACTTTCACAGAGGTGTACACGCCGGTGAGCACTCTGGTGTATGGTTTGCCTAGAAGAAGCGTGGCCACGCAAAATCAGCAAAATAAAACAATTTATCGTTAAATTTTCGGTTTTCATTGCAAATTTTTCATAGCAAGGCCAGATCTACTCTCTATTAATTGGAGTTCACAGAAGTGTTCGCTCACCATCACGCGCCAGTGATCACTTGGGTGTATTTAGGCTAGAGCACGTGAGAGCGATTCGCACGAAGAGAATGTTATTCTCTCGCACCAGCTTCTTTCAACACAAGCACGCACTCAAAGTCTGTCTGTCTGGACACTGAGAAGAAGTGCGCTTTCTTCTTTGTGTGGAGCGGAGCAAATGTATCCGCAGTGTATAATTGAAACCTACGCCCTGGTGCAGCACTCTAGTGGAATGCCATCTCTGGTATCAAGCCACGTATTTTCAATTATAAATTATTGAAATTTTGTTTAGTAGCGAGCAGTGTCCTATTTTGTTTGCTAAAAATCTCCGGCATATCGGATTTCCCTGCCATAGACGACGGTTTTGAAGGAGTAAGCGATATAACAAAGGGAAAGCATCGCTCTGATTGGTCAATCGATGCAAAAGTGAAACTGTTGGAAGAACGCGAATCTATAAATAGAAGCGAAATTATAGCTAACGTTTCAGTCCTACGCGTAGCATGCTAGAGGTTGGTTATTGCTAGACAGCAAGACAAAAAGCACCATAAAACAATTTGAAGCTTTAATTGGTATTTACTTGTGTCATGCAAGCTCGGATGAAATTCCATGTTATGTCGTTTCGCCTGAGAAATTGACAACTACCCTAGGGTAAATTTTGAGTGCTTAAGATTAATTTATATAAGATGAACTCGATTGATAATGAGAAAAAGTTTATCGCTTAAACCGAAATCGCAGAATGGTAGAGAAACTTAACGCTATAAAAATAACTGCTCGCATACAAAATTTGAACACAGTCTTGGCGAAGAGAAGCAAGTGACAGTTGCTCTTTAATCACTCTCTCTTTCGGTTATTGTGATGTGATTAAAAATATTTTCTTTGATATCACTATTCTGTTTGAAAGTCGAAAGTTTCGGGTATCATTTCATGCAAAGAGTTGAGTGATAAACGTGGAAACCGCTTGGTAATTGATAGAAGAGAAAGTAAACAAAGAGAAACTGTCACTTGCTTAAACGCCCTAATGAAAAATCAACCGAGAAATATCATAATCCCTATCGCAAGTATGTACAAAGATGTAATTGCATACATTTGGGATATTAGTGTAATTTTGTCGGCTATAAAACAAATCAAGACAAACAATGTTCGGTGTTGGTTCCTAATCAAGATCTATCTAAGCAGACTCTCGTGCAATTGCGGATTCAAAAGTGTGACGATTGATTTAACTGTTTGATTGTAGATCATTAGAAATGTTGGTTGCCTTGTTCCACATCAATGGCTCGAACAACCCTATGGGCTGATCCTTGTAGTTTTTTCAACAAAAACTAGTCAACATTCTAATATAAATATTCAACATATGCCAGATCGATTAAAACTTATCTTAAACAATTTCTGAAAGGTCATAGAAAAGTCTTCTTTGTTGTTGTAGTAGTATTTTTTTGGGTTTGGCCCGAGGAGCTCGCCTCATAACGCCAGTAACAAAATTACTTCTTTCATTATTCGGTATTACTTCTAACATATTACGTCTAATGAAGACGAACATTCGAAATAGTCCATAGTGCAAGTGACGGTTTCTCCTTGTTGGCCTATCGAAAAACATTCTGTCCCTATGTGCGAGATTCGGAATCGCACCCAGGTGGGCTGGGACTTACCAAAGAACTTACACGTACTCATAAGAGTGCAGCCGACAATACAGCTGTTAATTTCGAGACCAAAAGCACGACAGTATTAAGACAAAACTTGACAACTGGGAAGGCTTCCTTTGATCCAATTTTATGTAAATATGTCCTAGTTCCTGATTGGCTGATAAGCGGCCCTTACACGAGACAATATTATTGTCAATACAAGGAGTATTGACAATACTTTTGATCGTGTAATGGAAACTTCATTGGATTGACGAAAATATTGTCAAAAAATCAAAACTGCCCATCAATCCGACAATACTTTCTCTCCAGAGAGAAACTGTTAAATATGTGCAATGGCCTCTTTTCTCAATATTTAAATATTCATTTGCAATATTTAAAGCACCAAACACTTGAATTTCTCGAAAAACTCGGACTCTAGTTATCAAACCAATTGGATTGATGGTATTGACAATACTTTGGATTGACAATAATATTGTCACGTGTAAGGGCAGCTATATTGATAACTTTGTCCGGGCTGTAAGTAGAATAGAAGTTACTGCTAAGTTCGTAGGCAGTGTTGCGGAGTATGTGAGAAATTGAAGACATATTAAAATAGGCGGGTTGATAACGTCAGAGACATAACTGCACGGCATGAATACGAATAGCGGACCTTACACGATCATTAAAAGTGTCATTACTAAAAAATAATATTATTTTAATGAACGTGTAATGGTCAGCAATGACAAGATTTCTATCAAATTTGAAATACATCATTACTTAGTCATCATTAAAAATGACAAAAATAATGCTCGTGTAAGGGCCGCTATAGAGATGTTAGGTTACTGATAAAATTTAAAGCTTCTGTTAGTAAACCAGCAGAAAACATGATACCCGTAAAATCATCGTCGCACTGAAACGCAAACTTTAATAGAAACATTTCATCTTCCAGATGGAATTTTAAGGGTGGATAGGATTTGATCTTCATATTACTTTTGATTAACCGTTACTCTGCCAAAAATTGAAATTTGTTCAACATTGTTCCCACGCTATTCACATCAATGCTCAAAACGCTCCAATGTCTCAAGTCAAAACTGAGGGCATTTCGCACATACATGGTGATGTTACTAAGAACTTCGATTTGATATTTGGAACGTTTATTGTGATACACATTTTCTGGTATTTTACATTTACATAAGATGATTTTGCGTTCGTTACACACGAATCCAAGTTACTGTTTACGTCTAGATTTACCTAAAGCATATTTTTAAATGAACCGATACTCCTTGCTATTGTACATCATTTTTAACAAAAAAGAAAACATAAATCGGACCAAGGAGGTCACATGTTAGTTTATAAGTTTGAGTCAAAGGAAATTTACATAGAACTGAAAAATGTTTGTGGTGACGTGGTGCAGCATAGGATGTCAAAGCCTTTATGATCATTAGAAATTGGAATGGCCACTTAGTGCACTCTCTAGTTAATATAGCAACACTTTTGCTTGCGTATCAATTATGACTCTGGGCTAGCAAATAATACTTCCTGAAAAGAAAATGTTTAAATATTTACCGAGAAACACGAATGAAATACCTACCTATTTCCTAAAACCACTTTAATCTTTGTCTCCCATTTTAACTTTGGAAGTCATGTAAATACCCACAATAAGGCCGAATAAGCCAATGGCGGATCCGAAAATTTCCACAATCAAAATCTTCACGAACAGGGTTGAGTTAGCGGCGTCAGCGAGAGCAGCACCAGATCCAACAATACCAACAGCAATGCCGCAAAACAGATTAACTAGTCCAACGGCTAATCCCGCTCCGAACATTACATAACCGGAGAACCAGTTGTTGTTACGGATATTTTCATTGGCAACTATCGTTGACCAAGAAAAGCTCTCCAACATACCAGACAAAACGATTGCCGTAATCAAGCCATAGATAGCAACAGCTTCGCAGAAAATCACCGAGATCAAATTTTTGGTCTTGATTCGCGGAGCCTTGACGCCTCCACCAACGATGCTGACACCGGTCGTGTGAATTCCCATGGCAGCACCCACGACTGATAGGGCTACTGCAAATGCAATACCTAGAGTTGCCCACATGTATGGAGATGTTTCCTCGAGGAACCATCCAACGCTAACTCGCTCACCCTTGCCCGTAAGGACATGGTACAGGATCAGCACTGTTGACACAGAGACCAATGATCCTGCGAAGGTGTAACCAAGTGTGTGCCGCATCATTTTGTTTATCTACCAACAAATAATCATTTATTTAATAATATTTAAAGAACACTGTACACCTAAATGTTGAATTGAGACGGAGAACTCACAGTTTAATGCGAATATTTGATTTTTTCCTCGCCACTACACAGTCACTTGATCATTGATGTCATATGACCCGACGAAGGAAAATAGTGACAGATATGTTAATCGATTTTATAGCATCATTAGAGCAAATCAGAATCATGTGCTATAAAAAAGAGGGATACACTGTTGCACCGCACGATGTCAAATGTACTGCAGTATCCAAACATTCCCAGTGAATCAGTACCATGGTCCAAAACATTCCCAGTAAATCTTGTCGGGCTGCATCATTCGATTATCGGACCGAATGTGCACAATTTGGTAGTGCCAAACAAGATGGAATAGACTATGATTTTTCATATACCATTTAAAAAGGACCCCTCGATGAAATCGATTCACCGTCAGTTGCAGTTCAATTATTATTAGAAACAAAACAACAAGCGTTGCTACATGCGTCGTAACTATGACAATGTTTGTTTATGTGGAATTAATCAAATGTTGCAATATGGAAGAAATCGTGGTATTTTGCTGCATATCGAGTGGATCTTGGAACAGGAAAGCAAGAATCAATTAGAATTATTACTAAGGGTGAAGCCAGAGAGAAAGCGACAAGCGACAAGAAGCGAAGCGATGCGAAACTTGACAAATGGGTCGCACGGCAGAGCTCCGTCCACTCAAGTTCAGCTGAAAAATGAAAAGTTTAAGCCGCGCGACTCCGTGCGATCTGTCAAGTTTCGCATCGCTTCGCTTAGCGTCGAGTTCGCTTTCTCTCTGGTTTCACCCTAAAAATCTATTTAATTTTTTATATTCTTATCCTAAGAGACATGAATGGAAATAATTTAAAAAAATGAATGGAATTTTATTGTCGTTTACCAATGTTTATCGACGCTTATTAACGAAGGGCCAACAAAATTGCATTGCAAGTTCACTGGTTCACGGGTACTGATCCAAAATTTTTTGATGTATGGGACATTGTAATCTTGAGTTTATCTTTGGTAGCGCTGTCATCGGACAGTCGTTAGACAATTCTGCACCATTTGCATCAATCGCGTCAACCCAAAAACTTTTGATTGTATTACCAGCAAAAGTTGAAGTATCTACAAACTAGAGATGGTCGGGTAAGCATTTTCTTAAACCCGAACCCGACCAGTATCTGATGGAAATAAGAAAATCTTATACCCATACCCGACTCGAACCCGAGATCAATTTTTTTCCAAACCCGAACTTGACTCGTACCCGATAAAATAATAAAAATATTTACCCGTACTTGACGCGAACCTGAAATGAAATCCGAAACCTCTAAAACCAATCAATTTTTTTATTCCGAACCCGACCCGTAACCGTTGAATATGAAAAAAAACCGGCACCCGACAAATAGAAGTTTGTGTTGAACTGCTACCGCGACCTGGTGGCTCAACATAAACCGCTAGGCAGACGTGCAATCAGTGCCGTAGTTGTTCAAGTTTCATTGGTTAGTCGTTGACTTTGTTGATAGGGCGCCTTGATTTCCGTGGTACAGGGGCGCATTGCAATTGACTGAAGTTAGATTTTTTTGACGAGGTTTGTTGTTTCTTCATCTTCGTATTTATGTATACAAAAGTTATATAGTACTACACTCTTAAAAAATTTGAATTTTACAGGTGACTTAATCCCTCATAAGATCTAATTCATAAAGACTTAATCTGTCAAACGACGGAATATTTCATTTGTAATGAGATAATGTTAGATTGGCTTGAATTTTACTGGTTTCGACTGTAACTTGCATTCTACTAGCAGGTGTGACTGTATGCATTTAAATGCAGCTTTTACCAGCATAGCAGATGCATGCTTCTGTGGCTCAGTCGATTAACAGACGTACTTGCGATCCAATAATGATTCTCGGTTCAAGTCGCGGCGTTGCTATTTTTTTTATTTCAACGAATTCATGTCATGGAGTTTTAGACACAATATTAAATGTTCTTCGACGCAAATTTGCGTGAACTGCGACGCTCCATTTATGTGCATCTAATAAGATGTAAAAATTTTAAGTGTATACTTAATCTTTCAAATGACGCAATGTTCCACTCGCATAGAATTTTATCAATTATTCAATGAACAGATATGAGCTCTGTGGTTCAGTCGAGTAACCGATGTGCTTGTGATCTTATGTTTCTCTGTTCAAGTCGCGCTGCTGCTAACAATCTTTTGTTTTTTATTTCGTTCGTTTCAAGTCATGTAATTTCCGAATCACACAATTTTACATGTTTTTGAATAAAAATGTGTGTGAAATACGACGTTCCATTTATGTGCATCTTACAAATTGAAAAGGTGATGGTAGTTTATACCGAAGAAAGTTTTTGATTTTATTCAAGTTTGAAAAAAAGAAACTTGACAGAATCTTCTAGTCATGTTTTTGAAAATATAAGTAATATTAAAAAGGCATCATTACACCACTAGTTTTTTCTTTAATTTTCACATATTACCTTGTAACTCCGAAATTCGGTTCCTGATGAAATTCAATAACAAGCTATGGAACCATAAAATCAAACCTGTTTTAATCCACCTAGTGGTGTAATGATGCCTGTCTCATACCAATCATACTATCATATATAATACTGCAGTATTCTTCAAAATAATTTTCTTCGATTCTTGAAAGAATAACCAAAAACGGTTTGTTTGACCGTCTACTGATAAAACTATCAACTGGAGAAAATTTAAGGTCGATTTAGAAATTTTTTTACGGGCCCTTTTTCAGTGATGGTATAAAATTTTTAACACACTTTACCATATATTTCCGGATCCGGAAGTCTTCTTGGTAAGGCAATTTATCAGAAACCAAAGAATAAAGAAAACAACAACTGTTCCAACGAATTGTATTTAGCCATGACCTAACAAGACCTGCAAATTGATTTTGCGTATCTTTGCACTGTCACTTTCAAATAAAATATTCATGGAAATTGAAATATATAACACTTATCATTCTATTATCCCGAAATACGTCGTTAGATTCAAATAAAATTCAATTGAAATTTCAGTTAAACTTTGGTAATACTTTTCGTTTGAATTGAAATTTATGCAAATTAGCCAAGCAATTATTGTGAAAAATTTGTCAAATATTTTGACACACACCTACATGAACATTTTGCCATCTAGACTAATTCAAATGATGTGGGACAGTTAAACCAATAGTCGTCTCATTAGTCAGGACATCACAGTATTTATCCGATTACTCGGTCTTTGGCACACATATGATGCATTCGGAGCCAATATCTGCGCCAATGCAGCCCTAACAATCAAAATTAGTGTGAAAACGAACTATACTTCTGTTATGAAAACGTGAAAATCGGAGCAGAATGCATATATTTTCTTCTTATTCTTTGAACCCATGCACAGTAGGGAAAAATGGATCAAAAACACTACGACTTTTTGGAGGCATGTTACTGCTGACCACAAAGCATTTTTTGGTGTAAAATGCTATCATGTTCATTTTACCTCAAGGTCCCTTTTGCCGTGAATACGATTTACTTTACTATGAGGCACCTTTTACAAATTTCCCCTCTGTGAGAGTAATAAGTTTTTGATCGTGAATATCTCTTATTGTATCTAACGTATCAACATAATTTTTGCTACATGCCATCAGAAATATCATCATCAATTTATGATAACATTTTCAGTTGTATGACATAATCACAAATAATTCAAAATTAAAGTGTTCTGAAATTTTTGGTATAAACTGGTATCAAAGAAGAAAAGTCATGACGTCTTTCTCGTACCTGGGTAGATATAAAACGTTAACACTTGATATATTTCGTTCAGCTCAGTTTCAGGTATCAAGAATTCAGTTCGGTATTTAATCGATTAAAGAAGATCGATTGCGTCATCCTGCTGCTTATCGTTCGTATTCTAACAAAATAAGTGGAACACGATGGGGAACATTACGCAAAATCAAACCTTCTAATGGATTTAAATATTATCTAAAGAACTATTAGAAATACTTATCTGGTGAAATAGCTATGCAAATCAGAAGTGAATATAACCAGTTTAGTGAAGGTTTACAGTTTAATTGATTCTAATTGAAAAGTTTTCGCATTTTTTCCCGGCTTTTTTAATTGGATTTTGGTAGTGTCAGATGTTTTAATGTTCATTATATTTGCATTAAAATAAATTTCAAAATTTTTCGTATTGAATAAAAAAGTTGAACGTATACGTCATCCTTTTTTATCATGAAGAACTATATAAATTATTTCATAATATTGAACTGTATGTCAGAACGTTTGATGTAACTAATCCGTACTTGAGTGCAGTGCATTGTTTCAAACTCTAGTAAAGAAGGGGAAAGCTTGCACAATTCACATAATCGATTCACTAACTGATATTCAGAAGTGTACCAGTTTAATTCCTATTCAAGTCATCTAGTTATGTCTCTGACATTACCCACCCTTTTTGTACTGGATTGTAATAAAGTTTAACTATATAACATATCACAGAAGAAGTTTCAGAAGACCGAATAGAATGTTTCTGATGTAAAAAGGTCTGACAAATCATTGGCATATAGTTTTAATGACAGCAGGAAACTCGTTGTACCGTTTTTAATCTACAATCCAGAAGCAGATCCAATACGATCTATTAATATTGGTTCACATTACGTAGGAAACTGCAGAAATCCAAGTACATACAATAGGATTGGTAGTACTAGCCCTTTTAATCCGTTTTACACCAATTTATTTCATAAATCGTATCATTGGTTAAAATTTCTATCGCATTCCGAAAGGAGGCTTATTGCGGTTGATTAAAATTATATCAATAAAAAAAAGATGATCTAAAAAAAACTAAAAATTAAACTACAAATAACTTTAGTGACCGCATGAATCATGTTATACCGTTTCACACCAATATTGATAGGATAAATTAGAGTAACACCACAGACTAACAGACAGGACACTCAAATTAGATTCTTCAATCATTTTAACGGTCATTTTGAATATTTCTTTATTTGGGACAGTACTCACATGTGTCATGATGGCGCCACGTTACCCTATCAAAAACATCCTGTCTGTCATCTAGACTGTGTTTATTTTTTTCATTTACCAACAGAGTTGCCATTTATACAGAATTACCTGTAATGTATTGGTACGTCCATGCGAATTTCATGCAGGATACAGATTTAATACATATTGCCAAAACTATATACATAATTGTGCCTACTTCTGCCTATCCTCCAACGCAATACAAAATCGAACCCGTTTTGTTACAATATTTACTTGATTCTGGTCTGCCGCCACTTAATTTCGGGTGAAAACTACCAACACAATAAAAAATAGTCTAGATGAACAACGTTGAGTCAAATAAATGGTTACCTTCCAACATCGCGAAAAAGTTGAATATATTATCAACGTAATTTATTGTGACGATTCATTTTCTAATATTTTGATGAAATCAGGCATCCCTGCAAGCAGCTGATCGATGTTGACAAACGAGGGAAAACCAACTAGTAGTAAAACTTGTACATAACACAAGGGGTGTACAGATAGTAAATAGTTCGCGCAGTGCAATATAGGTGGAACTAGTGCATCACGAAAAATTATTTTTATATGAATTTACTCATACTGTCATGTCTGTTAGTCTGTGGTAACACGGTATAACATGATTCGTGCGGTCATTGAATCTATTTGTTATCTACTTTTTATGGTATTCTACACAATATCAGTCGATTTTGATCAACCGCAGTAAGCCTTCTTTTGAAATGCGAAAGAAAGTTTAATTAATGGTACGATTTATGGAATTAATTGGAGTGAAACGGGTTAAACGAGCTAGTATTGTTATTCCCATTGTATGTATAGGGTGATTTTTTAAGAGCTTGAGAACTTTTTTAAACAATAAAACGCATAAAATTTGCAAAATCTCATCGGTTCTTTATTTTAAACGTTAGATTGGTACATGACATTTACTTTTTGAAGATAATTTCATTTAAATGTTGACCGCGGCTGCGTCTTAGGTGGTCCATTCGGAAAGTCCAATTTTGGGGAACTTTTTCGAGCATTTCGGCCGGAATAGCCCGAATTTCTTCGGAAATGTTGTCTTCCAAAGCTGGAATAGTTACTGGCTTATTTCTGTAGACTTTAGACTTGACGTAGCCCCACAAAAAATAGTCTAAAGGCGTCAAATCGCATGATCTTGGTGGCCAACTTACCGGTCCATTTCTTGAGATGAATTGTTCTCCGAAGTTTTCCCTCAAAATGGCCATAGAATCGCGAGCTGTGTGGCATGTAGCGCCATCTTGTTGAAACCACATGTCAACCAAGTTCAGTTCTTCCATTTTTGGCAACAAAAAGTTTGTTAGCATCGAACGATAGCGATCGCCATTCACTGTAACGTTGCGTCCAACAGCATCTTTGAAAAAATACGGTCCAATGATTCCACCAGCGTACAAACCACACCAAACAGTGCATTTTTCGGGATGCATGGGCAGTTCTTGAACGGCTTCTGGTTGCTCTTCACTCCAAATGCGGCAATTTTGCTTATTTACGTAGCCATTCAACCAGAAATGAGCCTCATCGCTGAACAAAATTTGTCGATAAAAAAGCGGACTTTCCGAATGGACCACCTAAGACGCAGCCGCGGTCAACATTTAAATGAAATTATCTTCAAAAAGTAAATGTCATGTACCAATCTAACGTTTAAAATAAAGAACCGATGAGATTTTGCAAATTTTATGCGTTTTATTGTTTAAAAAAGTTCTCAAGCTCTTAAAAAATCACCCTGTACTTGGATCACTGAAGTTTTCTAAGTAATATGGACCACTATGGCAAGGTCGGATTGATTCTGCTTCAGGATCGTAAATCAGAATTGAACTTAAAATTAAGTTTGAAGGAAAATTGGGGTAGAACGATGTTGCACGATTCATGGGATCATGGAAACTACCTGTTAATTAGTTTGTAGGGCTATGTGCGTAACATCGAACTATCTTGGTTTAACATAATTGATTTTTCAGGGTTTTACAGTTAGTGAGGTAGGAAAAAAGGAAAATTTGGGGCAAAGCGGCCATGATAGTGAATTTTGCGGCTATTCTAATTATCATCAATCGATTCTACGGTCAATTCTACATAAGATAAACCTACTTTGAAAATATTTTCAAAGATTTTTATGAAATTATTGAGTAAAGTCGCGTTCTTCATCCCTTTTCCCCACAGTGCAATGTATTAATCAAAGACGGCAGATATCATTATTAGTAATGATCCTAAAATGTCAAAATTAGTGGTAAACCTGAGATGATCTAGGGTACAGATACCCTATGAAACTCAACCTCGTTTTAAAAGATGGTTGATGCAATTATTGCATACTTTTCAAAATGAGAAAAACAAAAAGCACGTCTCACTATCCATGAAATACAGTATCTATTCATACCCTAATGGCAACGACAAATGGAGCTCATGCCGGTAGAATCTTTCTACAGACAACTTTATGCATAAAAATGTCATTTAATACATGCTGGGTACAGCTAACGTATACGCGGCACAATGTTATAATCCAGTCTATCCTAGTTCATTATCAATATTTTGGCGATTGATTATTTTCCATTTTAGTCAAATTGCCTAAATGTGTGCAATTTCGTACTACGCGTCTTGTACCCAAACGAGTATACATTGACAGAAAATACCAGCAAACAGCTTTTCGAATTAATACAGCTTGTCATATCATTGAAAAAAATCATATTGTCTTCAAGTGGCTATCATAGTCTATAGCGTTAAAAGTGTGTTAGATATTCTGAAATCAGGAGATCGAAGCTCGAATCCGGTCATGAATAAAAAAACCATCATAGAATTTTTTTATGTTGTTGTCAATAAAATCACTAAAATGTAAATTCCCGATGATATTTTACCCTTTCTATTTTTAGCCTTTGCTCGCGGTGTTTTCAGTAATGTCAGAGCAGATCAGTAACTGATTATGCTTTTCAATTTTGTTTTCATTATTTGGCAGTAAAATTAAACTGAGAATAAGTTTTGTTATCAACTAGAGAAATTCCATATCTCTCTTCGATTTCAGTATGTTTTTCGATATTATAGTACTATTTATCTGCTTCCGATTTTGATTTTTTAACTTTTAATGCGACCAATACTAAGCAAATTGAGTAACCGATAAATACGAATATCACATCAAATTCGGAAGAAAATGTTTATTTTAGCGCTTAGTGGATAGCTTTTTAAGAAAATAAATTCCATTTATTTCCACAATATCACAAATTTCCTAACTATTCCCCACTAATGTCACGAAATAGTAACAGACACAGATACTAATAGTGGGAGGAAAGTGCGGTGCTATCTCTGTTGTACAAGTACAGGTGAATCATTTTACATCTTACAGATAACTCATTTAGCTAAGTTACATTTAAATAAATGGTAGATTGGAATGTTTATATTTACATATATTCCTAAACTTTCAGCTACGTATAGTTTCCATCGGTTAGATGTTTAACATAAAATTGTAATGTGATTCGTTGTAAGCTCATAATTTTCTAAGCATGTTCAGCTATTTTTGACTTGGAATGATAACCTTATCTAATTTCTCCGAAGTGCACTTTGTTTATATGATCCGGATTTTTTCAAAGTATCTCTATGATCTTATGTAGATCCTAGTATTATTCTTACGGAATACCAAATCTAGATCAAAACTTTTTAGTTTTGTTTTGGGCATGGCATGGCTGAAATCTATTAAAATTATTTTTATTTTTTCTGATGGTTGGGTTGAAGTAGTAAGTGCTTGTTTTTCAACAGTTTTTCTTTTTATTAAAAATTGTTTGAATTAATTGCTCCGAATATTAATTGAGCTTTTCAATATCGAGAATGTTTTTTTTTCTCGTTTCTTACCGCATTTTCTCCATGGTCTAGGTTATGCATTCAATAAATCATATGCTGAAAAGCTGCAATTTTATGCTGATGAGAATAATTAGAAGTATAACATATAATACTTTCCGTATTAGTTAGCTTTCTATATATCAAAAAGGATAAGTTTTCCGTCTTCCTCGTGATGAAAATGTCTAAGAAGTCTGCTGTTATTTGCTTCTTCACAAGTGAATTTAATGCTTTTGTTCATGTTATCGAATGGTGAACTACCTCACTATGTATTGAGTAGGTATTTAATCAAAATGATAAAATTGCATAAAGTCTCATCTCAGAAGCATATAAGAAATTGGAAAATACCAATGAAAAAGTACCATCAGTTGAATTCATGTGGTAATTAATTCTACTATACCGACCTTCCACTATACAAGGCCGAGTTTGAAGAAAAGATGCCAGTATTTATAATAATTCATCTCGTACAAAATTATTGAAATTCATCATTTCTTATTCAAAACCTCATTATTGTCCAATTTTTCAATAAAGACAACTTAAAACTATTAAATGCTGTTAATGAAGATTACAAACAGTTATAAATGCTAGTATATTTTATGTTTGAATATAATAACTGTTAGAAAAATTGTTGTTAAGGCAGCACTGCTCAAAGCTGACTTGTGCATTGCTTCCTCCCGAGATTCTATTTATAGAACTCACAAACAAAGAAATAATTTGCGCTTCATTTATGCTTTCAAAAGCTTTGTAGTATTAGGTAAAAAAATTCGTTCTGCACCCTGATGTCAATCCTGAGGCACTCCTTACTTATGCTATTTATTTAGCTTGAAAATAAACAATGATTTGCACCTCAGTAGAATTATATACAGTATTTAAAAAGATTTCCACCATACGCCCGGAATAAGTTTTAAGAGCACCCTTTTCAATTCTCCTACCGTGATTCTGCGCCCTTAAAACATTCCTAAGGCATCCTTCCAAATTAGGCGTACAAGATTTTTTTTGCTTGAAAATAGATAGTGATTTGCGCCCTCAGTTGGATCATTTGATGTATTTTAAAATACTTTTACCCTGCGCCCTGGAATCATTTCTAAAGCGTCCTTCTAAATTATCTTTACAAGATGTTATTTATTTAGCGTGAAAACATATAAACACTTGCGCCCTCACTAAGATTATGTTATATATTTATAAATACTTTCATCCTTCACTCCTTCATTTCCCTATCGTGATTCTGCGCCTTAGAATAATTCCTGAGGTGCCCTTCCAAATTATCTTTACAAGATGTTATGTATTAAGCTTGAAAATAAGTTGCGCCCTCAGTTGGATCAATTATTGTTTTCAAAAATACTTTCATTCTGCGCCCTGAAATCTATTGTATGGGTCGCCCTTTTCCATTTTCCTGCGCCCTGGAACTATTACTAAGGCAACCTTCCGAATTATCCTTACAATATGTTATGTTTTTGCTTGAAAATAAATAATAATTTGTGCCCTCTTCTTACGATTATTTAATGTATTTAAAATACTTTCATCCTGCGCCCGGGAATTAATTATATGGGCGCCCTTTTCAATTCTCTAACCGTGATTCTGCGTCCAAAAATCATTCCTTGTGCGCCCTTCCAAATTATCCTTACAAGATGTTATTGATTTAAATTGAAAATAAATAATGATTTGCGCCCTCAAAAGGATATTTTACTTTAATCAAGATTACTTTCATCCTGCGCCCTGAGAGAAATTATGTGGGCGCCTTTTTCAATTCTCCTACCATGAGTCTGCGCCCTGGAATCATTTCCAAGGCGCGCATCCAAATTATCTATACAAGATGTTATTTATTAGGATTGGAAATAAATAATGATTTGCGCCCTCAGAAGGATATTTTACTTTAATCAAGATTACTTTCATCCTGCGCCCTGAGAGCAATTATGTGGGCGCCTTTTTTAATTCTCCTACCGTGAGTCTGCGCCCTGGAATTATTTCCAAAGTGTTCTTCCAAATTATCCATACAAGATGTTATTTAGTTAGATTGCAAATAAATAATGATGCGCCCCTTAGAAGGATATTTTACTTTAATCAAGATTACTTTCATCCTGCGCCCTGAGAGCAATTATGTGGGCGCCTTTTTCAATTCTCCTACCGTGAGACTGCGTCCTTGAATCATTTCCAAAGCGCCCTTCCAAATTATCCATACAAGATTTTATTTAGTTAGATTGAAAATAAATAATGCTGCGCCCTCTTAGAAAGATATTTTAATATAATCAAGATTACTTTCATCCTGCGCCCTGGAACATGTGGGCGCCTTTTTCAATTCTCCTACCATGAGTCTGCGCCCTGGAATCATTTCCAAGGCGCCCTTCCAAATTATCCATACAAGATGTTATTTATTTAGATTGAAAATAAATAATGATTTGCGCTTTCAAAAGGATATTTTACTTTAATCAAGATTACTTTCATCCTGCGCCCTGAGAGAAATTATGTGGGCGCCTTTTTCAATTCTCCTACCATGAGTTTGCGCCCTGGAATCATTTCCAAGGCACCCTTCCAAATTATCTATACAAGATGTTATTTATTTAGATTGAAAATAAATAATGATTTGCGCTTTCAAAAGGATATTTTACTTTAATCAAGATTACTTTCATCCTGCGCCCTGAGAGAAATTATGTGGGCGCCTTTTTCAATTCTCCTACCATGAGTTTGCGCCCTGGAATCATTTCCAAGGCACCCTTCCAAATTATCTATACAAGATGTTATTTATTTAGATTGGAAATAAATAATGATTTGCGCCCTCAGAAGGATATTTTACTTTAATCAAGATTACTTTCATCCTGCGCCCTGAGAGCAATTATGTGGGCGCCTTTTTCAATTCTCCTACCATGAGTCTGCGCCCTGGAATCATTTCCAAGGCGCTCTTCCAAATTATCTATACAAGATGTTATTTATTTAAATTGGAAATAAATAATGATGCGCCCCCTTAGAAGGATATTTTACTTTCATCCTGCGCCCTGAGAGCAATTATGTGGGCGCCTTTTTCAATTCTCCTACCGTGAGACTGCGTCCTTGAATCATTTCCAAAGCGCCCTTCCAAATTATTCATACAAGATGTTATTTAGTTAGATTGAAAATAAATAATGCTGCGCCCTCTTAGAAAGATATTTTAATATAATCAAGATTACTTTCATCCTGCGCCCTGGAACAATTTATGTGGGCGCCTTTTTCAATTCTCCTAACATGAGTCTGCGCCCTGGAATCATTTCCAAGGCGCCCTTCCAAATCATCCATACAAGATGTTATTTATTTAGATTGAAAATAAATAATGATTTGCGCTCTCAAAAGGATATTTTACTTTAATCAAGATTACTTTCATCCTGCGCCCTGAGAGCAATTATGTGGGCGCCTTTTTCAATTCTCCTACCATGAGTCTGCGCCCTGGAATCATTTCCAAGGCGCCCTTCCAAATTATCTATACAAGATGTTATTTATTTAGATTGGAAATAAATAATGATTTGCGCCCTCAGAAGGATATTTTTCTTTAATCAAGATTACTTTCATCCTGCGCCCTGAGAGCAATTATGTGGGCGCCTTTTTCAATTCTCCTACCATGAGTCTGAGCCCTGGAATCATTTCCAAGGCGCCCATCCAAATTATCTATACAAGATGTTATTTATTTAGATTGGAAATAAATAATGATTTGCGCCCTCAGAAGGATATTTTACTTTAATCAAGATTACTTTCATCCTGCGCCCTGAGAGCAATTATGTGGGCGCCTTTTTTAATTCTCCTACCATGAGTCTGCGCCCTGGAATCATTTCCAAGGCGCCCTTCCAAATTATCTATACAAGATGTTATTTATTTAGATTGGAAATAAATAGTGATGCGCCGCCTTAGAAGGATATTTACTTTAATCAAGATTACTTTCATCCTGCGCCCTGAGAGAAATTATGTGGGCGCCTTTTTCAAATCTCCTACCGTGAGTCTGCGCCCTGGATTTATTTCCAAAGCGCCCATCCAAATTATCCATATAAGATGTTATTTAGTTAGATTGAAAATAAATAATGATGCGCCCCCTTAGAAAGATATTTTAATATAATCAAGATTACTTTCATCCTGCGTCCTGGAACAATTTATGTGGGCGCCTTTTTCAATTCTCCTACCATGAGTCTGCGCCCTGGAATCATTTCCAAGGCGCCCTTCCAAATTATCCATACAAGATGTTATTTATTTAGATTGAAAATAAATAATGATTTGCGCCCTCAGAAGGATATTTCATTATAATCAAGATTACTTTCACGCGGCACCTTTTTCAATTGAATTATTTTTTTTTTGCACCCTTCATGTTAATTGAATCAGTCATTATCAAAATTTCAAAAAAAAAAAAGTACAGGTGTGTAATGTCCGATACATAACTGGATGTCGTGAATACGAATAAAACTGATACTCTTTATACTTTAGAATATAAATTAATTGATCAATAGTGTGAATTGTGCAAGTTTTGCCCTTTTACACTACTAGAATTTAAAACGATACACCTAAACTACAGTAGAGGTTAGTTACATTAAACATTCTGACACACAAATATTACGAAATAACCAGTATAGTTCTTTATGATAAAATAATGGTGGTTCTGAAAAGAACCAAATTCAAATTCCGATGGATACCATCGACTTCCAATGGATAACGCCGACTTCCGTCTTCTATTTTCAGGATGACCTGTTGTCCGTGAATGATATGTGTTCTGTTGGAGTCTCCTGCTTCTTCCGCCTACGGTAACAAGCTTTGTATTTCGCTTGGAGATTCCTCGATCGCACCATAATGCTATGCATTTCATATAGCAAATCAGCAGAAAGTTTACTACAAACTACAACTGGTTGAAAAATGGGCGAATTTAGAACCGTGAAAATTGCAAAAAACAGATCAAATTATCTTAGATTTGCACTACACTGATAATTTTAATTTTCGATTTACAAAGAAGCAATCTTCATAGTTCTTTAGGTAATATTTAGAGCCATTAGAAGGGCTGATTTTGCATAATGTTCCACATTGTTGTCCATTTTCCGTTGTATTTTGCACCAATGCAAACGACCACCAACAGGATGATGTAATCGATCTTCTTCGAAGGGAAACTGGTTCTGCGACCTGACGACTGCTTCACCTGACGACCGATGTCCAAATGAAAGCATTGACGACTTCTACTCCCGACGATTGAAGTCCAAATGAAAGCACGGCCTAAGCGTTTGAGGCTTCATACCACGCAAAAGGTTTGCTTTCATTGTCAACTGCTCCACTGGACGACTGAAGTCCAAATGAGAAATGCGACCGAGCGTTTGAGGTTTTTAACCACGCAGAAGATGCACTTTACGAAGCTGCTGGTTGATTAAATCATTCCCACGACGTCCGCTTCCATCCAACGCACAAGAAGAAATGATCGATTTTCATTTTGTTTTTTTTGCATAAATATCTGTTTATTAATCTTATTTTTGTGTATTACATCAACATTTTACAGTACAAGTGTTTTGACCCTTTGGCCTTTCATCTTTGTTGTTCATACGATTCGTTATTGATATTAGGTGTTTTAGTTACTCTTGTTTTACATACTAATGTTTAATCATAATATTTATTTTAATTATTTATAAAATGTCTACCTACTTATAACTATCCTTAACCTAATACGTACAAATTTTGAATTATTTGTATTTCAGAGATTGAGCACCTCTCTTCAAATTTCGTGCAGTATTGTTCGAATTTTTGTTCTAGTATATCCAGTGAGGCCATCTCATGTACTTCACTAGTTCTTGTCCAAGGGGGTAGATTTAGAATCATCTTTAAGATCTTACTTTGAATGCGCTGAAGCCTAAGTTTGTGTGTTCGTGCACAGCCCCGCCAAACAGGGACTGCGTATTCAATTGCGGGGTAGATGATTTGTTTATAGACAGCCATCTGATTCTTCAGGCATAGTTTAGATGTTCTACAAATCAGCGGATACAGAGACCTAATGAGTATGCTGCATTTTTGAACGATTTTGTCAACATGTGACCTGAATATCAGATGTCTGTCAAAGGTGAGTCCTAGATAGATAACTTCATCGGACCATTGAATGATCTCATCACCGAATCGTATTCTGCATTCGTCGGATGGAACAAGTTTTGGAGATCTTGAATGTGGAAACAAGATGACCTGAGTTTTTGCTGCATTGATCACAATTTTCCAGCTTGTAAAATATTCCGTTAAAGCGTCCAGACCTGTCTGTAGTTTATTCTTCAGAGCATTAATGACACGACCTTTGTAAAGAATGGCAGTATCATCAGCAAATTGTGACAGAACACCACCACCTGGAAGAGGAAGGATGTCTGATGTAAAAATGTTGTATAGAATGGGACCTAGGATACTTCCCTGGGGTACACCAGCAGGAATAGTAAATCTTTCTGAAAGTGCATTATTCAGAGAAACCTGGAATGCTCTATCTGCAAGATAATTTTTGATAATTTTAATAAGATACATGGGAAAATTATACCGATGCAGTTTGAACACCAGTCCATCGTGCCACACATTATCGAATGCCTTTTCAATATCCAATATTGCCATGGCAGTCGTTTTGGATACTGATTTGTTTTGCTGGATGACGTTGTTAACCCTTGTGAGTTGGTGGATGGTGGATCTTCCTTTCCGGAACCCAAACTGTTCTTCCAGAAATATATCCTGTTCATCTGCGAAAGCAAGAATTCGCCTTTGTATTGACTTTTCAAACAGCTTGGATAGGGCAGAAAGTAAGCTGATGGGCCGATAGCTCTTGGAAAAGGAAGGATCTTTCCCCGGTTTCAAAACTGGGATAACTTTAGCTAACTTCCACATTGAAGGGAAGTAACCAAACTCCCAGCACCTGTTAAAAATTTTAGCCAAGAAGACAAATGAGCGAATACTCAAATGTTTCAGCTCAATGTTGAATGTGTTGTCGAAACCGGGGGCCTTCATATTTTTGGATTTTTTCACAAAAGCCATCAGCTCATTCGCAGTGACTCTACTTTCCTCAGGAACCAAGCTGTCTGATTGGTCAACCTCAGCTACGCTATCAGCAACGGCTCTTTCATGTGGACTAACAATGTTGAGTCCTAAATTGTGAGAACACACAAACTGCTGGCCTAGCGCATTTGCCTTCTCTACTGGTGTGATTAAAGGTATTCCTTCAGCTGCGTCCTGGGGTGATATCAGAGGAGGAATAGGCTTCGGTTTTTTCTTAAGCACCTTCGTTAAGGACCAGAAGGGCTTTGAATGTGGGAGAATTTCTCGAAGCTTTTGCTGGAAGTTCCTGTTGCGAAGCTCAGATATCCTTTCCTGGATTATCCTAGTTAAGTTGTTATAAGTAGTCTTCCTATCTAGAATGCCAGTTCGTTGATACTGCCTCCGGTAGATATTCCGAAGTCGGATGAGTTTCTTGGTGACACTGTCGATTTGAAGAGAGGAACTCGGCATATGTTGTACTGGAACCGTCCTATCACGAGCGACTGTGATTGAATGCTGGAAGGAAGATAGGGCTGCATCGATTTCCATCGGGGAATCAAGTGGCAAATCGATATTAATAAGTTGGTCGGCGATTTGTTGAAATTGGACCCAATCGGTGCGATAATAGTTCCTCCGTGGTTGAAAAGGCACTGTTTCTGGTGAAGATCCCAACGTCAATATTACTGGAAAGTGGTCGGAAGAGAGCTCGTTGAAGACAACCGGAGAGCTGTCTATTGCGATGTTGCTGATGAATATATCCAAAATGGAATGAACTCCCGATCTGGAAAGTCGCGTTGGTTGATCCGGAGCGAAGATGTTGTATTGTCCAGCTTCGTAATCTTCGGCAAGTACGAATCCGTTTCGATTCTTTCTTCTGTTTCCCCACAGCTCATGCCGTGCGTTCAGGTCCCCAGCAATGATGAATTTGTTCTGTCGTCGAGTGAGCATAGCCAGATCTCGCTTCAATGATGCACACGTACCATCTCGAAGATTGGTTTGTTTGGGGCAGTACGCTGCAATGATGAAGTCCCAACGTCGTTGTAATCTCAATTCCGATGGCTTCTATTAGTTGCAATTTAAAGGCTGACAGAAGCCTGTGCTGAATGAATCGTTTAATGACAGAGGCAACTCCTCCTCCTCTGGTAGTTGTCCTGTCGAGCCTGTGAATCCTGTAATTGGAAATAAAAATAGAAATTTCAGGTTTAAGATGAGTTTCAGTTAAAATAGCAATATCGGCATTCTTCTCTTGAAGAAAGTCGGACAATTCAGCAGTTTTGCTCCTGAGTGAGCAAGCATTCCAATTTACTATAACCAACTCATTATATTGCATATTCGATGATGAATTTGCCTAAGGCGTTGATTTGATCTAACCGCGTTCTGCAGTTTCGTAGTTTTGTTGTCATTGTTTCAAAAATGACGATCAGTTGTTCAGCAGAGAATAAATCACCAGAGTCATCGTTTGCTTGTGGTTGATTATTGCCCCATCCAGGAGGGATTCTTGAGGAAGATTCTTTTTGAGATCCAGCGGCTGAAGTCTTTGGATTGCTGCGAGGAAGTGGCGGCAAATTCGGAATATCCCTCTTCGGTGGGAGCCGTGGGAAATTAACTTCATCCTTCTGTGGAACATTCTTGCGCGTTGATTGTTTACGGGACACCTGTTGTCGAATTTTTGTGAACTCAGCACGTTTGGGACACGATTTGCTAGTAGATGGATGGTCGCCATCACAGTTCACACATTTTACAGCGATGTCATCTAGTAGGCAATCGTTGGTATTGTGTGGTTCGGCACATTTCCCGCACCGACTTTTCATGTGGCAATTCCTCGCTCCATGGCCGTAGTTCAAACAGTTCGTGCACTGTGTGACATCCCGATGTACCGGTTTATACTTTTGCCATTCGATGATTATGTGAAATAACGATTTAATCGTTTTCAGTTGACTCATGGTGATGGAGCCCTTCTCCAGATGAATCAGGTACAGTTGATCTCTGAACTTTTTGTCCGTATTATGTCGCTTCATTTTAAATACCATCAAAGGCTTTAGTCCCGCCTCCGACAGTGCCTGCTTTAGTTCGGCTTCCATCATGTCGGGTAGTCCTCGAAGTACAACCTTCATAGGTTTGTTGGCGGCAATATCGTGTGTGAAGTATTCCGCTTTTGTCTGCTTCAGATAGCATTCCACTCCTTTGTAGTGGTTCAAAGCCGGAACAGTTATTTTGTAGCCTTCAGTACATAAACGGATTGTTGCCTGTAGTCCTTTGCTGATCAGTGTGTTGAAATCCGAGCGTAGAGTTGGTGGGAAGCCCTTCAGGTAGAAAGGCGGCATTTTTTCCTTCTTCTGCAGTTCCTCTTCGACATCTACTGGCAGATCAGCATATTGGTTTTTACTCAGCAAACGGTCGTTTACCTGTACATCACTTGGCTTCAGACGCTTAGCATCCTTTGGATCCTTCTCGGATCTATGGCGGTTTTTACCCATAGCTTGGGTAGGTAGACAACTGCGAATAAAAAATAAAACAAAATCGAAATTAGTCGTAGTAGGTTATTCGTCTTGTCAGCCGTCAGAGCGACTGACTGTTCCCTGTCGCAAATTCTTTTTAATTTGCCTTAAGACTTTACGATTAAAGTTTTCGGATATCCGGGGAGAAGCAAGTAGGGCATAAGAGCGGAAGTACGCTTTTATGCTGGCTACGGTTCTCCAGCGGACTGTACCTGCGAAGGGAAAGGAAGAAATATTTGTTGAAGTAAATTATACTTATACAATTCTCTTCTTAGAGAGAATTACTTCCTGGGCGATGATGCTTCCTTCTAGGGGAGGATGACTTCTTCTGGTGGGGGCTCGTCCGGGAATTTTCTTTCTAGTGATGAATGCGAACGACCGTTTTCTCTGGTAACTGATGACTGATTTATTTTTACATTACTTAAACTATATATACATGAATCTTAACTAAAGTGTTGCACTACATGCAGTGCAACATTTATTGTTATCTCCCTTTCTCCTCAAGTGCTGACATTACTATTCGTCAGCACGGGTAAAACAAATTCCTGGTGCCTCACTACTACATAAAGATTTGATTAGATGGTTGCACTTGCATTTCGTGCTATCCCACTCTATTCCCTAACGGCTGCAAGGGCCCTCCTAGAAGGTTCAAGTTCAAGTTCAAATCTTGCTTAGCCGTCCTATCTAAACATATGCGGCACCTTATCTGTATGCTTGAAGAGCATGTTAATTATTTCACCAGATGTTTCCATGACGGTTACTAGATCGTCGATTTATTGCATCCTTCGTTAGAGATGCATTTATGACTTTATTACCACAACCCTCCGAGAGCAAGTTCTAACCGATATTTGTTATCGTTCCCTTTTGGAGTTTGTTTATGTTTTGTTCCTTCGCATTTCGTCATGGTCCTTGCTAGTTAATTTACATTGCCATCAGCACCAGCTTATCTGGTGTCTCGACCCGAACTTAGGCTTCCGCCGCTATATGAATCAGTGCAATATTAATGCATACGGGATGCGAGATTTGATGGGTAAATAACAGCTCTCATGACTGCGCTGGGAACGAACTATCGGGACAATTACTTCCCATGATAAGTGCTCCTTTAAGCACGTATTTTTTTTTTTTATATTTTCGTTTCTTTTGGTTGACAAATAAAGTCTATTAATGCCATCATCTGATTAATGCGATTGTAGCAAACACTACGCTCGACATTTCTGGCCCCGTAAATCTTCCTGAAGAATTACCTTTATTGATAATCGAGCGACTGTCGTGGAATATTGGTGTTTACTCTTAAATTTTCAAATTGTGTTCGTCCTCTCTGTTAAGTTTATTATTCCTATAAATAATTGCAAAGACCTTATTTTTTTTATAACGAGCTTTCAGCTGTATTTCGCGGAAGTGGAAACAAACACTCCGCCGGTCTTCTGGAATTTCGTGTTGTATTACATTTTTTAACTCGTAGATAAATATATACTACCACATACATAATACCTAACAATCCTACACCCACTAATACATATTCAATAATGGGTTCACCTATATCTTGTTCCTTATAATCATCCGTTGTTATAGTGAAAATTTTGTTGTCAAATGGATTCGCAGGCTTATTTAATTCTGCTAATGCCGTTTCATTCTTCTCTAAATTGAAATTAATCTGAATTCTTTCTTTAAAGAATAAGTTTGTCCGCCTTTCTTCCCTATTCACGAATCCATATATAACACTCTTATTATTTTGGATTTTACAATCGAAATCTAATTTAACTACAGCCACCTTGTATGGTGGCGCTATAATAGAATTCTTGCAGTGAATTATAATACTAGTTGTGTCGCTGGCGAAGTAAAGCACCTGGTTCTCATCCGTGAGTGAAATCATCTCGGCGTATGGTGGCGACAGGTGCGTAATATTGCAGCGGCTTTTCGAAAGTTTGTGTGCCACTAGTCCAGATACGCAGTCAAGCTCCTTATGAACCGTGCTAGGTTCCACGATAAAATGAGTTTGGTTCATCCGTACTGGTTCCGTAGTTGGGTAGAAATATTCCCCGTTATGGTCAATCAGTATGCGTGGTTTTCCTATATCAATGATGGCATGATTTTCCATATGAGGTACAGGAATAATTCGAAACATTTCGTACACTGTTTTGCTGACAACTACAGTGTACATTGCGATTACGATAGTCCCATTGATCTGCTGCGTTTCATATTTTACCAATGAGGATTGTCGAAGAACTGTTAGTCCTGCTGGCAATGTTGACGAGATGTTGTCGAACGTTGCGGTAAGTTCTTCCGTCGAAAGTGGATATGATCTCATCCTTTTGTACTTGTGAAGCACTGCGTCAATAGTCTCTCGAGAAAGCATGATTATCTCGATCAAACGACTTTCCAAGTACTCCGTTTCACCTAGGGCGTACTTTTGCTTCAGGTGGTTTGTTTCCTTCATCAGACCGTAGAATTGATCGTTTAAGGTATTTCCCATCTCAGTGGTCTTTCCATTTAATTGAACTAACGACTCAGATAACTGATGTATTTTTTCATTGTCGTGCATTCTCATTGCTTTTAGTTCAGTTTCGATGTCATTTTCACCGAATAGGAAGCTCCACAAGAATCCAAATATCCCTTTTGAGCGTCGAGATCTTGTTCGCTCATAATCAATTTCGGAAATTGCATCCGAGCATAATTTGTCGAAGACGCTCAAAATTCTATTCATATTTTCATTTTTTATGTCCTTGGTCATGCGCTTCCTTGTTGCTGACATATTACATCTTATGCCTTCGATCAATTCCCGGTCTTCATTCGGCGATATCGACGTATTTATATTCGTCCGCCATATGCCCCGTTTCATAAAAGTAGTTCCTATGTGGTCGAGAAATACCCCATCTTGCTCGACCGGTGTTACTAATAAGGAATTCGCCGTGCTGAGAACTGCTGCTGTAGTTAACATAGCTGCAAGTACAGAACGAGGAGAAAAACGAATAACTGGTCTTTTCTTTTTGCCCGATTGAGAAATATTGTTAATTTCTCGTTTCATTTCAATCCGGTGATCTTCAAACTTAGGATCAGCGGATTCAGTTTCAGATACGTGCATTATTACATGCTCTGATTCTTGTTTACTTTGCGTCGGCTCAGGAGTTAAATCCTTCCTCTCGACGTCCAATATCGCGAGTTTAGCAACTGCGCGCCTAAAAGTACCTTTTCCGGTGATAACTTCAGCTTGTCTAGCTACGCCATCATCAGAAATGATTAATTTGACAACACGTCCTTTCAACCACCGTCCAGGTGGTTCTTCATTATCTACCATTAAGACTATATCATCAGTCTTAATTGGTTTGACATCTCCAGTCCATTTCTCTCTGGTGATAAGTGTTGGAAGATACTCTTTCTTCCATTTATCCCAAAATACCTTCATGGCGTGTTGAATCCTTGCCTGCGAGTTCTTATCGTAAGGTTTTGGATCAATCTCGAAGGGTGGTGCATATTGTCCCGGCCTTCCTAAAATCGCATGGAAGGGGGTTAATAGCTCATCATTCACATCCTTTAAAGCTCTATGTATCAAAGGACGTGAATTAACGAACCACTCCGCTTGAATAAAGGCTGATCGCAGCACTTCACTCGTAGGTGTCCTTTTAGACATATCGTCTATCATGACACTAAGCGCCTTCTTTATTATTCCTATTAACCTCTCCCATACGCCTCCAAAATGTGGAGCCGCTGGAGGGTTAAACACCCATGAAATTTCTAACTTTGCTGCTTCTCCTTGTCTCATTCTTGTGTCGAGTTCTTGTAGGAGGCGTTTCAACTCTCTTTCGGCTCCAACGAAATTAGTTCCGTTGTCGCTGTAAAGCTGAGTTACTTTACCTCTGCGACACTGAAAATTCCTAAAGCATACGAAAAAGGCATCGGTACTCAAATTTTCTGCCATTTCGAAGTGTATTCCACGTGTAACTGAACAAGTGAAAATAACTCCCCTTTTTGACATTTATATCTTTTAAACATAGAAAGGTCCAAAATAATTCATTCCATTATACTAAAATGGAAACGCGTTTACAACAGTCCCTACACGTGAGAGAAGAGCTATCATGACTCTAATCTTGGTGTCAACAAAGGGATATAATTTATCCTTCTTTCTTCTAAATAATGAATGTCTTACCTTAACATGATTTTTATTTCCTTTTAAAATTATTCTATTTCAGCAATTTTGAACATTAACCTTTTTTTTTTTGTCTTTCATCGTCCAAGCAGGATCCAAGTTATGTTTGGAAGTAATAAAATTGATATTTTCCATTCAAAATATTAGTCTCTGCATACTTTTCTCCAAACAGAGAATGCCCTGACATCTATAAATTTGATGTTTGAATACTTTGTGCCGTTTTTTTTTTTTTTTGAAAATATCTTCCAATTCAGTCCAATCATTAACGAGCGAATTCTTCAATCGAACATTTTTCCACAGTCGGAGGTGGTTCGCTACCTGGTTCCTCATTCGACACACAAAGGTAGCTTGGGAACCAGTCCTTATTTCTCTTGATTCAGGAGGGGTTTGCGAATTCGAGCGCAATGAAGGAGTTGTACCTGATCGACTTACGGATGCACATACCAACGACACACATGGCGGTGAACTTGTTTCTTTGAGCAGTTTACCCAAATTGTTGCCTGGTAGTGGTTCTGGTATAGGTAAGGAGTTCAGAGAACGTCGAGGCGTTAATCCATATGATTTGGCACTTCGTATAATTTTTTCATCTGATGATCCACCCACGGAATCTTTCTTAAACGTAAAATTATCCGACGTTAACCCCCCGTGTAGTGGCATGATGATATAATTATTTGTATCTTTACTATTGCCATCCAACTTGGCATAATAAACCAATTCCCTTTTCCATTCATATTCAAAGGGTACACTGAAGGCTTCATCGAGAGCATTGACAGGAGCGGTGACTTTTCTCTTAGTCACCATCGTAGACATAGCTAATACTTTAGCGTTGTTGTCAAATGCATTCCCAGGTGCTGGTGCCATACCAACAACAGATTTCATTTTGTTCTGTTCGTCGGAAGATCCTAATGTGACACTTCTCACCGAGGCAACCACATTTTCCCCATATGCTTCCGTAGACGACCAAAGATTTGCTTCCAGTTCTTGGACTTTTTCAGAATTTGTGAAATCGGAAATCGAACTTGAGGATCTTGGAGAACTTAACATTCCGTTCTCTCTACCAGCGACGTCCTCATCGAATCCGACAAAATCATTTTCATTACTATCACACTCTAACTCTTCAGAATCGCTTGTGTTCTTTTCTGAGCCAGTGGTTATTGTAATTCCAGTTGTTCCACCAGTCGTACTTGGCTGCAGCATATCATATCGGTGCAGCTTTGGTTGCTGCTCCATTCCTCTGGCATTACCGATAATCTTAGGCAAGGTTTCATAATAACTTTTCCATTCAATCGAGTTTCCTGAATTTACTGACATTGCGTCTTCTTTCATGCTCGTATTCTGAATGGAAGTCACGAGGGATAACATGGTCCTCTCGTGTATTCTCATCAGCTCAATAATTGCCCTGCTGCTGCCATTTTTTGCTTGGAGTGCCATATTTGTCACTTCCAAGTCCTTCGTCATTGCAGCGTATTCTTTTTTACGCTGCTGGCATTTCATACAGTACCAGTCCTCTGGTCTTGGTGGCCGTTTATCAAGATTCACACAAGATAAATGGAACCACCTATCGCACTCATCGCAAGTTATCATTTCGACCATTGCACGATCTTTCTTCGTGCAAAGGCGACAATGTCCATTTGGATTAGCCACAAACTCCATTTTAGTACAGAGAATTGCTATGTTAATCTATTTAGAAGTTCCCGCAACTCAAATTATCTACTGCTAATGGCAATGATAATAATATTTTTTTTTTTTCAACAAATATTCTCCAAAATAGTTTAAAGCAACTATTCCAGAGTCTTTTGATAAAGCTTAAGCAAGTTAAAAGAATTTGCGATACGCTCCTCTCTGGAGCCACCAAAATGTCAGCCGTCAGAGCGACTGACTGTTCCCTGTCGCAAATTCTTTTTAATTTGCCTTAAGACTTTACGATTAAAGTTTTCGGATATCCGGGGAGAAGCAAGTAGGGCATAAGAGCGGAAGTACGCTTTTATGCTGGCTACGGTTCTCCAGCGGACTGTACCTGCGAAGGGAAAGGAAGAAATATTTGTTGAAGTAAATTATACTTATACAATTCTCTTCTTAGAGAGAATTACTTCCTGGGCGATGATGCTTCCTTCTAGGGGAGGATGACTTCTTCTGGTGGGGGCTCGTCCGGGAATTTTCTTTCTAGTGATGAATGCGAACGACCGTTTTCTCTGGTAACTGATGACTGATTTATTTTTACATTACTTAAACTATATATACATGAATCTTAACTAAAGTGTTGCACTACATGCAGTGCAACATTTATTGTTATCTCCCTTTCTCCTCAAGTGCTGACATTACTATTCGTCAGCACGGGTAAAACAAATTCCTGGTGCCTCACTACTACATAAAGATTTGATTAGATGGTTGCACTTGCATTTCGTGCTATCCCACTCTATTCCCTAACGGCTGCAAGGGCCCTCCTAGAAGGTTCAAGTTCAAGTTCAAATCTTGCTTAGCCGTCCTATCTAAACATATGCGGCACCTCATCTGTATGCTTGAAGAGCATGTTAATTATTTCACCAGATGTTTCCATGACGGTTACTAGATCGTCGATTTATTGCATCCTTCGTTAGAGATGCATTTATGACTTTATTACCACAACCCTCCGAGAGCAAGTTCTAACCGATATTTGTTATCGTTCCCTTTTGGAGTTTGTTTATGTTTTGTTCCTTCGCATTTCGTCATGGTCCTTGCTAGTTAATTTACATTGCCATCAGCACCAGCTTATCTGGTGTCTCGACCCGAACTTAGGCTTCCGCCGCTATATGAATCAGTGCAATATTAATGCATACGGGATGCGAGATTTGATGGGTAAATAACAGCTCTCATGACTGCGCTGGGAACGAACTATCGGGACAATTACTTCCCATGATAAGTGCTCCTTTAAGCACGTATTTTTTTTTTTATATTTTCGTTTCTTTTGGTTGACAAATAAAGTCTATTAATGCCATCATCTGATTAATGCGATTGTAGCAAACACTACGCTCGACACGTCTATCCACATCGAGTGTTAGATGACGAATTGATCGATTTTCGAACACGGTTCCCCTTTTATACGCAGTCAGTTGAAGATATGTGCCTGACTACCTCAAAATCGTCGTCCTTGTGCGAAAAACCCAAGCGAACGTAGAGTTTTCCGCGTTGTTTTCAAATTTTGAGAAAACTTAATTTTTAAGTTGTTTGTGGTTATCTCACACTGTTCAAAATATTATCCTAAATTCCTGATACAAGTCGAAATATTCACGATTGAGTTCTGCCCATTCTTTCATATGGCTAATTTTGAAAAGGCACTCCATAGTAAAGTAAGTCGTATTCACGACAAAATTTTTTCGGTTGCAGTTTCAAGAGCTGGTTAGTCACTGACTAACTGTGACTAACCGCAACTACAGCACTGCGTGCAATTAATTCTACTTGAAAAACACTTGTATAAACTGCTACGCACTGATGAGTCAAGGACGAAATGTAAAATTAGTCCAAATGGGTATGTGCACCTAGCATAAATTTGGGGGTCAATAAAAATGTTTCCTTTCCCTTCGAATTACCACAATCTGTGCGGCTAGCAAGCCGAAATTTGTTTTGTCTGAGACGTCAATGTTTTGCAAGTAGCATTAACTTTACGTCTGCCTAGCGGTTTATTTTGAGCCATCAGGTCCTGGTAGCAGCAAGAATAAACTCAAGATGAAATGGTAGGCGATTTCCTGTACCATCATAATACGACCCCTCGATGGCTTCGGTTCACTGTCAAAGCTTTATGTTGAACCAAATACAAATAATAATACCCCTAGGTCCCGTACAAACGAATCGTCAATGTTTGGTTCATCGATTGAACAAGTTGGCCTAGCCCATGCCTTTGTTTCGATGCGACAGTTTGGAAACGTGGAAGGAGATCGTTTCTGGCAACGCTTTATGCTAGTTGCTACGGTGCAAAACAAGTTTGTTTGTTTACGAGGTCTGTTCAAAAAGTTACCGGAATTTTTTAATTGCGTGCGTCTGGAGAGTCCGGTGGTCAAAATTTTTTTTTATTGTGTTGGTACATATGTCCCTAATGTATAGTGAAATTTTCAGCTGTATTCATTGTTTACATTCTGTCTTGTAGCGGCTGGTGTAGACGTTTTTTTTTGAGCTCGGCGATTTTTGTTAGTTTAAACAATGGAAGAATTGAAGAGTCAAAGAATTTGTATTAAATTTTGCGTGAAAAATGAAATAAAGTGTAACCAAGTGTGCGAAATGTTACAAAGAGCCTACGGTGAGTCTGCTATGAAAAAAAAACAAGTGTTTACGAGTGGTATAAGCGTTTCCAAGATGGCCGCGAAGACGTTGAAAACGACGAACGCTCCGGTCGACCCAGCACGTCAATAATCGATGAAAATGTGGGAAAAGTGGAAAAAATGATTATGGAAGATCGCCGAATCACTATTAGAGAAGTTGCTGATGAAGTTGGCATATCAGTTGGCTCATGCCATCATATTTTTTCAAATGTTTTGGGCATGAAACGAGTGGCAGCAAAATTCGTTCCAAAACTGCTGAACTCATTGTTGCTTATTCGTGATTTTTTGGTTAAAAACAAGACTTTAATCATGCCCCAACCTCCTTATTCACCAGATATCGCTCCGTGTGATTTTTTTCTGTTCCCAAAGTTGAAGAGACCCATGAAAGGACAGCGTTTTTCATCGATTGAAGAGATAAAGGCAGAATCGCTGAGAGTGCTACAGAGCATTACAAAAAGTGACTATCAGGGGTGTTTCGAAGACTGGAAAAAACGCTGGCATAAGTGTATTATATCTAGGGGGGATTACTTTGAAGGGGACCATGTAGACGAATAAATAAATATTTTTTTAGAAAAATGAGAATTCCGGGTACTTTTTGAACAGACCTCGTATGTTTACCATTGCTGTATTGCAACAAATTCAAATTCGAAGGCTTGTGTGACATTCCCTGCCTGCATTTTGGAATCGTGGAGTGTGCATATAACCAGTATTCCCAAAGTAACATCTGAAAATATTTCCTACTTTTTGCCACCTTTTTCGTTTAGTAGATTCGACACCGCCCAAATGAGTGTTTTCAAGGCGAAAGATATATTGACGAATATGGTTGGTCCCAGCCGTGCAAGTCATACGAAGCATGGATTGTACATGCGTTAAGTTTAACCGAACCTCTTCCTAAAGAACCGAATCCACTTGCATTGTGAATTATAAAACAGAAGAGGATTTTGATCCGAAATAGTTTCATAACGCCCAGTTTGGATAAAATCAGCACTCAAGAGTACACCCCAGCTAAGCGATTAATAAAGATGTGCGATATATTTTGCCAGTGATGGGACCTTATTTCATAAACGGGCCTTAGTGTAGAACATGGGTACGATTCGTATACAAACCACGGAAACAGCGATTGGAACTACACGATAAAATAAAAGTTAAAAGAGAATTAAATGCAACCAAGCTGTCTATGTGTTTTTCCAATAGTCAATCACATATGCGTGGCCCAGACAAATTGATTATAGCCCGAACGGTGGCAGACAAAGTTGTTATGTTCCAAGAAATTAATCGATTCTAAAAAATTTAAAACGTCAACAAATGATTTACAATATTAGAACACAGTATCAAATCTAAACTTGATAATTTTTAAAGTTTTTTGGAATTATCAACCCTTTTCATCATATGGAAACTGTTTCCATTAGGATGAATGCAAATAGGTTCCACGTGGTTGTCCAGTTCCACAAGCAAACGGATATTTGCTCTTGATTCGACCGGTGACCTCAGATCCTTCTTCGTTTTTGACCGTGACAAGTTTATCTTGATGGAGCCAGTATCGATAGTAGAGTGCTTCAAACGATGCAAATCCTGGCATTGAACTTAATCAAAAAGTATATATATATATATATATATATATATATATATATATATATATATATATATATATATATATATATATATATATATATATATATATATATATATATATATATATATATATATATATATATATATATATATATATATACATATATATACATATACCAATCATTTCATGAATAGCTTTCACTATAGCGATCGCAACCAAATGTTGAACTAGCGGCTGTTGGCAGTAAACAGTTGGATTGAGAACATTCAACATCACTTTGATGACCGATTCCGTTGGTCTGCCGGCGAGGAATGTTTTCGGGTAAATAAAGTGCTAATTTAGCAAATGTGTACGTTTGAGATTATTGTAATAGTCACTTGCAGAAAAATTAATAGGCACTGGATTCATCTAAATTGGTTTCAAAGCGGTAAATGGTAAATAAACTGTTGAACCCTGCAAGTAACAGAACGTTAATAATAGGAATGCATTTAATTAAAACTCTCACCATATCTCATACAGAACAACATAGCTCAAGTTTATTTTTCACTATAATATATAAACAGTAACTATATATGGTGAACTTGTTCTTACCCTTCAGCGTTGCTAGTTCTATATAAAATTCGTTAAAGTACATTGTCACTCTGATAGTGTGTCATGACAATGTACCGCACATTGCCAAACGAAAAAAAATGTCGAAGCATTGCGTATTATAATTTGTATTTGGTTGAACTGTAACTTGTGATTCGTTTTAAATGTTGCTAAGCAATATTAATAGTTTGTTTATCGCAAATATATCTCTAAGATTGTAGTTGACACATGTTTCATAAACAATCTATGGATTTAGTTTCAAGAATATACAATAAGGCTGAATTTTATTTTCATTATAGTCTAAAAAATCATTTCTAATTATTGGATGATAGCATTGCATTTGAGACGAAAACGATTTTTGTTTTGTATCGCACAATTATTCTATGAAATGAACACTGACAAAATACAAATAAAACAATTTGAAACAAATGAAAATTGCTTTAATTTTCAATGATCGTTGATTTTTTTGATAGTTTATTTATTTACACATCAGGTTTTTTAATAATTATGAAAATGTTGTAAAAATTCAAACTATTTGTTTATAATAATTGTAACTAAACTTGCTGCCGCTAGTTCGATTCACGTGGTTATTAAGAGTGAGTTGTGTTTCTAATTTGTTCTTTGAACTTTGAACAACCCAACAGATGCTCTTTCAAACTGCTACGCTAACAAATACCCTGTACAATGGCGTACGGTTTAGTATTATCTCCAGCTAGATTTCCGGACAGGATTTACCGCCAAACAAAACACCGTGTACTGGTCCAGTCTTTTATTTCTAATATAATCTATTTATACATAATAAACAGGCTATCCAAAGAAACCATCATTACCACTGAACCTTGAAACTGAGGGGTGAATAATCAATAGATATTTCCGAAAAGTTGACCGGTTCACGAACTGTATACAAAAATTTTCCTTATGCCCATATGATACTTAGTTGAGTTTATCTTTGGTAGCAGTTCAACCACAGACTAACAGACATGACAGTATGAGTAAATTCTAATAAAAATTATTTTTCGTGATGCACTAGTTCCACCTATATTGTACTGCGCGAACTATTGACTATCTGTACACCCCTTGTGTTATGTAAAAGTTTTTTTACTAGTTGGTTTCCCCTCGTTTGTCAACACCGATCAGCTGCTTGCAGGGATGCCTGATTTCATCAAAATATTTGAAAATGAATCGTCACAATGATTTATTGGATTACGTTGATAATATATTTAACTTTTTCTTGATGTTGGAGGGTAACCATTTATTCGACTCAAATTTGTTCATCTAGACTATTTTTTATTGTGTTGGTAGTTTTCACCCGAAATTAAGTGGCGGCAGACCAGAAGCAAGTAAATATTGTAACAAAACGGGTTCGATTTTTTATTGAGTTGGAGGATGAGAAGTAGGCGCAATTATGTATATAGTTTAGGCAATATCAAAGATAAACTCAAGATAGAGTAGTCTGCGATTTCTTTGGTATCATTTGAATAGGACCCCTCGATGAGCTCGGTTCACTGTCAATTTGAGTATTTTGAAGCAAAACAACAAGTGTCTGATCACTAGATGCGTCGTAACTATGACAATGATTGTTTATGTTTGGAAAAATATCAAGTTACAGTATGAACGATATTGAGAAATTTCGCTTTATATCAGTGATTCTTAGAATAAGAAAGTGAAAACTACTTAGAACCATTGTCTAGAATTTATTTAGTTTGTTATAGCCTCATCCCATGAAGCATCAGTTGTGGCAAGAAATCATTATATGCTGAATGTAAACATATGTGTGCTTCCTTTCTAACTTGTATTGTTTCCATGGCATTTTGTCGGAACTAGTCGACGCTTGTTAACGGAGGGTCAATAAAATTACATTATTACTGAACCAACTGGTTCACGATTACTGACCCAACATTTTTCAATGAAACGTATGGAACAGTGTAATCTTCAGTTTATCTTTGGCAATATGTATTAAATCTGTATCCTGCATGAAATTCGCATGGACGTATACAAATCAATACATTACAGGTTATTCTGTATGAATGGCAACTCTGTTGGTAAATGAAAAAAATAAAGACAGTCTAGATGACAGACATGATGTTTTTGATAGGGTAACGTGGCGCCATCATGACACATGTGAGTACTGTCCCAAATAATGGAATATTCGAAATGACCGTTAAAATGATTGAAGAATCAAATTTGAGTGTCCTGTCTGTTAGTCTGTGGTTCAACCAAAGATAAACCGACGACACGACCTGCCACTCGCCTATCAAAACTGTATCGCAAATTTAACTACCCCTCAGTAACTCGAAATGTCAAAACTAAATTGTACGAAAAATTATTCAAACTGGCAACAAAGGCAAAAATTGTTGATTTAGAATAACAGTTACCTTAGTTACCACTGTTATTTTGTTGGTAAATAAAAATAGTCTTAAAACGAATCAAAGTGTGACTGTGTTTACTAGAAAAATGACTTCGTCAGAAAAGTTTCAGGTAAGGTATTTCTAAAATATACGCATACGAGAGATTTTTCAAATCCTTTATTTTGCAGGATGCTCGTTGCAAAGCCGAGCAACAAGTATCTGCCAAGCTGAGCTGCAAGTTCCTAGTATTATTACAAGAAATTGAGCTTTGTTTACGATGTGGAACTATTAACTTATGGAGTAGTTCATGAGCGCAGTTTGGAAACAGGACCATACGACAGCTTGCGGTCAGAAAGCAGGTAATTTTCTAGTATATTGTTTCAATAATACGAGATTGATACAGAACCGAATAATTTGGTGTGTTTTGCCTAGCATTCAAAATTTATATACATGCAATTATATTTCAGGAAATATTCCTTGTAGCGATCGTATCTATCGATGGCTGAAATACTTACAGAAATCGAGAATATGATCACTATACTGCAGTGGAATTGCAGAAGTATCATCCCAAAATTAGATTCTTTCAAATTTTTGATAAATTCGCGTAACTGCGACGTATTTTCATTGTGTGAAACATGGCTTACTTCAAATATAAACTTTGACTTCCACAATTTCAACATTATACGCCTGGATCGAGGAGACTCCTATGGAGGGGTTCTTTTAGGGATCAAAAAGTGCTATTCATTTTATCGAAATAACCTCCCCTCGATCCCGGGCATTGAAGTTGTTGCTTGCCAAATCAGAATTAGAGGCAAAGATCTTTGTATAGCTTCTATCTACATACCTCCCAGAGTCTCGATAGGGCATCGACGACTGGCAGACATCATTGAGCTTCTTCCCACCCCGCGGTTAGTTTTAGGAGACTTTAACTCGCATGGTACGGGGTGGGGCTGCCTATATGATGATAACCGTTCTTCGTTAATTTATGATCTGTGCGACAACTTCAATATGACAATTTTAAATACGGGTGAAATGACACGCAATCCAAGACCGCCAGCCCGCTCTAGTGCGCTGGACTTATCCCTTTGCTCGACATCACTACAGCTAGATTGCAAGTGGAAGGTAATCCCTGATCCCCACGGTAGTGATCACTTGCCGATTTGGGTTTCAATATCCACTGGTGCACAAACACCGACATCAGTCGATATGACATATGATCTCATGAAAAACATCGACTGGAATTCCTACTCGACCGCGATATCCCAAGCTCTCGAAACGAAACAACCAGATTCGCTAGAAGAAGAATACAAATCCCTAGCTGACTTGATCCTCAACGCCGCGATTCAAGCCCAGACCAAACGAGTACCCAAAACTACAATCACTACGCGACCTTCAACCCCATGGTGGGATGAAGAGTGCTCGGAAATATATAAAACAAAATCATCCGCGTATAAAAAATTCGGGAACAGACTACGAAAAATATGCATCATAAGAAAAGACCATGAAAAATCTGATTAAAGCAAAAAAAAAGGTTATTGGCGTCGGTTCGTCAATGGCCTATCTAGGGAAACATCGATGACCACTCTGTGGAATACAGCCCGTCGTATGAGAAATGCAACCACTAATAACGAATCCGTAGAATATTCAAATCGCTGGATATTTGACTTCGCCAAGAAAGTTTGCCCGGATTTTGTTCGCGAATCGAATATCTATCGCGTCGCCTCCTCTCGATACACCGAAAACGATTCCCCCTTTACGATGACGGAGTTTTCTCTTGCCCTCTTATCGTGCAACAACAATGCCCCAGGGTGTGATAAAATTAAATTCAACTTGCTTAAAAATCTTCCCTATATCGCGAAAAAACGTCTGTTGAATTTGTTCAACAAGTTCGTCTAACAGAACTTTGTTCCTCAAGACTGGAGACAAATGAGGGTTATCGCTATTCAGAAACCGGACAAACCAGCCTCCAACCACAACTCGTATCGGCCGATTGCAATGCTTTCCTGTATTCGGAAACTGCTGGAAAAAATGATTCTGTTTCGTCTCGATGAATGGATGGAAACAACTGGCTTGCTTTCAGATACACAATTTGGCTTCCGTAAAGGCAAAGGAACGAACGATTGCCTTGCGCTGCTTTCTACAGAAATTCAAATGGCATTCGCTCACAAGAAGCAAATGGCATCAGTATTCTTGGACATAAAGGGGGCTTTTGATTCAGTTTCCATAAAAATTCTCTCGGAGAAGCTGCACAAGCATGGTCTTTCCCCACTTTTGAACAATTTTTTGTACAACTTATTATCGGAAAAGCACATGTTTTTTACACATGAAGACTTGACGACCTCACGAATTAGTTACATGGGCCTTCCCCAGGGCTCATGCCTCAGCCCCCTTCTTTATAACTTTTACGTCAATGACAACGATGAATGTCTTGAAAATTCTTGCACGTTGAGGCAACTTGCAGATGATGGCGTGGTGTCTATTATAGGATCCAAGTCTACCGACCTGCAAGGACCATTACAAACTACCTTAGACACTTTGTCTACATGGGCTCTACAGCTGGGTATCGAATTCTCCACGGAGAAAACTGAGTTGGTAGTATTTTCCAGGAAGCGTGAACCTGCACAACTACAGCTTCAACTAATGGGTCGAACCATAGCTCAGGCCTTCACATTCAAATACCTCGGATTCTGGTTCGATTCCAAAGGTACCTGGGGATGTCACATTAGGTATCTGAAACGAAAATGCCAAAAAAGTACGGGTGTGTAATGTCAGAGACATAACTGGATGCCGTGAATACGAATAAAACTGACACGATTTGTTTACACTTTCGAATTCGAATTGATAGTTGATCGATTGTGTGAATTGCGAAACTTTCCCCCTTTTCACTACTAAAATTTTCAACGAGTTTTGACGTCGATTATCTCATTTCAGATTTGCATATTTCATTGAAAGAAACTATCAAGATGCAGGATTCATTTCTGACTTTTAGAAGGACCAAATTGTGGAGTTCTCTACGATATTTACCACAGTTCGGAACATTTATCTCGAACGATTTTCGCACAGCGAAAAGTGCACGAACCGGATCAAATTATTTTGGGTTTTCACTAAACAGATGATTTCTACCTTCGAATTTAAAAGAAGTAATCTTAATAGTTCTTTAGATAACATTTAGAGCCATTAGAACGGCTGATTTTATATAATGTTGTCCACTTTTCGTTTCTTGTTTTCTTTCTCTCCAATGCAAAGCACCAGTAGCTGATGCAATCGTTCTTGCTTGAATTGAAACTAGCTTTGCGTACAAACCGACACATCCGCTCGCAGTGCCAAATGATGCGGTTTTTAACCACGCAAAAGGTCTGCTTTCATTGACGACTGCTCCACCTGACGATTGAAGTCCAAATGAGAGCACGACCTAAGCGTTTGAGGTTTAGCACCACGCAAAAGGTCTGCTCTCATTATTGACGACCGCTGCTCCCGACGATTGAAGTCCAAATGAAAGCACGACCTAAGGGTTTTAGACTCTATACCACGCAAAAGGTCTGCTTTTATTGCCGACTGCTCCACCTGACGACTGAAGTCTAAATCAGAGTTGCGACCTGAGCGTTTGAGGTTTTTAACCACGCAGAAGGCGCACTCTCCGAAGCTGCTGGTCCCACGACGTCTGCTTGCATCCAACGCACAAGAAGAAATGATCGAATTTCGACCACGGTTCCCCTTTTATACGCAGTCAGTTGAAGATATGTGCCTGACTATCTCAAAATCATCGTCCTTGCGCGAAAAAGCCAAGCAAAAGTAAAGTTTTCCGCGTTGTTTTCAAAGTTTAAGAAAACTTAATATTTGAGTTGTTTGTGGTTATCTCACACTGTTAAAAATATTATCCTAAATTCCTGATCATAGTTTTGATGAAATGGTGAAAGAATTATGTTGCTGCCTTTAATACAAGTCGAGACATTCACGATTAAGTTCTGCCCATTCTTCCATAAGGCTAATTTTGAAAAGGCACCCCATAGTAAAGTAAATCGTATTCACGACAAAAATGGGTTGTATAGAGGTACAGTAAAGTAAATTCCGCATAATTCTTTAATTAGATCCAATAACAGACTCAGAATCCAGTTTCAGTCGCTGCTGGTTCTCGCCTTGGTGGCCAGCAAGCGAATGAGAGATGCGACCTGAGCGTTTGAGGTTTTTATTAACCACGCAGAAGGTGCATTCTCTCTCGCTGCTGGTTAACTCCCGCTGCTGCTGCTGGCTGGTCCTCTCGCCTTGATGGCCAGCAAGCGAATGAGAGATGCGACCTGAGCGTTTGAGGATTTTATTAACCACGCAGAAGGTGCATTCTCTCTCGCTGCTGGTTAACTCCCGCTGCTGCTGCTGGCTGGTCCTCTCGCCTTGATGGCCAGCAAGCGAATGAGAGATGCGACCTGAGCGTTTGAGGTTTTTATTAACCACGCAGAAGGTGCATTCTCTCTCGCTGCTGGTTAACTCCCGCTGCTGCTGCTGGCTGGTCCTCTCGCCTTGATGGCCAGCAAGCGAATGAGAGATGCGACCTGAGCGTTTGAGGATTTTATTAACCACGCAGAAGGTGCATTCTCTCTCGCTGCTGGTTAACTCCCGCTGCTGCTGCTGGCTGGTCCTCTCGCCTTGATGGCCAGCAAGCGAATGAGAGATGCGACCTGAGCGTTTGAGGTTTTTATTAACCACGCAGAAGGTGCATTCTCTCTCGCTGCTGGTTAACTCCCGCTGCTGCTGCTGGCTGGTCCTCGCGCCTCGATGGCCAGCAAGCGAATGAGAGATGCGACCTGAGCGTTTGAGGTTTTTATTAACCACGCAGAAGGTGCATTCTCTCTCGCTGCTGGTTAACTCCCGCTGCTGCTGCTGGCTGGTCCTCTCGCCTTGATGGCCAGCAAGCGAATGAGAGATGCGACCTGAGCGTTTGAGGATTTTATTAACCACGCAGAAGGTGCATTCTCTCTCGCTGCTGGTTAACTCCCGCTGCTGCTGCTGGCTGGTCCTCTCGCCTTGATGGCCAGCAAGCGAATGAGAGATGCGACCTGAGCGTTTGAGGTTTTTATTAACCACGCAGAAGGTGCATTCTCTCTCGCTGCTGGTTAACTCCCGCTGCTGCTGCTGGCTGGTCCTCGCGCCTCGATGGCCAGCAAGCGAATGAGAGATGCGACTTGAGCGTTTGAGGTTTTTATTAACCACGCAGAAGGTGCATTCTCTCTCGCTGCTGGTTAACTCCCGCTGCTGCTGCTGGCTGGTCCTCGCACTTCGATGGCCAGCAAGCGAATGAGAGATGCGACCTGAGCGTTTGAGGTTTTTATTAACCACGCAGAAGGTGCATTCTCTCTCGCTGCTGGTTAACTCCCGCTGCTGCTGCTGGCTGGTCCTCGCGCCTCGATGGCCAGCAAGCGAATGAGAGATGCGACCTGAGTGTTTGAGGTTTTTATTAACCACGCAGAAGGTGCATTCTCTGTCGCTGCTGGTTGATGATTCCACTCCCACGACGTCTGCTTCCATCGAACGCACGAAAAGAAATGATCGATTTTCGACCACGGTTCCCCTTTTATACGCATTCAGTTGAAGATATGTGCCTGACTATCTCAAAATCGTCGTCCTTGCGCGAAAAACCCAAGCGAAAGTAAAAAGTTTTCCGCGTCGTTTTAAAATTTTAAGAAAACTTAATTTTTGAGTTGTTTGTGGTTATCGCACACTGTTCAAAATATTATCCTGAATTCCTGATCATATTTTTGATGAAATGGTGAAAGAATTATGTTGCTACCATTAATACAAGTCGAGATATTCGCGATTAAGTTCTGCCCATTCTTCCATATGGCTAATTTTGAAAAGGCGCCCCATAGTAAAGTAAGTCGTATTCACGACAAAAGAATCAACTTTCTCCGTACAGTGACCGGGACTTGGTGGGGAGCTCACCCAACAGATCTTATAAGGCTGTACCAAACAACGATATTGTCAGTGATGGAGTATGGATGTTTCTGTTTCCGTTCAGCCGCGAAAATACACTTTATCAAGCTGGAGAGAGTCCAGTATCGTTGCTTACGTATTGCCTTGGGTTGTATGCAGTCGACTCATACGGGGAGTCTCGAGGTACTAGCGGGAATTCTACCGTTGAAAAACCGTTTGTGGGATCTCTCATATCGACAACTCATTCGATGTAGCGTCTTAAACCCGTTGGTTATCGATAACTTTGAACGGCTAGTCGAGCTTAATTCTCAGACCCGATTTATGACATTGTACTTTGATTTTATGTCACGTAACAATTATTCTTCTTCCTACAATCCTCACAGTATTCGTTTCTATGATACTTCTAATTCTACGGAGTTTTTCGACACATCCATGAAAGAAGATATTTATGGAATCCCGGATCACGTATGCCCTCAAGTGATCCCAAATATTTTTAATGACAAATTTAGAGAAGTCGACTGTAATAAAATGTTTTACACTGACGGATCACATCTCGACGGGTCCACTGGCTTCGGTATTTTTAATGAAAATTTCACCGCCTCCTATAAACTCAGTGATCCGGCTTCAGTTTACGTCGCAGAAATAGCTGCAATTCAGTATACCCTTGAGATCATTGAAACTTTGCCCACAGACCACTACTTCATTGTATCGGACAGTCTCAGCTCTATCGAGGCTCTTCGCTCAGTGAAGCCTGGAAAGTACTCGCCGTATTTCCTGGGGAAAATACGGGAACAACTGAGTGCTTTATCTGAAAAATCATATCGGATTACCTTGGTTTGAGTCCCATCACATTGTTCCGTAAGGGGCAATGAGATGGCGGACTCACTGGCCAAGGTGGGCGCATTACAAGGTGAAACCTATGAAAGACCAATCTGCTTCAATGAATTTTTCAGTCGTTATCGTCAAGAGGCACTTGTCAGCTGGCAAACCTCCTGGAATGATGGATATCTAGGACGGTGGTTACATTCCATTATACCGCAGGTATCGACGAAAGCTTGGTTCCGAGGGTTGGATGTGAACCGGGACTTTATTCGCACAATGTCAAGACTTATGTCCAACCACTCTTTGCTCAAAGCGCATCTTCATCGTGTTGGCCTTAGTGAGAGTAATCTTTGCGTTTGCGGAGACGGTTATCATGACGTCGAGCATGTTGTTTGGGTGTGCTCCGAGTATTGCGACGTCAGACTCCAGCTAATTGATTCCCTTCGGGCCCGAGGTAGACCTCCTTATGTTCCAGTCCGTGACGTTTTGGCAACCCGAGATCTCCTTTACATGACCTACCTCTATAACTTCCTCAAAGCTATAAACGTGCAAATCTAGTGCCCTCTCTCTTTCTCTTTCTTTCTTCTACAGTGGTCCTACCCCAAACGAACTAAACACTGGTCAAGCTGAATTGCTGGAAACCATCCATAAATGACACACCGACATCAAAGTACACCTACAAAGCATCCGAGTTTAGTATAGTCTCTTCCTCGTCACAATCTGGAGAACGTCGAGAACCCGGAAATGCAAAGTGTGTTTAGAAGATGCAAGCTATTAATGAATGATTTTTAATATCAAAATATGTTCAAAATCAATACAGTATAGGTCCCACCCTTCTGACACTCCTTTACTAACTCTAGGGGAGCAGGTCGCCCCATAATACGGCTTCCACTCTTATCCACCTAACAACAAGATAATCGGCCACGTTAAGCTAACGCAAATGAGCCGAATAAAAATTTTATTATAAAAAAAGTACGGGTGTGTAATGTCAGAGACATAACTGGATGCCGTGAATACGAATAAAACTGACACGATTTGTTTACACTTTCGAATTCGAATTGATAGTTGATCGATTGTGTGAATTGCGAAACTTTCCCCCTTTTCACTACTAAAATTTTCAACGAGTTTTGACGTCGATTATCTCATTTCAGATTTGCATATTTCATTGAAAGAAACTATCAAGATGCAGGATTCATTTCTGACTTTTAGAAGGACCAAATTGTGGAGTTCTCTACGATATTTACCACAGTTCGGAACATTTATCTCGAACGATTTTCGCACAGCGAAAAGTGCACGAACCGGATCAAATTATTTTGGGTTTTCACTAAACAGATGATTTCTACCTTCGAATTTAAAAGAAGTAATCTTAATAGTTCTTTAGATAACATTTAGAGCCATTAGAACGGCTGATTTTATATAATGTTGTCCACTTTTCGTTTCTTGTTTTCTTTCTCTCCAATGCAAAGCACCAGTAGCTGATGCAATCGTTCTTGCTTGAATTGAAACTAGCTTTGCGTACAAACCGACACATCCGCTCGCAGTGCCAAATGATGCGGTTTTTAACCACGCAAAAGGTCTGCTTTCATTGACGACTGCTCCACCTGACGATTGAAGTCCAAATGAGAGCACGACCTAAGCGTTTGAGGTTTGGCACCACGCAAAAGGTCTGCTCTCATTATTGACGACCGCTGCTCCCGACGATTGAAGTCCAAATGAAAGCACGACCTAAGGGTTTTAGACTCTATACCACGCAAAAGGTCTGCTTTTATTGCCGACTGCTCCACCTGACGACTGAAGTCTAAATCAGAGTTGCGACCTGAGCGTTTGAGGTTTTTAACCACGCAGAAGGCGCACTCTCCGAAGCTGCTGGTCCCACGACGTCTGCTTGCATCCAACGCACAAGAAGAAATGATCGAATTTCGACCACGGTTCCCCTTTTATACGCAGTCAGTTGAAGATATGTGCCTGACTATCTCAAAATCATCGTCCTTGCGCGAAAAAGCCAAGCAAAAGTAAAGTTTTCCGCGTTGTTTTCAAAGTTTAAGAAAACTTAATATTTGAGTTGTTTGTGGTTATCTCACACTGTTAAAAATATTATCCTAAATTCCTGATCATAGTTTTGATGAAATGGTGAAAGAATTATGTTGCTGCCTTTAATACAAGTCGAGACATTCACGATTAAGTTCTGCCCATTCTTCCATAAGGCTAATTTTGAAAAGGCACCCCATAGTAAAGTAAATCGTATTCACGACAAAAATGGGTTGTATAGAGGTACAGTAAAGTAAATTCCGCATAATTCTTTAATTAGATCCAATAACAGACTCAGAATCCAGTTTCAGTCGCTGCTGGTTCTCGCCTTGGTGGCCAGCAAGCGAATGAGAGATGCGACCTGAGCGTTTGAGGTTTTTATTAACCACGCAGAAGGTGCATTCTCTCTCGCTGCTGGTTAACTCCCGCTGCTGCTGCTGGCTGGTCCTCTCGCCTTGATGGCCAGCAAGCGAATGAGAGATGCGACCTGAGCGTTTGAGGTTTTTATTAACCACGCAGAAGGTGCATTCTCTCTCGCTGCTGGTTAACTCCCGCTGCTGCTGCTGGCTGGTCCTCTCGCCTTGATGGCCAGCAAGCGAATGAGAGATGCGACCTGAGCGTTTGAGGATTTTATTAACCACGCAGAAGGTGCATTCTCTCTCGCTGCTGGTTAACTCCCGCTGCTGCTGCTGGCTGGTCCTCTCGCCTTGATGGCCAGCAAGCGAATGAGAGATGCGACCTGAGCGTTTGAGGTTTTTATTAACCACGCAGAAGGTGCATTCTCTCTCGCTGCTGGTTAACTCCCGCTGCTGCTGCTGGCTGGTCCTCTCGCCTTGATGGCCAGCAAGCGAATGAGAGATGCGACCTGAGCGTTTGAGGATTTTATTAACCACGCAGAAGGTGCATTCTCTCTCGCTGCTGGTTAACTCCCGCTGCTGCTGCTGGCTGGTCCTCTCGCCTTGATGGCCAGCAAGCGAATGAGAGATGCGACCTGAGCGTTTGAGGTTTTTATTAACCACGCAGAAGGTGCATTCTCTCTCGCTGCTGGTTAACTCCCGCTGCTGCTGCTGGCTGGTCCTCGCGCCTCGATGGCCAGCAAGCGAATGAGAGATGCGACTTGAGCGTTTGAGGTTTTTATTAACCACGCAGAAGGTGCATTCTCTCTCGCTGCTGGTTAACTCCCGCTGCTGCTGCTGGCTGGTCCTCGCACTTCGATGGCCAGCAAGCGAATGAGAGATGCGACCTGCAGGGTTGCCACATTTAAATCTGCATTTTTCAGAAGAAAAATCTGTAAATCTGTATCGGGAGCTCATAAACCTTATTGAAAATCTGTATGTAAAAGTTATAAGAAATCGAAGCACAACGGAATAAAAAAGTCTTTAGAACCCAAATTTAAAGAAACCAAAACTTTTCTTAGTCTGAATTTTATGATTTTTGTAGTTGAAAAAACGCTGGAAGTTGTTTTTGCGTTGGAGCCTTTCGAAATAATGATTTGACGAAAAACTTTCAAAATCCAATCTGAAAGTGAAACTTAATCTGATTGATCAATTGGTAATCTTTCTTCTTTACTACCTTACGTTATGGCCGAGGTCATCATCTTTTCATCGTATCAGAAGCAATTTTTGAAAGCATAAGCAATTACGCTACACTAGTTGTAAATAAATGTAAGCATGAACAAATCTTTATTGGCTGATAGAACATCTGTGTTTACTGTCCTTAACATACTCTTTTATATTTAGTTTTATCCTCATTTTAGAATTAACACACAATCAGGATAAAGTTTTCACTTTGAAATAATAATCAATACCATCATTTAATATATTTTAACTTGATCTTTATTCAATTTTCAATCCACGCTATCAAAAATCTGTACAAATCTGTATTTTTTGCCAAAAATCTGTAATCTGCATATACAGAATCTTGGTCACAAATTTATCTGAAAAATCTGTAAAATGCAGATTAATCTGTATATGTGGCAACCCTGGCGACCTGAGCGTTTGAGGTTTTTATTAACCACGCAGAAGGTGCATTCTCTCTCGCTGCTGGTTAACTCCCGCTGCTGCTGCTGGCTGGTCCTCGCGCCTCGATGGCCAGCAAGCGAATGAGAGATGCGACCTGAGTGTTTGAGGTTTTTATTAACCACGCAGAAGGTGCATTCTCTGTCGCTGCTGGTTGATGATTCCACTCCCACGACGTCTGCTTCCATCGAACGCACGAAAAGAAATGATCGATTTTCGACCACGGTTCCCCTTTTATACGCATTCAGTTGAAGATATGTGCCTGACTATCTCAAAATCGTCGTCCTTGCGCGAAAAACCCAAGCGAAAGTAAAAAGTTTTCCGCGTCGTTTTCAAATTTTAAGAAAACTTAATTTTTGAGTTGTTTGTGGTTATCGCACACTGTTCAAAATATTATCCTGAATTCCTGATCATATTTTTGATGAAATGGTGAAAGAATTATGTTGCTACCATTAATACAAGTCGAGATATTCGCGATTAAGTTCTGCCCATTCTTCCATATGGCTAATTTTGAAAAGGCGCCCCATAGTAAAGTAAGTCGTATTCACGACAAAAAAAAATATTTCAGGAAATAGTGATCAGGATCGCATCCAGATGGAGCAGAATTAGGACTTTTTGATAGATAGTAAAATTATGTAGATAGTAAGGTAGTAAAATGTTCCAGAAAGCGAACTGGAAATGCCAGCACCAATTCAGCAGCATTCAAGAACTGATAATGATTTTAGGCAAATGGCATCGAGTCGGATTCGGATCTCGTCGGAGCGGTAGGAAATTATTCATGTGATCAATGTTGTATAAAAAAAAGCATCCCTAATGAAATCAGTTCAACATTTTATTTCTTGTAGTAATTAAAATCCGAGTTAAAATCATTAGGTTATCATTACTTTTCAGTGCATTAGTCAAAAGATATGACGCGAACGTTGGTTTGTCAGGTGTATCGAAAATGAGTGTGATAATCCAGAGGACAGTGATAGACAAAACGTCCTTAGCATATCGATAGTAAAATGTGATTAGGGCATATCGCACGATAGGCCCTTGCGAATGTTACAAAATATAATGCTCATTGCTCGGCTCTACAACCTCGGACGTCGATAGAAGTCCAATCTAATTGTGCGCAATATGCTTGAATTTCATGTTTAAAACTTGAGTAATGAGCATTATTTTTCGTAACTTTCGAAAGGGCATATCGCATGATATGCCCTAATCCAAGGGGCAAATCACTCTTAACTCTAGACTATCTCATACTAATAAACTCATGTCATTCCAAAATAATTTTCTCTAATCTCATTTAATCCCAACTAGTCTAGATAAGTTTGGGTAATTTAAAACTAATCCAACCTAATTTTGCCTAATCTTGTTTGAAGTGTATCTGTCATTCGAACTCCCACGCAGAGATGCCATTTATACAGATTTTTACATGTGCATACAGATTTAATACAGAGTACAGATTTTATACAGATTTTTCAAATTAAATACAGATTTATACAGATACCACAAAAAGTAAGAAAGAAATAATGAAACTTTTCCATCTGAGCGTGTTTGATTGCCCATATTAAAATGAAATTTTTTTCGTGCAGCTGTTTAATGATGAACGCTGAAATACATTTATATCATAATTTGAAACCAATTTGAATGATGTTCAAGGAAGTCATGGCGTCATGAAACTTTATTGTCAGACTGAAAAGTTGTATGACCTGACTTGACGTTGCGTATTGGGCGTTTGAATTCCATTTTTGAATTCCAAGTCATCATTTTCAAACGAAAAAAGTATATGGATTTACAATTCAATTGTGGTTAATAACAAAAACAATTAAATTTCGTCGTTGAATGTTCTTATCAGTGCGGCAAGGACTTACGATATAAAGGAATGCTCCTTGCATCTGCCATTCTATAACAATAATCTAATGGAATAACATCTTTAAACATAATTTTATTTCCGAAATTTCCATTCATTAGTGAATACAGATAAATACAGATTTTTATACAAAGCAATACAGATTTTCTATGAAAATATCTGGCATCTCTGCTCCCACGTTTACAGCTTATTATGTCAAAATAATGCTTTTCCAGATCTCGGCTAAACTTCTCTAATCCCATTCTAATCCAGCGAGATCCCTGCTAAACTTTTTTACTCCTGGTAAAACTTGTTTGAGTTCAGACAAAGTTTAGAGTGATTTGCCCCTTGCCCTAATCACATGTTAGTACCGATATGTGGATTATGTATCTGATTTTCAAGATAAGTGTATTAAACCCTTGAGAAAGTCGGTCGGTTTTCCATTAAGCCATTTAGCTTACAATATCTCATCGCATCGGAATTTTCCGACTGTGTCAACTATTTGAATCCGTAATTTTTTTAGCAATGGGAAACCTGAAACCGACCTTCTACTTTGCTCCATCGAATCAGCCAACGACATAGAAATGTTTGATTAACACAACAAATCTATCAGGCGGTTATGTTTCCTTTTTCGGCGGAAATGTTCCAAGCTAGTGATGTCGTTCATGTCAGCCATCTAAGGCTGGAGGTCATATTCGACATTTTTTCTGGATGAAGTCTTTATTGACAAGATTTTCCGTGAATTTGCAGAGATTGGACACCGACTTTGCTCTGAAAGAAAATGAGCCAGGTCCGATTTTCGCTAGTATAATTCATTGAATTATTTACCTGCAGCAAACCCCCGTTATGTTCCGGTGGCAACAACTAAACAGTGTTGCTCGACAAGATAATTTTTAGCAAATACGAGGGATCGCTCAATTTTTGGTAACTGATGGTAAATCATTACCGGACATTTTTCAAGCCGATTTTTCTTCAGAGTGCCTGGTCGTGTCGTCGGATAAACTCAAGATAGAGTAGTCTGCGATTTCTTATGTATCATTTGAATAGGACCCCTCATTGAGCTCGGTTTACTTTCAGTTTCAGTCTTTTGAAGGAAAAACACAAGCGGTCAACGCATTTGATGTTCAAGTTGAATGAATGTTGCATTTTAATCTATACGCATTTTTCATTCGGTAAATTTAATAGTAATGCGCTATACGATGGTAGGAGAAATCCAGTGTATCAATACTTAAGTATTTTTTGGGCTGGATAACGGCCATTACACGAGCAAATATAATTTTTAATATAATTGTATTGTATTTTATATCTTGTAGAGGATACCACAGACTAACAGACAGGACACTCAAATTTGATTCTTCAATCATTTTAACGGTCATTTCGAATATTCCATTATTTGGGACAGTACTCACATGTGTCATGATGGCGCCACGTTACCCTATCAAAAACATCATGTCTGTCATCTAGACTGTCTTTATTTTTTTCATTTACCAACAGAGTTGCCATTCATACAGAATTACCTATAATGTATTGATTTGTATACGTCCATGCGAATTTCATGCAGGATACAGATTTAATACATATTGCCAAAGATAAACTGAAGATTACAATGTTCCATACGTTTCATTGAAAAATGTTGGGTCAGTAATCGTGAACCAGTTGGTTCAGTAATAATGTAATTTTATTGACCCTCCGTTAACAAGCGTCGACTAGTTCCGACAAAATGCCATGGAAACAATACAAGTTAGAAAGGAAGCACACATATGTTTACATTCAGCATATAATGATTTCTTGCCACAACTGATGCTTCATGGGATGAGGCTATAACAAACTAAATAAATTCTAGACAATGGTTCTAAGTAGTTTTCACTTTCTTATTCTAAGAATCACTGATATAAAGCGAAATTTCTCAATATCGTTCATACTGTAACTTGATATTTTTCCAAACATAAACAATCATTGTCATAGTTACGACGCATCTAGTGATCAGACACTTGTTGTTTTGCTTCAAAATACTCAAATTGACAGTGAACCGAGCTCATCGAGGGGTCCTATTCAAATGATACCTAAGAAATCGCAGACTACTCTATCTTGAGTTTATCTTTGATATTGCCTAAACTACAGGGTGATTTTTTAAGAGCTTGAGAACTTTTTTAAACAATAAAACGCATAAAATTTGCAAAATCTCATCGGTTCTTTATTTTAAACGTTAGATTGGTACATGACATTTACTTTTTGAAGATAATTTCATTTAAATGTTGACCGCGGCTGCGTCTTAGGTGGTCCATTCGGAAAGTCCAATTTTGGGCAACTTTTTCGAGCATTTCGGCCGGAATAGCCCGAATTTCTTCGGAAATGTTGTCTTCCAAAGCTGGAATAGTTACTGGCTTATTTCTGTAGACTTTAGACTTGACGTAGCCTCACAAAAAATAGTCTAAAGGCGTCAAATCGCATGATCTTGGTGGCCAACTTACCGGTCCATTTCTTGAGATGAATTGTTCTCCGAAGTTTTCCCTCAAAATGGCCATAGAATCGCGAGCTGTGTGGCATGTAGCGCCATCTTGTTGAAACCACATGTCAACCAAGTTCAGTTCTTCCATTTTTGGCAACAAAAAGTTTGTTAGCATCGAACGATAGCGATCGCCATTCACTGTAACGTTGCGTCCAACAGCATCTTTGAAAAAATACGGTCCAATGATTCCACCAGCGTACAAACCACACCAAACAGTGCATTTTTCGGGATGCATGGGCAGTTCTTGAACGGCTTCTGGTTGCTCTTCACTCCAAATGCGGCAATTTTGCTTATTTACGTAGCCATTCAACCAGAAATGAGCCTCATCGCTGAACAAAATTTGTCGATAAAAAAGCGGACTTTCCGAATGGACCACCTAAGACGCAGCCGCGGTCAACATTTAAATGAAATTATCTTCAAAAAGTAAATGTCATGTACCAATCTAACGTTTAAAATAAAGAACCGATGAGATTTTGCAAATTTTATGCATTTTATTGTTTAAAAAAGTTCTCAAGCTCTTAAAAAATCACCCTGTATATACATAATTGCGCCTACTTCTCATCCTCCAACTCAATAAAAAATCGAACCCGTTTTGTTACAATATTTACTTGCTTCTGGTCTGCCGCCACTTAATTTCGGGTGAAAACTACCAACACAATAAAAAATAGTATAGATGAACAAATTTGAGTCGAATAAATGGTTACCCTCCAACATCAAGAAAAAGTTAAATATATTATCAACGTAATCCAATAAATCATTGTGACGATTCATTTTCAAATATTTTGATGAAATCAGGCATCCCTGCAAGCAGCTGATCGGTGTTGACAAACGAGGGGAAACCAACTAGTAAAAAAACTTTTACATAACACAAGGGGTGTACAGATAGTAAATAGTTCGCGCAGTACAATATAGGTGGAACTAGTGCATCACGAAAAATAATTTTTATTAGAATTTACTCATACTGTCATGTCTGTGAGGATACCTCACATGATGAACGTAAATGTTATAACAATAATCAATCATGTCGATATTTTGCATTGTGTGTTGTATTGTCTATGCCATGAGCACTCTTCGCTCTGCATTATATTTTATTTTACAGTTTAAACCTGTGTTATTTCCGAAGCTCTATTTTGATATTGAAATATGAAATAAGCAATTTCAATTCGGATCGGTTCCGAATCGGCTGTTGCATCTAATTTGGAATCCTACTGGAAATCGTCTTGAATTTCGAATCAAATTCCAGACGTTTGAACTGGGTAGTCATGTTTAGAAAAGTTCGCCAGACACGTATAAGCGGGAGATTTTTTGTAAGACCCCTTGGTTGACAACACTCAACGGATCAATGAATCAAAATAAAAGTGATGAGAGCACTACAAATAATACACAAAGAAAAGTTTTTACGCACGTATATATTTTTGCTATAATGACTTAATTGGGTATATTTTTGTAATTTGGAAGTTTTTCGACAATAGTTGGACGACATACGTCGTCCAATTGCTTATCGATGAGAGCCACAGCCGAGTTAACTTTGTTTGACATCGCCTGGGAAGATGTATTGTTCGTCAATTTATTTTCATTACTTTCTCTCGAGGACTTGTTTAATCTACGCTGCTGTTCGCGATTGAGCAAGGAATTAGTGGACAGTGGATTACGACACCGTAAAGAAATCAATCTATCCGGTAATAACAGTCCTCACATATTACGTGCATTCCAGCTTTTATCGCAAAATTGTCGCAATGTGCGTTCGGTAAATCTGGCTAAATGCAATTGGCTTCACGATAGTATTTTGAGTGAGTTTCTTAATGTAAATACTAGGGTTACAAGAATCAACCTGAGTGAATGTCCAAATATTTCGTCAGCGTCGCTACAGCCTATAATAATAAAATGCAAAAATTTGCTGGCTTTAAAATTAGCAAAATGCAGTTGGCTTACAATTGGTGCAATGGAAGCATTGACACTGCATCATTCTGGAATTCAAGAATTGGACATTTCCCATTGTACCTCACTAAGCGAAAGATGTATAACAATTTTTTTACTTAACTGTCGATTGTTGAGAGCACTTTCGCTTGCCTATATTCCATGTATAACCGACAACCTGTTGTATTCGATTGCAAAAAATTCGAAAGAAATGAGGCATTTGAATATTATTGGGTGTCACTTAACAACAGATCGTGGTGTAGGGTATGGTTAAATATTAATAAAAATTACAAGTGAATGATTTATTTTTTATTTTTGTAGAGCTATTTCGTTATACTGTACTCAGCTGGAATCACTCATGGTTCGTGATTGTCCTTATATTACGGAACGAAGTTTGTCGCTGTTACGAGGACGCGTTTTTATAGATCGACCAAAGAACTATCAGCAATTCAATATTGCCCCAAACATAGGTCTACCAAGGCTGTATCTACAAGTTTGAAAACAAATTCAATTGTATTATATATATTTTCAATTGAGATATACATTTTATCTTAATATGTAAAATAATGAAACTTTCATATAATATATTTATTTGACCTTCACAAACTGTCCTGGCTTCGGTTTATTTTTTTTCTTGTTTGGATTCGTCGTTTGCGGCGTTTTCGGTTTGCCTTTCTTGGAGACATCAAGACTTTTCACTGGATTGGATGATTTCGATTTTTTCGCCGCTGGTTCTTCTTCGTTATTTTGCTTCTTTGCTTTTCGCTTATGCGATTTTTTCTTCCCCGCTGGATTACGTTTTGATTTGGCCATTTCCACATGAACCTCTTTTCCACCAAGCTTCTTATGATCTAACTTTAGAGCTTCTTTGACAGAATTTTCATCTTCAAAGCAAATAAATGCAAATCCCCGTTTAGGAATAATCCTAACATGATCTATTTTTCCGGCACTGCCGAAAAATTCTTCTAAATCTTTCTCAGTTAAGTTGAACTTGATGTGACCGACAAAAATTGTTCTTTTCAAAGATTCATCATCATCCTGCTTTTTGTCCTCCACCGCTGGTTTCTTTTTAGTGACAACTGCTTTTTTTTCTTCGGATTTTTCTTCGTCGTTAGATTCAGCTTCACCACCATCAGATGCTTCGACGCTCTGTTCTTCCTCTGCATCAGGATCAGAATCAGACTCTGCCGAATGCTCTTCGTCATTCTGTTCTTCGACATCATCGTCATCCTCTTCACTGTCTTGTGGTGCCGGTTGAGGCTTCTTCTCTGCTACTTTTGTTTTTTGAGCTGATTTTTTATTTTTGACTGCCATTTTAAGTGCGTTCTTGAGAAGTTCACTGCGACAATTCTAGAAATGCAATAATATAATCAACTATCACTTTCATCGAAACGTATGATGTTTATTAAGTGTCTGTGTTTCCAAAATTAGTATTATTTGATCAAATACAACACTAAAGTTACTTTATATATATGAAGAACAATTTACAAACATACCTACAACACGTGTTTTCCAAAAATGTGATGCTCAATTATTTTGTCAAAAATTCTGAAACTTCGAAGAGCACTTTTTCGAATGGTCTTAAGTGCCAAACCAAATATAAATACACACTGATGAAAAAACACTTGAGATTTTCACACTCTTACACGCAGAGAAATGAAGCATGTTTAAAATAACAAAACTGTTAGTAGATTTCTATATATGATATTTGTTCCGGCTGATTCCATTGTTGAAATAAACTAACTTATTATTACATGTCAACCAAAGTTGAGTTGATATTATCAGCAATGAATATGTTGATTCAACCCTGCTGTATTGGCTCAATTTATTTATGATTTTTTTCTTAAAATCGAACAAAACTGTGTGATTATAACAAACAAAAGCGACAGTTGAAATAACAAAATTTCAGTTCACTCATTTCAACTAAAAAGTTTGTAAATTTAAAGCGCTAAAAATAATTACCTTAAACTAGAGTTCGTTCATTTAAAGCCAATTTTTCAACTGGAATTTACTTTGAAATTGTTTGACAAGGAATTGACAGGATGGATTCATGGATGTTGATTAAAATTCTTTGAATCAAATGCCAGATTAATGATTATAAAATATTTTCATTGAATCAAACATTTGTATTAGTCGATTTTGTGATATTTAACACAACTTTTGCTGAGATTTCATTTTGTTACATCATTCAAACAGAAAACGTCGTTCGAGGATAGTTTTTGAAGCAGTTGACGAAACTATATGCACTATTGAAATCGTTTAAATTGTGCGATACCATAGTGAGTGCTTTCATAGGATAGGTAGGTTATGATGAATACAATGAACTTGAACATTTGTATTCATTCCAGTGGACGGTTTCACAGTAGAGCTTTCGAAAATTATTGAACGAAAGGAAACAGAGGAGTCAATACCGAAACCGTCATTAGCTGAGCGCACATAATGTATTCAATGATAAATTATAATTTAATTTACAATAATTGGTAAAAATTCTTCTAAAATAACAATTAAAATAATTAAAAAAAAACAATCTTTCATTAAATCTACACAAAATCGCACGTAAGTCTGATTGTAGAAGCAAAACTAATTTGTTTTGAATCAAATAACAATTGTATTTGATTCCAAGTGAAATGAAATTAGAGGTGGGAATGAAATATATTTGAATTCAGAGCACAATATATTTGAATTTAATGGGCATTGTATTTATTTCTGTGCGCATAGAAATAAAAATTATTTGGAAATCGAGTTTCAAAAATTACCTTGTGAATTAATTTGCAACAAATCATTCTAATCTTTAATACAAACAAAAAATGTATGATGATATCAAACAAACGCGTTAGCTGAAATAACTAAACTAAACTTCATTTATTTCAACCAAAAAGTTTGTAAATTTTCTTTTCTGCTCGTTGTCAAATTCTTAAGCAGGGTTACCAGTTATGCAGATATTAAAGAAAGCTCCCTAGAAAAAACTATTTTTTCGATGATTTTTTCAACTTTATTTCGGCAACCATGATTAAGCAAAAAAAAAGATTGTGGTTAAGAAACTGTGTCAAAAGTTCAGCGTTGAAAGAAATTTGCAATAGTTCTATCAAAATAATATTTGAGACAAACTAATCCACTGAGAAAAGTTAATGTTTTGTAGTTTCAAGCAGCAATATTTACTATATCAAACCAGATCTTCTCTTGTCACTATTTCAATGAAAAATTCGATGTGTGAAACCCAAATTTGGCTATTTTTACAATTTTTTCACCTCTTCTATAAATATAAAATATAGGTATAGAATTCGCTCAAACATTAGAAAATTTTTTCGAGGCCCGGACTTTGTTTGTGGATCTGTATGTCAACTAAGAGGTCGAAATCTCAGAGATGGCTAGACCGATTTGGATCAAACTAGTCGCAAATAAAAGGTCTTCCCGTCACCCTGAACGCTATTGAATGGTTTTGAAATCGAATGTTTACTTTTTGAATTATACGAAGTTTTATGTCAAAATGTTCAGTTTTTTACAGTATCTGGCATACTTGACCTTGAAAACAGAATGTTTCCAGACTTAGATTCCGCACGGTAATAGCTATCCAACAAGCCATAGATTGTTAAAATCCGTCCATTTTTAACAGAGATATCGAATTTTTGTGTTAGCGACTTTGCCCCCATTCCAGCAGTAGAAGTTTTGTGCATTGTATGACAAAGCAATGCTTGAGAGCAACGTGAAACACGATTTTTATACTGTTACATACGATTGTTTCTAATTACCAAAAAGACTGTGTACAGCATCCTTTTCCATAACAATTTGCCTCGGACCGATTTTAGCACGGTTCGTTTTAGGCAACATAATCGTTCGAATATGGCATATGTAAACCAGATGATGGCAGCATTTTCGAGTTGAAAGCAATTCCATAATTATATTGATTTAAACTACTTACAGCAATGAATGCTGGAAGAACATAACACTCATATACCATTCGAATTAGTTCGTCAAGATCAGCAAACAAGGTTTCTGAATTAAGTTTGGATCCGATTTCTGGTTCCGGAACTACAGGATGATATGTGGAACGAAATTGAAATTGTGTAACTCATTTTTCTCGTAGATGGCTGAACCGATCCAAGATTCAAATGAAATCTCAAAAACATCTAAGATTCAAATGATAAGTTTTAAGATTCTATAAACCATCTTGCTTTTCAGTCAGATCCAACTTCCGGTTTAGGGGATACATGGTGATTAGTAGAAAATGTCAATTTCACATAAATTAATGAGGTTTATCGGGTCTGCTGATTTGAATAGTCGACAATCAAATAAACTTATTTCAGTTTTAGCGGTATTCAATTTTCGATCCGGAAGGCACCCAAAAATTTAACTCGCACTACAATTTCTTAAATATGTCTAAACTGATTTTCAAACATTTTGAATCAAATGTGAACTATACAGCTCCTCAGGTGAATTTAACTGACTTCGGTTGAACCGACTTTCGAATTCCGATTCCAGCTCGGTTCGATTCGGTTGAATCGAATCGTTTACCAAAGCTCAATTGTTTTCTTAAAATAAGGCCAAATCGAATTTCAAAAACAAAAATTCAAATTAAAGGATTTATGATCCCATACAAAATAAATTAATTTTATCCGATTCTGGAATTACAGGATGATGAGTTTTTTAAAATTCAAACCGATATAGAACATGACAATCCCGAAAAGCTTTAAAGTTGGATTCAAAACTATTGCAATTTATTCATCATAAGGCTATACAAATTGTTTTCGTTTATGCTGGTTCCTGAATACCGGCTCTCGAAGTACTTTAAATTACTTCGACATATCATGGAATGTTTAATCGATTTGAATGCAAACATTTGTTTTGGAAGAACCGGTTAAGTTTTTGTCCGGTTTTTGCATTCAAAGTTATTTTGTCCGGTTATTGCAGAAAAGATGTTTGTAAACAATTCTTGCATTTCAAAATCTATATCCGGTTTTTGCTCTCAATGTTTTTATCTGATTTTTGCATTCAAAAATACTTAAACGGGTTTTCCAAACTAAGTTGAACTTATCCAATTTTTGCTTTCAGCTGTTCATGTATATCATTTATTTTTCTTCTATATTATATTAATTATCTTGTTTTGTAGTTTCGAGCAACAATATTGTCAATATCAAACAAGATTTTCTTTCGTCACTATTTAAACAAAATAATACGTTGCTTGAATTCTCAATGTGGTTATTTTTACAATTATTTCTTTGCGTGTTATCGGTTTGTCGCAAGAGATGCCAGGTCTGCAGATTTTTTTTTGTAAATCTGCTGATTTCGTACATAGTGTTGCAGACTTTTGAAAATCGAGATTTTCGCAGACTTTCGTTAAAATGTACAGTTTAATGTATTATACTATCTGGATAAATTGTAGCCTGCAGACATTTTTTCGGATTTACTGACTTTTACAACCCTGTCTGAAGATATTCGAAATTTTTATCTGGCATCTCTGGTTGTCGTATAAGACGTTTTCAAATTATGCTCTGGGGAATCTGAAACGCACGTGAATTGTGTTTATATATCCTGTATTATATTGATGAATTCGTTCAGAAAATTTCTTAAAAAATGAGTGAATTTATTGAAAAACGACGCGAATCGTCCATTAAGGAGTATGAGTTTATGAAACATTTGAAACTGTTCACGAATGACGAAATTCGTGACATAAAAAATAAGCGCTTCCAACATGAACATCGGATTGAACGTCGTGCTAAAGAACTAGCTAACTACATCAATTACATTGTGTACGAAAGTAATTTGTTGGAATTACTCCGAGAACGTAGGGCGAAATTACGTGTACAAGATGGTAAGCACAGTTTGGAGAGCAGTATAAAAATACGAATCAAAGTCCTGTACAAGCAAGCAATGGAGCGGTTCCCAGCGGAGTATTGTCTATGGATACATTACTTTAAGTACTGTGGTAAGAACAAGCTTACATCGGAGGTATCGAGATCGTTGGATAGGATGTTAAACTACCATGGCGATAAACCAAAAGCGTGGATTACCGCCGCCACTTGGGAGCACGAAAAGATGAAAAATTTGGACAAAGCTAAGCATTTCATGTTTCGGGGTTTGCAAAGGCACCCGGACAGCAGAGAGATGTATCTTCGCTTTCTGGAACTAATGATCAAGGAAGCAGAAAACATCATACAAAATGAGCAGGGTGTAGAAAACCAGGAACAGGATGGTTCATCATTGGATCGTACTTTGAAGTGCATCCAATTGATTTATAAGCACTATGAGAAGAAAGTTACTGATTTGGACTTTTTTGTGGAGTTACTGAATAGCTTAAAGAAAACCAATGTGACGAAAATTTTCGCGTTTGAGGTTTTGGAGGATATGAGAAAGATATTTGCCGACAGAGAATTCATGTGGCATACGTTAGCTCAGTTAGCTTTGGAAGGATCCTATCTGATGATAGAAAAGGATAGTCATGAACAAGAATCTGCTTTTAAATTGTGTCTTCAGCAGTGTATTCAAATTTATGAGTCTGCCATCGAGGCGGTTCCAACGAAGCAAATGTGGAGTTATTACGTAGACACAGTTTTAAACCTGAATGCAGATATGTCCAGCTACCCGAAATTTCGTCGCAAAGCATTAGGAGAAGCATTCAAAAAGGCATATGACACAGGTTTTCTCGAAGAAGATAAGTACGTACAATACGTTAAACTGTTAATGCATGCGGATGGTAGTCTGACTTCGTTTGTAAACGACGTATTGAGTAAAGCTCTTGAAGCCTATCCCAGTTCCAGTAAACTTTTGGAGTTACAACTAACATATTTAGTTCGCTATGGTTCAACAACTGAAGAATTTGATGATGCATTTAAACAAACTATCAAGAAATGTCCTGATAGTCTGCCACTTTGGATTGTTCGTTCACAATTTTACCACACTCAAACGGAAGCCCCAAATAAATTGGAGCAGGTCTTTAGGGAGGCCATTCGACAACCAACGACAATCTCTACTCATTTCCAACCACTCTTTCTTAATTATTTGGTGGTAACAAAAAACATCGATGCAGCTCGTAAGGAGTATCGCGAGATGCTGAGAAATTGTGTTCCTTGCTTAGAATTGCATCGCAAAATGATTGAATTAGAGTCCATCCAAATGCAACCCAATTTGAATCAGTTGCGAATGGTCCACGAAAATGCTACACAATATTTTGGACAATCGAATGCGGATGTGTGGATCGATTATATCCGGTTTGAACGAGAACACGGCTCTCCTAAAAATATGCAGATTATTTTCGAAAGAGCAAAATCACGTGTAGAGGACACTGTGGTAGCTAGTTTGATTGCCAAGTACGAAGTAGTAAAAAATCCGTCAATGTAATTTAACAACGAAAAGTTTATATTTTTTCGAAATAAATTTTTGTTATACAAACAATCACATCACACTATAATTCAATCCCTGCCAAATTATCATCTTCACCATCATCCAACATATTTAGGAACTGACCGCCATTATTTGCCAATGCATTATCTTCTCCAGAATTTGGTTTCAGCTGCTCCTTCGATCCGGTTGGAACCCGTTTATCCAAGAATGGCTCAATGTTTCCCGCAGAGCATGGAGCATTCACGTGAGTTGAGTCGGAAAAGTCTTCGTTGCACAGACCAGCTTTGGTAAGAATATCTTGCTTTTTCTGTAACATGGTCCAAATGATGTCATCGGCCGTCCCCTTGGCCAGCAGATACCGAACAACTACATTGCCCTCCTGTCCGATACGGTGAGCTCGGCTTTCGGCTTGAGCCAGTGTCTGTAAGTGACAATATTTTCATTTGATTATCTACTACTTAAAATGTGCTTTATTTATTATTTTACACTTGGATTCCAATCCAATTCGGCGAAAATGACCAGTTGCGCGGCTGTTAACGTTATACCAGCGTTGCATGCCTTCAGGGATAGAACCGCTGCTCTACAGGAGTCCTTTGTTTGGAATTTGTTTACTAGTTGCTTCGAGAAATAAAATATATAGGAAATAGAAATAAAGGTAATTACAGTTATCTCGGCAAAACGGTTTCAAGGGGAGCGTAATATACTTCAACACAGCTTACCGATCTCAAGTCCGATTTAGTTGTTCCATCAATCCGAATGTGATCCACATTCTTTTTGCTTAACTGTTTGGAAAGAGAATCCAACATTTTGATGTGATGTGCGAATATGATGAACTTTTGTTTTTCCTTCAACAGCTCCTTCAAGTATGCACTACAGTTTCAAATATGCGGGAGAAGAGAGATGTTAACGTCTCAATTAGCTGTATTTCTGATAAAATCATACCATACAGCCGGTGCTTTTGCTTCCGCAGTCGCGTTGTAGTATTTGAATAAAATTTCTTCCCGTTCACGACCTTTACTCATCGAATAGTCTGCAGCATAGGTTTGTAAATCTTCCTCCGTTTCTTCATTCTTCCACAGTAACGACGGATCCAGTATCACAGTTTCACGGCTTTTCTCTCCGAGTTGACTCATCACGTCCTGTTTCGTACGCCGTATCATGAACTTGGCAGCCAGCAGCAAATTTAATTCTGGCAAGTTTGACTGTCCGCTTGCATCCCAGCCGAAGTTTGTTTGCTTACCGGCGCAGTACCTGGTGCTGTATTCCTTGAACTGGAAAAAGTTTTTATCTAACATCTGTAGCTGGGTAAAAAGTTCTACAGGACGCGATAATGCAGGTGTTCCAGACAGCAGAATTACACGTTGGGCCTTTCGAGCAAGTTCTTGAGCAACGGCGGTACATTTAGCTTTGAAATTCTTCAATGTGTGAGACTCGTCCATTATAATGAAACCAAAACCTCGCTCCAGTAGCTTCTCGGCACACTTCTCCATTAGTGAATAGCTTGAGATCAGAATACGAGCATCACTAATGGAGTCTTGACTTCCCTGAAGAGTGATGATATTATGTACGGGAACATACCGCAGTAATTCGCGAATTTTTTTGGCCCATACGTCTCTCGTAGAAGCCGTGGTACATATCAGTACGGGCCAATTCTCTTTGTAGAAATCAGCAACGGCAATTGCTTGATAGGTTTTACCCAGACCCATCTCATCCGCTATGAGGGCTCGGCCACCTTTATCGATGGCAAAACAGACGCCTTCTTTTTGAAATTCTAACAGTTTGGAAGCTAATGTGGGATCAATGCAATCAAGACAAGCCCGACTTGGTTTGGTTTGCTTATGTCCGGTAAACAATCGAAGCACAAATGCCGGAATAGGACCGATTGAAACGTGCGGATTCAGAGCAGTGACATTCTTCTGGACCAATGCATAGTCAGTTATACTGAATGTCCAATTTTTTGAACCAGGATCTGCAGATGAAAATTTTCTAGAATTTTTTGAATTATTTTTACCAGTAAACTTACCATACTGTTTTGATGGAATAGTTTTAAAAACTTCTATCAGTTTATCATTGAATCCAGATGGTTGCACTACGAATCGAGTTTCCGAAACCAATGCACACGAGCATGTTATTGTTCGCATAAAAACTGGCGCTATTTTGTTAAGTGTTTCCTTCCTCGCCGGGTTTGTCGAATAGGGCATAGATTTAACACGGCTGTTGTTGAAAACGTGTTTGACTTTCCTTTGGTCGGAATCATTTGACTTATTGCTAGTGTGGTTTTTATTATCAATCGCACTTGATTTTCCATAAAAAGAATTGCTGCTGTGTGCCGCGACTACTTGCTGTTGTTTTGGAGGTAGTGTGAACACAGGTTTGACAGATATTTCCGTTGTTGGAATTGACTTGGAACAATTGTTGCTAACTGCATTTTTTCGGGCGTTAAGCCTTTCAATTGCAATTCTTCTTTTTTCGGCAATTTGTTCTGCGGTGCAAGACATTGATTGAGGTGGGTTCAATAAATATGACTAACAAATAACATAACTTATCTAAATTCAACCGAAAAAAATTTTTTTTGGAATGCTTCTTCAAATGGTACCAAATGAAAAAATAAAAAAATTCTCGGTTGATTTTTCATTAGGGCGTATAAGCAAAAGACAGTTTCTCTTTGTTTACTTTCTCTTCTATTAATTACCAAGCGGTTTCCACGTTTATCACTCAACTCTTTGCATAAAATGATACCCGAAATATTCGACTTTCAAACAGAGTAATGAAATCAAAGAAAATCTTTTTAATCACATCACAATAATCGAAAGAGAGAGTGATTAAAGAGAAACCACAAACGAATTTCCAGACATGACAGTCACGATCTTTTTTTGGCGCACATCTACGGTCCTCCGTGAAACTGGCACCAATGGTGATACATTGGTTGTACTCAGAGATGCCAGATATTTTCATAGAAAATCTGTATTGATTCGTATAAAATATCTGTATTTATCTGTATTCGCTAATAAAATGAAATTTCTACATTACAAACAATGTTAAATGGTGTTATTCTAATAGATTATGGTTATAGAGTGGTAGATAAAATTTCATATCTTATATTATATTCATCGACGAAATTTTATAGTTTTTTCCTATCAACAACAATTGAATTATGGTGCCATAGACCCTTATTACCCTTGTCACTACACGGTGAAAACCAAGTGAAGTGACTGTGCCCCTTATTATGGGTATCACTTCACGGTGTAAATCAAGTGAAGTGAATGTAGGTTCTTATTACGGAAGTCGTTTCAGAGATAAAAGTAAGTACTTGGATGAATTTGATGTCATTATAAACATCACGCTACCAACATTTTGTTGAAAAATTAGTTTTTTCCACCACAGTGATCACTTCACTATGCGTGATACTGGTAATAGGGAAAATCAAGTGAAGTGACATGTAAGTGAAGTGAATGTGAAAGTGGAAGTGAGAACGGTAATAAGGGCCATATACTTGTCTAATTTTAAAATGTTCACTTCATAAGTTGAGATGGATTTCCAAAACCCAATATGCAACGTCAAGTCAGGTAATACAACTGTCAGTCTGGCAATAGTGTTTCATGATGCCAAGACTTGTCTAACTTTTAAGTTCAATATAGTTACAAATTTTAATATAAATGGATTTCAGTGTTCTTCATTAAATATCTGCACAAAAAAAGGCGGGTGGGTAATGTCAGAGACATAACTGGATGTCGTGAATACGAAAACAACTGACATGTTCCTTAACACTTGCGAATATCAATTGTATGAATTATGCACGCATTCCCCTTTTTCACATTTTTCGCAAAAACAAAGAAAGCTTCACTTGATCTCGATTACTGTGAATTTCACACAGCGAAAAGTGCACAAATCTAAGGAAACTATTTGCAGTAAACTGAGGATATTTCCCTACGATTTGCAAACAACAAATCCTAATAGTTCTTTAGAAAACTTTTAGAGCCATTAGAACGGCTGATATTGTGCTATGCTTTCCACCGTTGTTTTTTTTTCCAATGCTAATGACTGGCAGCTGTGACGTAATCGCTCTTGTCGAAAGCGTGCAGACGACACAAAACACATCTGCTCGCAGTGGCGATACAATCCAAACTGATTCAAGTTTTGTTGAGAGGCTTGTTTCTACCTGATTTCGTTTGTAGCTTTTTCACTAATGGGCGGTCCTAACGGCTATAAAAATAGCCGCATACAGAATTTTAATGTCGATTATATCATTTCGGATTTGCATATTTTATTGAAAGAAACTATCAATATGCTGTAGGGATTCGTTTCCAGCATTCAGAAGAGTCAAATTGCGTAATTCTCTACGACATTAAACTCTGGAACATTTTTCGCAAAAAAAGGCTTCACTTGATCTCGATTACTGTGAATTTCACACAGCGAAAAGTGCACAAATCTAAGCAAACTGTTCTTGATTTGCAGTAAACTGAGGATATTTCCCTACGATTTGCGAACAACAAATCCTAATAGTTCTTTAGAAAACTTTTAGAGCCATTAGAACGGCTGATATTGTGCAATGCTCTCCACCGTTGTTTTTTTTCCCAATGCTAATGACTGGCAGCTGTGACGTAATCGCTCTTGTCGAAAGCGTGCAGACGACACAAAACACATCTGCTCGCAGTGGCGATACAATCCAAACTGATTGAATTTTTGTTAAGAGATTTCCTTTTATGTGATTTCGTTTGTAGCTTTTTCACTAATGGGCGGTCCTAACGGCTATAAAATTAGCCGCATACAGAATTTTATTGTCGATTATTTCATTTCGGATTTGCATAATTTATTGAAAGAAACTATCAATATGCTGTAGGGATTCGTTTCCAGCATTCAGAAGAGTCAAGTTGCGTAATTCTCTACGACATTAAACTCTAAAACATTTTTTGCAAAAAAAGGCTTCACTTGATCTTGATTACTGTGAATTTCACACAGCGAAAAGTGCACAAATCTAAGCAAACTATTCTTGATTTGCAGTAAACTGAGGATATTTCCCTACGATTTGCGAACAACAAATCCTAATAGTTCTTTCGAAAACTTTTAGAGCCATTAGAACGGCTGATATTGTGCTATGCTTTCCACCGTTGTTTTTTTTCCAATGCTAATGACTGGCAGCTGTGACGTAATCGCTCTTGTCGAAAGCGTGCAGACGACACAAAACACATCTGCTCGCAGTGGCGATACAATCCAAACTGATTGAATTTTTGTTAAGAGATTTCCTTTTATGTGATTTCGTTTGTAGCTTTTTCACTAATGGGCGGTCCTAACGGCTATAAAATTAGCCGCATACAGAATTTTATTGTCGATTATTTCATTTCGGATTTGCATAATTTATTGAAAGAAATTATTAATATGCTGTAGGGATTCGGTTCTAGCATTCACAAGGACCAAATTGAGGAACTCAATTTGGTCCGTCGCTGCTGGTTGATGATTCCACTCCCACGACGTCTGCTTCCATCGAACGCACGAAAAGAAATGATCGATTTTCGACCACGGTTCCCCTTTTATACGCATTCAGTTGAAGATATGTGCCTGACTACCTCAAAATCGTCGTCCTTGCGCGAAAAACCCAAGCAAAAGTAAGGTGTTTTCCGCGTTGTTTTCAAATTTTAAGAAAACTTAATTTTTGAGTTGTTTGTGGTTATCGCACACTGTTCAAAATATTATCCTGAATTCCTGATCATATTTTTGATGAAATGGTGAAAGAATTATGTTGCTACCATTAATACAAGTCGAGATATTCACGATTAAGTTCTGCCCATTCTTCCATATGGGTAATTTTGAAAAGGCGCCCCATAGTAAAGTAAGTCGTATTCACGACAAAATATATATTTTAAAAAGTGATTTGTACTTTGATTCCTAAACGTTTATCTCGTCATTGCAATCAAATACTAATAGATAGCTCAAACACAGACTAACAGACATGACAGTATTAGTAAATTCTTATAAAAATAATTTTTCGTGATGCACTAGTTCCACCTATATTGCACTGCGCGAAATATTTACTATCTGTACACCCCTTGTGTTATGTAAAAGTTATTTTACTAGTTGGTTTCCCCTCGTTTGTCAACACCGATCAGCTGCTTGCAGGGATGCCTGATTTCATCAAAATTGTTGAAAATGAATCGTCACAATAAATTATTGGATTACGTTGATAATATATTTAGCTTTTTCGCTATGTTGAAAGCTAACCATTTATTTGACTCAACGTTGTTCATGTAGACTATTTTTCATTGTGTTGGTAGTTTTCACCCAAAATTAAGTGGCGGCAGACCAGAAGCAAGTAAATATTGTTACAAAACGGGATCGATTTTGTTTTGCGTTGGAGGATGAGAAGTAGGCACAATTATGTATATAGTTTTGGCAATATGTATTAAATCTGTATCCTGCATAAAATTCGCATGGACGTATACAAATCAATACATTACAGGTAATTCTGTATGAATGGCAACTCTGTTGGTAAATGAAAAAAATAAACACAGTCTAGATGACAGACAGGATGTTTTTGATAGGGTAACGTGGCGCCATCATGACAGATGTGAGTACTGTCCCAAATAAAGGAATATTCGAAATGACCGTTAAAATGATTGAAGAATCTAATTTGAGTGTCCTGTCTGTTAGTCTGTGGCTCAAATACTAATAGATAGTTGATTTTTTCCTTAATACTTTTGGTGAAATCTGTATAAATCTGTACTAAATTTATGAAATCTGTAAGAAATCTGTACTCTGTATTAAATCCACAGACTAACAGACATGACAGTTTGAGTAAATTCTAATAAAAATTATTTTTCGTGATGCACTAGTTCCACCTATATTGTACTGCGCGAACTATTTACTATCTGTACACCCCTTGTGTTATGTAAAAGTTTTTTTACTAGTTGGTTTCCCCTCGTTTGTCAACACCGATCAGCTGCTTGCAGGGATGCCTGATTTCATCAAAATATTTGAAAATGAATCGTCACAATGATTTATTGGATTACGTTGATAATATATTTAACTTTTTCTTGATGTTGGAGGGTAACCATTGATTCGACTCAAATTTGTTCATCTAGACTATTTTTTATTGTGTTGGTAGTTTTCACCCGAAATTAAGTGGCGGCAGACCAGAAGCAAATAAATATTGTAACAAAACGGGTTCGATTTTTTATTGAGTTGGAGGATGAGAAGTAGGCGCAATTATGTATATAGTTTAGGCAATATCAAAGATAAACTCAAGATAGAGTAGTCTGCGATTTCTTAGGTATCATTTGAATAGGACCCCTCGATGAGCTCGGTTCACTGTCAATTTGAGTATTTTGAAGCAAAACAACAAGTGTCTGATCACTAGATGCGTCGTAACTATGACAATGATTGTTTATGTTTGGAAAAATATCAAGTTACAGTATGAACGATATTGAGAAATTTCGCTTTATATCAGTGATTCTTAGAATAAGAAAGTGAAAACTACTTAGAACCATTGTCTAGAATTTATTTAGTTTGTTATAGCCTCATCCCATGAAGCATCAGTTGTGGCAAGAAATCATTATATGCTGAATGTAAACATATGTGTGCTTCCTTTCTAACTTGTATTGTTTCCATGGCATTTTGTCGGAACTAGTCGACGCTTGTTAACGGAGGGTCAATAAAATTACATTATCACTGAACCAACTGGTTCACGATTACTGACCCAACATTTTTCAATGAAACGTATGGAACATTGTAATCTTCAGTTTATCTTTGGCAATATGTATTAAATCTGTATCCTGCATGAAATTCGCATGGACGTATACAAATCAATACATTACAGGTAATTCTGTATGAATGGCAACTCTGTTGGTAAATGAAAAAAATAAAGACAGTCTAGATGACAGACATGATGTTTTTGATAGGGTAACGTGGCGCCATCATGACACATGTGAGTACTGTCCCAAATAATGGAATATTCGAAATGACCGTTAAAATGATTGAAGAATCAAATTTGAGTGTCCTGTCTGTTAGTCTGTGTTAAATCTGTATGCGTATGTAAAAATCTGTATAATACAGATAAATCTGTATAAATGGCATCTCTGGTTGTACTGCTGAGTTCCCATCATACATTCATAATGCAACTGTCAAACCGTGAGAACCCTTTCGATTCGGTAGCTCGTTTGTATATATTGAGATTTTATGGCACACTTTGGTTGAAACGATAACAATGCAGTTAATCTCGCGCTCCACCAAGCGGTGAGTGCGGTCATTTCAAAAAATACCGGGAACGAACCACATTTTTTGAAAATATTTATAAGCACGTACATGTCTTTATTATTTATCTTTGGAGAAACTGTCACTTGTTTATACCACAGACTAACAGACAGGACACTCAAATTAGATTCTTCAATCATTTTAACGGTCATTTCGAATATTCCTTTATTTGGGACAGTACTCACATGTGCCATGATGGCGCCACGTTACCCTATCAAAAACATCCTGTCTGTCATCTAGACTGTGGTTATTTTTTTCATTTACCGACAGAGTTGCCATTCATACAGAATTACCTGTAATGTTTTGATTTGTATACGTCCATGCGAATTTCATGCGGGATACAGATTTAATACATATTGCCAAAACTATATACATAATTGTGCTTACTTCTCACCCTCGCAATACAAAATCGAACCCGTTTTGTTACAATATTTACTTGCTTCTGGTCTGCCGCCACTTAATTTCGGGTAAAAACTACCAACACAATAAAAATAGTCTAGATGAACAACGTTGAGTCAAATAAATGGTTACCTTCCAACATCGCGAAAAAGTTAAATATATTATCAACGTAATCCAATAATTTATTGTGACGATTCATTTTCAAATATTTTGATGAAATCAGGCATCACTGCAAGCAGCTGATCGGTGTTGACAAACGAGGGAAAACCAACTAGTAAAAAAACTTTTACATAACACAAGGGGTGTACAGATAGTAAATAGTTCGCGCAGTACAATATAGGTACTTACTCACTTACTCTTTCAGTCGTAGACCACGCGGGTCTCTGCTGTATGCAGGAGGCGTCTCCATTCAACTCGGTTCATTGCTGTTCGCCGCCAGCCTCGGTAGCTGCGAAGGGTCCGCAGGTCGTCCTCAATTTGATCGATCCATCTTGCCCGCTGTGCGCCTCTTCTTCTTATACCGGTCGGATCATTGTCGAGGATCATTTTAACCGGGTTGTTCTCCGACATTCTAACAACATGCCCGGCCCACCGTAACCGCCCGACCTTGGCCGTTTGGACGAGGGTTGGTCCTCCCAGCAACTGGTGCAGTTCATGGTTCATTCGCCTTCTCCACGTACCGTCTTCCATCCGCACTCCGCCGAAGATGGTTCGCAACACCTTCCGTTCAAAAACACCTAGTGCGCGTTGATCCTCCGCAAGCATTGTCCAGGACTCGTGCCCGTAGAGGATAACCGGTCTAATCAGCGTTTTGTAGATAGTTAACTTCGTACGACGGCGAATTTTGCTCGATCGAAGCGTCCTGCGCAGTCCAAAGTAAGCACGATTTCCTGACAATATGCGTCTCTGAATTTCTCTGCTGGTGTCATTATTGGCAGTCACCAGTGAGCCCAAGTACACGAACTCTTCGACCATTTCGATTTCATCACCACCAATCAGAACTCGTAATGGGTGGCTGACGTTATCTTCTCTCGAGCCCCTGCCTTTCATGTACTTTGTCTTTGACACATTGATGTCTAGTCCGATCCGCTTGGCCTCAGCTTTTAGTCCGATGTACGTATCTTCCATCTTCTCAAAGTTGCGTGCTATAATATCAATATCATCAGCGAAACCAAGTAGCTGGACGGACTTTCTGAAAATCGTGCCACGCGTGTCTATCCTCGCTCTTCTTATCACACCCTCCAAAGCAATGTTGAATAGCAGACAGGAAAGGCCATCACCTTGCCGTAGCCCTCTGCGAGTTTCGAAGGGACTCGAGTTTATTCCCGATACTCGAACAACGCACATCACTCGATCCATCGTAGCCTTGACCAATCGTATCAGTTTGTCCGGGAATCCGTAGTCGTGCATGATTTTCCATAGCTGTTCTCGATCGATTGTGTCGTAGGCTGATTCGAAATCGATGAATAAGTGATGTGTGGGCACATTGTATTCGCGGCACTTTTGCAACACCTGGCGGATGGCGAACACTTGGTCCGTGGTAGCGCGTTCGCCCATAAATCCTGCCTGATATTGTCCCATGAATTCGTTTGCAATCGGTGAAAGTCGACGGGATAAGATTTGGGAGAGTACCTTGTAGGCGGCGTTCAGCAGAGTTATCGCGCGGTAATTGCAGCAATCCAGCTTACCGCCCTTTTTGTAGATGGGACACACGATTCCTTCCATCCATTCCTCCGGTAAAATCTCGTCCTCCCAGATCTTGGTAACGACCCAGTGCAGTGCTTTCACTAGTGCATTACCACCGTGTTTTAGTAGCTCGCTTGGTAGTTGGTCAACGCCAGCGGCCTTATTATTTTTCAACCGACTTACCACCTCCTCCACTTCTTGGAGGTCTGGGGCCGGCAGTCTATCGTCCTCCGCACGCGTTCCCAAGTTCGTTACCGCGCCGCTACTTTCGTATTCCGCCACATCGCCATTGAGGTGCTCGTCGAAATACTGCCGCCACCTCTCGATCACCTCACAGTCGTTCGTGAGAAGATCCCCGTTGGTGTCCTTGCACATATCGGCCTGTGGCACATGGCCTCTGCGCGAACGGTTCACCTTCTCGTAGAACTTCCTTGTGTCATTAGCACGGAACAGCTGTTCCATCGCTTCGCGATCTCGGTCTTCCTGTTGGCGCTTTTTTCTAAGGGATACCGAGTTTAGTCTGTTCCGCGCCTGTCTGTATCGCTCCTCGTTTGCTCTCGTCCGGTGTTGCAGCTTGCTCGCCCAAGCTGCATTCTTCTCGGCCACTAACTGTTCACATTCGTCGTCGAACCAGTCGTTCCTCACGTTCGGAGCCGCCGTACCTAGCATTGCTGATGCAGTGCTACCTATGGCAGAACGGATGTCTCTCCAGCCATCTTCAAGAGTAGCTGCACCAAGCTGCTCTTCCGTTGGTAGTGCCCCTGCCAACTGCTGCGCGTAATCTTGGGCTACTCCAGTATCCCGGAGCCGCGCGATGTTAAACCGCGACGTTCGGTTTCGACGTTGGGTAGCCACCGTCGAAAGTTTTGAGCTTATTAGCAACCAAGTAGTGGTCCGAATCTATATTCGCACTGCGGTAGGTGCGAACATTGTTGATGTCCGAGAAAAATTTTCCGTCGATAAAAACGTGGTCGATTTGGTTTTTGGTCTGTTGGTCAGGTGATCTCCAGGTGGCTTTGTGGATATCCTTGCGGGGAAAAAAGGTGCTTCTGACTACCATTCCTCGGGAGGCCGCAGAGTTGACACACCGTTGGCCGTTGTTATTCGATGCGGCATGCAGGCTGTTCGGCCCGATTACCGGTCGGTACATTGCCTCCCTTCCTACCTGGGCATTCATGTCCCCGATGACAATTTTTACGTCTCTGCGTGGGCAGCCGTCATAGGCTTGTTCCAGCTGCACGTAGAACGCTTCTTTCTCGACCTCGGGTCTCCCTTCATGTGGGCAGTGCACGTTGATGATGCTGTAATTGAAAAAACGGCCTTTAATTCTCAACTTACACATCCTAGCGTTGATCGGCTGCCACCCAATCACTCGCTGACGCATCTTGCCCAGCACTATAAAGCCAGTTCCCAGCTCGTTCGTTGTGCCACAGCTTTGGTAGAAGGTAGCCGCTCGATGTCCGCTTTTCCACACCTTCTGTCCCATCCAACAAAGCTCCTGCAGCGCTACGACGTCGAAGCTGCGAGGATTTAGTTCGTCGTATATTATCCTGTCGCAGCCTGCGAAACCTAGCGACTTGCAGTTCCATGTTCCAAGTTTCCAATCGTAGTCCTTTTTTCGTTGCGTGGGTCTATGCCGATTGTTCCGGGTCGTATTCTCTCCTGTATCATTCGTAATAGGTGTTTTACGGGCGGCTTATTAGGCCTGCGCCAACCCCCTGTCTCGCCGGAGGATCATCGTGCTTGCTCTGTTTAACGTCCCAACTAGCACTAGGACGATCCCGTTGGTGGGGTTGCCACCTTGGATTTAGCTGGACGGGATACAGCATTTCATACTCAGCCGCTGGATACCAGAACAGACGCTGTTTGAAGCCGCTCCTAACATGGAGTACAGACGCTCCGACATCCTCTAAAGAGGACCCCCTTCCCTGTCAGCATACGACCAAGGTCCCACCGGGGTTGGTTACCCGATCTTTCCTATGGTTGCTCGTACCCCAGCCGGCACCGCGGGGAGGTAGGGATAGGAGTTACTGGACAAGAGGCTAAGAACCACATTGGGGCCTGAATTGCGCATTGTCCAGTCGTTAACCAACCCAATATAGGTGGAACTAGTGAATCACGAAAAATTATTTTTATAAGAATTTACTCATACTGTCATGTCTGTTAGTCTGTGTTTATACGCCCAAATGAAAAATCAACCGAGATTTAAAAACTGCCAATAAACTGACGAATGATCCAGATTTATCTGGTATTGGGTTACGACGGACACATTAACAAATCAGATCTTTTACCAGATCTTGTAGATTTCATCAGATATTCAAATTTTCTGCATATGAAATGCCAGATTTGTCAGTTCCATTTAGATAACTCGAAACAAGTAGTTAAAAATCGTCAAATAAGTAGAAAACAGCAAAAATAAATGTCTATAAAGACATGGCGCTACAGCATAATTGCAAAGTTTCGCTCAAGTAGAGTCAAACTTTACGCTTGTGTGAGGCTTCTAGTTGCTATGCACGATATCTTAATTAACTAACGAGTCGAATATGAGAAGTTTAGAAGAAAATGGAACCTTTCTTTTTGTTAACATAGATGATATCAGATTTTGCCCGACTGTTTTTTTTTTCCTCGGACGAATTTTGTTTTTGCTTATTTTGGTTTTCGGTTTATATTAAAATGTTAACTTGCACCTATGTACCAAAATGAATTCAGAGCTATATTATTGGCTAACCTAACATATCTCCCAATTATTTTAAATGGTAAATAATTACAATAATATTTATTTGCGAGTGGCAATATCAGCGACATCTGTTCACCGTGCTAGTCATTCAAATTTTTACACCTGTGTGTAAAATTTGCTCCAGGTATAGAATTCGCTAAAACTTTAGGAAAATTTTTCGAGGCCCGGAGGGCCGAATGTCATATACCAATCGATTCAGCTCGACGAACTGAGCAAATGTCCGTGTGTGTGTGTGTGTGTGTGTATGTGTGTTGTCAACTAAGAAGTCGAGATCTCAGAGATGGCTGGACCGATTTTGATCAAACTAGTCGCAAATGGAAGGTCTCCCCGTCACCCAGAACGCTATTGAATGGTTTTGAGATCGGATGTTTATTTTTTTAGTTATACGAAGTTTTATGTCAAAATTTTCAGTTTTTACAGTATCTGTCACACTTGACCTTGAAAACAGAATATGTTTCCAGATTTAGGTTCCGCAAGGTAATACCCATCCAACAAGCCGTCCACTTTTAACGGAGATATTGACATTTTTGTGTAAGCGACTTTTTCCCCTATTCCAGCAGTAGAAGTTTTGAGCGCTGTATGACAAAGCAATGCTTGGGAGCAACGTGAAACACGATTTTTTATACTGTTACATACAATTATTTCTAAGTACCAAAAAGACTGTGTATACCATGCTATTTCAAGAAATTTTGCCTCGGACCGATTTTAGCACGATTCGTTTTTGGCAACATAATTGTTCGAATATGACCTATGTAAACCAGATGATGGCAGCATTTTCGAGTTGAAAGCAATTCCATAATTATATTTATTTAAACTACTTACAGCAATAAATTCTGGAAGAACATAACACCCATATACCATTCGAATCAGTTCGTCGAGATCAGCAAATGCGTGTGTGACCAATAATTTCACTCAATTTGCTCGGAAATGACTCAACCGTTTTCTACAAACTCAGATTCATATGAATAGTCGTATGCTCCTATACAAGGTTCCTGAATTACGTTTGGATCCGACTTCTGGTTTAGGAACTACAGGATGATATGTGAAACGAAATCAAAATAGTGTAACTCATTTTTCTCGTAGATGGCTGAACCGAACTAAGATTCAAATGAAATCTAGAAACCATAAAAGATTAAAATGAAAGGTCTTAAGATCCTATAACATATCTCGCTTTTTAGTCAGATCACACTACCGGTTTATGAGATACAGGGTGATTAGTATAAAAATGTCCATTTCGCACAAATTTATTAGGTTTATCGAGTTTGTAGATTTGGATAGTCGATAACCAAATAAACTTATCTCAATTTTTTCGAATCGGAAGGTACTAAACAATTTAATTCGCACTACGATTTTCAAAAGATGTCTACACTGATTTTCAAACAGTTTGAATCAAACGTAAACTATAGTGGATAGTTGGATTTAACTGACTTCGGCTATACCAATTTTAGAATTCCGGTTTCCAGAATCGTTTCTCAAAGCTCAATCGTTTTCTCATGGTAACATTGTAAAAAAGAACATACTGATTGTCGTGATTCGACAGGATCCAGACAAATACGCGTTCGGTATCGTCTATATTCGTCTAAAAACTAAAGCGCAAATCCATGGTACAATCAGCGTTGCCAGGTTGCCAGATTTATCTGGCAAATGCCAGATTTCTCTCGCTTCTCCAGACACTCAAACTAACCAGATATTTTGCCAGAGTTTCGAAATTTTCCCAGATTTTCCAAATTTTCCTAGATTTCCCTAGATTTTTACGGGTTTGGCTTCTATACGATGGGTGGTGAGACCCTTATATTTTTTTAGCTCACAGAAAATGAAGGCCGGTAAAAATTTACTTGTATTTAGTAGACCCAGACAAATCCAGATAAATTATTGAGTTAGAGACAGATTTTTGATCAAATTGCCTGGTAACTCTGGGTACAGTGCTATCTCATTGAACGAGTAAAAAGCACATCAACAAGTGGAGATCTACTTGTCTCACATTTTGTTATGCTTAGCTCTTTCTACACCTCGTGCACTTGTATGAACACAAAGCAGGGTTGCTCAACTATGTCTATAAACTGAACTCATCAAGATGGCGTCGTGACAGTAGGCCGACTTTTCCGTACGAGTACTCGTCACAAAACCCGACCCTGATTTACACTTGATCCTTAAAAATTGTATAATACTATTGATTTCAACCCATATTTCGCTAGTTTCGGTTTAGAGTCTACAGCGTATACATGATCAAAACAAACACGAAAGTTTCTCTTACGTGTGCAACTCATTCATATTTTGCTAAAAATACAATATCAATTTTTTTTGTTTTATTTGTCTCGAAACATCGTAAAATCATGTCCGGTGGTGTTCAACTTGGTGACCAGATCGAAGACGATGAAGTGCAAGAAATTTTGAAGACGGGCACTGATTTGCGCCAGTATTCGGCACAAATCGAGAAAGAATTCAACGAAGTGGAAAATCGATCCATCGAAGACTACATCAAGGAGAGTCAAAACATAGCCTGTCTGCACAATCAAATCGGGAACACATCGACGATCTTGCAGCGAATGGAATTGATGTTGATGGATATTCAGGACGCTTTGAATAATATAAGTACAGAGATCACGACACTCCAGAGGAAATCAGTCTCAATGTCGGTCCAGTTAACTAATAGGCAGTCCATTCGAGCTCAACTGTCTCAATTTATTGAGGATATGGCCATTCCAGGAGAAATGATTTCGTAAGTATATTACTGTGGATATCAATTAGCTAGAGTACATAAACGAATTCTTCAGATCAATTATGGACACCCCGGTGACAGACAAGGATTTTCTGACTCATTTAAATGATCTAAACCATAAACTGAGTCTCATGAAAGAACTAAACTTTAAAGAATCTAAGTCGTCGCAGGACGTAAATGATGTGCTTCAAAAGCTTAAGATAAAAGCGATGAGCAAATTACGAGTCTATCTGATGGAACAAATTTATAAATTCCGTAAACCAATGACAAATTATCAAATTCCTCAGAATGCGATGTTGAAGTATAAGTTTTTCTTCGAATTTATACTTTCAAATGAACGCACAGTTGCACAGGAGATCTGTAATGAGTATATCGATACAATGAGTAAGATTTACTACAGTTATTTTAAAAGCTATTCGACACGACTGGCTGCTTTGAAATTCGAAGAAGCAGTCTCGAAAGATGATCTTATGGGACTCGAAGATACGGTGATTAGAGGAATATTTTCCAAGGCCAGTTCGTTGAAGAATAAAAGTACTGTGTTTTCCATTGGAGACCGTGGAGATGTTCTAAACCAGCAACTTGAAGCACCGATTATTGTCCCACATGCACAACAAAAAACTCGTTATCCGTACGAAGCGTTGTTTCGCTCGGAACAGTATGCCCTAGTAGACAATGCCTGTCGAGAGTATTTGTTCGTGACGGAGTTTTTCGTCGTACGAGGACATCAGGCACAAGAACTCTTCAATCAAATAATGGGAAAAACTATGGCGCTTCTAATCGTAAGTAGTGACTGTTGGTGGATCTATTAAAGCTCTCTAAGATTCATTTTACTATTTATTTTTTTCACAGAAAAATTTGGAAACCTATGTGCAAGACTGTTTTGATACTATAGCATTGTTTTTGTGTATCCAGCTTTGTCTGCGGTATCAATTGATGTGTCATAAACGATGCGTTCCTGCTCTTGATCGGTAGGAATTGATTATTTATATTACGTTTCGAAAAATATTTACTATTTTCACGTGCAGATATTGGGACAACCTACAAGGAGTTATATGGCCTCGTTTTGAGCTAGTATTCCGCATGAACATTCAAAGTATTCAGGAATGTGATCCGACAAAATTCTCTAAGGAAACGGGACCGCATCATGTAAGCTATGATTGTGAAAACTTAAGATTGTTTGTTATTTTTTTAAATTTGTTATACTTGTTTTAGATAACGCGTCGCTACGCAGAATTTTCGGCAGCCATAGTGGGTATTTCGGAAAATTTCCCAAATGAACTAGTCAGTCATTTGTTGCTGGAACTGCAGGAAGAGGTCAAGTGTTTCATGCTTCGAATGGCCGCTATTTTCACTACCCGCAAAGAGCAGCTCATCTATCTAATCAACAATTATGATTTGGTGTTAGGCGTGCTGATGGAACGAACGCGAGACAATTCAAAAGAAGCTGAAGCATTCCGTGAACTTCTCAGTACTCGTTCCGCAGAGTATGTGGAAGAAATTTTAGCTCCTCACCTTGGCGGCATAATTCAGTACGTGAAAGATTGTGAACATATGCTGGAAAAAGAGCAAACAGAGGAATTTAAGCGACAAGAGCGCCGTTCGCTGCAGCTGGTGGCAAGTTTTTCCGTAAGTTGGAAAAAATCTCTAGAAGAACTGAATCGAGAAGTATTTTTATCATTCCCGTCGTTGGTTACTGGATCGCAGCTGCTGCAGCTAGCCTTAGCACAGTTGGTGCAGTACTATCATAAATTCTACAAACTTTTGACTCCAAGCGCTCGAGCTCAATTGGTCAATATTCATGTTATTATGATAGAAATCAAAAAATATAAAAGTAACTATTAGTTTATTGTACTGTAGATGTTTACTTTTGATAAAACCCACGACTTGTACGAGGTGAATATGACGTTCAAACTCACTGTTGAAAGAAATATTCGTGTTATTTGAAACTCGTATGAACAAATCGTACATCGTCCTGCGTGCTCACTAAATTCGAACAAAATCATCACAAAAAGGAACTATTTCTGTGAAGTCTATCGTTTATTAACAGTTGTAAGTTCGGTCAAGATCTGTTACATTTTGTACATCCCAAACATATATGGTTTTGACGTTTTAGTTAAACTTTGGACTAGATCTGATTTAGTCCTCATCCGAAAGAAGCATTTCTACAAGATCCTTGTTTGAAACTCGCTCACCATCTAGTCTCTGGGGTGATTTCCAACGGAGCAACGTGGGCAGAAACACAAGATTAGTACGTGGGTCTTTACGATATGGGTTGTTCAAATCTTTCCAACTGAAAAATGATGTTCATTAAATTAGTATGATTGTACCTTTCAACACCGGATACTCACAATGGGCGATCGATTTCCACTGAAATAAAATGACTTTTCTCTGGGGCTTCCTTCAGAGCGTTCTCCACGACTGGAGCAGCTAGAGAAGTGAAAGTTCATTTGAAAAAAAATGCAAAGTCTGACCAACCCACGTGTGCTATTTCTTTGGTTTGACATGTCATAGTATTGTGTTTGCATGATTCATTGTTTTTCTTTAAAAACCAATTTTTTATAGGTGAAAATTATGAGCATTACCTTTCACGCAATAAGGGCACCAGCTGTCACCTTTCTCGTCCTTGTCACCGGAAAATAAGACGTGCACCGGCTCACCATTTCCTTCCAAACTCTCAGCCAGTTTGGTGAATTCATCCCAACTTTTGACGTGATGCTTGATTACCATTCTGGCGACACGACTCAAGGGCATATACAATAAATTTTATTGAATATGCAATCCGGTAATGCGCTTAGAATTTCAAAATCTTTGTAAACTGCCCTTAGATATCACCACCTATCTCAATTGCAAGAATAATGTCAACAGCGCGACGATGACAATGCTATTCTTTTTCGTTTTATCGCGTTATACACGCAGAGAAATTAGGCTTGCGTAATTGGTAGTAATATCAAACTACGATTTTCGATGTTTTAAACAGAATAATGATTATTGAATGAATGAAACCATTCAGCGTTGCAAAAATACAATTTGTTTTTGAAATTTCTTTTGATTTGCTTATAAATACATTTTTCTGTGTGTTTCCAAATAAGATGCAATGGTGCCAGTTGTACTGTTCATTCCGACTGTATTCATTGAAAAATGGTTTCTGAGATATCGATAGAAAACGTTTTTTTTTTACGAAGATTTTTTCAATCAGCTACATCTTTTTCGTGTTAGAAACCATACCATATTTTTTGAAGTACGAATAGTTAAGCTTCTTCAGAATTCGGATAGTTAACTCACAGACTAACAGACATGACAGTATGAGTAAATTCTTATAAAAAAAATTTTCGTTATGCACTAGCTCCACCTATATTGTACTGCGCGAACTATTTACTATTTGTACACCCCTTGTGTTATGTAAAAGTTTTTTTACTAGTTGGTTTCCCCTCGTTTGTCAACACCGATCAGCTGCTTGCAGGGATGCCTGATTTCATCAAAATATTTGAAAATGAATCGTCACAATGGATTATTGGATTACGTTGATAATATATTTAACTTTTTCGCGATGTTGGAGGTAACCATTTATTTGACTCAACGTTGTTCATCTAGACTATTTTTTATTGTGTTGGTAGTTTTCACCAGAAATTAAGTGGCGGCAGACCAGAAGCAAGTAAATATTGTAACACAACGGGTTCGATTTTGTCTTGCGTTGGAGGATGAGAAGTAGGCACAATTATGTATATAGTTTTGGCAATATGTATTAAATCTGTATCCTGCATGAAATTCGCATGGACGTATACAAATCAATACATTATAGGTAGTTCTGTATGAATGGCAACTCTGTTGGTAAATGAAAAAAATAAACACAGTCTAGATGACAGACAGGATGTTTTTGATAGGGTAACGTGGCGCCATCATGACACATGTGAGTACTGTCCCAAATAAAGGAATATTCGAAATGACCGTTAAAATGATTGAAGAATCTAATTTGAGTGTCCTGTCTGTTAGTCTGTGGTTAACTTCTTTAGAATTGTTTCGCGTACGTTTCATCAACACACCAAACTATCTATGAAGAAAAATTTCAAGCAAACGATGCCTGTTCGAGTATAGCTGTATTTACACGAGGTGATACAAGTGGTAATACCCGAGGCTGTAGTCGCAAAAAATGAGACATTTTATCTCCTCCACACTACGCTTATTCTGTAAGAAAGGCTTATAATTCACCTTGAAGAGAAATTGCAAGCGAATTATGAAATTGGACAGGGTTCAAAATGTCTACAAACACCAAAACTGTCTGCGCGCTTTAAGTGCTCTATAAATTATGATGCATGGTACCGATTTTGCTAACAAAACAATATGAATTGATAAGACAGCAAGTTCTGAGTCAGAACTTCTGACGAATGTCGCTGAAAAATCTGAATTTTGGAAGTCAGCGTCTACAGTGTCTACAGCGTATTTAGGAAATCTGGAAATTTTACAATTAAATCTGCAGATCTGGCTTCTCTGGTCACATTGCAAAGAAAAGAGAGAGAGACGTCAAAACTACTGAGGCCCTTGAAGCAAATAAAATCAATGTATCGTGTTTGGATCAGCCCGATGACAACAATAAGGCGCTCCAGCTAGTGCTATCGTAACCAACATCTCAGTCCTTCGGGGCCATCAAAGCTAGCAAATCAGTGAGAGCAAAGTAAACAAAATGAAGTAAAATACAACACTTCATTGATTGTGAAAGTCAGTATTACAATTTGGCAGCACACGTTTCATAACGATATCACATTTATAATCAAACATAAAAAAATCAACTTTCACAGCTAAATATTAGATATTTAGCAACAACGAACTTATATTCTTCTTTGTTGTTTTCGTCTTTGCGGGAAAGATGATGGTCACGAAAACATGGCGGCCTAGCAGAGACTTGGTTTGGATCCCTTGAAATTGGAAACGAGCCTTATCACGCGGTGTGTTTGACAGCAAAAGCATGTTTTCTGTTTCTTATGGTTCTAGATTCTGACGCGGCTCGTCGGGTGTTGTGAAAAATCCTTAGATAGTTTTACGTTTAGATTTTCCGTTTGTGGATTACTATCGTAATTTATCCTGTGCTAAGGTCTTAATTAGGGTATCCATCATGACTATTACTTATTTGCTACGAATTCGCCCACCATTGGGGGTAGCAAAAACAGTTATAGAGGTAAATTTTTGTCCCACATTCAGGGTTATATAATTACATACTATAGTATAAATATCATACTTTTAAAATTATTTCAGAACGTGAAACGTTCATTCGCGAGTAATGCAACTTTTGCCGAACATCATAAACTAGAGAACATTCGAAATATCGGCATATCGGCTCATATTGACAGCGGCAAAACGACGTTGACCGAACGAATTTTGTTCTACACCGGACGCATCAAAGAAATGCATGAGGTTAAAGGGAAGGATAACGTTGGAGCGACCATGGATTCGATGGAACTGGAACGGCAACGAGGTATAACGATTCAGTCAGCAGCTACATATACGACCTGGAAAGACCACAACATTAACATAATTGATACACCCGGTCATGTGGATTTCACGGTTGAGGTCGAGCGAGCGTTGAGAGTGCTGGATGGGGCTGTTCTGGTCCTGTGTAGTGTAGGAGGCGTCCAGAGTCAAACTTTGACCGTGAATCGACAAATGAAAAGGTAAGATTTATATCACAATAGTGTATTATTTAAATTATTACAATCATTATTACAGATACAACGTTCCCTGTTTGGCTTTCATAAACAAACTGGATCGAACTGGTGCTAATCCTAATCGGGTTCTTGGTCAAATGCGATCCAAGCTGAACCACAATGCTGCGTTTATTCAGCTTCCTATTGGGTTAGAAAATAATTGTCAGGGGATCGTTGATTTGGTGAAACAAAAGGCGCTTTACTTCGAAGGACAGCTTGGTCTGACGGTGAGGGAGGATGAAATTCCCCAGGATATGCGAGTGGAATGTGATGAACGACGACATGAACTTATTGAGCATCTTTCTAACGTTGACGATGCTATTGGAGAATTCTTCCTGGAGGAAAAAATGCCATCAGAGCGAGACATTATGAATGCCATACGAAGGACCGCTCTAAAGAGAACATTTACTCCGGTACTGGTTGGGACGGCACTAAAGAACAAAGGTGTACAGCCATTGCTAGACGCGGTGGTAAACTATTTGCCTCATCCTGGTGAAGTAGAAAACATTGCTCTTATTGAGAAGAAAGGTGCAGAACCGCAACAAGTTATCTTGAATCCAGCACGAGATGGAAAGGATCCGTTTGTAGGTCTGGCGTTCAAGTTAGAAGCAGGTCGATTTGGCCAGTTAACCTACCTCCGGTGCTATCAAGGTGTGTTGAGGAAAGGCGACAGCATATACAATGTCCGATCGGGAAAGAAAGTTCGGTTGGCCCGTTTGGTGCGTCTGCATTCGAACAACATGGAAGATGTGAATGAAGTGTACGCTGGTGACATATTTGCCCTGTTTGGAGTAGATTGTGCTAGTGGTGACACATTTGTAACAGATTCAAAGTTAGAACTTTCTATGGAATCCATATTCGTTCCTGATCCCGTAGTTTCAATGGCAATTCACCCAACCCATTCCAAAGACCGGGATAATTTCTCTAAAGCGATTGCACGATTTACTAAGGAGGATCCCACATTCCGATTCACATACGATGCGGATGTCAAAGAAACTCTAGTGTCCGGTATGGGCGAACTTCATCTCGAAATCTATTCACAGCGAATGGAACGTGAGTACAATTGCCCGGTGGTGCTCGGTAAACCAAAAGTAGCATTTCGAGAGACCTTAGTTGCTCCGTGTGAGTTTGACTATCTTCACAAGAAACAGTCCGGTGGTCAAGGTCAGTACGCTAGGGTCACGGGTATGTTGGAACCGCTACCTCCTCATTTGAACACAAATGTCGAATTCGTTGACGAAACTATCGGAACCAATGTTCCGAAACAGTTCATACCCGGTGTTGAAAAAGGTTTCCGACAAATGGCCGAAAAAGGTTTGCTCTCGGGTCATCGATTGTCTGGCGTCAAGTTTCGTCTGATAGATGGTGCGCACCACATCGTCGATTCCTCCGAATTGGCTTTCATGCTAGCGTCACAGGGAGCAATCAAGAGCGTATTTGAGGAGGGTAGCTGGCAGATTTTGGAACCGATCATGATGGTTGAGGTTACGGCACCGGATGAGTTCCAGGGCACCGTTATTGGACAGCTCAATAAGAGACATGGAATCATTACGGGCACGGAAGGAACGGAAGGTTGGTTCACAATTCACGCCGAAGTACCTTTGAACGATATGTTCGGTTATGCCGGTGAGTTGCGTTCGAGTACGCAGGGCAAAGGCGAGTTCAGTATGGAGTACAGTCGGTATTCGCCTTGCATGCCTGAGGTACAGGAAAAACTGGTTAGTGATTATCAGGCCTCGCAGGGAATTGTGGTGGATAAAAAGCAACAAAAGAAAAAAAATTGAGATGTTTATGGACTCATGCGGGTTGACAACGTGTATATAGTTAAAGAATATTTAGTTCATTCTATGTTCGAATGTTATGTCACTGATTGGTATGATAAGAATAATTTAATTGGAATATCTACGTTGATGTTAATTATGCCTTTCATTTATGAAATTCGAAAATTTACAACGAAAAATCATACGCAAATAAGTGCACTTTCATTTCTTTACTAACTAGACAATGTGAATTTTTCAAGTTGAAGTTTTTCTTTGTTTACCTTCTCTTCCGAATATTTTGGCACGATAAGGAAGATTTTCATTAAATTTTTCTTGCTGACTGAAAGTCTTAGATTTCCGGGGATATTTCACGTAAAAAATTGAAAGGTTCACGTGACAACAGCTGGGTAGTTGAGAGAAGAGAAGGTAAACAATGCAAAGCAAAATGTTATTTGCTGGTGCGACTTTTCGAAAAATTTATCGACTTATGTGGACTAATTGCAGTTCCCATTGGTTGTATGGATACATGCAGATTTGTAAAATTTACCATCGTTTGAACAGTAAATCTAGATAAAAGTTGAAATAAATTAAGAATGTCTGAATAAACTCAGTGATGGTAAAAATATTGTTGTTGGAGTACTCCCAATGTATTGCCCAGATATTACTAATGCCCAGATATTACTAATGTATGTGTGAATGTATGTATGTACCAGTAGCCACCATCAGAGCAAGAAATGCGTGTAGACTTTCCGTAGCCATAAAATTCGTCTAGTAGTCCACGTTATTGTTACTTAAGGGAAAACTAAAAGGGTTAAATGGATTCGTAAGCAGAATAGCTTACGCATATACCTCGGGAATGCAAGACTTTCCAACAATAACATCCAACTAAACGGTGAACTACCTTGCTATACGTTTTTGAACCCACCTGATGGTTTGCTTAAGAAGGGCGTGTCAAACTCATATCAGACCTTCCGAAGAAAACAATATCCTTCAAGTGAGTTGGGCTGGCTATCTACGTTACCACGTCCAGTCCTCAATTTGATTTATTGCTTAGAAAGTACTAATGTCCAAAACAAATTGAAAAGTAAGAAAAAACTAGAAAACTTTTTTCCAGAATGCAGCGAACCCCGGAAAATCACACACCCGAAGGCACTAGAAAACATTTTTTCGGAGAAAAAAACTTTCTTTTATTCGCTCAACTGATCAACAATTCAATGGTTTCGGACTAGGTGTATATTTAAATTGAAGTTGACAGTTTTTTTTTTCATCACATTGAAATTAATTATTAATTATAGTTTGTTATTACTAAATTTTATTTAGCCCCGATTTGAACCCAATCTCTAAGTCTATAAAATAATATTTTAAATCGAGGGTGTGGCATAATGTCTATATGATCCTAAATGTTGTTGCAACTTGTTTATAGCGTCTCGTTGAACCCTCTTAGAAAAAACGTTTAATACGTTGTATCGTTGGTCCAATCAACGTCCAATTAATCGTTCAACGGAAGCCCAGCACGAGACCTTCGTTTGCCGATTAAGAAACAGACCATTGAACCGAGCGCCATTTTTTTCGTTGAACAAATCTGGCCGTCAAAGGTCCATTGTTGAACCATTTTCAATATGCGAAGTTGGAGCACCGTTGGACTAGTTTTACTGGGAAATTTTAGAAGTTTTTATCCACTTATTTATTTCAAATGAACACTGTAGAATATCAGGTGTACAACTTTGCTTCCGCCGTTTTTCCGATAGGTGGCACACGGTCTGACAGATCAACATTTTCAATCCTTCGAAGAGTTGGAAAAATGGGTTGCTTCATGGATAGCGTCAAAAAAGGACTCCTTTTTTCGAGCCGGGATCCGAAAATTTCCGAAAAGATGGGAGAAAGTTGTCGCTAGCGACGGACAATACTTTGAATAATACATCTGTAAGCCATTTTTCGCAATATAGCTTTAAATTTTGGAAAAAACGGCGGAAGCAAAGTTGTACACCTAATAATTCTACTTCATGTAGAATAAAAACAATTGTTTTCTGTATGAGGATAACACCAAATTTCTACACTATTTTTGTAGGAGTAAAAACAACAACAAACCGCCCTCTCAGCAGCCGGTTCTATTTTGTTGGTCGTTGAGCGCTTATTGAACGACATACTGCACGAAGTTTTCGTTCAGTTTGCTGGCACGGTTTGTTGTTTTTTCTCTTGCAAAAATAGTGTGAAATCTAGGTGTTACCTTCATATAGAGAGATTTGTTGTTATTCTATGTAAAGTAGAGGTATTGTACAGGTATGTAGTGTTAGTTTAAAAAAATAAGTGGAAAAAAGTTCGGAAATTGTCCAGTAAAACTAGTCCAACGGGGCTCCAACTCCTCATATTGAAAATGGCTCAACAATGGACCTCTGCGCGCCAGATTTGCTGAACGAAAAAAAATGGCTTTCGGAATAACGGTCTGTTTCAAAATCGGCAAGGTTCCGCGTTGGCCTCTCGTTGAACGATTGATTGGACGTTCATTGAGCCAATGATCCAACGAATTGGACCAATGAAGGACCACCGTTGAACTTTTTTTTTTCTAAGCGGGCGTTCCTGCAAACTGAACGATTATTTCGTGCAGTATGCCATTCAACAAGCGCTCAACGACTAACAAAATATAATCACTTGCTGAGTGAGTTGCTATCATGAAACTCAAATTTAGGCTATTTTCTGATTTCGTGTGAGACAAACCAGCACGCCACGATCATAGCATGCGGCGACTAGCGAAATCACATACTTGTGTGCAAGATACACTTGTACACAACCTCAGGCGTACATGGCAACGGTGTTGGCTCGTGTGTTTGAATTTCATCGTTTTACGAGCAATTGTTGTTAGTAATTAGTATATCCTTTTAAGCGTTTTGCATAGAATAACTTCAGGCGTTTTTCATTGAGAAACGTTTAGTGTTTTCATTGTGAAAACACAATCGGAGTTTGATATTGCAGTTTTAACAAAAGGGCAATATTCTGACAGTGTTTTATTACCGATTCGGTTTACCAGTACTTTTATAAAATAAAAATCGGTATAAGTCAAGTGGCCAATGTGCACGAGAAGTAAGCGGTTTCCATCCATTACATCTTCAACTAAAAACATGCTTAACTGGTAATATTTGCAGATAACATGAGATTGGATGAGGAGTATCGGAAAATTACGTGACATCAAATAAACTTCATAATTGTATATTTGCGCGGATTTGTAGGTCTGTTAGCTAATAAATGTATAAGGTTCAATAATTACGGTTGATCACTCTGAGACGTTTCATTCCAACATCCTATTGCCTTTCAATAATTGAGACAAGCAGTCAGGTTCGCTTCACCCATTAGTTTATCAAATTGTAGAAAAAAGTTTTACTTCTCTAGACTGGAATTGATATAATGTTCCTAAAAAAATCTCTTTTGTATTGTAGTTTCCTCAATAGCACACTAATACATTGACCTATTTTCACTGGACAGTTTACTACTGCATTTGACAGCTTTGCTCAACAATTTCAAACGTTCGCTTATTGCATATAACAAGTCCTACTCAACACAACGACTAACTGTGACAATCCTTAAGGTTCAAGTTCAAAGCTGCGTTTCTGATGCACTACTTAGCCCAAGTGAGATACCCTCTGTACTACGGATAACGGCTGCATTTCCGGCTCGTGAGGCATTCATCCAGAATTCCCGCTTGAGTTTCTGAGGTGCCAAACGTTCGTAGATGTGTGGGAGAGAAGGAAGGTTTTGTCAGCACGATTTTATGGGATAATATTCCACTATATTATCAGCATTAACTATTAATGACGAAGCTCTAAAAATGCAACTATTACCATTAAAATTATTTTTCTAGCAGTTTTTAAAGTGTGCATTTATAAACAAACTAACTAAAACCACTTACTATCCAATTCAGAACATTGCAAGACAGCTAATACAGAACATTAATTCACAATCAACAGTCCAGTGATCCTTTTTTATTTTGCTTAGAAAAGTCCAGCATTGTTGGAGCTACACAGACATTGACTATGACATATGGTTTCATGAAACAATTATTGTTGAGATTGAACTATTTTGCATTCTAATTTAGGTGAAGTTGATGCACTTATACTATGAATGCGTTTGCCTAGTCGGGAAAAGCAAAATGAGATATGTTTCGTACAAATTTATCAACATAGACCGATTAATGATTGACCGTGATTTCCGTGCATAATGAAAGAACCGCGTGCATGACTGCAAATGAAATGAGACACCAGTGGCGTAAGTTGTGTTATGATTCTTCTATCAGTTGAATGTTGAGGCGTCGTTTTGATACAAAACGTCTAAAGGCCTGTCACAAGCTCCTACTGACAACATATCGATTGTTTATTTGGCTAACAGCTCAACAAGAACGACAGGAATGTATTGCTAAATGTTCTTACATGAAAAACGGAATAATGAACAGCTATTGAATAGTAGGAGTACTGTTCACACACAACTCGCACAGAGAAGTACACCAATAATTTATGATACTTGTTTTTTTTTATCAAGGAGGGTTTTGATTGGACTTTTACGATCAAATTTTGGAAGGGTCTCACGTTTATGCTCTGAGGTTAGACTTTTAGACCTGTGTTCGTTTTTGGAGTTTTGATTGGCGGTTGTTGGCATCCTCCGGATTGGTCTCCTCTTCTTCCCGCATTGTGGATAGCCTGTTGTCGGCGATGTTCGCCTTCTTCACCGTAGATTCGGCAAGTCTGAAACGGTATGAAGGAAAATTGTTCTATAGAGTGTTTCATTTTAAGAGTTGAGGGTGCAGTTCTAACGAGATTGCTGTCTGTGAATTACTTATTTGAGATTTTCACATCGATAGAGTATGTTATTTCTTAAAGACTGTCCCAGAAAGTATGGACGCAACCAAAAACCGCTGCCATTTCGCAATGGTTCAGAATCTGTCAATTTTTATAGCTGCGTCCTGTTGTTTACACTCTTCTCTAACCACTTGTGCAGTTGTTTATTTGTTTTCATTAGTTTGTTTCGAAATGCGTGGACTTTCAGCAGAACAACGTCGAAAAATTGTGTACAAATGGTGCACAGAACGCGGACTGTCACTGAGAAAGATAGCAAAAATGGAAGGAGTAAAAAAGGTTCTGCTAACCCTCAGTTGGATGAACGAATACTGAAGGCGTCCGAGTGAAAAAAGGAGGTTTCAGTTCGGGATGTGGCCAAAAAAGTGGGCACTTCGAAGTCAAATGTTCTTCGTGATAAAGAACGTTTGAATCTTCGAACCTATAAGAAGCAGAAACAACCAAAACGTAGTCCGAAACAAGAAGCATCGATCAGGCTGAGGATTCGAAAGCTGTACAATACGATTCTTGCTGGAAATTTGAACTACATAATCATGGACGACGAAACCTACGTGAAACTCGATTACAAATCCTTGCCGGGACCACAATATTATACGGTGCGGGAAGGGCAAGTGTTAAACCAGTCCGAGACATCGATTGAAGTCGAAAAATTTAGTAAGAAAGCTATGGTCTGGCAAGCAATTTGTAGCTGCGGTAAGATTTCGAAACCTTTCAGCATCAATGATCAGCGAAATATACATCAAGGAATGTTTACAAAAACGACTTCTACCCATGATTCGAAGCCACAAGGATCCTGTTGTCTTCTGGCCAGATCTTGCTTCTTGTCACTACTCGAAATCAACGGTAGAATGGTATACTATCAAAAATGTCACTTTCGTCCCAAAAGACATGAATCCACCAAACTGCCCACAACTTCGACCAATTGAGGAATTTTGGGCATTAACGAAGGCACAGTGTAGGAAACATGTCTCGGCAGCCGAAACCATTCAACAGTTCGAAAAGGTTGGAAAAAAGTGTCAAAACTTGTCGCCAAGAAGTCTGTACGGAATTTAATAAGGATCGTTCGCAAGAAGGTGCGCCAGCTAGTCTACAATGGCTAAGTATCAAATGTTGAGAATAATATTCTGTTGTTGTAGTCTAATATTATCAGTATATCGAATAAAATTTGAATATCTTGTGAATTATTCACAGGGAAATCAAAGTGCGTCCATACTTTCTGGGACAGTCTTTATGTCGATTTACTTAAAATGATTTATAACACAGTTTTATGAACTCATGAAATTTTACACTGTTTCAACTATGATCGACCAAATCTCAAGATTTAGTTAGCCAATTTGATATTCCTTTCCGTAATCGAAAAGGTAAACTTCTTGGAATGGCCCTTATTGAAAACAATACACGTTATACAAATCCCGTAAAATTCTGCGAAATTCGTCATTGTTTCCCACTCATCTGTTTCATTCACGGTAAGAAAAGAGAAATTGTTTTTGTGTTATGCTTTGGCTAAGACCATGGTTTGGTCCATCTCGCCAGAAACATTTTCGTAACTATTACTGTTACTGATCCGCTTACCCTTTGTCGTGGCCTATTAGGATACTTACGATTGTTGTACAGCTGGTTGATTGTTTGTGGTTGGTGTTAGTTCACTACTGATGTTGGTGAAGGTATCCGGTGGGTGGTCCTGTTGATGGGGCTTCTTCGTAAACAGTACATTACAGTTATTAACCTGCTTCCAGATGGTAGTTTTATTCACTTCCTCCGATATGTTGATTTTCACTTTCGATGTAAAATTTCCATTTTCCAACGGTAGCTGCAGATTATCAGCCGAGTGGTGACCTGATTCCTGCGGTGGAAACACAGGGAGTACAGGAAATGGCACAAAGGTGTTTTTTGATAGTTCAAAGCTAGATTGGAAAAGTTGTTTGAGTGGCAAGACGCGGTGAAAGAAGAGCTACATATGTGCTTGAAACGTGAAGAATCAATATGTTCCCAAAATAGTTAGGACGTTGTTTAGAGTCGAGCAATTATAATCACAAAGAACAGATATTCAAGCTATAATATTCCTCATGGAAAGTTGGATGGAAACGCATTGTGCAAAATTTTCTCGTGCGTAATTAATCAGTAAGAATATTTAGTTATCCGTCTTGTTGAAATATGTAGCCGGTGAAAAATTTTTCACGCGTATCGAAAGCTTAACTTGCGCATCTATTCTCTGTGTTATAATTGAGCCGTTTTCTTATAAAACTTTTTTTTAATCACAACTAATGTGCCAATAGTAGAGATGAGTTTTTTTTAGTCAAATGATTGGTTTATTTCAAATAATTTTGTGATTATATAAAATATTTCTTCTTGCTTTCAATTCGTCCTCTAACGATCAGCGTTTGAACTAAGATGTTCAATTGAATTGTTCTACAACCAATACTTTTCATTTTCCAGTTAAAACATTATCATTTTCACACCAAAGACTCTACAATTTTCTTTAGTTTTGCATCAACAATGGAACCTAAGTGCTAGTTTAGTTAATTAAAATTAATGTGTTTCAATTCATGCATTAACATTAACAAGATATACGATAAAATAACATGATTCAGTGAGTTGGTTAGTTGGTGCTTAGTGGTTGGTGACAATTATTTGCGTTTTCGGCGTGTTTAGTAGAGTGTGGTTTTCCTGTCGAATAAAAAAAAAACGGAAGAAAATAATACCAATCGAAGAATGAGCAATTAATATTCTTGTTAAGTAGATAGAGGAAGCATATACACCATTCTCGAGGGTTTCAACATTCATCTGATTAGGAGTGGGAAATGCAATAGCTGAAATGGAATGTATGGACCGACAAGCAATTACAAGCTCTTAGTTTAGGTTATGTAAAATTGTCTGAAACTGATACTACTGTCACAATTGTTGCCTGACTTAGGTTATCCATTTCAATAGCGTTTGTGCTAATCGAATGACAGGCTTCGATTCAGTACGCTAGTATACTCCTCATTTAAGATAAGGTTTGTATTATTTTCGAGAAGTTTGGTATCATTTTACTGGCTATGTTTTCACTTCAATATGGTTCAATGTTCCGGATTGATTCATTAGAGTCAAATTGTTGACGTTTTAGGTCACGATTTGCTTCTTCACTAGAAAAGGTTTGATCTAAAACGTTATATTATCAACATATTCAAAATAAATGGTGTCTCTTTCGCTCCAAACTGACAGGGTTTGGTTTTATGGAAGGGTATTGTTTTGTAAAAGCGTGAAACATTTGATACGCTCATATATCAGATACAATTTTATACAACAGAAAGATTTCGGTGTATTTGAAAGAGTTAATGGTTTATCGAAGTATCACTTGGAACTAAACCGACAGCCAAACGATAGGACGCTTCGAGCGCAAAGTGTTGGTACTGCAGCAGTACAATAGCAGACCCTGACAGCTTGGAGCGAAATCTATCTTCAGTTCAGGAACGCCATCACACGGCATCACATTTTATATATCATGTTAAGTGTGTGGGTGTGCAGTGCTGCTGTTTTCGCGAGTACGATTTTGACATTTTACTCCCCTACTTTTATGTACGAGATTCAATGCGAACTCGCTTGAGGGCACCATGCTCGCTAAAAACGATGTTGCCAATGATTTGTACGGGAAATGTGAGAGCTGGATATCTTGTTAATATGATGTCTTTGACTATAGCTAACCAACCACACACCGCTACAACGGCAAAAAGCAACCGCTAAATTTCACAAAACGTTGCAATCACGTTTTAGAAGCGACCTTTGTACAGAGGCTCGAAAGGCCGAATTTCATATAACATTCGAATTCACCGAGATCACCACAAATAAAAAAATTAAAAGATCTGTTGAGCTTTGACTATATATTTTACAATATTTGTTTTGATGTTATTTGTCATATCTATGTTAGTTTGTGATTATTTTTATTATCGTATTGTAATTATTGTTATTTAAATTTTTTTTTTCAAATGATGATGTTTTTTGCGCCCATTTGATTGGATATTCAAATGGGCTTTTTCCCATCCTCGTCCATTTAGAAATAACCGGCATTTTTCTTCTGCTCTTGGCAAAACAATTCCCCAGTATAAGAAATTTTCAGTATTGAGTCCCGTAGCATTTCGCAAATTTTCTTTTCAATTATTACATTCATCAGTTATTTTTTTTGCTAGCTACTGATGAAAAGTTCATAATGGCTATATACGTCATATCGGACCAAATTGAAACGAAAACAGCTTTACAAATAAATTCTCTTCATATCTCTAAAGATTTGACTTCATCGTACTCATGGTTTAAAGAGATCGTAAAGGTCAAAGAGATAGATTTCATTTAGAAGTTGAATCTCTTATGCTGACCAAAGAAACCATCTAATGCGAGCTCTTAAGCATTGCGAATAAAGGCGTTGAAATATACGGCGCCTAAGTTTTAAAGGATTTTTTTTAAATCTCGCATTTAGGACACTACACTGAGAGAAATCTACTACTACTTGAGTGCAAACAATTGTGTTTAGTATCTATCGAGGGTGATAAAAATGTTTATCGTTCATTAGACTCTTAATGTGATGTTTTCTGAGCTTTTCTTGATCGTATCGTTGTATCGATAAAAATTGATGTTCTACTTGGCTTTTCATACCTTATTTAATGAATTGTTAAAATTAACACTGTAGCAGTAGTTTTTTTTCATAATATATGGAAAATTGTAAAGTGCACAATACACACCACAAACGTTTTTTTTTCAAAGTCATTCGCGGTAACGGTGAATCGATTAACTTCATATTTTAAGATACTAATTGGTATAGCTAGATGTGAACGACCAAGATCAAAGAATGCTCAAACCAATGGATATTTTTTAGGAATGTTTATCTAGATTCTGTTATTTGACAGAAAATGGTCCGGGGAACTCCTCCGAATGAAAATTCAATTGATTCCGCCTTTTCAATTCTTTATCTTCTAATCTAATCTAACCTCGAACTAAATTGAGCTTGGTGAAAAATTGGACTGGCCTAGCAAAAAAAAAACAAGAAAAACAATATCCAACTAGTAAAACAGATGGGGAATATGACATTCGAATACAACTGTGCAGTGAAAACCGAGAAAAAGCTATTGCAGAGACACATGCAGGGTAGTTTAATTGACAAAACGATCTCCCCGGATAGAAGCTAGCTACGGGTTCGACTCCCGTCTCTGTGGTAGCTTTTTTGTGGTTTTCATTACATAGTTGTATTCACATGTCATGTCATTCGGATCTGTTTTCCTAGTTAGATACTGATCAAATTTAAAACTAGCTCAAGGCGGTTCTACGTATTAACAAGACTAAAACAAATCAAAGAAAAACAAGTTTCCTTAGCAAAACATTTGATCGCATAATTTAAAAAGTGGAAAAAACAATGATAATTCCTATAATCAACCCTGCTATCCGGAAATGGACGGGATAAAATATTGTCTCAAATCTTGGATCGAGGCAAACTGCTCATTATCAAATGTTCAGTTCAGCTTTGGCTTAGTAACGGAAACAGAAAAACAAATGATTTCTTTGCACTTTTTCTTATCTGCCATTCAATTGGTTAATTGCCTCTTCACGTAAAGAACAAATGACTTTCCTATTTTAAGACGACGTCCTTCGGGAAGGCTCCGCTAGCATGTATTTTGAGCGTTTTTTGCAAGAATTATGTGGAGCACCTTACCATTCTCGGAAATCAATGTCAATTGGGATGTGCGAATACTTGGGTGTTGATGAAGCAACGTGACCGTAAAGCCTCGAAAGCCTTCGAAACTTTTGACAACCATTATAATTTGTAATCAATTTTTCAGACACGGTCTTTCTACTATAAGGAAAATGTTTTTTATTTGTACATTACTACAGCTGGCTTACAAGAAGTGTGCTTTGCTATTTTTGTGCATAAAAAAACGAAAAGAAACTTCCTATCCGGTTTTTCATAACTCGTTTAATGAATTGTTCGATCTGAGAACAATTAGCTCATACAACTACTTAGCTCAAAACTGTCGCTCTACGCATAATTTTTCCATATTCTATAGGATATCCTATTTCCTATGTATACGGGACAATTATGCGTAGAACGGCAGTAAACGTGTGAAAAGTGAAAGAACCAATCGAAATTTGGTCAAACTTATTTGACTTAGTTAGGAAAGTATGCCGACACTCTGTTCCTTCGCAGAGAATGTTCTGAATGATAATTCTGTTTTTCTATCAATGGAGTTTTCAACTGTTCCTTTTTCATGTAATAACAATTATGTAGGGCCGAACCAAATCAAATTCGACTTGATAAAAAATTTGCTGGGCTTAGCAAATAGTCGCTCACTTGATATTATTCAATTTTCATACGGTAGATTTATGCAGATTGAAGAAAACTTTTTGGAAACTTTCTGAAAACTCGATCCATAAGCATACTCATCCTCCGTAACATTCCAGTTAACTACTAGCAGACCCTGTCAGTTTGGCGTGAAATCAATCTTCAGTTCTGCAACGCCATCGCACGGTATCACAATCAACATATCATGTCAATTGTATGGGTGCGCACTGCGCAGTGCTGCTATTTTGGCGTGCACGGATTTTTACATTTCTCTCCCCTATTTCTATGTACTAGATTCGATGCGGACTCGCCTGAGGGCGCCATGCTCGCAAAAAAAGATGTTAGCAATGATTTGTTTGGGAAATGTGAGAGCCGGATATCTTGTTAATATGATGTCTTCGCCACTAGCAAATTTGCAAAACATTCGCGACGTCTGATAAAAACGGAACGGCGATATCCTTCAGAATCACAAACGGCAGAAAACATAGCTAGAAAAATACAAACTTCCCCAATTTGGACTACACCGTCGTAAATAACTCAAAACACTTTACATTTCAGTAGGAAAACTACGACTAACTTTAAGAAAGAAATTAAACTGTCTTTGAATAATTGAGCATGCGTGTTCGTTGGCTTCAGTGTAATGTTTACCAGCATTAAGCGTTTCGGATCTATATCTTGTTTTGATTTTGGCTTTGAATAAAAGCAAATGACAATTTCATCACCTAGCTCAAGCGGCAAAACTACATTTGTTCTATTTTATTTAAATACATTGAATAGCTATACAAAACGGCATAGATGTTGTAAATTAAACTAAGATTCAGAAGGTAAGTTAAAAATGCTAAAACATAACTCTTTGTCTACTGTGTAAATATGAAGAATAAAATGCTAGTGTATAAATAGTGATGTTCAGTTTCGGGGTATTTTGCTAAGTTGAATATTTCGTTTATAAGGAAAGTGTAGTGTTATCATATGCATCAAAAGAAACGTAGTGTAATTACACATGAAATCATTTTTCGAAATTGTCTAGTCTACAACATATTTTGATTGGTGAAAACTTATTCGCGAAAGTGGTAAAATGCTCTACCGATTTGGTTCTAAATCAATTAATCTGAGGCCTTTAGTTACTTTTGTGCTGCAGTTAAATTGTTGCGTTATAGTATCATAAATTTCAAGCAAAATAAGGAACAGGAAATAGAATTTGACATCAGCAAGACTATGTGATGAACGAAAACAGAGGGTCGGGGTGAATTCTGCTAAAAGGTTACTAAAATAATTGATTCTAGCTGCTCGGGATATTGTTGGCGTTTTTGGAGGTACTGATAGAGGTGGTATTGGTGACTGTGTTGTTTGTGGTGATACTAGAGGTGTGATTGTTTTGCTTTGATTCTACTGTAGTAACGGAGAACGATTGTTTCTTGCCAATACAGCAGCCAATAAAACGACGGTATAGGCCCACCTCGCCATCCTCGAGCTGCCGGAGGTCGTCCGCGTTGGCTCGTTTCGTCATCTCTGGCATGACATCATCGAGGATCTTCAGTTCCCGCCGCGTGAAGAGAAAATCGAGTGATTTTCTGATTCCAATCATTACTACCAGCATCAAGGGAAACAGAATCGAGGTGCTGGAAAATGATTTGATGATCCAGAGCATGATCAAACAGGCCAGCTGGATCAGAGTGAACAGATGAACTCGACGTATCGGGACCTGTCGAAAAGGAAAATCAACACATGCAATATCACGATAAAAAAGTGTCTATCAGAATCCAGAATGAATTTATTACCTGTCTCAAAAACATATAGTCCGGTTGATATTTGATCGGCATCAACATGATCAATAGTCGATCGAAGAACTGAAGACCCTTGAGGGAAGCGGATCCCATATATAGAAACACGCCATATAATACTGGCATTGGAATGTGTGACAGGAGTGGCGTTAGCAGTACCGAACAGCCGATCGTCAGGAAGATCAGTATGTGGGTTACGCGCTGTTCGCATACTCCAAGAAATTGTGGTTTTTCACCGGGAGCAGCTGTTTCCGACTCTAGCTTGAGTGAATTGACATGGTTAATACTGAGTACGGTCGCAGCTACAAACCTGTGGCAACAAATACAAATGAGTAGTGAATATATACAATATGAAGATCTTTTACCAAGGTAGTCCCATCATTGTGCAGATTTGTATCAGCAAGGCTAGCACAAATAGATCCAAATGATAGCCACACCCTTTGTTTAGCTTATGTTCTTTCCTATTGATTATCACAGCCGTAATTTGTTGATCCATGAAGATCAGAATAGTTCCTAGTAGGGCGGGAAGAACAGCGATTGCTGATGACCAGATCGGATTTTTCTCGTGGAATGGTTGAATAACCCATCCCCGATCTGGAATGGTTGGCTTAAATTCACGTGGAACTTCGAGTTTTGGTGTTGGAACATTGGTGACAAAATCTATCGTGCTCATCGAGAAGATTGCAATAATAACTGCGAAATCACTCACAAACTGTCTAACGTTGGCCGGGAAGAATAATGCGTTTTTGAAATCTTTCAAAATAACCGAAATGATGTAGGTTCCGATGAACAGAATGATCGACATCAGGAAGACATCCGAGATGTACTCAGGCTTGGAGCAATCGAAACCGGTCAAAGTACCGTTGAGAAGCTGTTGAAAGAGGTCAAATAAACGAAAATCTAGTGCAGATGTTGGTATTAACGAACCAGGCAAGTTTTCTTATCATAAAGCGTCCATTCATGAATGGTGTCCGGTGATAATACTGTTCCATCCGGGGGCAGACATGAGCAGTCGTACTTCGACCCTGCTGTATTCATGGGATAATCTTTTCCTATGTGAAGTACATTCTCCACGGCTTTGTAGATGAAGATGAACGCAATAAGACAAGCAAAGTTTTCTTCGGTGAATCTTGTAATATAGCATACGAAAGCGCTGGCGTCGATGGCTACCAGGACGATCAGAATAATCGCCACCCACGTTCCGATCCAAAACCTATTCAAATGACAGATAGAATTAGAATAGCTATAAATCGCAAAAAGTGACAAAAACTACCTGAAAGTTAAGTAATCCCATCCGACTCGCATGCAAAAGTCATACACTATCGTTTCGAAAACCAGTACCGGCCCGGTAGATCCCAGGATAGTCAGTGGTTGCCCGGAGAAGAATCCGTAACCCATGCCGCAAACGAAACCAGCAACCAAGGACTCCATAGCAGCGATATTGTTGCCGGTCGCCGATCCTAGCAGACCGCCGAAGGTAATGATAGGTGATAGACAAGCAAAGTACAGGAAAATCCACGACGCCACACACTGCATCGATAGTCCGTCCTTGAAATCCGACCAATAAAAAGGCTTTTTTCGCTTCAAGTCGTTGATCAGGCCACCGAATAGTCGACCGGTTCGTGAAAGGCCGGCTTCTTCGCGCTGTCGTTGCTCTTCCTCCTCTTCGTCGATTTCTTCTTTCGGATTTTTCTCGGGCGGACGTTTACGCACCTCCTGCGAGGGTATTGCCGCTGGCGGTTCTATTCGTATCGACGGATCCCACTCGCCCGGTGGCAAAACGGTAACTGCATCCAAGAACTCGTCCACCCCGGCGAGTAAATGCTCTCGTTTTTTTGCCCGGTAGGCCACTTCGTGAAAAATTTCATCCGACATCAGTGTCGCCATGGCACGTCCAATTTCGTGGAAGCTTCCATGACTTCCCGGTGGACCAAGCAGGATGAAAATAAATCTGATAGAAATAAAAAATAATCATTTTATTGAGAGAAGTTTTTCGAGTGACACTTTTCCGAGTAACTTACCTAGTTGGCACTGGAACCTCCGTTAGGTCTCCCATCACGGCGGCGTTTTTCAACCTCAGGAATGCTGCAAGTGTCTTATCGAGAAAATCAACCTCACCTACAAGAATGTTGCTAGCCTCGGCGCCCGGGGGAATTTTCCTCATGAAATGCGTATTCGTCTTGTGTTCCCCGTTTTGCAACTCGCCGGAGCTGGTATTTCGTGCCATCGAAAGATTGCTGGGGCTCTGAATGAGATTTTCCCCTGCAAGCAAATGGATGGTTAATTAGAGACTTGCAGTGGGTTCCCCGTGCTTTAATTTTATCAAATAAACAAAAAAAAATCAACAGTCCTGTATTCCGAGGGAGGAACTAAGTAAATTAGTTAAGAAAGCCAAAAATACTCGGTTGTTCTAGCATGCGAATGATCTATTTTCAGTTCTAATCTGATTACGCCGAATGGTAGAAGCACATACCAAAGCTAGTTTACCAGATGATTGAATGGGTGATGAATTAACGAGTGTTGATAGTTTATTGGACTAACTAACTTATTAGCAACACGAGTTATTACTGATTCGATAATATTTGCTAAAAACTAAAACAAACATAAAATTTGAATTTCCCGCTAAATCTATACATGACATTAAAAGCTAGGATTTATCAATTTTTTTGGTTGGTTGAAGGACGTACGAGTGTTAATTTCTATTCCCTGAAATCACTCTTTCCAAAAATACAGTTTAAATGCTCAGTTACTGGAGTCTGGGTATTAAAGAACCTGAATAATTAAATATACATGTATTAAGCAAGAGAATCGTTCAGCTGGAAATGTACGCGATGAGACTATCGAATGTTGTTTCAGCTGTAGGTATTTGTGACACCACAGATTTCCCAACATATAGGATATGATGAAAGCTATATACATATGTACATGCAAATGTGGGTGGTCGCTTTGTTTTGTACTCCATTTCAAAATTTGCTGGAAAACGCCCTGTTCACTGATTCGGGAACATTATGTTGAATAATTTTGTCAAATAATTTGAATACGTTCAAATCAATTAAGCACTCATTCATGGTTAAAACAACATTAATTTCTCAGAACAATTTGATTTAATTTTTAACAATATAATCGTTCTTCTATAGAATATATCTCTTGTTTTTAAACCTTACTCCTATAGAAAGACTTTGTGAACGCCTTGAAAATCGAATCAGTTGTTTGAGACCGCAAAATGATGATGTGTATGTGTGTATGCGAAACATAATGTCCCTCATTTGGCTCGCAGGTGGCTGACACGATTTTCGCAAACTCAAATGGAAGTTTTTTTGGCCCTATATTAAAATTTCTGAATATTATTGGATTCCGGTTTTCGGAATTACAGGGTGATATGTGTTTAAAAAAGAAAAGTAATGTCACTGAAATTTCACAAAGATGACTGATCTGATTTTGAATTTTATTTGTATTCAACTTTTGGTACCGGTTTTACTGGATGACATACGTCACCAATTTAAATTTCAATCGTTTTATAAATCGCAACTATATAAATTTCAGATAATTCCTGCAGAGATTAACAAACTCGTCTGTTTTGCAGTACTTAATAGGTGAGCACTACCGCATTCTGGCTATACCGCTATATTTTTTTCATTTCTGTTAAAGCACAGGATGTAGAGATCAAAAGGCTACGGAATGGAATTTTTAACGATTTTTCAGAGATAGCTGGACCGAGTTCTACCATCTTATGGTCCCATCGACTACTTCTGAATTATACGGAATTTTATGAGTAGTATACATTTCAAAACCGTCATATTACTGGCGGCGCAAAAAGCGTTGAAATTTTTCAAAAGAGCTCTTAAAACTTTTCCAATTTGCAGGACTTGTTATTTGATGGCTAAAATGACTCTCTTCTAACTTCTATTATTAATCTCAGAAAAATAACCATTGTTGTAAAACGCAAAAGCTGTTTTCTTTGCTATCGCCAGAAAAAGAAAACTATAAGTTTATTTAGAAAAAAATGTTTGGAATAAACGGATATTTCTTTTTCGAATTCCCGCTCAACGACAGAGGAGAAAACTGCTTTTGCATCTTGCCACTATGACTGTTTTTCTAGGATTGTAAATTGCTCTTCAAGCTATGCCGGTCCTTGATTTAAGTACGATTTAGACGGTCCGTCTCTATTCGTCATCGTCACCGGAAAGTCAGACGCCGTTAAACTTATGTTAATACTTTCATACGTGCCGGACGTTCCCTGACGGTGACGTTGTGTGTGAATGTTTCCATAAGAATGCATTCAACTCATTTTGACGGTGACGGTGATGGAAAATTAACAGTGACGGAAGGTGATGTACCATCTGAATACTGCTTTACAGTTCCGGAAACAAAGCAAGTAGTGGGGAAAAGAGTTCAAAATGAATAGTATATCAGTCACTCAAAAATTATAGTGCGAAAGGCATCTTTACACTAGATCGATTAAGGCAGTTACGTTTGTGGTAACAGTGTTTATTAGTTACCTGGGGTGCAATTCAACGAATTGCAGGTTATTAAGAACACTTTCTCGTGAATTATAATAAATTATTTATAAATACCGCTACCGATAATAAATGAAATAAAATAATTCTAAGGCAGTTTTTAACTGCCGATAAGACTGCACCAATAAATTGCTGAGACTTACAATGAAACAAGTTGCCATACGTTCGTATTAACGTTACAACTGAATTCTCGGTTGATTTTTCATTAGGGCGTATAAGCAAGTGACAGTTTCTCTTTGTTTACTTTCTTTTCTATTAATTACCAAGCGGTCTCCACGTTTATCACTCAACTATTTGCATAAAATGATACCAGAAACTTTCGACTTTCAAACAGAGTAGTGAAGTCAAAGAAAATCTTTTTTATCACATCACAACAATCGAAAGAGAGAGTGGTTAAAGAGAAACTGTCACTTGCTTATACGCCCTAATGAAAAATCAACCGAGAATTGTAAAATAAATGAAATTTATTGTGACAATAAAAAACTAATGGCGGCGAGTAAATGTCCAACAACGAACTTATGACGACAGAGTGCATTCAATTAAAAATATTCTTCAGGGAATTTTCAGATTCTAGCCAATGATCAATTTGTTCAGTGTTGTCAAATGGCAAGTGTTGACAGATTCAAGACATGGAATACGAATCGGGACGCAATAAAAGTTCGAGCATGCATGAATGGGAAAAGTCGGTGATTGCTGCGGCAGTGATGATCATCTATGATTTTTTCTGTCATGAATGCATTTGTCCAACCAATCGGTCAATGTTTTGGTTGCGTCACCATGCTGACGCTTGATTAACAATACGGGGGCAGTAAACAGTGGATACGTGCCTATCACCGGTACTCGTGCTTGGTAATACATTAAAACTTCGGCTATTAAATTAAACAATGACAACAAACTTGCCAACCGTAATTGATCAACTTTCGTGCAAACAAATAGTTTTTATTTATTCATACTGCTGGTGTCGTATGAGTAGTGAATTTAAGGACACTTTGAAGTAAACATTTGGGAACATTTGGATTTACAGTGAAAATTAAAAATTGGTTGCGTGTCAAATGTTACCGGAAGTAATTCCAGGAACTGTCAACTGATTTCCGTGGTTAGCGTTATACGGTTTAGCCTGGGCGTTAATGTTGCTACTGTTGATGGTTTGTTGCTGTGGGTTGTGTTGTTGTTCTTCAACTGGAAAAACAGACGGTGAATGTTTGGAGTTGTTAGAAGCGGGTGAAAAAAGGGAGGACACTATAGATTTTGCTATTTCGTTTGATTGTTCCAATTTTTAGTGATCGTTTATTGGTATTGCTTTAGTTGAATTAATTTGAACGATGAAAGAGATGCTTTCTACTTGAATGCAGTAGGTGTGAATGAATTTATAGGAAAAATTTATTTATTTTGTCATTTATAAAACAGTTACATCGAGATATTAAGAGAATCATTGACATAAACTGTTAGAATATTTTCCGGTCGATCTGGTTGCTGAAATATAGAAAAGGCAGGAAGCAAACTTTTGAATCGTGGGTTAAATCGTTGCTTTCAAGCGAGCCTAATTTGAATTAAATTACTTTCTGAAAGATCAGTTATAAGTCCCCTCTGATGGTACGAGCATTTTTTCAAATGCAAAAAAACGCGTGTTTGCGATGAGATGATTTTCAATGAATCGTGAGAGAAGAATTTGTGTTGATATGAAATGACGTGCATACATGTAGGCTACAGGCAGGCAAAGCAGTGATCAAATCACACAATAAGAAGATTGTATTTAAAGGAAATGTAGAAGAAAATTACGTTAAATGTGAAGTGGAATTGTAGAGTAACTCTTTTTTATGCATGTGAACTGAGCCATCGTTGCGAAACGGAGAGAGGTAAAATCTATGTGATTTATTGTAGTTTCCTGTCGAATTCAATAAGAATATGATATTTTGTTGCATTATGAGGAGTTATGATGAAGTTGAGTAGTTGAGAACTTCACCTTTACCCAGCAGTCAGAGAAATTGAGAATTGACGTCCATCTCTTGAATGCTTATTATTTCCCCAGAAAATCTGTACAAAGCATACAGGAGAAATTAGGTTCTAACGACCGTTGCATGCGATTTTGGGACGATCGAAGCGCCTACATAGGCTAATTGTTGATAAGTGATTTTTTTAAAAGGTCAGTTACATTTCTTAAATACAATGAAATATGCTGCTTCTGTTGTCGAAGGTTCAATATACTTCTAGTAATCTCTCGGAAGATGCAGCATACTGTTTTAAAGTTTTAAAGAAGGACGAAATTTACATTGACAGCAGAGAAACTTCGATAAATGTGTTAGATTAAGGCCATCGTCCAAGTACCATGCGCGCGGGTGGTTTTAGGAAATTTTCGATGGAAATTTTGAAAAAATTGCCGAAACCAAAAACATACAGACCTTTGAAATACTTTTATCTATCTACCGGGGAAAATGGCTGGAAAATTCGGATGATTTTCCGAGTCTTATCAAAAATAGCACTGAAAAAATGAGCTTTTTTTGTAATCTTTCACAATTATTTGAAAAAATAATTCGATGGAATGAAATTTTTTTTCAAAAAAACCTTATGCTGGCAACAAGGATCACATTCGGACACATTTTTGGAAAGCCTTTTCACGCTTTTCATGGAAAATCAACGAATTTCATATAACCGATTTCATGGAAATTTTTTAAATTCGTGGATTTTCTATGAAAAGCGTGAAAAGGTTTTCCAAAAATGTGTCCGAATGTAATCTTTGTATCCATCATAAGGTTTATTTGAAAAAAAAATATGTCATCGCATTATTTTTCCAGATAATTGTGAAAGATCTCAAAAACACTCATTTTTCTGAGCTAGTTATGATAAGACTCGGAAAATCCTCCGAATTTTCCAGCCATTTTCACCCGGTAGATAGATAAAAGTATTTCAAAGGTCTGTATGTTTTTGGTTTTGGCAATTTTTTCAAAATTTCCATCGAAAATTTCCTAAAACCACCCGCGCGCATGGTACTTGGACGATGGCCTTAAGGTTCTACTTACAATCTTATGCAAACAACCTTTGTCGAAAACTGTAAAAGCAGTCTCCTCAAAAAAGCAAAGTCTACATTCCTTTCGTGAAATTTTGCACTTCTGTTTCAACAGACTTCGCAGCCGATTCGTAGCGTACAGAAACATTGCATAGCTAGTAGTACTACAATCCTACTGACATTAAGAATCCTTTCAGATCGGGGCTCGAACATACGACAACTGGCTTGTAAGACCAGCGTCCTATTAATTGAACCGCCAACCCGGGCATAAAACAGTGTCCTCCGCTATCACTAGATAAATCGTAAAAAAGTCAACAACAACGGAGAAAATTGCTTTTGCGTTTTGCAACAATGACTGTTTTCCTGGAATTGCTAATTGCGCCTTAAGTCTGAGGACAAAGGACCACGTGGCTCGCTCAATTCTCTTTGCGCATCGTATTTCTCTTGTACTCTCTCTTATATGAGCAAACTGTACCGGGTTGCCAGCATACATTTAATTATTTTGATGAGAAGTTTTATCACATAAATCTATCGTATGGGTTGGACATTACATGGATTCCAATGAACAATGAACAAATATTCAACTTTCACAAAAATTGAATGTCTGTGTGTTTGGCAGCCTTGTCAAGCCAATTTTATTTCTCTCGCCTTTTTCAAAATGCTATCAAAGCGAAAAAAATGGTGGATGCATCGAAACTGACTTTGTTTCACAGAAAAATACAAGACTTTATTGTTAACGCGATAACATATATGTTTTTATTTACTAATCGCATCTAATTTAAATTATCTAGACTTTGTCACGGTAGATTTATGATACAAGCCTTCAAAGCCGAGATATTCGATGAACAAGTAGAGGTATGCATTTCCGAGCGTTCCAATTTTCAGCAGTTCTTCAGTCAGAAAAAAATACAACACGACCGCTAAACTCAATGAAACATTCTGAAAATTTCACAGAATATTCTCAACTAAATTTCGAAGACATTGTCAGGTGGGTTTTTCTATATTCTGCACCGTTTCCAAGAAAACTTAATTTGAAACGGGAAAATAGCAAAAAACCTACCACTTTACGGTACTGTCCTCAGCCCTTAAGTAACCGAGCGAGTTTGGCCTCTAGTCGGTTTGTTTGCTCCCTTCGCTTGTGAGGAATTCTGGTATCCGACTGAACCTGGTTAGCTTCTGGCAGTTATCAAAGTGGCATTGGGCGATTGAGTCACTCTTTTTTTCGTCATGTCTGATAATTGACAAATTCGACTTTCTCACCATCTCTTCTATTTTGATCCACCCGAGAGTTTTTACTGGAATTTTTCCAGGATGCCGGCTGAAATTTCTCTCAAACACTTTCGGTTGTCTAAATAAGTATTTGCTTGTCCCTGTATTATTATTGTTTAGTTTGAGCAACATCCAAAATGGACGATCTACCGTTGTGTTTCACTACTAGATGCGTTCGTGTGCGAAGATGAAGGTTGCATTTATATATGTGTCAAAATACAAGGGAAACCGAATTTCAACTGAAATAATGATTCATTAATCAATAACACTACCATGTTTTTAAGCAAAAAGATTACATTCGTGTTAGAGAATTCATTTTCTATCTCTATCTGTTCTGTTAGCATCAATGAATATTTTCAGTAACGGTTTCACAATGAGCGATAGTGTTATCGTTGATCATTTCAAAATGATTTTTTTTAGTGCTGTAGGGGCAAAAACGGTCACTCGTAATAATTCGAACTCCAAATGTCACATCCCATCGGCTAAGCCCTCTATACGTGGGCCCGAGCATTAACTACAATTGGTTTATGTTCATTTGACATACCGTCCACTCAGCTGAGCCTCAGTAGTCGGTGAGTAACGGTGAGTTTTTCGTCAAACGTAAAATTTTCTAGTTTCGGAATTTTTGGTTTGAAGAATATATTTTCAGTTTCAAATCATATTTGGTGAGTGTCTTTAGCTAATTAAGATGCGCTTAATCGAATGGTATTAAAGATTTTTATGATAGAATAATTTTTGTTGGTGTTAAGACTTTGCAAAATCGAAACGAAGTGCTGGGGCAAAAATAGCCTATAGACTTGGTCTGAGTTGTTGAATTATTATTGGTTTTTACAAAAAACTAGGTGATTTTGTTGAGCTCAAAACAATTTTCGAGTACGTAACAACAAAATAGTCAAAATATCCTCAAATCTCTGGCAGTTTGAATTGAATGCTCCCACAGAGCTTACCCTGATTGTGCACTCAAGCAACAGCGTTTTTACATGCGTGAATGGCTCCCTGAGCCAGACAGTGAATCGGATTATGAGTGGAACGTTTCTTTTTTTATTCATTGAAATTTTGGTCTTAAAAACAATTGTATTGCATTTTTTTTCATATTTTTTATACAAAATCAGAAATTTTATGATAAAATGACATGTTTTATGTACGGAACAGTGGCAAGATATGAATAAGGCAATATTTCAGGAGGGGCTGTCAGATTTCGATTCGGGAGGGGCCCTCAGATAAAAAAGGCGGGTGGGTAATGTCAGAGACATTACTGGATGTCGTGAATACGAAAACAACTGACATGTTCCTTAACACTTCCGAATATCAATTGTATGAATTATGCAAGCATTCCCCTTTTTCACATTTTTCGCAAAAACAAAGAGAGCTTCACTTGATCTCGATTACTGTGAATTTCACACAGCGAAAAGTGCACAAATCTAAGCAAACTGTTCTTGATTTGCACTAAACTGAGGATAATTACTTTCGATTTGCGAACAACAAATCCTAATAGTTCTTTAGAAAACTTTTAGAGCCATTAGAACGGCTGATATTGTGTAATGCTCTCCACCGTTGTGTTTTTCCCAATGCTAATGACTGGCAGCTGTGACGTAATCGCTCTTGTCGAAAGCGAAACTAGCTGTGTAGAGGACACAAAACACATCTGCTCGCAGTGGCGATAGAATCCAAACTGATTAAATTTTTGTTAAGAGATTTCCTTTTATGTGATTTCGTTTGTAGCTTTTTCACTAATGAGCGGTCCTAACGGCAATAAAAATAGCAGCATACAGAATTTTAATGTCGATTATTTCATTTCGGATTTGCATAATTTATTGAAAGAAACTATCAATATGCTGTAGGGATTCGTTTCTAGCATTCAGAAGAACTATTTTTTACCTGGAGCTGTTAGTGGAATGTATTCAACAGTTTCACTTTTTCTGTACCATTTAATTCCACTATTTCACTGTCACGTTATTACACTTTAACAGAGTCACTATACTTTAATGAAGCATAACAAACGTTACAATACAGATACGCGTATTTCGGAATGTTACTTACATCCTTCTTCAGTGTAAAAACCGATACACTGAAGAAGGATGTAAGTAATATTCCGAAATACGGGTATCTGTATTGTAACGTTTGTTATGCTTCATTAAAGTATAGTGACTCTGTGAAAGTGTAATAACGTGACAGTGAAATAGTGGAATTAAATGGTACAGAAAAAGTGAAACTGTTGATTCAGAAGAACCAAATTGAGGAATTCACTGCGATATTCACCACTTTTCGGAACATTTTTATCGGACGATTTGTTGTACAGCAGCAGATATTTTGTTTTCTTCCTCAGAACGCGTTCTGATTGGCTGGTGTTGACATGGGTCAAATGAGACAGGTTTTTCAATAGTGTACTATTGAAATACTTCAATGCTTTTGTTATACACGATTAAATTGAAAAATTTCGATTCTATTGGTAGTTAGATTATATAAATCCTTCCACAGATCACTGAGCTATGTGCTTTCAAAATACGAGAAAGGCAAACATTTCAGAAAAGTTTAATTTTGAATTATTTGAGACTGTGTCACGAAACTGAAAATTTTATCATAAAATTGTGATCATATTTCCGATGGCATGTCGCAAGAATTATGTTGATTCATTAGATACAACAATAGATATTCACGATCAAAAACTTATCACTCTCTCAGAGGGTAAATTTTGAAAAGGCACCCCATAGTAAAGTAAGTCGTATTCACGACAAAAGTGTATTCGGGAAGACTATTAATTCTTCGTGCGCCTTTCATCCGTGTTTTTAACAGACACTTTAAACTTTCCCACTGTAGATATCTTTATTGAGTATTTAAATAAAATTTATGACTGTGCCCGAGTGAAGGTATTACATCAATTAACATTTACTGTTATGCCATTTCGGTCACAGATGTCTAAGACCTTCTAAATGTCCATTTCTAGAGCACAACAATCCACAAGACTCGTTGTGACGCGATAGATTTTGAAAAGTGATCCGAGCTAGCTCCGTTACTCCGATCCGTAAGGCAAGGTCATGGCATTACATTCCTTTTGTGGAATTTTTCGATTTTGAGGTTGTTGCATCTCCTTTTGGAGATTTTCGATTTCGAGGTTGGTGCACTGCGAGTCAGATTGCGCCCGTATAAGTGGGAATATGTACCTCAAACCAAATGCGTTTTGTAACTGAAGGTTGTAGCTTTCGAATTGTATATAACATTCTGAGACAAATATTATTTTTCGCACTATTTTGGCGCAAGACCAAAAGTGGTCATTTTTGGCCACGATCTCCCCTACTTTGAAAAAAGTCACTTACGAAACCGTACCGATTTGCAAATGTAACCAAATATGTGATATTAAGTTGATTAATAGCTTCTAACAACCGATTTATTATTTCTTCTAGAAATTGAAAAAAACTAATTCCGGATCTCAATGTTAGCCACTACGGCTTGTTCAAAATCAAAAACGTATATATGGAATAGAAGAGAACAGATTATCACACATTTTTGAACTTATATAATATAAAATTATATAAGCTCTCCATAGTAACCAGTAGAATAACGTAATCGTCATCAATCTCCTGGTTCAAATAATAAAACTTAGATGGCACTAAAACTAGCATTGCGTTGGATTCCCAATTGCGGCAGATACATTTTCACAGCCTTAAGGCTTTAGATTTCAAACCTAAACCGATTGGGATGCGGTTTATACAAATTGATTTTTTGGGAAAATCCTTGCAATTCATTAGATTTTATGTTCAATTTCTTTTCTATCGGTTCTAAGATTCTAAGATTTAAAAACTTCAAACCTTAAAATTATCCAAGAAAACAGGATCGGCACCTTTTTAAATTCATCGCTTTGATGCTAATCACAGATTATTTGAGAGTTGTTGATAAAACTTTATCGTAGAATGTATTTGATTAAGCTCTGAATAAATATATGTTCCAAAACTCCATTCAATAGATCAGTTCTCAAATCTGTTTAGTGAATTTTTTGTGTGGTGTTACACTTATCGGACATATTGTGAATCAGTAATAGAAAAGCAAAGAGAGGTTGATCGAGATCGAGAAAATTCTACACCAAGATGATTATTTATTAATGCTTGCGTGTGATGATAACCTTTTGATGACAATGGTACAGCCGTATTTGGTGATGCTGCTATCTGGGCATTGGTGGCACCAGCATGGAACCATGTGGTTATGCCCACACCTGATCCGCTAGCGGTTGCCGAGGAGAAAGCACTGTGTGACTGTACTGTCGACATATCACCTATAGAAGATGGGAAACGGTTAAACAAGGCAGAGATGGAAATATATACACGGGGAAAAGTTACAAATTGTCCTGCTCACAAAGGTAGTAGGACTGACTGATGAACGGAGTAAATATGTACAACAAAAAAGGTAAGAAAATAACTTCAAACGGGTGCGTCAAACGGTGAACTGAAATATGCATTGATTTGATGTGACATCTCGTTTATTTTCTGCCCACATCTTCAGTAAATTGTGTTGATTCACTTTTTGTTGGATATTGGATATATGAAAAGCAATAACAAAAACCGTTCTCTGCGGGACTCAAATATACTGGCATGTTCAATCGGAAATGGTTATGTGAAGCCGAATTCTTACTACGGCTTCCCGTCAAAGCAAACACGTCAATCCGTATAAAGAATTGAGAGAGAATTTTGTTTTGCATTCGTTTTATCGATGAAAATCATTGCACTTTTCAAGAAATACGAGTAACGACGGACCAGATGTTGATCTTGGGAAAGAGTTACTATTTTATTCATCGTATGCGATTTCGTATAATAGCGATTTTCAATATTTTGGTATAACTGGTGTGAGGGGCTCGTGATTTCATCAAGGTAAAACGTAAAATAGATATTGCCAGCAGAGATGTCAGTTCTACGGAAATCTTCGTAAATCTACGGATTCGAAGATTTTCTACGGATAAACGAATCCGTTGATAAAATCTACGGAAATTTGAGTATTTCTTCGGATATCTACGGAAATTGGTAGATTTATACGGAAAACTACGAAAACTGTTTACCTGACGACCAGAAAAAATGTCGTTTTGCACCGCAAGGCAGATATAAAGTCAGACCAGTTCGCTTTCACATCTCATCCAAGTCAGTCGATAAAACAAAACCGCTTACGTTCGGTACGGAAGAAACCAAGTACGGTATTGTGTAGTGAACAATAGAACGACCTCGAAAATGAGTGAATCAAATGAACAAAAGCTACCGCCAACACGAAAGAATACAATTATTGTTGACTTCAAGCAGTGCAAAATTCGACCTTCGATACGGGAACTTGAAGGTTTGCTTAAGAAGCAAATGCATCATGACATTAAACTTGTGCATTTACTTCAATGCAATAAGACAAATAATGTTGTTTACATACAGTTTTATAAGGAGTTGGATGCAATTCAATTCGCAAAAGACAATAACAATGTGCACTATGTGGAGCACGAAAACATTAAGTACAACATTCCTGTATATATGGAAGATAGTGCTATAGAAGTGCGTGTGCATGATCTTCCCTCAAGCATCACCGATCCTTATATTCGTAAAACTATATCCCAATACGGAGAGATTCTCTCTATCGAAAAAGAAAAGTGGAAGAACTTTTCCCCAGTATTCTAAATGGCGTACGTTTGTTACGCATGCACTTGAAGAGGCCTATACCTTCTTATGTAACTTTCGGTCAGGATACAAGAATCCCGTGCAAATCACTTGTTACCTATGACAATCAGATGGTCACATGTCAATATTGCCAAAAAGCTGTTCACTACGGAAAGCCATGTAATAAACTGGTCAAGGAGACAACTAAACCAAAGAATAACGGTACTTCCTTCACACCAACCCCAAGCAACCCCAGTACACCTGTGACAGCCATCAACAACAGTGAAGCATCCCCTTCAACGAAACCATCCAACGTATCCCCTATAGAACAAAGTACACCAGCTGCAGTTAACAACTTTTCATCCAACCAACCAGCAACTGAAAACAATGTACAACAAGGCGCATCTACAGCAACTAGCAACGAAATTAACAACAATACCATCGATGAGGCAATGGATGACGAGACGAACCACGAACAACCTCCCCCCAATCCTCACAGAAGGGAAATGGAAGCTCCTCTCTCCCTAGAAAAAGGGTGACAACGAGATCCAATACAAAAAAAAAATTATCTAAAAACTCAGCTCAATCGGCCACGTAAAGCTAGTACGCAAATAGGCCTGAATAAAAAAAAATCTTTTAAATAATAAAGTCAGACACGTCAATCTACGGAAATGGCACGACTGGCTATCGATCGTGATGACGGTTTAATGGCAGAGTTGTACCGGATGCTATTAGTCGGAACGGTGTGAAAACGAGATTGCCAGGTTGCTGGAATCTCAGAAGAGTTGAACAAGCTCTCTGGCGTCTATACCGTGGAAGCGAAAGCACCGTTTGAATCAGAAAGCAATTCTGTTCTTTAATGATTGAAGGTTTTCTAGACCCATTCCGTCGGCTGCCGTTGGTTGCCGGTTGGTTTGAGCTTGGGGTTTTGATCGATTCCCACTCATGGTTTCGAAGATCACCCTCGAAAGGCTAAGAGAGCCGTACTAGACCATCTCTAACAACCTTGAAAAACCATTGAAATTGAAATTGACCATCAACAAAACGCTCATTACACTGGTTGTTTTCTATAGACACGAGACCTGGACTATAATGGAGTGTCGGCGTATGAACCACGAATTGCAACAGATGTTTGCTTGGAGAAAATATTGTACGTACAGCAAAAGTAGGACGACTGAGATGGGCTGGGCATGTCAGGGTGCCGAACGGAAATGAAAATGGTTCTTGAATCTGATCTGGTAGGCACAAAATAGGAGCACAGTGACCAAGGTGGATCGATCAAGTTGAGGGAGATTCATGAAGTATCGGTGTCTTGAGTGGCTGACGAAGTGTGATATGTAAGGTAAGATAAAGTAAGGTAAGTTAAGGTAAGGTAAGGTAAGGTAAGGCAAGGTAAGATAAGGTAAGGTAAGATAAGGTAAGGTAAGATAAGGTAAGGTAAGGTAAGGTAAGGTAAGGTAAGGTAAGGTAAGGTAAGGTAAGGTAAGGTAAGGTAAGGTAAGGTAAGGTAAGGTAAGGTAAGGTAAGGTAAGGTAAGGTAAGGTAAGGTAAGGTAAGGTAAGGTAAGGTAAGGTAAGGTAAGGTAAGGTAAGGTAAGGTAAGGTAAGGTAAGGTAAGGTAAGGTAAGGTAAGATAAGGTAAGATAAGGTAAGGTAAGGTATGGTAAGGTAAGGTAAAATGAGGTAAGATAAGGTAAGGTAAGGTAAGGTAAGCTAAGGTAAGGTAAGGTGCGATGCTTGATTGATTGTTCGAAGTAGGGTGATGAACCCTAAAACGAAGAACGCCTCTGAGGACTGGTTAAACTCGCAGGTGTGAGCTTTTATTTGCCTAGGTCGAACAACGGTCAGCCAATGGGGCTTGAGATAGGTAAAACGCACACATGAAATAGCCGTACTGAAACAAGATAATGTACTGTCGTTATTATTTTTATTACCGCCCTGAAGGTATTTTTTTACACTAGTTCAATAACAAGTGTTTAAAAAATATATTTTTTCAGTATTGATGAAAATAAAAAATGTAGACCACGACGAAATTAGGGTAGCTTTCTTTGCTTACACACACAAAATAAAGTTTTCGTATACGTAATGTGCTTTTTGAAAACCTGAATTAGAAATTGAACCGAATCTTTTGATTTGTTGTGATGATTCTCGAAGATGTGAAGCGTATTTGTGATAAGTTAGTTACCAACACCATTAGCTTAAATTACCACACGTGTTATGGCGAAAATTCTAACTAGGTATAGGACTTCCAATTGCCAATCTGTATCTACATGTTTGCATGTTTATAAACTAGTGCTGAACCTTCACCGATGTGCATTGAAACAAGCCTCAAGTGGATTAGCTAGCTTACATTTGCTAGTCGACTTTTGTGAGAATCGGAAACAGAACTATGGTGGAAGATCCGAAACGGTTTGTTTCGCTAGAAGCAACGGAGCGTGTGAACCCCATCATAGATACCTGTTGGCAGTGCTAGATAGTGACCTCGCTGATCTTTGGCAGATCCACCGAGCAGTGCAGTTTGTGGTGACAGTGTCGTTTCACCGACGTCGTCGTGCATTCCCGGAGACGATGAGACGACGTGCATTGGATATGAGTTGGCAGAGGTGGCGGTGGATGAGCGTCGCATATCTAACGAATCGTGGAGTGTTTTTATTCTTGAACGGTGAATTTATTTGGTATTGATTGATTCATCAATCGCACTTTCTTAGAGTAAATTCATTTTTTGTTTCGGACTAATAAAAGCTAACGTAGGTGCTATCTCAGAGTGTGAAGCTAAATTTGATGCCGGGATACTTACTCTTTGAGCTCGAGTAATTCTTGCCAATGTCGGCAAGAGATCGAATCAGGGGTAGGCGGTTCTTCTTACTGGCGAATTCGTGCTGATGTTTGTGACGCTTCAGCAGGGCGTCGACAACTTTCTCCCGCGATTCGATGGGCAACGTGCCAGCATTGACCATATTTTCGCACACCAGCTCGGCGATCGTCTCTAGACTGACAGCCTCCATGTCTAGCATTACGGTACCATTCAGCAGGAGACTTCGCAGTTCGAACAACGAGTGCAGCGATAGGGTGGCAACGTGCGGCTTCGACCACCGGTTGCCACCCTCTTCGACGTCCTCTTCGAATTTGACCCACCGGGCGGTTTCTTTCCAGGCAATGTCATCGCCCTCCTTGACCAGTTCTTCCATCTCTGAAAACAGCGGATGTGACTCATGGTTGACATCGTCTACCTCGCCTCCCAAAATGAAATGAACTCTTTGTGCGGGCGGTGTAACTGTCGGGATGGAAAACAAAGCGAGAAATAATATAAGTTCCAGAGTAGACATTTTTCCGTCTCGGAAATAAAGAGCCAATATAAATGACAGGCTTCATGGAAACGAGTGTGAAATGTTCTTTCTATGCCAAAGGCAAGCACGTGCTAGTGAATGTGCTCAGCTAATTTGCTATAAATGTCAATTAGGTAAATAAATAGATGCGAGTCAATTATTTTATCTTTTGATGAAGTGGAATTCTTAGCAATATAGGATTATCGGTGGCAAAGCATGCGTTTCATTAGGAAAATTATCATCCTCAAAAGAATAGCGGAAATGATCAATATATATTTTAAAAATTTAGGACTTCTTCTAATACTTCTAAACAATGGATCGTGGCAAATAAAAAGTAGCTCAGAAAGAAAACCAAACGATAGGGGTGACATATTTTTCACAACTCGCCTTCTTCAGCAATGCTGATTCTTCGTTGAGTGACAACATGAGGCTTTGAGATCACTGTTTCGAAATAGTTTCATAACAAATAGAATGGAAAATAGTGACATACGAAAGAGAGAAGGGTGAAAAGTTAACCATTAGTATTGTGCACCATTTAGTGCAGATGAATACAATGCAGTAGGATGCATGATGACATGAAACAAAACTGGTAGTTTTTTTTTCATGCATTGTGCAACAATAACTGTGTGTGAAAATGGATCCATGAAAATATTTATCTAGTTCGTATTCCCATTTGCTGTACAGTGGGGTTTCATTCAATTGAATATTCCCTCCGGTCCTGAATATTATATATGGGAAGGAAAGGCGATAAACATGTTACCTGGTCGTTCAGTTTCTGCATTTGCTGAGCCTTTGTCACCATTTTCACGACTTTGCTGGTGGTGCCTGTGGCGACGTCGCTGTGAGTGCCGCCTTGATGAGCCTGGGATGTGGACGCCAACATAAACAGTGTGTGTTCGGTGACCTGGAAATATTGAAATATTTAATATTCATACATAGTTGACCTGATTGGGAATGCAATCAGTTGCTTGAGTGAACATTGAAGGATTAATTTGATCTGTTAGAAGAATCGTTCATTATTCAAAAGCTCAATCGCATATTTCTTTTTTTTTATTCCTAAAGGACTTTCATTGCAGTATATGACCTGAATATTTTTAAAATTAATGAAAAGATATCGAAATCTCGACGCTTATCGTAAGCAAATATTTGTGTAATTGTATTCAACTTCTCGTTCGCTAGTCTGACATGTAGATACATCTAATGCCCACTTGGTATCTATTTAGCTCATGTTTCGCAAAATCGTTTATCTAATTCAAACTCAAAGATAATTCACCTGTTGCTGTAATGATGTCTCTCTTATAGATGTGTTATATTGCAATGGTATTCTTCGTTAGATTTACTTGTTCATAAAATTTAATATCAAATATTTCTTCATAAGAATAAATTAAAGATTTTTAAAACCTCAGACTGGGTTGAAAATGTCTGTACCCTCGTGAAAAAGTCAGCGGACCTCAAACTCTATATATAGCTCAGCTTGGCGAGCATTACAAAAAAAGAAAAACCGCGGTGATTTTAGAAGTCTGCTAATTTTGACGAATGTATGTTAACAAAATGATTTTCAAAAATCTGCAGATCGGGCAGCTATGTAATATACCGGAAAAGCAAAGCAAAGTCTTGACATTAGGGGTAGATGGGGTAAAATTATCCCCTAAGGAAATGTAGCTATATTAACTATAGAGAATAACACGGAAGAGTTTCATGCATGACTATCTTCCGTAATCACTATTTCTCAAAATCACGTACAAATACCCGCTGAATACATTGAAAATTGCATGAAATATTTTATTTTCTAAAACCCTTAAAAATTGTCTATTGAAATATATGCGGGGCATGACGCCCGATCGTGGAAAACATGAAAAATATACATTCTAAATTACGCGAAGTGACGATTATCTGAACATAGAGGCAGGATTATCTTAAACAACGGGTAAACATCCATCAAAACAACGGATTAAAGCTCATGTCAACCACGGGGCAATATGCACCCTCATAAAGCTTCTTCCTCTTCTTTAAAGAAAGCTTGGGACCCGAACATACGACAACTGACTTGTAAGACCAGTGCTTATGCGTTGAACCGCCAACTGTCTCTAAATAAAAATTTCAATATTTATATTTACAACAGAACTGATACAGTGATACAGTTTGCAAATACAGGTTGAAAATCGAACAGTGACCAAATAGTAGAGGCTTTTAAATATAGTGGAATTAAATGGAAATATCTTTTTTATCAAGATTTATTCTATCTTTAGAGTTTTGTTCAATACATAACACTTTGCATAAATATGGAATTTGGAAAAGGTATTAGCATGAAGTTCGCTTTCATTTCTCGTTTTATACAGTCATTGAACACTTCCAATCGGTAGAATATTATTAAAGAACAGTTTAACTTTATCAGTACCTATCGGAAAACAGACTGAAAAAGACTGATGAATGGAATAGCACAATGAAAATTTGATTTTTTTCGAGGTGGAAATCCTGACAAATCGTTCTATCAATTCAACTACAGTTGTGCCGTTAAATGTTGCACAAAGTTAGTCTAAGTTCAACATTTCAAAGAACAGAATAAATAAATCAGTTTTTGCAATGACTGAGCGGAAACATATATTGGAGAAGCAAAATGAATGAAAAACTAACAGAAAAGATGAATTTTTGGAAAAGATACGCTCAGAGACAGGACTCGAACCTGCGTTCTTATGCATTCCGTGCATACGCGCTACCATTTCGCTACTCTGAATCTTGTTTTAGTCACTCTAAAACGCCAGACAGACACAATAGCGCGTACATCGAACATGGTCTACATCCTGGCCGTCACCCGATGTAGACCATGTTCGATGTACGCGCTACTGTGTCTGTCTGGCGTTTCAGAATGTCAGAATGACAAGATTCAGAGTGGTGAAATGGTAGCGCGTATGCACGGAATGCATAAGAACGCAGGTTCGAGTCCTGCCTCTGAGCGTATCTTTTTCCAAAAATTCATCTTTTCTGTTAGTTTTTCATTCATTTGGCTTCTCCAATATATGTTTCCGCTCAGTCATTGCAAAAACTGAACTTAGTTATGGCGGCTTTACGTCAAACTAAAATTAATAAATCGATAAATAAATCGTTAAAAGTTGTGTGCGCTAATTAAAAAAGACTGTCATTCATTTGCCATGCTGGGTCAAGACAAACTCATGTCTTGAAAATGACTGATAATGTACGAAGGTCTTCCGCCAGTCATGTTAGTAAGCTGCTCAGTGCGGTAACTTTTGCGAGAAAATCAATAAATATCTGCAGTCAAAGTCATTGGAAGCTGTTCCAAATCGCGGTCTCAAGCAGCACTATTACTCCTGAGCCAACAATCGGTGTTAAAATCAAACACTTTCCTAATCACACCTTCAAGTGATACTAAACAAAAGAATTGAAAAATTTTTCAGTTGCTGTCGTCAGAAAACTCTAACCAGTTGGCAATATACATGGAATAGTGGAACTCTGGGACGATTGATGCACTCAATAATTCCATAGGTATCGACGAAACCTTGGTTCTGGGGGTTAAACATGAGCCGAGACACAAACGAATGATGTATTTTAATTTAAAATAAATATTTTGTAAATCCCACCCTCATCACATTCCTTTACTAACTCTAGGGGAGTATGATGCCCCTTAATACGGCAACCCTTCTTCTCCTATAACAACAAGACAATCGGCCACGTTTAGCTAAAGCAAATGAGCCAAATAAAATTTAATTATAAAAAAATAGAACTGAGATACTTGTTCGTTGCCCTCTCTGAGACTCGAAATCCCTTCGAACATTTCAGATATTCAAAATAAGAACATCACTCGAACCGTTAAACTATTTTCCGGCAATTGTAATCCTAAAATATGACATTTATGCTATTTTCGTAGGATCGTGCGATCGAATGAAGTACAATGATTTTAGAAATTTGTTTGCAAAGTGCAGAAGCTCAATTTCATTCCTATAGTGCAGAGTTATCCAAATCGAGTTCCATTGAATGTGTTGAACAGGACTGCCGGACCACCCTTTTGAAGTTCGAGACTCCGCGAATATTCAGTTTCAAATAAATAGTTCTGGATGATATTATTCAGTCCGAAACATTTTCATGTACTCTCATGTCGAAATTCATTATTATTTTGTTTAAAAAATGCTGCTCAATCCTATCGAATTTTTGCCTAAGTTTACGGGGAACATGTTCTACGTTGGTCTAAACGTTTTACAAACGAGGACTTCAGAGTGAAAGACAAAAAATGCGCAAGTCAACACAAAAAACTTGAAGATATCGAATTGCAAGGATTGTTGAACGAAGACAATGGTTAAACTCAAACACAAACAGCACAGTCTGTGCTGCACAGAGGTTAAACTTTAGTCTCCATGCCATTTCTGATCGTTAACACATTATGGGATTCAGAAGGTAAAAAAAATAGGTTCTCATGAGCTGAATAAGAGACAGTAGGAAAACCGGAGAGTTTAAATTTTGCTTTCTCGGCATAAAACGATTTTGCACATTTAGTGAAATCAAAAAGGTGTTTTGTACTACAAGCTTCTCAAACCAGGAGAAAGTATAAATACCAATTCGACCGACAGCCAATGATGGAATTAAATCAAGCATTGTTCGGAAAACGACCAAAAAGCTCCACAAGGCATGAGAAAGTAATTTTGCAGCACAACAACGCCCTTGCACATAAAGCTTGCTTCAGATAGAATTGGAACAAAGACAATTGCCTGTATTTCAGTTATTTATTATTGAATTCAAGATCTTTTTTACACAACTGTAGCGTTTTCTTCACACTTCTAAGAAAAAATACGGATAAAATTATTCGTCATGGTTTCGAAGGAATTCTCGAATTTTTCCTGTAACACGGCTCATTAGTCGGCGCACACCTTCTTCGTCCATCGTTTTAGCTATCTTATTCCACCAGGTCGTCATCTGATTGATGTCTTTGACGACCTTTCCCTTTGCCTTGAGTCTCCTCTTCATGATTACCCAGTATTTCTCAATAGGGCGGAACTGGGAACAGTTGGGTGGGTTAAGGTTTTTCGGAACAAACTGGACCCCTTTCTCTGCATACCATTCTTGAACGACTTTGGTGTAATGACAGCTTGCCAAATCTAGTTAAAACATTACGGGATGGTCGTGGGATCGAATGATCGGCAAAATTCGTTTTTGGAGACACTCTTTTTGGTATAGTTCCGATGTCATTGTCTTATTTGTAACGAAAACTTTCGTTTTTTTTGCCACAGCTGCCACAAATGCCCTGCCAAATCATAAATTTTCTTGCAAATTTGTCGGCAAAAACAAATTTAAATTTGGCTGGAACATATCCCGAGCCGTTGCCAAGTAAAATGTTTGACCTGGGATTTGCCCGAAGTCAGCCTTGACATAGGTTTCATCGTCCATCAGAAGACCCCCGTCGAACTTGGTCAGCACCTGGTCATATAGTTTCCGAGCACGAATTTTGACCACACTATTCTGTTTTATGGTCCGATTTGGCTGTTTGCTAGCTCGATACGACTTGATTCCTTCCCGGACTCGAGTTATACTCACGGGCAGCACCGAATTTTCTGGCCAAATCACGGTCCGACAGATTAGGATTCCTCTTATTCGTCTTCAAAATCTTACCACGCAGTTTTCGGTCGACAGTTCCATTCCGACGATTGGCTTGAGGCTTCCGAATCGTCGTCAATGTTTCCTTATACCGTTTGATAACGCGCCATACGGTATTTCAGAACAATTTCAGCTGTTTAGCTAGCCTAGATGCACACCACAATGGATTTTCCAAATAATTGTGCACAATTTTTTCCCTTCTTTCGGCTTCCATGTTGATTGTTTACAAAGTACAGTTGATTTGCGGAATGTCAAAAATCATACGTAAAGCTGACAAAATTCCCGACACGTGGGCGCCAAGAGCTTCCAAATCCGTCCTCCAGGAGCGCCACAATATGAGCAAAAGTTTGTTCCAATTCTAAATGAAGCAAGCTTTATAGCGGAAGCAGTCAAAAACAACATTTATGAACATAGATGGGTACTTTTGCCCTATCCGTCATACTCCACATACGTTTGTTTTCATCGATGTCTTACGCAGTAGTTATTAAGTTCGGCAACTCAACAGAAAATCAAAATTTTTGGTTGGTTTCATCGGTAAAAAGAAAGCTTATTTAAGTCTCTTTAAGTTAAAACATGAAAACAATAATTAGTTTTGTCTAATCTATTGAGTTCCGATAAAAAATTCTACCTTGCCCCACTTATCCCTACTTCTTTTAAAACCGTACCGTCTATTTTCAAGTGATGATTATTCCTCTCTCTTGCAACGGAACACAATAAATCAACTTTATGAATTCTTAATAGCAATATACGGTCACATGTTCGACTACTACCTCTAGTGTATACATGATATTCTTTTTGCAATTTCCAATCATATATCTTTTCAGTCTGTCGTGAAGTACTAAACTGTTAGCTAGTACTTTTTTATGGATGTTTGTCCAAGCCAAAATGAATGTGAGCATTTGTTTTTTAGTTTCGAAAATAACTTTGAATGCTTTCCCTAAAGACTGTCCCAGAAAGTATGGACGCACTTTGATTTCGCTGTAAATAATTCACAAGTGTTAGATATTCAATACTAATCATCAAATCAAAGTGCGTCCATACTTTCTGGGACAGTCTTTAGGGAAAGCATTCAAAGTTATTTTCGAAACTAAAAAACAAATGCTCACATTCATTTTGGCTTGGACAAACATCCATAAAAAAATACTAGCTAACAGTTTAGTACTTCACGACAGACTGAAAAGATATATGATTGGAAATTGCAAAAAGAATATCATGTATACACTAGAGGTAGTGGTCGAACATGTGACCGTATATTGCTATTAAGAATTCATAAAGTTGATTTATTGTGTTCCGTTGCAAGAGAGAGGAATAATCATCACTTGAAAATAGACGGTACGGTTTTAAAAGAAGTATACTGATAATATTAGACTACAACAACAAAATATTATTCTCAACATTTGCTACATTGTAGACTAGCTGGTGTACCTTCTTGCGAACGTTCCTCATTAAATTCCGTACAGACTTCTTGGCGACAAGTTTTGACACTTTTTCCCAATCATTTTCGAACTGTTGAACGGTTTTGGCTGCCGAGACATGTTTCCAAAGATGTGCTTTCGTTAATGCCCAAAATTCATCAATTGGTCAAAGTTGTAGGCAATTTGGTGGATTCATGTCTTTTGGTACGAAAGTGACATTTTTGGTAGTATACCATTCTACCGTTGATTTCGAGTAGTGGCAAGAAGCAAGATCTGGCCAGAAGAGAACAGGATCCTTGTGGCTTCGAATCATGGCTAGAAGTCGTTTTTGTAAACGTTCCTTGATGTATATTTCGCTGTTCATTGAAGCAGTGGTGATGAAGGGTTTCGAAATCTTACCGCAGCTACAAATTGCTTGCCAGACAATAGCTTTCTTACCAAATTTTTCGACTTCAATCGATGTCTCGGACTGGTTTAACACTTGCCCTTCTCGCACCGTGTAATATTGTGGTCGCGGCAAGGATTTGTAATCGAGTTTTACGTAGGTTTCGTCGTCCATGATTATGCAGTTCAAATTTCCAGCAAGAATCGTATTATACAGCCTTCGAACCCTCGGCCTGATCGATGCTTCTTAATTCGGACTACGTTTTGGTTGTTTCTGTTTCTTATAGGTTCGAAGATTCAAACGTTCTTCAGCACGAAGAACATTTGACTTCGAAGTGTCCACGTTTTTGGCCACATCCCGAACTGAAACCTCCTTCTTTTGCTCGAACGCCTTCAGTATACGTTTATCCAACTGAGGGTTAGCAGGACCTTTTTTTCCGACCCGTTTTCGGTTTATCCTCTAAGGTGTTATCCTCGCCGAACTTCCTGATTGCATTTCGCACGTCTTTTTCACTTACTCCTTCCATTTTTTCTATCTTTCTCAGTGACAGTCTGCGTTCTGTGCACCATTTGTACACAATTTTTCGACGTTGTTCTGCCAAAAGTCCACGCATTTCGAAACAAACTAATGAAAACGGATGAACAACTGCACAAGTGGTTAGAGAAAAGTGTAAACAACAGGACGCAGCCATAAAAATTGACAGATTCTGAACCATTGCGAATTGGCAGCGGTTTTTGGTTGCGTCCATACTGGGACAGTCTTTAGTAGATAACCGTGGAATTTTATAAAAATCTCCCCTTCCGTTCAGTGAGTCTTCGAGGCTTATGGATGTTCCCTTAGATTATAAATAAGAATTCGTTCAATTTTGTTCGATATTAGTCCTATGGTGTGTGATCTATCGGGAGTTAGACCGCGTAAATCCATCGTTGGACCTTAGGAGTCCTTCCCCAGACAACCATCTTATTGGTATTCATAACGCAAATTTTGATCGCACTATTTTCCTAATAAGTAAAAAATGACGAAAACTTCTACTCATCGTGGCTCAAAATCTAGAACTTGTCGATTGTTTACCAACATTATCTAATTTAATCCATGTGCTATCCATGTCGGTAAACGCGATTTTCAATGGATATATTCTTCTCGGCTTCAGTCAGATTTTGCTGTTTGGGTTGTCCGAATTATGAAACTCCGAACGAACGGCTTTTTCTAGAAGCGGTTGTTTGAAAAAGTAACTTGGTTGCATAATGCCTCACTTCTTACTATGATCTGAAATCACAAAACGTTGTGTGTGCATTAGAGTAATAGAATAAATGTAATCGTGATCACACTAACTATGCTGTTCTAACACGCGACTACCGATTTGGGAAACGATTTTTTTAAAGCTTATAATTAGGCTAATCAAATTAGTAGTAAGCTCTAAGAATTCAGCTCTGATACTAGATCTGCTGAAAAATTGCGTGTCGACACAACGACCGCCATTAATTTAATAAGGCTCGTGGATGAATATGAGGACACGTGCAGATAATAACTATTATATACGGACCGATTTACCATAGTGATGAAAAGGCAGGTTATTATCATTCAATTTTATTAGGATATTCTTAAATTTGATGTTATATTTATAGTTAAAAATAAATTGAAAAAAAATACTATCATATCATTAGTTTATTCAGCATTCCAGTGAACACAAAGATGAAAACTATCACAAACAATCGGAGCAACATACGATAATAAAAGTTCAACACCACAGAAGATACAGGTTTAATCAAGCACATAATAAAAAATCGCAATATTGAATAATCTTCAAATGATCTATTTATGGAATACGCTGCTCGCTTCCCCGATTTCCAGGAGGATGCAGGCAAGTGGCGCACATACAAAATAAACACTGTCGGTGCGAGAATGGATAGCACCAGTAGGCGTATCATAAATCAATTGATTAAATTGCCACCTTCACTTACTGTTTATGACACGACAACGATGTGCCATTCACTGCGCTTGATTGCTGTAAATCTATGGCCGAGCAGTACTCAGATTAGTGCTGGACAGATTAAATGACCCAGTGATTTTTGTTTTTATGCTGCTGTTGAAGATTTTAAAGAGAAGCTCCATTTGCTTATAAGACTAACTGTTGTCATCATTTGATGTCAGAATTAACTTTTGAGTAATGTCAACAATAGTTCCGATGGATCAATAGTACTTTCAATGTGTTTACAAAGTTGATTGTTTATCAATGTTATAATCCCATTCAATTAATGGTATTACATGATAGCGTTTGACGGTAGACTAGCCTTAAACATCCGGTAGATATAGTTTCATATAACGGATTCGAATCGTTATCAGCAATTCAATAGGTTTGTTCAAATAATGTCGGCTACTGGACTTACAATATTATTTTTGCAGTGCACTATGCATTTGTCATAGACACCGAGCGTCGATGCCAATAGACAAACAGAATACCAGAATGGATTGGAGTGATGTTTAATTTTATTGCAACGTAAGTTCTATTTTCTTTGTTTTTATTTTGATTTAGCGATGAAAATTCTAGAATCTTTAAACAGAGCAATCCAGAGGCTCTTAAAATTTGAAAAAATCAAATGGGTTAATTTATATGAACTTACCTTCTAGGTCCTGATCCACTGGATAGTTGCTACTGTTTAACCTCGGATCAATTGGAGCTTCATCATCGCCTCCACCGTGATCCATTTTCCACGGTCTGAAATGCGAATAAATGAAAAGAAAGCATAGCTTTAGAAATAAGGCGAAGAATGAAAGTATTTAAAAGAATATGTGCACGTATGTCAATATAAATATAAACTTTACCAAAAATCTATTACTCTTTCAAAGTCGACGACTGTAGGACGAATGAGTTGGTTTCAGCTGATTGTTATTCGTAGACCGTTGAAAACATTTATGTGGGAAGAACAATTATCATGAAGTTGATTGCTAGTCAGTGCCGGAAAAATGCTATAAATTGCATTCCTTAGATAAAAACAAGGGCATACAAGAGACTTTGTGTGTTTATTGGTGAACTTGCCCTTTTAGATGCATGATTACTGACGGCGAAGTCGATATGATTGCTACCGGTTAAGCCGGAGGTTACTAAAATGTTTTTCTTCTAGCTAAGAGTTGATATTCAATTCTAGATCCATCAGTAAATAGAATAATGAATATAATCAAAATGACGTCTTTAGCCTAAGGACTTTTCACACGAGGGATTGAAAGATTTCCCATAGCGTTGATTCCGTGTAAAGATAAACGAGTCGCAAAATGTCCGTATCAATGTTATCAATAGAACAAATCACCAAAGTCTGATTACATGCAAATGAGGTCTGAGGAATATTAGCATCGGTTTTCAATTTCAATCTTGTGTAAGTGGCATAAATTGTAAGTAATCGCTAAAATGTGATACCAACTGTAAAGTGACTAGAATAATAGCAACAATTAAGATAAAATGATAGCGACATCATGTGGACCAATTGCACCGACAACGGTTTACTCAACAGATGCGTAGATTTCGTTTGGGGGTCATGTGCAAGATTTCTCCGCTAGTTATTTATCTAATTTATTTTTGTTCTTGAATGGTAGAGAATTTATATGTCGTTACGTTTAATGTCAGATCGTTGATTCGATCGACGTAGAGTACTTCGACTATTTCGTTGAAACTGCCAAAAAGGTAAAAGCACTGGCTAGAGTGCTGCACTGAATGGAAGGAGTGGAATGCTCCATCAACAAAAAGGGTGATAAGTTTGATTGTTGCAACTACCGAGAAATCATGTTGCTGAACGCCGCCTACAAAATACTCTCCCAAATCCTTTGCCGTCGTCTATCACCAATAGTGATGTGCTACATGCGAGTAGCTGGGACACTCTCGAGTCCTTTCGAATCTCGGAGAGGGTGTAATTCGAAGAGCGAGGATCGACACAAGTGGTACAATCTTCCGAAAGTCCGTACAGCTTTTTGGCATCGCTGACGAAGATGATATTGTGACTCGTAACTTTGAGAAGATTGTGGAAACACACATCGGACTGAAAACCGGCTTCGATGGGCCGTGCATGTCGTTAGGATGCCGGACCGAACCGAGTGAAAATAGTTCTTGAATCTGATCCGGCAGGAAAAAGAAAAAGGGGAGCACAACGGGCAAGGTTGATCGGTCATGTGGAGAAGGACATGCGAAATATCCGGGCCTTGAGTGGATGGCGAGGAGCGGCCACGTATCGAGCTACATGGAGACATTCGCTAGGTACACAGGGTTGTCACGAAAAATTTGAAAATCAAAACGCGCGAAATCCGCGCGAAGTAAAAAAAAATGCGCTAAATCCGCGCGAAATTGAAAACTGAAACGCGCGATGCTCGAGTGAAGCGTTAGACAACCATATTTATGCAGGTGATAATTTCCGCAGAACTTGATAATTCACTTAAATATAATTTAAAAATCTGCATAAATTTGACATATGCACGCAATAAACAACACCACACTGCGAGAAATCCCATGAAAATGATTGCAAGTTCACTTTTGTGGAACACTACAATACCATAATCAATAAAGCAAATAGCATGCTGGGCTTTATTAAACGCTTCAGTCATAACTTTCAGGACCCATACACAATAAAATTATTATACACTACATGTGTCAGACCTATTTTGGAATATTGCAGCCTAGTATGGAATCCATATAATATTATTCACGAAGAACGCATCGAATCTATTCAAAAACAATTTCTTTTATATGCACTTCGTAAATTAAACTGGACAGCATTTCCTCTACCATCATATGAAGCACGCTGCATGCTCATCAATATACAAACACTTAAAGAACGCCGCGACCTTGCAATGCTTTATTTTATCAGCGACATTATTTCTCAACGCATTCAATCACCTTCTTTATTATCGCAACTAAATTTTTATACACCTAGCCGTCAATTACGAACCAGGAAATTATTTTTAGAAAGAAACACTAGAACAAATTATGCAAAATACAGTCCAGTCAATCGAATAATGCGCCATTACAATCAATACTGCGAACATCTTGACCTTACTATGTCAAAAAATGAAATCAAATCTAAGCTTTGTCGTAGAAATAATGCGTAGTATGTAAGTGAACATTGTAAACAATTTATATGTAGTCCACATTTGCTTGACGAAATAAATAAATAAATAAATTCTACAGCTTTTTCGATGCTTAGTTAATTAATAAAAAATAAAAATGCTTACAATTGTGATATTGAAAGAAGTTGAACAGATTTCAGCGAAGACATTTTTTTTGCTTCAACATCTTGCTCGGCAAGCATTTCCTTCTTGGTAAGAAGAATTTTAAGGTAGACCACATCAGGATGATCTGATTTACTCTTTTTACTTTCAGTTTCAATTATAATAGAGCTTTCTCCTGTTGTCAGATATTACTCTGAATGTCTATCTTTTTCTCCTCATCTTTTGATCTTTTATTTGGATCAGGGAAAAGCCCACTGGAATTAGTATCTGTCAAACTTGTTCTCCAGCAGGCATAAAACCTCCTCATCTATTGCATTAATAGATTGAAATCATCCAAATGATACATTTCCTTAAATCTAGTGCTTCTATAGTAACTAAATCTAATGAGACAGTAACACAAGAAACGATTTCTTGATAACATTACGTGATAAATGAATGTCGAAAGAATTGAAACATTTTTAAAATGCGGCACATGCTAGCAATGTGCTCGTTATATCCATAATTAGTTCCAACATAGGGAATCCGAAGAAAAAAATAGGATCGAAGAGAAATTGTAATATTGACCAGATAACCGCAGCATATTCCAGTTGAGTGAACTAAAGCGCAATACGGGGCTTACAAGCAATGTACATCAGAATTTTTTTAGTCACCCGAAAAATGAATCCTAATAGCTTAGATGTTTAGAACATAGTAAGCTCTATGTGCTCTTTAAAATTTGACTTTGATTCCAGAAGAACACCCAGGTCCTTAACAAACGATGCGCGTTCGAGAACAGTTTGTGAAATATTATAGTCGGACTTGAATATAGACTTTTTGTTACTAAAAGAGATGACGGAGCATTTAGCAGCATTTAAAACTATTTTGAAATATGAAATATGAAAGTCATCGGTAAACGATAGTTTCATACACTTGATCGAAAAATTTAGATCGTTGGGATACAATAAAATTAATAACTGTCCAAGGTGACTTCCTTGAGGACAGAGGTAACAGCAAATGGTGAGGTTGTACAGGCTCCTATTTTCAATATCATTCCATGACCAGTTAGATATTATCGAATTCAAAAATAATCCGTTTAATTCCAGTCTACTTAACTTGGAGATCGTTTGTGATGATTGATTTTGTCGAATGAAACAGCGAAATCGGTGTATATAGAATATACTTGTTGTCATGCTTGTAAAGATCGTATGATGAAGGAAGTGTAGGTAACTAAATTTGGGGAAGTTGAAGGCTTTGGCATGGATCCATGCTGAGTCTCAGATATGTAGTCAGAGCAACTATGTGTTATAAAATCCAGAACTATAATTTCAAACAGCTTCGATACAGCGCACAAAAGCATCAATTCCACGGTAGTTGGATACTATGTCCTTGTTCACATAGGATTTCTTCCAAAAATTCCAGAACGCAAAGAACAATTGAAAATGTTGGATAGTGGAATCAACAAACTGTTAGAACAACTTCTTATCACCACGGATGGAATCCCAGAACTTCTTCTTTTTTTTTCTTGTCAGACTTCGCTTCGTAAACCTGTCGTGCAAATTTTGCTTTAAAAATGCGATTTTTATCATTATTACGTTCATTATTGAATGTGTTTATTTATTACGTTCATTATTGAATGTGTTTTCACTGAGACGATATCTTCCATCAGACATCAATATCCTTGAGTGGGAAAATCTTTCGATTTCTGCATTGGAATAGGAAAACGCAATCACATATATCGACAAGTTTTTGTAATTCCTGATATCAGCTCTGTTGAAATAGCAATTTGTCTCACTTGAGATCGAAGAGCATAAAATCTAAATTTTGTCCACTGAACATTTTCTAGAAGCGCCTTCTAGTAAATTTTGGTTTTATCAAGGTGAAAATTCACCAATTCGGCCAGCTCGACCAATTGCTGAAACGTTCGCCTATCTTTAATTTTTTAGGGTTTCATAAAACTCACAAGCTTCAAAAATTTGCAAAGAACTTTTTTTATTCGAACAAATGATTCACAAATGTTTTTTGAAATTCGCGCGAAATCCGCGCCATAGTATCAAAATCTTAGCAGAAATCGCGCTAAATCCGCGTGACCCTAACAACCCTGGATACAGCAAAGAATACCACAGGATTAGACTGATATGTAGGCTGAGTGAGCCAAAAAGTCAATCAATATTACTGGGTTTGGAGAAAATTACCTTATTTGACCGCTAAAATGCGCTGCAATAGTAAAACAAAAAAAAACAAAAGAATGGGGGTGCCTCATAGCAAAGCAAAGTCCAGATTCCAGATTCCGATACGGAACTTGACCTTCTGTTACAACAGACTTCGCCGCCGACTCGTAAGTGTACAGGACTATTACGTCGCCAGTGTTACATTCTGTTACATTAGAGCGTGGTCACGATTACTCGCTATCGGTAAAGTGGAATGGTGTGACTTTTTTTTAACACAGAGGACACTAGTGTCTTTCATGCAATGCGAGAATAAATCAGCTGACTATTGTTTACAATTTGATCTCAGAATTTTCCCAAAATGAGTACAGCCTGAAGCGTGGCTTCGAAGCAGTTTTTTGATGCTCGCACTCGATGGTGTCGTGACCTTGGATTGGCCCTCTCAGTCGCCCGTTGCCAATCCAATTGAGAACGTTTGGGCTCAAATGAAGATGAAGCTTGGAAGGAACCGACCACACAATTTGGAGCAGCTTGTTCACTGAATTCACAAAATTTGGAGGTCGTTTTCAGAAGATGCGTGCAAAATCTCGCTCAAAGTATGCCTCGAAGGTGTCAAGCCATTATTAACGCTGATGGGGATTGGATTTGATATTAATGAATGTGCATGTAAGTTTTTGAGTCTTATTCATTTTCTCACAACAGTGACCACGCTCTTATGTAACAGACTGTACGATCCTCCGGATTCTAAGAATCCTTCCAAGATAGGACTCGGACATACGATATCTGTCTTGTTAAACCAGCGCCATATATTTCAAAATGCCGACCCGACCTCATAATTCATTTATGCGTGAGATTCTGAAGATGAAAAAAATATTTGGTTGTTTGGTATCACGTCGGTTCACCCCGAATCAAAAAACAGAAACACGAGCGCACTTCAGAAGCGTGTTTGACCATTCTGATGCGCGATATCAATAGATAACTCTTGATAAACCTCGGATCTACTATTAAACGTCAGAGACGACCTGATTCCAGTGGTATATGACAGTTATTAAAGTGTTTTTTGGAAGATGTTCAAAAACCATTTTTTTGCTTTTCAAGCAGGTTATTTTTTGCCTTACCTAATGATCCAATCGTTTAAACGGCATTCGGCATAACGATCCGCTTCGCTCCACTTTATGATGAGATTTTTATTTCTATTTTTATTATGTCTGCCGACACAGTAAATCTGCGATAAGCTGTTAGACTATCAGGCTGGTGAATATCTAATAAAATACAGTTTCGAACTGGCTTGAAATAGCTTTACGACCAATTGGCGGACAGAATTGAAGTTGCGCAATTTGTCTGGTTTCAATTGAAGGAATATTTTGTTGTTGTCGAACATGAAAGTGCTATTTGTTTTGGAGCTTCAGCACATTCATTAACATACAAGAACAATTAAAACACCTAGCCAACATGATCATACCGAGTGGTTAACTGGTTCATGCATAATAATAATAATAATACTAATCATTGGCTTGTTTCTAATAGGCAGTCTTTGTGCGTTACCGATCCCCGTAGGGTATGCGTCTGTGGTAGCAGCCCAGCGAGAGGTTATTTCATTATGACACCGACGGGTTGATGTGATAATCAAATAGAGCAAAGTGTCATAAAATGCCGTAATTACAGACTACACCGAGCTTTGATCCAGTCTTGACCAGACAGAGGTCGATTCAAGTTGACTGTTTAGTGTTGTAACCGTTGTAAATTCTTTAATGCCCTATTTCCGATGTGCACTTCCTTTCAGCTGTCACTAGCGGTTCGTCGTCGGTAAGTTAGTATACTACTCTAACGCCGGTATTTCATGGATTGAACAGTGGCATGTGAGTTGTCGTTAATCGTTTTGTGATTGTAAACCACTGATAATGCAGATGTTGTTTTCTGTTGGCAGGGGACGATTTTATCTGGAATGCAGTGCCGTGTACTTCAAAGTTGGCATTGTTATCAAATGCTTGAATAGTGAGAAGTTAGCAATTAAGTTCTAGTGAGTGTGTGAAATCGGATTAGGGCAACTATTATCCTATTATAACTTTTTTCATGGATAGTACTGGTAACTGTTCACGAAGTAATAATAACCGAAATCTACGAAGGAAATGGATGAAATGAGTAAACTTTTTCCAGTATATGCATTTGTTTTGCAAATGTTTCACCATGTCACATGATGAGTGGTTGTCTCCACAGGCCTTTAATTTCATAAATCAAGAGCCATGGCAGTATACTTTATGAGACACATGATGTGTGCTTGACCCGGTTGATTACACTCAAGTACCATTTTTTGCTAACACTGAATTATAGCTGATAACGAGTATACCAGTCACAATATCAATAATCACATAAATTTCCTTCAGACTTTCCTTTTGAAGCTTCTCGCGAACATTCATCCAGCAAAGTACTTTTGTTTGCGCGTTTGTTTGAATATAGGAATAGATTGATGACAGTAGCGTAGTATAAGCTTATAGTGCAATGAAAAAAATGAATTGATATCTAGGATAACTGGGTAGGATGGACAGCTGCATGTATTGAAAAATCGGAATAATTTTACCTTTGATTAGATGTTATGGTATTTTCAAATCAAATGAAATCAAAATGATACACAACGCACTACAAAATAAGAGTTCAAAGTGATAAAAACTAAAAATGTGTTCATGTTTGAAAAGATACAAAAAAAAAAGATTAAGTCATTAGGTTTCTCCGGGTTGGCAGTTCAATGCATAGGGCACTGATCTTGCAATCAAGTTGTCGTGTGCTCAATTCTCGAGCTGGCAAGATTCTAAGTATCAGTAGGATCATAGCACTAGCCATGCAATGGTTCTGTACGCAAAGGCTACAAAATCTGTTGAAACACAGAAGGTCGGTGGTGGGTGGGTGCAAATAAATCAACAAATTTCTCGTAAATGCACAGTTATTATTAACAAGAAATTTGTTTCATCACATTCGAGCGAAGTAGCTGCTACGAGAAGCGCCAAACACACTGTAGATAACATGAATACGACAGTTCGTGCTCGCATCTCAGCCAACACAGTCGAAAATCGTTTGCGGTTGAAGCAAAAGAAACAAAGACATTACAGTGCAGTGAACAATAGAGTGTACGGAATGGTCAAATACGATTTAACAAAGCTTGAAACTTGGCCAACAAGACAAAATTCAATTTGTATAGTACGCGTGCATGACCTTCCCCCGCAGTCCAGCGATCAGTGCGTTCGGGAAATCATGTCGCAGTACGGTGAAGTTCTTTCCATCGAAAGAGAAGTATGGCGGAATTTTTCCCCGGCATACGGAATGGCGTGCTAGTGGTACGCATGCAACTACGTAAGGCAATTCCATCATACATCATTTGTGGTCAAGGTGGGACACATCCGTGTAAAACGCTGATTACCTATGAAAATCAGCTGTTTACATATCAGTTTTGTGAACAACCTGCACACTACGGTAAACCTTGCACTGAAACTGCGAAAAGAACATCTTCAACCAAAGACAAGGTCAACCGTTCAACAACGAAAACTAGTGAGCGTAGTACTCCTGTTTCACCATCAAACCAACCAACAACTGCAATCAATGTACAACAAGGCGCTCCTACAGCAACTAACAACGAGCTCAAGACTGCGAACAACAAGGAAAATGAAAAGAAGACGGAAATCAACAACAAAACCACCGATGCGGCAATGGAGGACGAGACGAACCACGAACAAAGTGCCCCTCAACCCTCGCAGGAGGGAAATGGAAGCTCTTCTCTTCCTAGAAAAAGAGTGACAACGAGATTCACTTCAAAAAATTCTTTATTTAAAAAATCGGCTGATTCGGCCACGTTAACCTTGTACGCAAATAGGCCTGAATAAAAATATCTTTTAAGTAAAAAAAACATGAATACGACTTCTAGTCTAGAAGAAAATTTTTAAAGATGAGAAATTGAGGTTTTGTATCATAACTGTATTTGAATCTCTGTGCTAACTATTCAGCCAATTGAATTAAAAACTCACGCCCTAGCAAGAACGTTTTCGAATATCTGAAATTTTTCATCATGGCAACGCTTGGCCAGTTGTTGTGACTCCGTTTTGAAACGGGAAATTCAGACAAGGTGTCATCGAACTATTACCTTTCAGATCAATTTCGAACGTTTCCTACGGGATTAAGATTGACATCTTTGAAATCAAAAATTGACTGGATTCATTCGTATTTAGACTCAAAAGAAGAAACATTTTGTTTGAAATGAGAATTCATAAATTGCCATAAGGCACAAATCTCCAAATATCAAGGGGAACGTGCCATTTGAGCCAATTTGTTCTGACAGTATGTATAACAAGAGTAACTAAAACACCTATTATTAATAACGAATCGTATAAACAACAAAGATGAAAGGCCAAAGGGTCAAAACACTTGATATTTATGCAAAAAAATATGCCAAGAATAAGGGGAAAACGTTTTAGTTTCCAGTGGAAAATGCTATTTCCACACAATAACGCTTCAAGCTTAAAACAGAACACAGGAATCTTACTGCTTGGTCAGAAACATAGCAGTTTAGTTCGACGACAGTAGCGAGAATATGTTATAACTAGGGGCTGGAGTCCACTAGGAGATTGATAGTACCTATTAGCTCTCTCCGGACTGTACCAGCCTAGATGCCGTGTGGAATCCGGCGGAAAAAATTAACCAAGAATAGATCCACTGGGTTCCTGCTTCCATGTCGTAAAAGGCGACAATTGCAGGAGTTTCTTTTTCCTTTCAGTTATCAGATATTTTCAATGTTTTACTTACTCTATTTTACTAAATCATCTCTCTATTCAACCTATCAATTTCCGTCTAGCTTCGTAGAAAAATTTTATTAGGAATGATTTCTTCTTCCATGTTATTGATTGTCTTTCAGGATTATAAAATGAATGATAAAAATCAACCATTGCGCAAATCCGTTTATATTACAAAGTTAATAACAGAGATAACATGTATCGGTATATTGAATACATAGTAAAAAACACTTGATATTAATATTTCAAACAGTAAATTAATATTTTTCTCGGTAGCCGGCTGCCCAGATCAACTAATATAACCAATTAATAATTAAAATAAATAATAAATAATTAAAATAATAAAGCGGAAATAATAAAGAATCAAGACGCGTGTGAAATCTGTTGACCTTTGTTTGGTGATTTAAAATGATTTTATAATAACTGTTTAGAATATTTCAATGCAATGAATCAACTTTTTTGTCTAAATCCTATTCGCTTGTTTATTTTGTATCACGTAGTTTCATTTATAGAAACGTGCTTAATCCACCTAGCAGTGAGATGATACCTTTTTTTATCAATCCGAGTGTGTGGTTTTGCATGACTAAAAAAAACGCGAAAGGTAGCCCAAGTAGCAATCCGCGACTAGTTCCGATACGACAAAGTCCAAACTACGTTGCAACAAGAGCACGAATATGTGTTTTATGTTATACTGGTTAAAACATGGTGACAGCAATGTTTCATCATAACATAACTAGTTACGAAATAGTTATTTAGATTTCCAATCATAACATCTTTGTGTCATATTGAATTAAATATATTTTATAAGCTATCTTTACTTAATCCAAACATATTTTTAATCACAACAATGCTTCTAGCCACTAGTTAAAAATAAGTTTATTTGACTTCAATAGTAGCAACCCGTAACTAGTTTTGATACCACCTAACCCAACTGTGTTGCAACAAGAGCACGAACATGTTTTTTATGTTATACTGGTTAAAAAAAGTGACAGCAGTGTTTCTTTATAACGTAAACATTAAACTGACTATCATTTGTAAGTTATCGTTACTTGATTCTAACATATCTTTAATCACAACTATGTTTTTAGTTACTAGTTGAAAAAAAGTTTATTTTCCGTTGCGAAACCATTATAAATACGGTTACGTATATGTGAATCGTTACTGTGAATTGATATAGCAATAACTTAGATATTATAAGATTATAACATATAATTTCTTCATTACTTCAGATAGTTATCGGTAAGTTTTCCCAACGTTATGATAACTAAAATGCAAACAAAACAACCTTTGTTGGCTTGAATATGGCGAACACAATATGGAGTCTCAAGAAGTGTATGAAACGTAAATAAAACCAGGATATTACTTTTTTCGAAACTACTTTTTGCCGAAAATAGTGAAAGGCAGAAAAGTCATTTTTGTTCTATGCATTGTGATAATATTATAGTTCTCATGATATATGAATTTAAAATGATGAGAAATCACTCTACTTGGAATAATTTTGAGCATTCTGAACATAGGGTTATTTTGTTGTTTAATTTTTATATCTTTATAAACAGATTTGGATTGAAGGCGCATAAAAAACAGTGAAGTAAAATTGAATTCCGCTCGACAGTTTTTGGATCGTTGTGAAATTTGTACCTTGTATCAAGTTTGTGACTTAAAGTACTCTTCTGCTTTTTTATTGATGATAGAAAAGTATTCTGGATTCTTTCAATGTTTATAATGTCGATGGTGACTAAGTTTCAACTAGTTTACTTGGAAACAAGTTATTTTCAAGTTATGAAAAGATAAGTTATTTCAGTATGGCATTATAACGTAACGACAACATATTTTTGGCCGATTTAACAACTAGTAGAAACTGCGCTTTTTGAGTCATGCAAGTGGTTAGATGTTAGTAACAATCACTCAAATATCTGGTTGCAAACTAGTCACAAACAAGCTAGCGTAACAAAAATTGTTACTTGGGAGATGCATAAACGAGTGACTGCATAGTCGACAGCCGGCTGTCCGGAGTTTTGTCAATTTCGGAGATTGACTGTTTCGTGCATTATATTGCCAGCACAAAGTAACACATAAAACGATAATACTTTAAAACATTCTTGGTAGCCGGCTACCCAGAGCAATAAACACATGATAACATTATTAAAACATTTACTAACAAAGTATCCTCTCCTGTGATGCATGTGGGAATGCAGAGGATTCCTCGGTTCTTAGTAGCAACATGCATCGAACTAACAATCCTTTCCCTCCCAAGTAGATCTGCATTCGGACGTGGCCGGCGTCGGTATTGATCAGCATGCATGGTTCAATACAGTTTGCACAGTGTGAAACAATGTGTTATTCCCAAACATGTTACTTCAAAAAATCATTTTGCAATCTCAATTGGTCCAGATCAATAACGGAGTAGCAACACACGGGCGGTCTCTAATGCTAATGCTAATGCTAAGTAGCGAGAATATGTTATAACTATAATGACAAATGAATTATTCCAATCAAATTCACTTTTCGCTCTATCATTTTTGAAAATGATCGCTGAGGCGTATCTTTTTATTCGGATCAACCTCAAAAACATTCATGAATATATACCTGTGACAGAAGCAAAATTCGTATATAATTGCACAATTATTTCTGTGAAGCCGATGTTAATTCGCAATAATTTTCTATTGTGCGTCTGATTTTTGTACTAGTTTCCGGTGACGGTGAATCACTCTCAATACGGATGATTTTTATGGTATCTATCATGCTGGTGAACTAAAAAATGTTGATTTGTTTTATAATAAGGGATTTCAATTTAGTATACTTCGACCAGTGGCGCACCGAAAAAATTTGGCACCCGGGGCAAAATAAGAGATTAGCCGCCCTTATCGTTGGTGTAGTGAGCAAAAAAAAAATGCAAAGCTGAACTCCATCTCCGGAAAGCTGACTTGGACGAGTAAAAAAAAAAAAGGATCTAAGGATAACTTTATCGCCCCCCCCCCCCCTAAAATTGTTGCTCCCGGGGCGAATGCCCCTTCGCCCTTCGTTTTTGTATAATGGAGAAAATTTATATACGTATACAAAACAATCCCACATGCTGCTGAATATTATGAAATGTACATTACGGAATTGTTTGGTTTCATAGAATCTAGCTGAGATCGTGGGTATGCAAGAATTCTCTGGAAAAAAGAAATCATTATATGAACGGGTTACTGATGACTTTTGCATGAATTTTGAGTGCGGTACCTATGTGCTCCTAGTGCTATATTCAGCAAATTGACATACTGTGATAATGTCTGTGAAAGATCTTGTCCATCCAAAACCTCCTTGGAATATAAATCTTGAGGTCTTCCAATGTAATCGATGACATTGGTGAGTTTCTTTTATGTGGTCCATACTCGTGGTATCACATTCAAATAATTGGATCATTGTGATGAGTTATGAGGAAGTGCCTGTTCATCCAATAACTACTTCGAGTAAAGGCCTTAAGATCTACTAGCATAACCAAGTGTACTATCAAGCTCTCTGTACACGGTCCATGCTCGTGATATCACTTGCAATTAAAGGGTTTATTGTAGATGCGCTGAGTCACCCGAAAACTACCTGGAGCTCAGGCTTTAAGGTCTGAGGACAGAGGGTCGCGTGTTGAGTTTTTAATCGACTACGTGGCTCGCTCAATTCCCTTTGCACATCGTATTTCTCTTGTACTCTCTCGTATATCTCGGTTAATTTTTCAAATGGGCGTATAAGCAAGTGACAGTTTCTCTTCTATTAATTACCAAGCGGTTTCCACGTTTATCACTCAACTGTTTGCATGAAATGATACCCGAAACTTTCGACTTTCAAACAGAATAGTGATATCAAGAAAATCTTTTTAATCACATTACAATAATCGAAAGAGAGAGAGTGATTAAAGGGAAACTGTCACTTGCTTATACGCCTTGATGAAAAATCAACCGAGATATGAGCAAACTGTACTGGGTTGCCAGCATATATTTTATTATTTTGATGAGAAGTTTTATCACATTAATCTATTGTATAGGTTGGAGATTACATGGATTCCAATGAACAATAAAAAAATATTCAACTTTCACAAAGTTTGAATGTCTGTGTGTTTGGCAGCCTTGTCGAGCCATTTTATTTCTCTCGCCTTTTTCAGAATGCTATCAGGATACCAAAGCGAAAAAATGGCGGATGAATTGAAACTGACTTTGTTTCACAGAAAAATACAAGACTTTATTTTTATCGCTATAACATATATGTTTTTATGTACTAATCGAATCTAAACTAAATTATCTAGACTTTGTCACGGTAGATTTATGATACAAGCCTTAAAAGCCGAGATATTCGATGAACAAGTAGAGGTATGCATTTCCGAGCGTTCCAATTTTCAGCAGTTCTTCAGTAAGAAAAAAATACAACACACCGCTAAACTCAATGAATCATTCTGAAAATTTCACAGAATATTCTCAACTAAATTTCGAAGACATTGTCAGGTGGGTTTTTCTATATTCTGCACCATTTCCAAGAAAATTTAATTTGAAACAGGAAAATAGCAAAAAACCTACCACTTTACTGTACTGTCCTCAGCCCTTAAGATCTACCAGCAAAAGAAACTGCATTAATGAACGTTTTACTCTCAGCCCATACTCATGCATTTAATAGGCCTATAGTGAATGATCTACTTCATCCAAAAACTATCTACAGTTTAGGCGGTAAGATCAACCAGAATAACAAAGTGCATTAAAAATATTAATCTTCACGTTCCATACTTGTAATTCACGGATGTCTTCAGATGATTGAAAATAAAATTGGACTACTGATAACATACCTGGAACAGCTATAAATAGAAAAGTAATGTGAGGCTCTAAAAATATGAACAGCAAAATAGACATTAGCTATTGTAGTTTTTGCTGTGGCACAGTGTAGTCTCTAAGAACAATATTCGAAGTAGTTCTTGGATCTTGGAATATCTCTTACAAATTTCCGTAGTTTCATAACATATTCAGATGGTCCTAGATACTTGCGTATGAACGTAGTTTGATTTTTTATGTTACTTACACTAAAATCGAATGAAATTGACAAAAACCTTTTTGCCTTTCTCATATAGAAATGCTATACAATCACTGCAAAAACCGACTTTTGAACCGAGGCATGGAGGGCCGAATGTCATATACCATTCGACTCAGCTCGACGAACTGAGCAAATGTCTGTGTGTGTGTGACAATTCACTTTTCTCGGAGATAGCTCAACCGATTTTCACAAACGATTTTCCGGTTCCGGAACTACAGGGTGATATGAACCAAAATTGTGAAAATAATGTCACTCACTTTTCTCGGAGATGACAGAACAGATTTTCATAAACCTAAATTCAAATTAAAGGTCTTATGATTCCATACAAAGTTTCACAATTCCATTTGGATCCAACTTCCGGAATTACAGAGTGATATGCACCAAAAATGTGGAAATAATGCATTAAAAATGTAGAAAAAATGTCACTCACTTTATTTGGCAGATGGCTAATCCGATTTTCACAAACTTAGATTCCAATGAAAGTTCTTAATGTACCATAAGAATATTCCAATTTTTATTCGGCTTAAGCCGCTGCTTCCAGAGGTAGGGTGTCAGTTTCAAGTATTATTTTTTGCATGAGCCATCTCTTTATATTTGCTAGTTAATTTCACTAGTTTGCCGACCATGATAGTCCGTAACCAATCTGCTGAATTTTATTCAAGTTCGACTACTAGTACATTTTTTTCCAAAATTTGAATCTTCATATTAAATAAATTGGTAGGTCATATTAGTGTATGGTTGAATGAACCGAATGTCATTATGTCGATAGCCAGCTTTTGGTTGCGGAAGTACCAACAATAGTGATTGAAGGTAATAAAATGTAGCTCACTTCACTTTTTCACACATGATTGAATAGATTTTCATTAACTTCAATTCAAATGCAGTACATCAATGTAGCAGTATTATGCAACAGAAATCATCAAAACTATTTTCTAAAATTTTTTAAATTGTAGTATTTCGAAGGATTTCTGCTATAATATACAGGAGAAAATGGAAATGAGAAAGGCATCTTTACACCACTAGGTGAATTAAAACAAGTTTTTTGGGGAATAAATTGAAATAACGCGATGGTTTATTTAACTTACGAATCCCCGACTTTGCGCGTAAATTGAGGGTCCAGTGCGATATTAGTTCTAAACTGGTCTGCGCAAACAATGCTACTCGGGATTATATACTACCGAAAGGCTGGTTCCGATCGACACAGGTTTTGCCATTCGTGTAACTGCTTCAGTTTTCCAGGACACGAGGAGAAACCACTCAAACTTAAGAAGCACAGTGGTCTTTCGGCAAGGTTTTTTTAACTCTTGTCTTCAGAGACCTGATGTCGCAGATGACATTCACAATTATAGAAAGTGTTTTTATTTTGTCTATTCTTATTTGGTCTTTTATATGATGTATTTTTTATTTTGTCTTTTCACAACTTGAGCAAGCCGATTTCGACTTGCATTAAGTGATATTAAAATTTTGCTAGAGGAATGTATGCTTCTTGGTGTGAGTAAAGTGCAAGACATCCAACTGAACAAAGTTATCAAGTAAGTACCAAATGAACAATAAAAAAGTGCACTCGATTTTCTCAGATACTGCTTCCAATCCAATTTTCACAAGCTCAGGTTCAAATGAATGGACTTACAACCCCACATGGCCCTACCGAATTTCATCCAAATACACCTCCCGGTTCCGGAATTACAGGCTGATATGTATGAAAATTCCTTTTTAGGAACGCTATTTTAGCTCCTGGGAACTTCTGTAAAAATCCGATCTTGATGCGATTGGTGTCAAAAACACCGGATATTTTTTATCTTATTCTGTGTTTATCGGTGTTGATATGGTCCAAAAATACCGGAGTTATTCCAGATCGCGTTGGGGTAAATCGGTTTTGCCATTTCGGGTATTCGATCAAAAAAACTATAAATATATATCGGAGCAAAGCACAGTCTTAGCATTACATTCCTTTTGTGGAATTTGGCCTTTCTATTACAACAGACTTCGCAGCCGATTCTTAGATTACAGAATCATTGCATGGCTAGTACTACGATCCTACTGACACTATGTATCCTTCCTTGTATATATGGGAACAGTTATGAAATAATCTGAAATGTGCAAAATTTACTAAATCGCTTCAATATGAATAAAACAATCATTTGGCCAACCTTCTTCGAGGGTACTGGAACCGGTCACAAAACTCCCAAAAAAACATTGTTGAAAAGATATAAAAATGTGTTCAGGAATAGAAAACTATATGTAAGCTATATGGGAACAGTTATGAAATAATCTGAAATGTGCAAAATTTACTAAATCGCTTCAATATGAATAAAACAATCATTTGGCCAACCTTCTTCGAGGGTACTGGAACCGGTCACAAAACTCCCAAAAAAACATTGTTGAAAAGATATAAAAATGTGTTCAGGAATAGAAAACTATATGTAAGAATAAACAAAATACAATATAAAACTGTTTTTAAACCGTAGAACCACCTACAATTGCTTACCGGTGAAACTAATCTTGAATTGTGACAAGGCATGCGACATGTCAAAAAAACCTACTGGGCTCCACAAGCTGATTGAAGATATTCAAATACTAAAAAAATAGATTTCGGAAATTTAAAGTCTCTAAAAATTTCAAAATTTTTTTCGAGTTATCATCAGATCTCGACATTTCATAAATTTTAAATACATCTGAAAACAATTTATTTTCTAATATGGACCAGTAGGTCTGAGCCATTAAAGAGAGAGAGAGAAAAAAAAAAATTTCCTTGCTTTTGGCTTCTTTTGCGATTTTTTTATGTTATGCTGTTTTTAAGGGGATATTTTAATGTTTTTCATGCAAATTGGCGTAGTTTTTCATGTGATTTTTTATACTGTACATTTTTATGCGAGGGAAAAATGCCCTGAGTGTATAATACAATTATCAATACAAATCAATCAAAATGATTCGTAAAGAAAATTTGTAAAATTTGGAAATACTAGTAGTACACAGAAATGCATTCGATTCGAGTTTTCATGTTGCTATGACAACAGTATTGCACAATTATCGAACTGTTATTTTTTTCTGCGGTATTGCTTCTTTGAGTCGAAGTAAGGATAATGTTCTAATTTTTTGGTAATTCGTTGATTGAAAATCGAATAACTTAGTGACTCTACTAATGAGATGACAATTGGTACAATAACACTATAGTACTATTTTGATAAACAGAATTGATAATAATTTTGATTTAATAATTTTGGATAGCTCTGCCGATTAATTAATTTGATAATTTTGGATAGCTCTGCCGATTTTTATGAAACTAAAGAAGATGTACTCAATGAGCAATTTCAGCAATCGTTTTTTGATGCACTGTTTATTCGAGTCTTGAATTGAACAAATTATCACTAAGTGATTTTTTTTCAAGATGAATTGCGTATTAAAATGCTAGTTCGACTATCGGGTTCTTTTTTTTACTGGTGATAGTTTTAGCCTTTTACTGATGCCAAATCACATTATAACTACAAAAAAAAACTTCCAACTAACGATCAAAAATATGTCGATATCTGCATCTTGGAAAAAATATTCAGTTTACGAAATGTAAGTGTAAAGACATTACACAAATTAAGGTTTAGCGAATTCATCAGTTTCCGCTTCGCGCACTCTTGAACTTGTTATCTTCTTTGCTTTGATTTATCGTTAAGCATAACATATTGTACAATAGAACAGTGTGCATTATTTTCGATTAGTTGAAATGAACGAATCGAGAAAAACTTACAAGTAAGAAGCACTAATAAATATGTTGCAGTTTTCGTCTTATTTATCGTGTAAACTAGAACTTGCACCGGAAAGCAACTAATTTTACGACAGTAATTCAAAACAAATTATCACCCACACCAGATGCAATGCACCATACTGGACCGGCCCACGTACGCGACCCAACTGATTCGACAGACGGCATCAACCTGCGTAACGCCAGTTGTTATGCTGATAATAGTTTCGTTTAATTGTGACGTTTGCATGTGATCGCCATAAGCTGACTTTGAATTGTAATCTACTTGCGTGAAGGTCTGCTTAGGGTGCTCGTCTGTGGGTTACCTGATGGAAATTCGCATGACGGAAATTGTTGAAATATGACTAATGTCAGCGTGGAGTACGACTAATTTTTCCCGGTATTGTTGCATGCAAGGTGAAGTTCACAGCTGCCGGCATTTTAGTCTGTCTCATGCAAACAGCAAGGCGTGATCTTCCTGTTATTCAATTACATCAATCACTTACGCGCTTATGCAAATAACTGACTGCCGGTTTGATAACCCGTCATTTTTTGCGGAATGCTTCTAAAATGATAGTTTATCATACGATCATGCATGATCGATAGTGTTCATAGGAAGCGATACAGCAAATTAATTTAATGTTTCCAGTTGATGCAGCGTAAAGGTATCGCGCCGGATGTTTAAATAACAAATATAGTATTTCCGAATAGCTATTACTCTTTTATACATTTGCTATAGGGGGTGGTGATGTCTGGGCCGATAGATTTTCCAGTACATCTTCTAATCTAAAACCTCGTATTACAAAGAGTAAGCTTTTCTGATGATAAAGATGAATGACCATCCAAGTGGCAAACTTTTTAAATCAAAACAAAAACACTTTACCTATATAACTGTCCGGACTACCTATCGCTTAAAACTTTTATTCCAAGACACCGGGAGAATCAGAACGTGTTTTAATCAATATTCTATGCAGGACAAGTCTATATACAAAGATCGAACGATGCGAATGACGTTGGCGTTGGCGTTGGGGTGGAACGTGACACGAGCAATATCTGACCGGCTCAAATGCGTGAGTATTTCCCTACGTTTTCCATAATTTAATAGTCTTGGATCAGTTGGTAGAATGAGTCGACAAGAAAAAAACAGGCAAACTGAATTCGTCAATCAAAATACACATTCAAAATTTATAGCTTCGAAAACGCTTAGGACCCCATCAGATGGCTGCCTCGTTTCGATTAAATTACACTTGTTACTGAATGGAGGCGCTTAGACGTCTAGCTCGACGTGGCTGGAGCTATTTTTATTCGAATGTGTGGTAATTGTGCCTCTTTTCATCCGAGCTAGCCATACAACTTTTTGATGATGCGAAGTACTGTTTTCTGAGTGACATGAATGGTTGATTGAAAAAACTCCCTGTTTTATGCTTTGAACAATGCTATGATTCTTATGCATAAATAGTCTTCAAATGAGTGGGATGCATTATGGAACTAGGATAAACATAGGAACGATGGCTATATTTTCCAACATTGCTCACTTCTTCCCATCGTAACGACTTTTCTGTTTTGGTAGCATGTATCTGTGGTTCATCAACAGCAAACAGGAATCGGTTCGCCAACAGGGTAATTTTCAATCCGGCAGTGGTTGAATAAATCCTGTTATGACTGGATTTTTTCATGCAAAGGCTGTTGAATTGAAAACATGTCTGATTGGTATGTTTCGTACAGCTTCATGTGAGGCCAAACAATTCATTCGTAAATAATGTGTGATCATTTGCTAGTCTTATTTCTTGATATCGTGCGTACGCAGCACGTTGTTGTACAGTAATTTATGTTTCACTGAATTTAATACTACAGTGTCGAGAATGTCGTTTAATGACTTTAATATGATGAGTTGAGTTTTTAATGGTTGCTTCTACTTACATCTCATTTTATTTCATTGATCCTTCCACTGGAATCTGAAAATGTGTATGTACAACGCAAAGAGAAATCAGAGAAGCAACCATCAGAGGGAAAAAGGTCCTGTATGTTCGTTTTAAGAAATCGAAAAGGAATAGTCATATTCGCAATTCGATTTTCTTAGTGTGAAAATGTAATTAAAATTTGGGTAAATACGCAATCTTCGTACCGGATCTGAATTTAATTTTTTTTCTGGTTTTCTGTTACAAATGAAATAGATACAATGCTTGGTACCAAGAATGGTATAAAATTCATTAAAATTATCATTACAAGATAACAATGTTTTTCCCGTAAAAATTATTTCTGGTTCGTGTTCAGTTTCTTGGGATAGCTAGTCTGTCTGTTTGTCGGTCACTGCTCATCTGTCTCCCTCTTTTTTTGTACTATGTTGTCTGCTATACTTTTATTTCGATACTCGAAAAGGCGCCGGTGTGTTTTGTATGCGTTTAAAGAAGGTGGTTCCATCTTATATGCTCTTCGGTTAGAAGTATCCATGTGAATAGCTGATCATCTACGAATATCAGCAGACTATACGTCAAATTTTAAGTAACCTGTATCAAGTATAAAAGCCTTGCGAAATATCTGAAAAAAAAAACTAGAGAAAATATATCTGCACCGGCTTCAAAAAGTTCTATTACATTCTGTACAGAAATCGAAACCAATAATTCTAATTCTAACAATAAAATACTCTCATAGAATAAACCGTTCAAACTCGTCGGTCAATAAGTCTCCGGTCATCGTTCAACAACGGAAATTAGTGAGCGCAGTACTCCTGTATCACCATCAAACCAACCAACCAACTGCAATCAATGTACAACAAGGCGCATCTACAGCAACTAGCAACGAGCTCAAGGTTGCGAATTACGAGGAAAACGAATAGAAAACATAAACCAACAACAATACCACCGAAGCGGCAATGTATGACGAGACGAGTCACGAACAAAGTGTCCTTCAATTCACAGGATGGAGATGGAATCTCCTCCCCCCTAGAAAAAGGGTAACAACGAGATTCAATAATAAAAAAAATATTTTTTGTAATAAAAACATGGCTCAATCGACCACGTAAAGTTTTTATGCGAATTAACCTGAATAAATTTTTTTATAAAGAAAAAAAAATGTCTCCGGTCTACAGATAGACTATTTATAATTCTTCTAGTGTTCAATGAAGACATCGTTCAGATGTCATTTACGAAAATTTTATTACATTCAGCTGATTAGTGGGTTAGTTAATGAAGTTTAAGTCACACGATTTTTGAAACATTAGGTGAATCCACCTAGTGGTGTGATAATGCCTTTCTTTTTCTTCAAAACAGTAATATTTTTTATCTTTCTATCAACACTGACACTAATTTGTGCTCATTTTTGACACCAATTGATTTAGATTGAATTGAGTAGTTAACAAAAGCATGCATCCGTGTTTATGGCATATGGTCGGCATCATTTTTCCAACTAAGCGTTTGGCATGTTTCATGTAAGACTTTTGGCATCAAAAAATATTCAATTTCGGAAATCTCATGTACAGTTTTCAAGATCGAAAATTTTCAAACCTCAACAGCCGGGTAGCACCCCTTACCCATATCCGATTTAGCTTAAATTTTGCATGGGGACCTTTTTTAGGTGCTTAAACTTTTGAGCTCTACCGCTTTACGAAATTAGAGGTGATCCCAAAATATTGGCACCCTTAAAGACTGTATGGACGTGCGAAATGCAATCAGGAAATTCGGTGAGGATAACACCTTTGAGGATAAACCGGAAACAGGTCGAAAAAAAGGTCCTGCTAACCCTCAGTTGGATAAAAGTATACTGAAGGCGTGCGAGCAAAAGAAGGAGGTTTCAGTTCGGCGTGTGGCCAAAAAAGTGGGCACTTCGAAGTCAAATGTTCTTCGTGCTAAAGAACGTTTGAATCTTCGAAGTTATAAGAAGCAGATACAACCAAAATGTGGTCCGAAACAAGAAGCATCGATCAGGCCGAGTGTTCTGCTACAATATGACTCTTGCTGGAAATTTGAACTGCATAGTCATGGACGACGCTTTCAAACATACGTAAAACTCGATTACAAATCCTTGCCGGGACCACAATATTATACGGTGCGAGAAGGGCAAGTGTTAAACCAGTCCGAGACATCGATTGAATTCGAAAAAATTAGTGAAGCAATGGTCTGGCAAGTAATTTGTAGCTGCGGTAAGATTTCGAAATTCTTCATCACCACTGCTTCAATGAACAGTGAAATATACATCAAGGAATGTTTACAAAAACGACTTCTACCCATGATTAGAAGCCACAAGGATCCTGTTGTCTTCTGGCTAGATCTTTCTTCTTGCCACTACTCGAAATCAACGGTAGAATGGTATAATACCAAAAATGTCACTTTCGTCCCAAAAGACATTAATCCACCAAATTACCCACAACCACAACAATTGAGGAATTTTGGGCATAAACGAAGGCACATCGTAGGAAACATGTCTCGGCAAACCATTCAACAGTTCGAAAAAGATTGGAAACAAGTGTCAAAACTTGTCGCCAAGAAGTCTGTACGGAATTTAATGAGGAACGTTCGCAAGAAGGTGCGCCAGCTAGTCTACAATGGCTAAGTAGTAAATGTTGAAAATAATATTCTGTTGTTGTAGTCTAATATTATCAGTATATCGAATACAATTTGAATATCTAACACTTGTGAATTATTCACAGCGAAATCAAAGTGCGTCCATACTTTTTGGGACAGTCTTTATATACTTTAGAGAAGTAAAAACAACGTGTTTTGTCGGTTACGTCACTTATACCATCTTATCTCTGGAACTAAATTTCACAGTCATTTGATCTTTGAACTTGATCAATGGCCTAATAATAGCTTTCAAACAAGTTTAAGCTTGTAGAAATCGGTTTAGATATCTCTGAGAAAATTGCGCTTTGAAAAAATTCGTTAAAAGGTGCATAGACATGCATAGATGTTTGAACTTGATCAATGGCCTAATAATAGCTTTCAAGCGAGTCTAGGCTTGTTAAAATCGGTTCAGCCATATCTGAGAAACTTGCGCGGTAAAAAAAAAACAACGCGTTTTTTCGGTTACGTCAATTATACTATCATATCTCCCGAACCAGAAGTCGCAGTCATTTAATCTTCGAACAATGGCCTATTACAAGCTTTCAAACGAGTCTAAGCTTGTTGAAATCGGTTAAGCCATTTCTGAGAAAATTTCGCGTTAAAAAAATTCGTTAAAAGGTGCATACACAGACACATACAAGCACACAAAGACATTTTCCGATCTCGTCGAGCTGAGTCGATTGGTATATAACACTATGGGTCTCCGAGGCTCCGTTCGATAGTCGGTTATTCCAGCAATTCTAATACCTTTCTATAGAGAAAGGTAAAAATAATTGCTCTGGTCAAAATGAGGCTGTTGTTACACAAATCGTCCCAACAGTTCATTCAGTCGTAATGTACAATCGAAAAGTAAAGTTGCTTAAGATAGCTACAGAAAAGGATGTACACTAAGGTCTTTTTTTATGCGGTCTTTTTTTATGCGGTTTTTTAATGCGACTTTTTTATGCGAATTTTCAGAGTTATGCGGTTTTGTTTTATGCGAATTTTCAGAGTTATGCAGTTTTTTGTATGCGTTTTTATGCGGTACGTAAACTCGCATAAAAAAGACTTCAGTGTATATTAACTATTTTGTATGATTATTTGAATATGAAGAAAATGTTTGCAAAGTTTTCTTACAGTCTACGATGGCTTAATTTCATGAATTTCCATGATTCGCATGATTCAATCCCCAGTGACTATTTTTTGTTCTTAGATTTCAAAAAGAACTTACTGAAAAAATCTTTGCAAAGTGTACCGTCTTTTCTCACAGTCTACGATGGTTAAATTTCATGAATGGAATTTCGATTTGTTACCGCATCCATCATATTCGCCTGATTCAGTCCCCAGCGACTATTTTCTGTTTATAGATTTGAAAAAAAGAACTTGCTGGAAAAAGATTAGCATCAAATGATAAGGTTGTTGTGGTATAAAAGTGTTGTAGAAATGTTACAACAATTTTCTTACTTTTCAAGAGGAATGTACCAACAATTCATATAACAAATATGAAAAGAAAACAAATAATGCACGACCACACTTTTCACGGAATCAACAAGAACGGTAACAAATACCCCCGCCATCTTAGAGCTAAGGCAGTGTGCTTTGTTAAATATATCGTTGAATAAAAAAAGGACCGGTAACAATAACGAGGAATTATTGGACGGAAGCGCGATTAGTGTACCAATTGTGTTACAAAAAACCTGTTTTAATCCACCTAGTGGTGTAATGATGCCTTTCTCATATCAATCATACCATCATGTAAAATACTATGGTATTCTTCAAAATAATTTTCTTCGATTCCTAAAAAGAATAACCGAAATCGGTTTGTTTGACCATCTACTGATAAAAACTATTATTTCGAGAAGATTTGAGGTCGATTTAGAAAACTTTTTACGGTTTTTCGCCCTTTTCAGTGATGGTATACAATTTTTAACACATTTTACCTTATATTTCCGGATCCGGAAATCGGATCCAGATGAAATTCAGGAATTACGTATGGGACCACAGGACCTTTCATTTGAACCTAAGTTTATGAAAATCGGTCGCGCCATCTATTAGAAAAGCTAAAAAACATATTTTCATTATTTTGCACATTTTACCCCATAACTCCGGAACCGGAAGTCGGATCCGAACAACATTCAGGAATTTTGTATGGGACCTCAAGGCCTTTTATTTGAACCCAAGTTTGTGAAAATCGGTTCAGCCATCTCGGAGAAAAGTGCACTTATTTTCACATTTTTTTGCACATTTTACCCCATAATTCCGGAACCGGAAGTCGGATTCAAATAATATTCAGGAATTTTGTATGGGACCACAAGACCTTTCATTTGAATCTAATTTTGTGAAAATCGGTTCAGCCATCTACGAGAAAAGTTAGTGCAAAAAACGTTACATACACACACATACACACACAGCAATTTGCGTACTTGACGAACTGAGTCGAATGGTATATGACACTCGGCCCTCCGGGCCTCGGTTCAAAATTCAAAATTCGGTTTTCACAGTGATTGCGTAACCTTTCTATATGAGAAAGGTTAAAAATCGAATAGAAATAATTTTGTTATATGAAATCTGGTTTAGATTAGTTTCCAGGTTATTTCCAAGTGTTAAATAAATAAATGGAACCGAAAGTTTCTGCCGTTGGAACAAATGTATTGAGTTTTCAAATAAAGTAGAAAGTTGTGACAGATTAGTTTGAGAGTACTATTGTGCAAGGAATCGTTGAATCCACTTCTTGAAAGACTCGAGACTCTAAAAAAAATCTGTAGAATAAAATCTTCATCAGATTTCATGCTAGCTCATTTCACTAATAAGATGTACTATTGAGAGCTCAGTTAGTCTAAACACGAATGAACCTATTGCTTATTCCTGCAGTTAATTCGGCTTGTACGAATGATGATGAACTATTTAGACTTCCGCTTTATAACTTGAAGGAAATATTTGGTTCTCGTGTAAATTTTATTAATCGAATATTCTCTGTTTTGAAAAAGCATGAAACTGTTTGAAATCTGTTTATCTGGAGGAACATTTGTTTTTTTTCCCATCTGTGTGTGATACTCATGAAAACAGTCTCTATAAAACTATCAAACAAAAAGAAGCAAATAGGTCATTCATTCTATCAAAAATATACCGTTTTAATTGCTTTGTGCCCAATTACGCTCTCACTAGGTTAGAATGCTTCAACCGGAAGCTTTCAATTAACATAACATGCCACCAGAAAAAAAACGGAACATCGGAATATTTATTGTTAGTAGTAGTAGTGTGATTCGAAAGCAGTAAAAAAGTATACAACATTTTCACAGTCTCAACAGCATGGGCCTTGAATATGCGAAAATATTCATGGTTGTTCTTGAACTCGGATGAAGCAGGGGATCCACCAGGCGACAGCATCTCCGACTCTGGCCGACGTCAAAGACCACAAAAGAAGTTTCTGCTGTGACGATTGCTTTTAATTTCGGAACTATCTTGGTCATGTGACTTACGTTGGTGTTGGCACACGGGAATGACAATGCCGGGAGGGTTGTTGAAAAAAAAGAAAAACATCACCGCCAGTTGACGGCTGGCAATTGCGCTATTTGCTGTCGGCGAACGGGTTTCGCGCCACGATATCTCCTCCATAAAGCATGTAGCGGCGCCAAGATGCAAACGAATTGAAGCCAGTTGGTGAAGGTTACTGACCTACGATGCATCGTATTTCATTCCTTCAGTCAGTTCGAATTGGTTTTGCATTGCTCGAGTATTTTCGCTTTCCGAAGAGTCGTATTATACAACATATGTCGTATTGTCCATGGTCAACATGCCGGGAGATGACCTTCACTGCGATTAAGGCTGTGTCAGTGATTACGATTACAGAACGAGTGCGTTCGAAAACGACGAATCATTCAGTCGGCCGTCATTCATTAGTCTACGGCTATCGTATGACAACTTTCACTTCTGTGTAATTTGTTTGCTGTCATGTTTCAAACTCATATTGATTTATGTGTTGGAGTTTGTTTTGGAACAGCAAATAATTGTTTTTGAGATAACTTTTCAGCTTAACCTACCCAGCAGTTATAAGTTTCAGCTGGTTTCATGAATTGCAGAGCACTGTGACCGTGCGGGTGAACGAAGAAAAAGTGTTTGTATTTCCGATTAATAACATTTCCCTAGCGTTGTTTGTTCTCCTTCGTGATGGCGATTCGAACACTTCTGACGCCTATGTTGTTTGCACGATAAGTTTTGTTTTCGTAATCATCAAATGATTATTGTAATTATTGCAGCCGCAATTTTTAAAGAGCGCAAAAAGAAATCAATTACAAATGGGAATAAAATGTCTTCAGGTATTGTCAGAGAAATAAAGCGTAGTTAAAATGCACGACATGGGAGTGATATGGTACTTTAGATCATGTTTCCTTAGGTATACCACATGGTACTCTACATTTGGTTACGCTAAGGTTTAAGTGATAGCTTAGAATGGTATTTACTTGTACCATACAATAGGATTGATTTCCCCGAGCAAATGATGCCTTGAGTCACGAAAACAGTGGAATGAAAGTAAGCAAAATTTCGAATCGTATTCTTTAATTTGAGGGTACTTTAAGGATCAAGAGAGAGAGAGAGAGATATAGAGATAGAGAGAGGGAGAGAGAGATTAATTTCTTGGGAAGCTTACTTTCTTTGTTTCTATTTTGTTCCTATGATGAAATCCTCCGAAATAAACTTCTTAATCTATCATTGAATGATGATCAGGACTAGTATATATATTTTTCATTTTCTCATTTCTTTAAAAATCCGCAGGATTCTGACGTCGGTTAGCGGTTCAATGGATAGGCGCTTGTCTTACAAACCAGTTGTCGTATGTTTGAACCACGGACTGGAGGGATTCTTAGTGTCAGTAGGAACGTTGCATCAGTCGTGCAATGGTTCTGTAAGCTTATGAATTGGTTGCAAAGTCTTTTGAAACAGAAGGATAAACTCCACAATAGGATTCGATAGAGCAAATGACTTACTATAAGTGTCATAAGCGAAGAATAAGAAAATGTGGGTTTTAGGAGCACCTCCTTGTAGGGATAATTTTACAAACTTTTTTAATGTTTTTGTGTGCGAAACAGGTAATCGTTTGCCAAATAATCATTTTTAGCGAACTCATTGGCAAATAACAATTCAGATATATGTATTAGTGACGTTTCCTCAAGCCATGATAACATAAATCCTTCGTCTGCTACCCTATGAGTACCTAGTGAGTAATTAGTAATCCTCAATTATAGTACTAGCAAAGATTCTGTACGTTAACCATTGGATGCGAAATCTGTTGAATCAGAATGGTCAAATTTCACAAAAGAAATGTTGTTCCAAAATTTTTGTATTTCACGGAAATGTCGTCATCTCTAAATTGGCTCTAATTGTTCTCAATACCTTCCAATGCAGCTCCTTCTGAACAATAGTTTTCGCAATTTTGGATCATGACAGTACTGAATTTTAAACGAGGGTTTTCAAAATTCATTTCCGTTTTTGGCTTCCATCTGTCTCAAACGAGAGCTTCACAAACAATATATTGTCAAAACACCCACAGAAACACCGGCTTTGGTAACAATAACATTGTTTTTATGAACGTTGTCCACTTCCAGATATTCTCAACAGTTGTTTTATTTAATAATATATTTAACACTGCCTTAACTTTAAGATGCCGAGGGCTTTTCTTGACTGTACTCAAGACTAGGATAATTTCTTGAATTATAACATTGTTGTCAGTGTTGGTGATTGCCGATAATTTGACAGAAGCTGCTCGATATTTATCTATATTGTATACAACATTTTCAATCCGGTAGAAGATGCTACAAGAACTCGTGTCTCTCAATGCATGAACCGTGAGAGAATTTTTCTACACTTCTTCGCTCCACTTCATACTCTGAGTATTTCACGGCCCTTAAAAAAATTACAGTCTGATAATGATTGGTGCTGTGTGGAATTTACCAAGAGAGAATCGCAAGTTGACAATTATCGCAGAATTGAATTGATTCGACTTGATGATTCTCATACTAGGTTGCAAAATTTCAAAACCCTTGTGTGGAGCATTCACATACATTTTCATAGACACAACTTATACGAAGGTTATATGCACATAGTCAGAATAAGCGGCAATAGTAAAAAGATTCTATCACAATTATCCACTGCCCATACAGAATTGGATCGCGAAACGAGAATAAGCGACCGTTTGTTGCTTCAGAGAGAATCCCCACAGCAGCGAGCTTACCTTTGATTCACTGACAGGTCATCGAGAGAAATTCGCTCTCGCACTGGTGTCTATTCTATGCTAAATGAACAATGCCGGTTTTTTGTTGCTGCGATGATATCCGTCTCTCTTTGATGGGACTAATTGAACCGTGTGAAGAGTTGCTAGTGAGCGTTCTTTGATACGATAAAAGCCATCCTTGGTGGTAGTATTTGGTTAATGTATCGTAAAGTGATCACCACAACTCTGGTCGATATTCTCAACAGTTGGTACACTAAAACCTCAATTTACGCGAACTTAATTTACGCGAATTTAATTCACGCGACTTATTTCACGCGTTGCATTTGAAATAACGCGATATAATTTACGCGATGATCGCGTAAAAACCGTCTTTTTGAAAAATGAAGGAAATCTCAATTTATATACATACACAAAACAATCTAACATGCTTCAGGTAATTGAGTATTGTTCAATGTACATCAATGAATTGTTCAGTTTCAAAGAATCTAATTAAGGTCGGGGGCATCCAAGAATTATTTGGAAAGCAAATATTGTATATAATCACTTTTATATGACTATTGAGTGCGGTATGTACTCGTAGTACTAATCACAGAAAATTGACATACTATGATAAGATCTGTAGAAGAACTTGCTCATCCAAAACCTCCTCGAAGAAGGCCTTAAGGTCTACGAACGTAACCGATGATCCATCGAAAAACTACCTGTAGTTCAGGTCTTAAGATCTACCAGTGTAACAAAGTGCATTAACGACCTTACCCGATCAGATGCACATAACAAAATCATTACACGAGTGATATACTTGATATATAGTTGATATGTATAACAATTTGTGTTATTTTGAGATAATTAACAAATGAAAACAGTTGAAAGTTAAAACTTATGATATCAATATAATAACAAAATCAGTTATAATGTTTTATTTTCATTTATTCAAAATATTTCAAAATTAGTTACAAAATATTTTTTAAATAAATTACTCCAGTTGTTATAATTCAGTTATTACCATTTGATCGGGTATCGTTCTCGGTCCATATTCGTGAGGCCACATGGAATCAATAGGACAATTTTGATTGCTCTAGGCCATCCCAAAACTACATGGAGTTATAGCTCTACGACTATGAGCAGCATTGAAAAACAATACATAGACTGCTGAATGCTCGAGTATATCTTAAGATTTGTTTTCACCGAATACTCGATCTTAAGATTTGTTTCTTGGACGACTGGGAACCTACCTGGAGCAGCTATAAATAGACAAGTAAGCAATGTGTAGCTCTAAATGTATGAAACACAAACAAAATAGGCGTTAGCCGTTGTAGTTCTTGCTGTGACACAGTGTAGTATCTAAGGACAATAGTAGTTCTTGGATCTTGGGACATCTCTTAAGCATTTCCATAGTCTCAGAATGTACTCAGAGAGTCCTCAGGCGCTAAAGCAGAGGACGTACAAGGATTTTTTATGTTATGTACACTAAACTCAAATGAAATTTGAACAATCTTTTTTTACGAAAAAAAAAATCGAAATAACGCGATATTTTAACCTAATTTACGCACCCCGGCTCGGTGCGTAAATTGGGGTTCCAGTGTAGTTTGATCAAACTTGACAAACTTAGGCAGATCCCAAATAGATGCACTGAAAAACTTTAGTTCCATGCTACCGAGGTTTGGTGAAAGGTACATAAATAAATTTTTCCCGTTTGACAAAGACTTATCTTTCGTAATGTAGTTCTTCATATCGTTCGTGTTTTCATTTGGTAGCGACAAAATCGTAAATACTTTTTTGATAAAATATTCCAAATTATGGTAAATTTGCATCGGTTTTTGGGAACTTTTGGCATACTTGTTTCATAAAAAAACAGTTGCTCAAGCGCATCGATTGCTTGTTCAAAAGTAGGGTATCCTGCTTCAAGTGAGAGGTGTTTTCTTGAATTCTTCCAATAGTTTAAAAAGTTTGGACTTTGTGTGGAAGTCAATAGAACGTAGTGTATGTTTCATTTGTAATCGTAAGATGATATTCAATTTAATTTTTCGATTCAATTTTTCTATAATATTGTGAAGTCTCTCATTCGTGACTTATTCCAATAACATAAGCCGTGCCAAAAATCACCACAATTAGCACTAATAAAATAGATTTATAAACTTTGTTACCCAAAATGGATGACTGGCCGGTTTATAAAAGAAGTAATTATGTAAGAAACCGCATTAAATTACGAAACTGATTCAAGGTGAATTATTGATTGACTGGCCGCATTCCAGTTTTTATATTGGTGAGTATCGCCAAATTTCAGTATTCAGTGCTAGTAATAGAAAATATTTAGACCGGATTTTCAAATTTGTTCCACGAAATGACTGTTAACTTATGAATCTCGACGTTTCATTTCCACCTAGTTCATGATTATTTTTGCGAATGAGGCCGCGTGGCGAAGAGCTAAAAAAATAAACATAATTATGACAACATGTTCAGCAATAACAACAAGCCCAACCGGCCTGGCAAATCCTCTGTCTGTATCGATCACTCACTAGCTACGGTAGTTTGCATATGAGAAAACCTTTACCTGGACGGGTCGTAAACCGCGGCCGTTCGATTTCCTTTACACGCGCGAGATCAGTCGTTGAAACGAAAACTGATGCAAAACTGCATTCCAGTTGATTATTATTCACTAACCACGCGTAGACAGACGGACAGGCACACATACACACGCTACCAGTCACGCATCCATAGTAAACACGCAGTGCGGTGCGGTTTGTAAGAATATGAAATTTCAAAAATAAACTATGGCGCGGGAGGAGTATCATCATATTTCATATGTACGTTTGTTTATAACGAGGAACATATTAGAATAGAAATGCACGATGTTAGCGAGACATTCACGGTGCAGCCGGACAAATACGTGTGTATTTCGGGATGAGCTTGTTTACGATTTTCCGTGGCATTCGCGGTGACCATGGTACCTATTCGGTTCATTGAAGTTTATTCCGGAAGATGGTTTATTAGGTGATATGTTTTCATATCCACTTGACTGTATCTTCTTGGACGGGAAAGCTGTTTCAAGAAGTATATCTGGTCATGTTTCTGATTGATTGTATTCTCAGATGCCAGTTCATTAATTTTTTGCTGTGTAGACATATGACATTTGTTAAACACAATTAAACTTTTAATAACACAATAATCTTGATTCTGATATATTCTGATATATATCTGATTCTGATGCATTCTGATATATATGTTTAGAGAAAACTGGTTCATTTGACATGCAAATCAGTTGTGCTTTAATTGATGGAATTGGATTTAAATGACGTTGGATTTGCATATTACTTATATGCTACTTAGCTCTTCAATTTTGAACCGAAAGTCTAAACTTAAAAACAATCATGTGAAATTAAAAAAAAATCATGTGAAATTTATAAAAATATTTTGAGCATATTAAAAAATCAAGTAAATTTGCGTCTTCTGAGATCGAAATATTCGAACGTAAAAATGACACATTTTTACAGTTGATTTAATACAATATTAACAAATTTTGAATTTTTTACGTGTTCAAACATGTAATTTTCAATTCCTGCGATATATGATGGGTATGTTCGATACAGATTTCAGTCATTCTAGGTATATTCCGCAATTTAACGAACTACGTTTGATGATTACGTCACTTGTACATTTCACAATTTTTGGCTGTGTAGACTAGTTTCAATTCAGTTTAGGAAACGTACATTTGATCTCATATAGTAACAATGCAGTAATGCAACAGATAGCATTCTGAAGAAATCTTTACGATACAAAAATGTTGGCTACGCGACAGTATTGAAATGTGCAATATACAATGAAAGAAATTCGTAATTTGATCGGAAAAGTAGATTAAATTAATAGATTAAATTAGTAGATTAAAATGATAACCCTAATTCGGTTTATTATGATTCATTACTTTGTTTTTTATTAAAATTGTATGGCAGCTAAATTTCTGCTATGACTGGGCATAAAAACAGGTTAGCAATTTAAATAAATGAGAACTCACAGAAACTATGATTATTTTGGAATGAAAATACACCCAGTGGCAGAGTTAGTACCTGCATTTCGTGCAACATTTGAATATGAGAGGAAAAAGAGCTTCAAATATGAAAAAAATAAATAAAACATTGTATATTTATAGTGGGTCGGTATAATACTACCTTGATCAAAAAGTTCCTGCAATGAACAATCAAATGTTGCGTAAAAAACTATTTAAATGGTGCGACGACATTGCAAATGTTAGAAGACTGTTCGGCAACGATTTATCAGTTTATTTTTTAACTTTAACAGTGGAACGAACGTTTCAGAAGTGGTGAAGTCCACGTCGTTTTTAGTCGAAAAAGAAGGCGATACACACAGTTTTCATTGATTACAAGGGTGTTGTGTATCATGAATTCCTTCCGCAAGGCCAGACCGTTAAACAGGAGTATTATTTGGACATTATGAGCCGTTTGTGTGAAGCTATTCGCCGAAAAGACCAAATTTGTGGGTAAACAACACGTGAATCTTGCTCCACGATAACGCACCGTCACACAATACCATCGTTATCCGTGAAAATTTGGCTAAAAACTAAACGAATACCATTCAGCAACCATCGAATTCACCTGATTTGGCTCACTGCCACTTTTTACTATTCGGTTAACTCAAGAAACCGCTCCGTGGAACGCGCTTCAGCACCCGAGATGATATTATGGAAAAATCTCAGATGGCTCTGTTGACCATACCGAAAAATGAATATATAAAATGTTTCGAGGATTGGATCAAACTATGGCATAACTGTGTTGCAGTCGATAGGGAGTACTTGAAAGTTCTACTGTTTTAACAATGATCATTTTAAATTGAGAAATCAAATAATATAAATTTCGGCAGAGCGAAAAATGCGATTCTGTATCAGTTCCAGCAATGCAAAAATGCATGGTATATACTAATATTTTATATTGAAAAGTGGTTTAAACTTAAATAACTTATAAACCTGTAGTTAATTCGATTCATGGATTGACTTTGTTTATGTGCTTAGAGATGACTTGGGTAAAGCCCAGTTTCAATAGATGTTTTTTAAAATGTTTAAAAAGTGTCCGATTTAGCCCTAGTCTCCCCTATATTATAAAAATCACCCCAGGAAGTATCTTTTAAATGTATTCGCATTTGTGAACAGTAATCGGATAACAACAGATTGTGTTTCCTAAACTCACGTTGTTCAATTTGAAACTGAAATTGAGTTATAGTTATGAGATGGATATAATAAAGAAAATTTTTATTAAATTTTATTAGCTATGCAGGCCGTGTGCAGCGTTCTCAAACATTTTGGTGACCAGCATACTATCGATCTGCAGGATCACAGCAAGCGTCGTAGTGGAATGAAGTATCGGAAGCTTCATTTGAGTGTGTTGAGAAGGATTCAGGCAAACTGTACAATGAGGTTCCTATAAAATACAAAGGATACATCCTCATGGACGACGACGTTGGGGATGCATATTCATTAGGGTGGGACAAAATATTGATTTCAGCTCCACTAAACTTCTCGTGTTTGTTTTGGGTCCCAGAAGCACCATGCAAAATTTTAGCTCGATCGGAGAAAATATAGGTTTAAAGTTTGTATGGGATTTAGTATGGAGAAATTCATTTTTTACAAAAAAATCGGCTAGAGATCAAGCTATGAACTCTAAAAATCAGTGCGTATGTCGTTTTTGTAAGAAATTTAACTAGGAAAAACAATCCGAGATTTGTAAAAAAAAATATTAAAGGAAAACCGACCCAAGGTCCCAACGATGGCTCATTCCTTAATGTATCTAGCACCACTGCTGCTAATGGTGGCAATATGATTTTGCTTTCTTTTATTATGCTATAACGGTTGATCTGAGTTGTTTGATGTCTTGACGATAGTTACTCAGCTTAGAATGAAGCGTCTTTTTAAGTGATAAACCATGCTCCAAACCATACTGTAAAGACACAAATATTTGAGTAAATTATGTTTTTGTTTACCTAAAATAGTATCGTCTGTATCTTCTAAACTATAAGAGATAGAGAGTTTGTATATTCGGCAAAGTTATTGGATTTGAGTTTTCCTAACGTATTGTAGAAGACTCCAGTTATTGTTGTCAAACGTACTGTTTTGGGTGGTTTCCGTTTTCTTTTCGTTTTCATTGTTGTGCACAGTCTCGGCTATCATTGCTATAGTTCCAACTTTGTGCGTTGTTGTACATTGATGGCAGTTGCTAGTTGGTTCGATGATGAAAGCATTTTTGAAAAAGGAGTACAGTGTTCACTAGTTACCTTTGCTGTTAGGATTTCCTTGTTTTTGGTTGAAGTTGTCTTGGCGGAAAATTTCCGCCACATTTCCCTTTTGATGGAAATAATTTCTCCCTACAGCGACATTTTCTCGTACGCAGGGATTTTGTATTTCATTCTCAAACGTACACACAAGTCAACACTGTGCACCTCGTTGTTAACTGAAGCGAATGAAGCTATATCTCGTTCAGGTCTAAACAAAATATACACTGAGTTACAAGCCTTGTTGTATTGTATTTCTTGAACATCTTTTACGTCTAGATGCTTCCGTTCTTCTAATAAGATTTCAATTTCGTTTGCTGTTGGTCTAACTTTGCAGGGCTTGAAATCAATTACAAATTGAATTTGGTTGCGAAGGTCAAGTTTCAGACTTCTGAATTTGGTCAAGTTCCAGAATTACGTATTTGCTCATATTGAATACATTACTGTTCGCTACAATCTATTGTCTTCGTTCTTGTCGTCTCGACCGTAAGCGATTTTCGACTGTGTAGGATGAAGTGTGAATATCAACTGCAGATGAATTCTTGGCCAACGGATTTCAGCTTCTGGATTCTATCGTACCATCAAGGGACAGCAGTCGAAAACAAATATGGTGCAAATATAACGTGGCGCAGTGCTATACTGAATGAATTATTGGACATGGTTGTAGTCATATTTAGTTGCAAATTACGGTAGCTTACTCCGAATTGAGGGTCAAATAGTTTTAGTTACTTACACACACATACACACAAACGCACACACATTTTCACAAATTAGTCTTAATCGTGTTACAGAAATTCACCGAAATCAACTCACCTAGCTATGAAAAACCGCTTGCTATCCTTCATCATGAATTAGATACAACCGATGAAGTACCACACTGTGTAAAGGATCCAGGTTTCGGCACACTCCCAGTATGAATATTTTCAATATATCGTTTGCTGTGACATGATTACTATTACTAGGTGAAATCTTGAGTGATATCTTTCCTGTTCACAGTGGATTGAATTGCCAGCGTAAATGCTCTGCTTCAAGGCTATCCAATTTTCTTCATTCAACTCGAATCCTTTGAGGTTAACGATATCCTCTTCATCTGTCATCCGGAACAATATTTTTCTTCTGGTTGTATCCTTTGATGGTTCTACTTTTAGCACCTGGGATATTTTTCATTGTGGAAAATGTATTGATATTCGAATGCTCGAATGAACTATGCACTTCTACTGGAAAAAACAGCTGCCTCCAAACATGGCACATTGTGCCATGGTCGGCATGTTGGGAAGAAATTTCTCCTACGATGTTTACAATTGTCGTTCCGCAGAAGCACTATGAAATGTGATGCTATTCACACTGCGTTTGAATTCACTGTAGTCTGCACAGTTCTGACCTAATTATGTAAAATCATTTTCTCTATTTCACTTCACATCACATCCACTTTTTCCCGAGATTAGAAAGGCACGATATTCCAGCTTTACCGGTTTTCCGGAGGGCGAAAATCACCCGGAAGTCTTCTTCTTGCGTTGATTGGAAAGAAAGAAAATTCTCCCTAACTCAATTATAATGAAAACGGAAAAATTGTTGGGCCAAGAGTAGAGGGTAATGCTCGTGTGCGAACCGTTCCAGAGGACGAAAATAGGGGAATAATTTAAATCTGATTTGTACACTGGGAGCAACCGCACGTCTGTTCGCCTCAAGCGTCGCGTGCTTAACTGACTTGCGAGCGAGCCGCGGTTTATTCGCCGTCGGAATCGTTGTTTGGGTAGCTGCCGCTGCGGCCGCCGTCGCCGTCGCCGCCATTGACGGCGCTGTTGTCATGTGTGTTTGTTAGTAAATTTTATTCCTCTACTTGGGTTTCGATGATCTTTATTCAGGCATATCACATGGAACGGGGAAAAGTTCCGTTTCTTCGGACGCGCCAGAAACTAGACGGGTTGGTTTGATCGACCTCCACACTCACAGAAAGTAGACGAACGACGTGAGAGAATCACTCCTTGTTTTGTTGTCTGGAGCGTCTCGACGCTGCTGGTTGATCGATGGTTAAGGGTGGAGGGGGAAGCCTTTTGGTGGCAGATAACGAGGAACTGAGCTTTGCACTGTTTTTAGAGATGGAAAGGAATCGCATTGACATTGGGAGGAGCAAAATTGGGATTTCTTTATTCAATGATTGTGGGTATTAAATTTGAAGAACAAGGATTATATTGTATTAACAATGAAACTTGTGGATGTGACCAACTTTTTGCCTTTGTCAATATTTGGCTCGCGTTCACTCTTTGTTTTCCATATAGTACATTACTAAAGCATCAGAATGCATTTACCCGATGTCATGTCTTCGTTTGTTTCTATTACTTCCTGGCATTTGCACAGACTAAATTCCTTTCTTCACTTTGGATGAGAGATTAGTCGAGAAGCACTCTTTAGGGTATGATTCAACTTGAATCGTTGAGAATTGATTTCCTAAAAAGTAGGTATCAATATTTTACTGTTGTTCCTAAATAACTTGTATTGCTAGTCACTTTTAAGTCAACTCAGGATGATTTCATTTTTAATATTTACACTTTTTAATTGATATTTACTTAAATTTCATATTTTGCGATAGTAACATTTCAAACAAATGTTTCTACTCACTAAATTCCGTGTATGAGAATGGGAATTATTTGCAATGAAAAAGTGCCAACAAATCATTGCACTTTTGCAATTACACGGCTGCTAGTCGACATGTGGCAGTCAAAAGATTGACGGGAAAGCGTGAGTAACACAGTATTCAAGTGATGTGATGTGATTTCCAATCGCCATTCTTTGTGTGACAGAGAATTGATGCGTTATATTTTAATGTTAGCGATAAATGCATCGCCTTTGTCACAACTAACCGATTATGTAATCATAATAAAACTGTACCATTTAGCCGAGTATCATGTCATGAGTCATATAGTATTCGATATATGTACACTCAGAGGCATTTTCCTACATTGATATGCTTTGTTTTATCATCTCTTCATCCGTTGTCCTGATCGTTTCGGGAGGGCCTTCAAATAAAAAATGTAACACACCGTAACGCCTACGATTCACAAAAAAGTAACGCTTCGTAACGTTCCGTAACACCTATAACTGACTAAAAAGTAACGCATGTAATGCTTCGTAACGTCAACTTGCAAAAAAGTAACGCTTCGTATCGCTTCGTAACGCTTTTAACTTACAAAAGAGTAACATTTAGTAACGCTTCGTAATGCCTATAACTTACAAAAAGTAACGCATGTAACCCGAATTTTCCCGATTTCAGCCTCCATTTTATGTGGTTTTGACTCTGTTCTACTTCGAAGGGCCGAAGGGCCTGCGTGCTTTATCGGCAGTGGAGTTTTGACCATCATGTAACTCTCAAAACCTCTATCTCACGGTGTAATCTACAGGATCAACATAATATTTTTCAAGCTTATTTTTCGTTTCTGTTTTCAGAAGAGACCAGGGCTCCTCGGGCTTCTCCTCTGGGTACGTGACTGGCCGCACATGTTAGTTGTCATAAAGTTATGTCCATTTAGAATCCGGAATAATAAAATCTTCTTTATCTCGCTAACGAATTGACGTACAAATAAGGTTAATACATCCAAACGAAGGTAATTCACTGCACTTTAAGTAAAAAATAACAATACAAATCGTTTCTCTTCATTTCTAATGGAAATTCACCTTTTTTTTCTTCATTCGCGCCATCAAATGCTGCACTCCTCTGGAGTCAACTTCCTTGGCACATTTGTTCCACATTTTGGTCATCTGAGTCGCATCCCGAGCCGTTTTTTCCATTTTTCTTAAGCTTTCGTTTTATTATTGCTCAAAATCTTCCGATGGGCCGGAACTGCGGGTAGTTGGGTGGATTTATGGATGACTTCCCGGCTGTAATGGTAACTCGCCAAATCTTCTTAATGAAAGGTAGTGAGCGGTTTTTGAGGTACTATTACTTGTACAGTTTCGAGTCCATCGTCTTATTCGTCACGAAACACTTTGGTTTTGGCTCCGTAGCTGCATATCCCTTGCCAAATCATCAGTTTTTTTTGGCAAACTTGTCCATAAATGCAAACTTAAATTTCGCTGGAACATCTCCTCGTGTCGTCGCCATGTAGAATTTTTGACCAGGAAGCTGTTCGAAATCTATTTTGACGTAGGTTTCCTCGTCGAAGAGCAGGTATCCTTGGTACTTCGTCAAAACCTGGTACCACTTCCAAGCTCAAGTTTTGGTGACGAAATTTTGCTTCCACGTTCTGTTTGGTTGCTTGCTAGCTCGTTAAGAACGATATTCTGCTCGAAAACGAATTATTTCAACGGTACTGCGGGCAGCAGCGTATTTGTTTGCAAATTCATTATCTGATAGTCCAGAGTTTGCTATGACGGTTCTCAACACCTTCTGGTTCAGCTTCTCGCGTTCACTTTCCGTGCCGCTGCAACACAATAAGTAATTCCGGATTCTAACTGGACAGCACTTTATGTTCGAGCCACAACCTGGAATGATTTGTAGTGTTAAAAGGATCATAGCCCTAGCTACGTCATAGCTCTGTAGACTAAGAATCGGCTGCAAAGTCTGTTGAAACATAATGGTTAAATTTCATCTATATGCTTGATTCTTGGCATTTATTTGTAATACTGTATAGAAAACAACGATTTGTTGCAGATGATGATTTCGTTGATGCCTGGGTTTGGCCGTTGTTAGGCTCTGTCTCAGAAGTATTGGAGTTGTTTGAAGACGCTGTAGGGGAGTCCTTGAGTCTTCTTTTGCTGCTAAACACAGGGCTTACCTTAGTAGATCGCGTATTGACATTATTGACAAATGGACACATGATTGCTGCTGGCAACAAGTGATTTACACGGAGGCTTTGTGTCCTAACCGGAAATTACACAAGAAGGTATAGCCTTCTTCAAGCGTATGCGTAACAAACGTATATTATTCAGAACTGGGGAAAATTTTTTCCACACTTTCTTTTCGACAGAAAGAATCTTTACGTACTACACACTTAAAAAATCCTTGTGATAATGACGCATAAACCGTACGAAATCATCAAACTGGTCTCTGAACTAGCAAACAATTTTTTTTGTTTATAATACAGATTTATGGGAAAGGCATAAATTGACAAATAATCTCGAAGAGGACGGGTATTGCGTTATAGGTAAGTCGATTCCCAACTCTGAACATAGTTTTTCGGCTCTAAAGAGGCGAAAAACTCTATAATCGAAACAAAAAAATTTCGTGGTTATCAAAAGTTCACTTATCAATTAGCTGTCTACTATTTCTTGGTAAAGCCCTGAAATGACTGTAGTCAATGTATTAAAATATAGTATTGGATTTCAAATGTTCGTTTAAAATCAACAGATGATTTCAAAATAATTAAATCGTTTCCAATACATCAATTTAAAGTGTTTGTGTTACTAGACTTATAACGTTTACTTAGAAACCCTTTCAACACCTATACAAGAACACCAAATTCGATTAACATCACTCCATTCGAGTACAATTCTATTTTCTGTAATGTTTCGAATATTATTCATGTAGAATACGTCGAATAGATTAGCAGTAAAACAGCCTCTCGATCCAAACCTTTGATTCACCACATCCAGGAAAAAGAAAGAGTGACAAAATTGTTATCGAAAATCGACAAAACAGAACATGACGTTCCTGTGGTATACACTCTAAGTAGACTTTCCTTATAAGTTAAATTGACAAGTTGAATGATGTTGAGTATATCCTTTTTTTTATCAACCTAAACTCGGACCTGTGAAACCCCGGGGATATGAATGATTAATGAGCGCAGCTTTAGTTATCGAATTAGCTAACGGATGCCATGAGGTGGAGATGTATTGGCGAACATTTATAGCATATAGTCGTGAAATATACATAGTAAGCTGAAAATGTGCATAACCGGACAATACATTGAACCTTCGATAGAGCGAATCATATTGAGATGATTGAAATAGGTGGGGTTCAAGTGCGGGTGCGGAAAGAACAAATATTTGTTACGTATCCAATCGCAATATAAATAAATTCTCAATTTTTTCTCTTCTATGTTTTCACAGTATGCCTTCATTCTTCTTTCTTTTGTGTAGCATTCACGAAAAATGAGTTATTTTTGGTAAGTGAAACAAAGCTTGGCACTACATTCCGTTGCGTCACCATGCCTGTGATATGCGATTCATAGGGCGCATAAATATTAGTTTTCTACGTATGATCGAAAGAAAATGTTCCAAGCGTTACCCAAGAGCTTTAGTTGAAGAGCCGTACCGATGGGTGTCAGGTTAACCATTGTTGATCTAAAGAGGATAACGGAAGAACCACTACAATCAACTTCAGAAACCAAACCGTTGAAATTGACACACGTTGGACTGACTGATTAATTATGAATTGGTACACCCATTGTGCGCCGCTGCCACGCCTTTAGTGTTTGGAATCGAACATCTTTGACAGTGGTTTTTTTACACTTCTATAGAAAATAACGGGTAATTCAAGTTTGATCAAAATAGTCGATCGCGCTCAGATATAGTGCAAATTTGAACTCGAATAAAAAAAAAAATTGTGCTCAAACACCTGGAAAATCCGGTGTGGTCAGGTTTTAAGCTGGTTAAGGATCATTTGTGTTGGTAATTTTATTTGGTAATTTTGTTTGGCACGTATGTCATAGATCTTTGTATTTATATATGCAGTGCAAGCATTTTATCAAAGTTCAAGTGAACGATAGAGTTTCGCACAATCTTTTTAGCAATAATTTATTCCCAAACAAATGTTAACTCTAACTTTTTGGATGATATATCAGTTTTGATCAATTTTTCACCAATGTTTGATGGAAAATTGCTTACATTTTATGAATGTAGATTTTAATTCCCTAATAAAAAAGTTAGCAACAATGCTTCAATGCATTTGTATTAGATTGCGCTACACAAAATAAAAAAAAATTATTCTTACAGAAGCAGTTTTACGGAAAAATAAATAGTTTTACGACAACCTTCCATATCCAAAGCCTCTCGTGTGTTAAATTAAAGGTTCTTATTTTGTGGTATTACTAATATACACAGAAAGAAATTATTAATTTTACAGGTGACATAATTCTTCAAACGATACAATTTATAACTACTTAACTTCTCAAATGATACAATATTCCATTCGTACAGAAATTTACTGGCTCCGAATGTAATTTGCACTCGGCTAGCAAGTGAGACTGTATGAATTTATATGCACGATTTACCAGCCAAGCAGATATGTGCTTCTGTGGCTCAGTCGACTAACTGGTGTGCTTTGTGATCTAATGTTTTTCGGTTCAAGTCGCGTTGTTGATGTCGATCTTTTGATTTTTACTTTCGTTTTCAAGGCATGTAATTTTCAAATCACACAATTTTTCATGATCTTGAATATAAAATTGTGTGAAATATGATGCTCCATTGATGTGCATCTGATAAAATGTAAAATCACAAGAATTTTTCGAACTGTACCTTCTATATTTATTCCGCAATAATTTCTGCAAGAGGTAATCCATACAAGAATGTGTTTGTTGCTAATCAAATGTGTTAGTGGAAGTAGTAAGCTGAAACTAAAATAATTTCTCTCGAGCAGTTTTCAGAAAAACGGAAGAGTGTTAGACTAAGACTTTCTCTTTTCTTGAATTGAAATTCTATGCAGAATGAACTGATTTGTTAATTTTTCAAACCATATGGAAGATTTATTGGTTAAAATCAAGAAAAAGCGCCGGAATTTGTTTTACGCACGCATTGTTGGCATTACTCATACGCTTGCAAAGTGTCTTGCTCCTTAAAGTGGTGAAGATGCCGAAAGCAACAGTTTGACGAGTGCTTAGGACCTACAAGGAAACCACACACCAAAAAAATCTGAATAATGCAGGTGACATAATTCCTTATACGATGTAATTCATAAAGACCCAATTCGTCAAATAACGGAACATTTCATTTGTATTGACTTATGTCGTTTTCGTTTTTAAATTGCACTACACCGGTGTAGCGAAAGCTGCACTGAAACCGTTCGTTTTTACCAATTGAACTACACCAGTGCTACACTTTTTCTGCTCCGATACCACTGGTGTAGCACTCTTCAAAAGTTTGGTGTAGCTCTGTGCAATGGAATCGTTTATTGTAGTCAATGGTTACTGTTTATGTTTTCGTCATTTTTGTTCGTTTATTCATGCCTCAGTGTAGCACTGCTCCGGTGTAGTGCAAATTAAAAACGAAAACGCCATTAGATTAGCTTGAATTTTACTGGGTTCGACTGTAACTTGCATTATGCTAGCAGGTGTGACTGTATGAATTTAAATGCACCTTTTACCAACCAAGCAGATGTATGCTTCCGTGGCTCAGTCGTTTAACAGACGTACATGCGATCCAATGATTCTCGGTTCAAGTCGCGGCGGTTGCTATCAGTATTTTTTTTATTTCAACGAATTTCATGTCATGGAGTTTTAGACACAATATTAAATGTGCTTCCACGTGAATTTGCGTGAACTGCGACGCTCCATTTGTGTGCATCTGATAAGATGTAAAATCACAGAGATTTTACACGTGTGGGAAAAGGTATCAGTGGACCTATGAAAAACTGGGATCGTCGCTGCGCAGTCAGGTGTTGAGGTGCGCTAACTTCAAACGGTACGGAACATCTTTGCCAGGATACATGTCGTACACAGTCAGTAAGCATCCGAACCGGCACATGAAGTTGAATTCCCTCCGGCTCTTGTACGACCGTGTGATGATGTGTCGGGAAAATATAAGTTCTTGTTTGCCGACAAGCTTACGAAGAAGTTCATGATTTGGTAAACGATTTGCAGTTGCGAACTGAAAACGGAAGCATTCCTCGTACTCTCGATGATAACATACCAAGTCTATTTCGAGGAGCATGTAATGTCATTCATCCGCAAGAATAGAAGCAAAGTTATCTTTTGGCATTATTTTACCAGCTACCACTGATTCAAAGAGGTTATGAAGTGGCATGCTGTCAACAAGATCGATTTTGTCCCCAAGCTAAAGAATCCTCCGAATTTCCAGGAAACTGGAATAATACTAGGCCATTTCAAAACAGCAACTTCGACGAACTGGTGGGGTAGTCGAGGACATCTAGTAAATGCAGGTAAGAAGGGAAAAAGGTGCTGATTCCGTGTTCGTTTCCATCGTGCAGAAGCTGATAGGTTGTAGAAATTTAGGTTCCAATAAAATTACTTTAAAGCAACCATTAAGAGACTTTTTAAACTGGTTGAATCATTAACTACAGGTCTTCTTATGCGTACCAAATTATATTTTTTCCAAGCGAATTTTCGAAGCTTTGAGATATTCTTATTTTGTCTTAGAAATGCACGAAGTGTCGAGATCTGGTGTTATCCTGAATTTTTTTCTGTCACCTCTCTGTCACTGGAAATTTTCGATTTATTCTAAATAAGGCATTTGGTATAAATTCTAAGGCATTTGGTATAAAAGAAATCGATTATGGAAATCTTAAAATTCCAGAGTGGGCTTTGTTAAATCTAATTTTTGTCGAAATAAAATCAGATATCGATATGAGATAAATAAATGTTTTCTGCTATTCTTTATCCATATATTTATTATTTACGCTCCATTTAATTAAATTATTTTCATTCAATCAATGTCGCCTTGAGAAATAACAGCCAGTAATATACATTTCAATTATAAAATCGCTAAATATTTTTTTGAGTAATGCCGGATATTTCTACTAGTAATAATTGGCGAAGCTCTTCAGGCGCAATGTTCTGGTGTCAAATATATGACTATTTGAAGTGATAAAAATAGCCCTTGTACAAGTATATTCGTACATGCCATTCTACATGACACCGTAAAGGAACTCACCACCAATGTCTATGTCATTCTGTTTCAAACATTTCAATGACACCAATCTGTGCGAACCGGATATCGTTACTATCGTTGCGTGTGTTGGTCGCATAATCTCTTCCATGAGATTCATTTTTTCATATAAGATAGAAATTGTGCATCCTTTCCCTTATCGTTCGAACTAACTGGAATTTAATAAATGAATATCGATCAATATTGTTGACTGGGTATCACTATTTTGCACCATGCAGTGATGTCATATTGATGCTGCTATGTCGATTCTGCGTAGCGATAGGCTTCGGGATAACAGAAATCATCGAAACCATCTATGGACTTAGCAAATTTATTCTTTTTATTTATTCATCGTAATAAAACATTCAAAGTGAATACATCTCTGTACAAATTTTTACATTTCTTTTACATTACATATTGTTGTGAGTAAGCAAGTAGTAAGTAGTGTAGTAAGTAAAGCTAGCTATTCCGAATCGATAATGTGGTTATGTCAAAACTTTTGGAATGTTTAGGATATCAAGGCTTCATCTCGATAAAAGTACTAAATTGTTATAAAACCGTTATCGTCAGCCGAAAAAGAATCAGTTGTGTAAAAAATTTCAATTCAGTTAGTGGGTTTAATATACAAACGGCTTAAACAAACTTTTTAACGAATTTTTGTTCTTCAGTTTACAGAGAGCTTTGAAACGCAAAACCTAGCTTTGTTAGGGAACAAAAATTCATCAGGGTTTTTGATTATCACAGAAATTGAATTTTGTTTGCAAATATACGCTTTTCATCAACCTTGTCTGCTACATCTATTGTATCCTTCATGCTTGAAAAGTATCAGGTGTTGACTTTATTTGAAAAAAATATGAGCTTGCAGGTATATTAAATTACGATCAGCTGCTGGCCTGTGAGTAATTGAGTGTAATAAATTGCCGTCCGTCCATTAAACCTCTTAGTATGAGTTGCACCACGTCAACGGGTTATTGGCTGGAATAAAACGTTAACAGATTTTGCGTCACGCCATGATTTGGAAGGTATGACACAGTGAAATTGTCTTTGTGCTTTCTTAGTAAAAGATGTACCGACGTTGTGTTTGTGTTATTAAAAACTGTTTCTGATGTCACAGACAGTTACGTTTCTGATTAAAGTGTTCTATATCATTGGTCCTTTTGCAGTATTTAAACAAGCCCAAGTATGTCGACATTCGTTGAACCATCTTCGGGAAAATTGTGCGGATACAAGAAATGTTCGATTTACAGTTCGTCCTTTATTCGGTTATCTAGTAGGAATCTCGTTTGGAAGCCACGATGTAACCATGCAATCTGTAACATTGTAGTTTGAACCCAAGTTTACTAAAATCTGTTCAATTATCTCTGAAAAAAATGTGTGGTTAGAGAAACCAAGATAGTCGAAATCGGTTTAATAATCTCCTAGAAAATTGTAAATATAAAATAGTGTTTTTGTATTTGTAAATATAAAATAGTGTTTTTTGGATTTGTGACTTATGCGGTTATAACGGAACCGAAACCGGAAATGTTCGGCTTGAGTGTTCCGAACTTTGTCAAAAACCCGATAGTAGCTTTCAAACGAGTATCAGATTGTCTAAATTGGCTTAGTCGTCACCGAGAAAATAGAGCGAATAGATGGATGTGCGCCATGAGCCATCCTAACTTGATCAGTGACATGAAAATTAAGATCGAACTAAATCGAAGATTGTTCAAACCGGTTTTGTCATATCTGAGAAAATTAAGCGTATAGGAGAATGTGCTGTTTTTCGGCTGCATCGCTTATACCATTAAATCTCCGGAACTGGAAAAGTCTGCCATTTGTTTTTCAAACTTTTGTTTTGGATGGTACTAGGTAATTAACGAAAACATGAGTTCTTTGAATTGCATGTCTAAATAATTCGTGAACGGTTACTTCTAGGTCTTCGCGTGCAAATTTATTGCTGTTTATTGGTGAAATCATATTGTAAGGCTTGTTCGCGAAAAAATCTGGAAACCGCTAAATACATATATCTCAACTTTTGGTAATACTACAATGTTTCAGATCGAAGATGGCTTTGAAATAAGAACAAGTGCGGAAAGCAATTGTACGCGGTCGAAATGAAAATCTTGCAGAATGAACCAGATCTTTCGCTACGTACTGTGTATAGAAAATAAAAATGTCTCCAACTTTCGTGCATACTTCCCAGCACCGGTACGCTATGAAGTCGTTCAAAGTGAAAACTATAACGAATCGTGATGATAAACAGAATGTGACGGCTAAAACCCGGACTCGCAAGTTGTATCGTGAATATTTGATATGCTGAGAGACTTTAAGCAACTTCCCAGAATGTCTGCTATGCAATGGATCGGCGTAGAGAAGCATTTAAGGACGAAGAAAAATACCAATTTCCCAAACAAAAAACTTTTTGATTTGGCAGACCATAGAAAGCTAAAGCTTCATGACTACCGGATTGATAAACAAGTAAATATGCCTGAAGAATCAACGCTCCCTCACTATTCTGGTCTGCTTTGGCACTTTTGGAACTTTTCCACTACGCCAAAGATGTTTTAGAATGGAGTCCATGTTGTATCGGAAAAGTCGATCCACCTAACTACTCGAAGCTGCGACCTTTGGAGCGGCATTAAGATCTCGTGAAGGAAAATCCTGGAGCCGAATCAATCTCTCTATCCTTCGTCTAGATGAAATATAAATACTTGAGTAGCACCCATTTCTCGACAAAACAGCAATGATTCTGTACTAAGAATCCTTCCAGGTCGGGGCTCGAACATACGACAACTGGCTTGTAAGACCAGCATCCTATGCATTGAACCGCCAACCCAGGATTACGATAGCCTTCGCGTAGACGTATTCTTCGATGCTTAGAACAATTGTTTTAAATCTAATTTCATCCTCTGTCTTTTTCGTTTGAGAAAACTGAAACACTGACCCAGAGTAGTTTCATCAAACAAACACTTTTCACAAAACTGTGTTGGCTTCGCACTTAGCAACGGGGGTTTGAGCAAACCTGATATAAAAACCAGGTTCTAAATTGACTCGATTTTCAGTTCAACAACGTAGAAACTAGGTTCGAAACTAGCTTCAAACAAATGAGTTGACAGCAGTTAGTGTGAAAACTGGGTTAGGTTTGGCATTAGGCGAAAACGACATTACTTATTTGCTTTGTTTCACATATTACTTTCCAGTTAGTTGGCATCTCATCTGACATCTCTTTGAAGTAGTTGATTTCGCATAACCATCAAACTCCTGCCGAAAATAAAAGAAATAAAAAACAATCTGAAAAGGTTAACAGATTTTCTGTCTTAGATTCGATTTGAAGGATTTTTCATTGATACGTGCCACATCTTACAATGTCAAAAATCAGCAGGATGAATGACACCTTTTGGTGTTCGAAAAAATGGCTGCTGTTGGTTTGTTTTTATTTTGCCTGTATGCAAGTTATTTGCGGAGGATTTCGGATTATTATGTTATTGTGATAAATTACAAGCTGCCAGAAGAAAGAAGTGGTAAGTGTTCACTAAGTTGAACCGATCAATCGTGCCAGCCCATTCTGACACACGTATATAGAATCAATGTCGTAAGAGAATCGGCTTCAAGTGGTGATTTATAAGAAGCGAAACTGAGCCTGGATGGCTATTCAGATAACGATGAGCTCCTGAGAAGTTGTTCTATATTCGTGTGTCAGCGAATTGAGAAATTATAGAAAGTCTAATCCAAAATTATTAATGGAATTTGTATACATAATATGATATGCTATAAACTTCCTATTATGTTAAATGACAGTTATAAAAATGAGCTTCAGAAATGCAGAAATTTTCAGCACTACTCTATATAAAACCAAAACTATGATCCACCCTACGCCGAAGGAAGCATGATTGCACTTCTTAAATGGGTTGAAAGCGAGATTCACTCTGAGAAAATTGCATGATAAATGTATATTTTTTCTCTCCGTTGCTCTTCAATGAAAAACTTTTCCCATCGTGCGGCTCTATTAGGATCCACTTTGTACTTGTAATGGGGGTCAAGTTGGATGAATATATCCAGCTTTTCAGTTCTGTATCTACTACCGTTGGATAGTGTCTTTTGTATATGTGCATATATGGAACCGGCCTTAGGATGAGTATGAAAGACGACACAACGATGCTATTCATTCAAAAAAGTCACTGTAGTAATGTCGAAACTTGATCGGTTAGTCAACGATTCGCAGTATGTCGGTGTATGTTCGTACTGCTTTATGTAATTTAACTATTCAAACAGAAAACTTTAGAACGTTGAAGTTGATTTTATCAATTTGTTTGGAATGTAGATCATGTTAGTAAATTGAATTGCGTTGTTTCGACGGCGTTGGAGAATTTTACAGTGCTTTTATTGTGTTTCCTGATGATTAGCTAAGGCAATGATAAATTAAAATTAATAAAATTTCAACTTACACGAACCGCCTTCATCTTCACCATATACAGTGAAGAAGAATAAAGTATCTGAAAAAGAAAATACGTTTATATATCTCCAACTGAACGGATGGACGACGCCTCATCAGGCAAAGATGTAATAGAGCTTTTCATCTGGACAGTCATGAAAACTATAGAGTTACTTGGAGAAGAACATAAAGGCAATAGTAGTTGCATGGTAGCCGGGTGGGCCGAGAGGCCAAAATTGTTTTATGATTAAAAGAAATATTCACTTTTTTTAGTCTTGTGCGTTTTAGCACAAACCGGAACACATGAAATACTAAAACCCCTGAATGACTACAATCTGTTGGTGGACAGTATGCCGTCAGTTTAGTTTCGGCCCGTCAGGATGGACATTGCACTTCGGTGCAAATAAGTGATTTGCAAATAGCAAAAACTGTACGTCTGCTTAGCGCATTATGTTGATTCGAAACGTAAAAAAACGGAATTGGTCATGTGCGCTTTAGCACCTGAATAACTGGATTGTTTTTATTTCTACATGGTAAAAAACATTTAAAATAAAATTTCATATGGCATGTGAAGTATATTGTAAAGTAATTGTATTTAAAAAGCTTTTAATTCGATGATGAAAAAAAACTTCGAAGGTTTAAGGAGATAGGAATTTCGCGGGCTTTTACAAGAGGTTGGTAGTCATTTTGAGACAGAAACTGTTACTACATGCAATCACATCATTACATTCTTTTCATTCTCATGATAATACTGCAGTACCCAAGATCTCGAATATTCTCTCGACGGCCCTGTTAGAAAGTGTATAATCAAATTAAGCAAATAGAAGAAAAGCCTAAAGTTCATGTTTATTTCTGTAATTTATAAATCTAAAATTTCAAGTGAAGTTGATTCATTAATTAATATGTTCAAATTCAACCTTTAACAATTCCTGTTATATACTATTTTCAAGCTTCAATTGTGATTTTCTCAGGAACTGTGACGAATATTGAAAAGCCCAACTGACAATCTCTTAGAAAATTAGTTTAGATTATGCTTTGAAAATTTCAGAATGATTCATTGATATTAGCGGTCGGGAAAGTCTTTTTTTCTGAAAGAGGAATTGCATAGCTGAAAACGGCAACTTTCAACTTGTGCATTGAATATCTCGTCTTCAAAGGTATGCATCAAAAATCTATCCTGACAATGTCTAGATAATTTAGTTTAGATGCGATTAGTGTATAAAAACATAGGTGTTGTCGCGATAAAAATGAAGTGAATGTTATTTTTGTGAAGGTAAGTCGATTTTTATGCAAGCGCCATTTTTTCTACTCCAGTTTCCTGGTAACGTAAAGAAAAATGAGAGAGAAATAAAATCGGCTCAGAAAGGTTGCCAAACAAGCGGTAGCTTTATTGGATTTTTTGTGGTGTAGTCAAACTTGTAATCGAAAATATCAAAACTTTCTTGTCCACTTGGCCCATCGAGAGTCAGTTTGCACATATGCGAGAGAGCATGGAGCAATATAATACGCAATGCGAGACACGTGGTCGATTCATGCTTACACGCGAGCTACTGGCCTCAGCCCTTAATATCGATTATTTTACCTCGACTTCAACCTACACAGAAAACATAATGAAATTTATAGGTGACGTAAATCCACATATGTCTCAGTTCATAAAAACGTAATTCGTCAAATGTCTGGATGGCAAACATGCTCAACCTTTCATGCAGGTACGTAAAGTAACACGCATGTCAGGGAGTATTAGTAAGCAACTTCTTCGTGGTTTTATCACATAAATCATTTTAATCTTTTCTGTGTATAAGTCTCGATGATTCTCTTTTTCTTGAGTAAGAGTAACTTTCTTACTATCTAGCGAGGATTGAGAGGTTTTTGGTTCACCGATCGCGTTTTCGTCAATTGAATCGTGTACGCAGTTGTTGCTTTTATTCTTGCTGCGGGAATCGTCTAGTTTTTCATACTTGGTCATCTTTGAAGGGTGTAATGTGGTGGATCCGAGCTCTCCGGCACCCACTATTTTCTCTGCTTCGTCTATGGCTGAGCTGTACATACACACATAGTCAGTGGCATATCTAGAAAGGGGTTAGATACGCCGAGCGCAACGTTTGTTGGGCCTTTTTTGGTCATTAAAATTTCTCACTTACTTGCATGTACGAGTGTCGATGCGGACACCACGGGGGCGCTATGCTACCAAAAAGATTTGTTCGGAAAATGGGAGAGGTGAATATCTTGGTTATATGATGTCTCTGATATTAACGAATAAAATCAACTCCGTTGAAATGATTAAACCTTTTTTTTGTAAATGATGAAAATTCTGCTTTTCTGGTATGACTGACCAAATATCTTATCGTAGAACTTTTTGAATAAAGACAATTATTTCAATCAAACCCCTTTTCGTCTCTACTGGACATAGTAAATCAAATTTTGGTTTGCTGGGTGCAAGCATCTTCCTTATCTCTACGGCCTTATTGTCCCTTATAACTCCATTTATTTCTCGCTTGATTCCGGAAGCCTGTGAAATAACATTTATTAAACATCAATACACTTTGAATGAAAACTCAGATCAAAGTAGAAGTAAAACTTTTCTTTCCCGTCTACTGGGGCGTATCACATTGTACCAGCCTCGCATCGAAGAGTACCGATTTGTCTTGAATTCTTGTAGCAAGTTGACAGGTGTTTTTTTTCAACGGAAAATCATTTAGTACCACGCGATAGAAAATTTTTGTGCAATGTTCTTGATAATTACATTATACATTTTTGCTTTGAAAGAACACGCGCACTTTTCGCTTCATAGCTTTGTAGCAATAGATGAGGCAGATATATACTATTTGGTGGAATGTTTAAGAGAAAGAGTCGATAGGTGGTGGTACCTTTTTATCTTCGATTTTGGACAGATTTGGAAAGATTGTTGATGGAAAGTTAAAGGTTTACATCAGGGCTAGCGGCAAAAAGGCGAAAATCGATTGTGATCAAGTATCGCATTGAAAAAGGAGTTTCACCTAAAAAATTTGCTAAACTAGAAGAAAGTACCGTTCCAAGGTAAAAAGTGGTGAATCAGGGAATTCACAAGAGAGTATGACAGTTCAATTGGAATGCTTCAATGTGCTAAGAAGCGTAATTCCCGGAAGACCTATAAAAAAGCAAATATGTTCAAAACGCAGCCAAATTATGACTTCCTTTTCCTTGGAAACTCGGGCACGGAAACTGTATGACAACTTTTTGAGCAAAATGGGATGTTCCACATAATGTATCATAACTCATACATCAAATTGTACTACAAGACACTCCCAGGAGGACATTTTTTTCACTACTATTATTATATTCGGAGAAGTAGATCTTTTGGTAAAAATTTGAGAAAAAGGTGGTGATTTGGCAAGCGGCTTCGATTCGTTGATTGGAACACCGAAAAGTATAGAATTAATTTTTTTTAATTTATGTTTCTCATGCACAAATAGAACATTGAATGTAAAATTACTTCACAGATCTTTAATTTAATTTAGCAAAATTAAGAGTTCATTTGAATTTGCTGTCTCGTCTCAATGGAATCAAACTTAGTTTTGCATCAATAAAGGGTTTCAATCAATTCCTGCAAATTTCGTGACACTTTTTTTCTGTTCAATCGCCATCGTTATAACTTTCATCACAAGCGCAATAGCCATTCACTACTAGCACAATACGATGAAGATGCGCTTCTAACGCGTTATGATTGGACATGGGTCTGGATAATGTACGGATGAAATTCCAACTCACACCCAACCCCCTAATCCATACGTTTGAGAAAAACTACCGACCCTGATCATCCTTATCTTAAGAGGTTTGCCATTTGACAAGTGTCCTTTGATGAGACGAGCTGTAAAATTCGTTGAAAGTAATGGGTAAGTATTTGATAAATCGAACTCTCGAGAGCGATACACTTCGTCAAATCTTCCGCATTCTTATTGGCTGAAATGGAACAGTTAGCTGGGATGTAAAGTATTGTGATTTGATAGTAGAATCTCATATCGTACCACTTACTCGGTGCCACTGTTTTGCACTGAAATTTATTCAATGAAACGGATTTGTAAAGTTTGAACTGTTATTTGTTAATTTCTGTTTGTATTAGTTTGCACGCTTTCTGCTCGAAAGGAAGAACGGGTGCAAAATAGTTGCCTGCGAGTTTCCCCGAAAGAGCATTTTTTGTGTTCGGTGCAAATCAATGAATCACAGTGCTGCTGTTTTGAATACTCGACTGTGTGAAAAGTCTCCAAATCGACCAAAACACTCCCCGAGTGGATTCAATGAAAAACATTAAGAGTCAAAAACTGTTGCTAATTCTGCTTTTTAAAGCTTGAAGCTTGAAGAACCCGAAAAATCATTACTGAACATAACAAAACCAGTAGCACGTTCATGACCCGTCATTGTAGAACAGGTTCTCAGAGTCAACATGTCGGAATCAACTTAATAATAGTTTGGGAATTTCCACCAAGCGTAAGCGATCCGGGACATGTTTCTGCTTTTCTGGCTAAAACTTTAGATAAACATAGATACGCGCAACCGCTGCAAGCAACCAATTCCTAGTTCGTAATTTTTATTTAGTAATGTTTGATTACCTGTACGGATTGCAACCCATATTTCATTTTAGTTATCCGCTTTAGTTGGGGTGGCTAGATGTGTTCGAAATATAATTTGTCCGTTCAATAAACATGAATTATAGTTAACGTTCGTATATTTTTTTTTAAAGGAAAACAGTACATTTTGCATAGAAATAAAAAAATACAGAACATCGACTATAAAAAAAACATTTTGCAGTACACATTTTATTTAACAATAGTGAATATAAAACAAAAGCAAATAATAATCAGATGACTTATTTTCATAATCTCAAAAGTTTTTTTCTTTTCATTTTCCTTTTCTAAGGTATTTTTTAGTTCAATGCATCAAACTTTTTTTGCAGTAAAATCCAATTTTTTTTTTCGAGAAACGAATAATTTTGACGATGATTTTTGTTTAGTGTATTTTTTCAATTTTGCGGAGACAATTTTCTTTTGTTTGAAATAAACAAAATTCAGCAAAATTGTTGTGACGCGCTGTGGTCAAAAATAAATAATGAAGAAAAACGTGGTGGAACTTTTTAAGAGATAAATTTATTTACTGTGTTAATGTATTCATATTCACTACGTGTTGTCACAGTTCTTTCTAACGTTTTGTATTGCGGCAAATCGAGACTCGATGCGTTAAAGATTTAAAATTCTGTTTTAATTTTTTCATGTAAAAAGTACAGTTTACTTTATTGGGAAAATACAATACAAATTTAAATACAGTATATTAAAGCGTAAAAAACCTGTTTTAATCCACTTAGTGGTGTAATGATGCCTTTCTCATATCTCACATATTCTCATATATGAATGTATTTGAATTTTCTTTGAATCTTGGAAATCAAAACTAGTATAGCCTATAGAGTGAAACAGTAATCAGGTCGGTTAGATCATCTCTGAGGAAACGAAAAGAGGTACTTCCGAAACCGGAATCTGGGAACCAGTATAATCGAAGTTGGTTCGATAAAAGTGACTGAGATTTTGAGTCTATAGCTACAATCTTCGGTCGTTCCTCAAAAATTTAAAAACAAGGAAAGCCAAATTAATGTTTGGCCGTCTACTGACAATGACTCCCGATTGGAATAGTTTTTAGACAAGTTTAGAAATAATTTTACTTTTTATTATTTTATTTTTTTTTATCAGAAAACGAGTACCAGGATAACCGATTGTCTATTAATAATAACTACCGATTGGAATAGTTTCGAGGCATGTTTACAAATTTTGTTACGTGTTTTGTTTCGCCGCTTCAAGGTACGGTATCCAATTTTTAACACACTTTACCATATAATTCCAGAACCGGAAGTCGGATCCGGATGAAATTAGTAAGTTTCGTATGGTACTATGATATTTTTCATTTGAATCTAAGTTTGTAAGAATCGGTTAAGCCCTCTCTGCGAAAAGTAAGTGCACTTATTTTCATTGTTTTTGAACATATTACCCTGTAATTCCGGAACCGGAAGTCGGATTCAAATAAAGTTCTGGAACTTTGTATGGGATTACAAGACATTTCATTTAAATCTAAGTTCATGAAAATCGGTTTAGCCATCTTCGAGAAAAGTGAGTGCAAAAAAATGTTACATACATACATACACACACATACACACATATAGACACTTTCCGTACTCGACGAACTAAGTAGAATAGTATATGATATATACTATATATATATGGCCTCGGTTCGAAAGTCGCTTGTCACAGTGATTGCATAATCTTTCTATATGAGAAAGGCAAAATTACATCATCAACGATTATTTTTGACGATGATTTTGGTTTAGTGTATTCTTTCTATTTGATAGAGACAATTTTCTTTTTAATTGACACTTCTAAGACCTAGTTCTGATTTCAACTGCCTCCATTAGTTCAACCAATAGCTAAATTTGAATATAAATGATGTAATGTTTAAAAAAACACGAAATAATTTATTAAATTTATCAACAAAATGTATAGAAATAACAGCTCATTTAATAATTTATATCAGGTAATCGTTTGGTTCAAATGATATTCTTGAGTAGATTTAATAATAAATGATAATAAAAATATAATATTTAAAAAATAAGAGGAATTTGTTTTATTAAATTTAAATCGTTGTAACTATATTAGAATTATATTAGGATAAGAATTCTATGTAAAAGTGATGCCACGACAAACAAAAGATTATGTAAACTTCTTTAAGAAATAAACAGATCTATGAAAAAAAAAATTGTTTGAGTTTTAAAATAAATTGTGGTGACGCGCTGTGAACAAAAATAAATAATGAATAAACATGATGAGTAGAAGTGAAATAGACAAATATATTTACAGTGTGCATATTCGCAGTTCTTTCGACGTGTTGTAACTAAAACTAACTAACTAACATATGAAAAACGTTTTTTTCCAAATAACGTAAACTTTTTTACGTCATTATTCTATGTACTAACCCCCGATTATAACGTTAATGGAGGTTTGGGTGTAATAGGTAAATTTATGTTGACGAACAAATAAATTTGCTTCTTTCTAACCGGTCCCGGGTTCCGAAAATTGTAAAAATAGTACTAATTGCACTATAATAATGCAATAAAATGACAAATCGAACGGTACACATAAATTTATCACTAAAATATGTTGTTTTTATATTAAAGATAGGTGAACATTTTTTAAGTGAGTGCGTTTGTTAAATGTAAGAATTATTCACGATTATTCTTTAATTCGATAATTCAAACTTAAATCTTAGGAACCAATGGCGGAGTGTTGCTCTTCTCGAAATTTATATAATTGGCATAAGTGTAGAGTAACTAATTGTAATTTTGTGGAATCAGCTGTTTCCTAACATAACCACAGTATTCAGCAATTTGCATCAATATTTTGAATAATTTTGTCGTATTTAAGACAAAAGCGATATATTTGTTAACCTCAAGTTGCGTTTCATCCCATCTTTCCATGTAAGATGTCAAGACGATAAACTATAATAAATATTTGACCTTAATAGTATACGTTGAAAGTAATTGTAACAGACTGTGTTATAATATTGATATTGTGCGTTATTATAAACCGACAAATATACTGTACAGATAATTGAAAATATCACATTTTGATAAAAATACCGACTGTTATAATAATTTTGTTATAATTTCGTTATGTGCATTTGATCGGGTAGGGGGGCGACCCGTTTGGCATAAGGTCATTTGGCATAACGCTATTTGGCATAATGTTTTTTGGCATAACGGTTATTTGACATAATAGTCTTTTGGCATAATGGTCATTTGGTATAATGCCATTTGTCATAACAATAATTGGATTTGTAAATTTTCGTTTGCGTTCCGATCGAGTTATGTTGTGCCAGGAAAACTCGAACGAAATATGTGAATTTTATATTCGATCCAAATATTTCGATAATATTAGGTGAAATAGCATTATTACATATTTTTTATATTTAAAATACTGTAGTGAATAGCACACTATCATTTTATACAAGCAACTCACTTAGTGCTAGCACAATATTCTGTTCGTCATAAATGATTCAGGTCGAGACGGCGCGAGTGTGCCGGCCACTGCGGGGGGGCAACACCCCCGCAGAAATCACCTCTGTCTAGTTGCGGGCGTTTGCCCGGATTACCCAAAGCTAGGAGCTATCCCTTAGTTAAGTCCGAACGAGCGGAGCGAGGTCGGACAGCAGGTCATTAAAAACGATGAGGCGTAGCCGCATTAGACCTTTCAAAATTGCAGTAAATTAGAACAATTTCTATTAAGCAGAATCTTCATCTGTTATGCCAAATGACTGTTATGCCAAATGAACATTATGCCAAATAATCATTATGCCAAATAACAATTATGCCAAATAACCATTATGTCAAATAACAATTATGCCAAATAACCATTATGCCAAACGGCTTTATGCCAAACGTGGTAGCCCCCTTTCTGACGTTTTGTATTGTGGTAAATTGAAATTCGTTGCGCAAAGATTTAAAATTCTGTTTTAATTTTTTTATGTGAAATATACGGTTATTTTTAATCGGAAATTACATTACAAATTAAAATACAGTATATTTGAGAGTAAAAAACAGTACACAGTATTTGAGTCTAAAATACAGCACGGATACGAGCGTTACTCATGGTGTATGTGAATGTGAAAACCAACTCAGGAATTCTGGCGAACGACCGCAACTAGGTTAAAGCCGGGTATAAATAAACGATATAAAATATAAAAATAACCAACTCAAGAAACAACCTAATTGATCCAAGCCTTTTTACATGTTCAACATTTTTCAGTCGCTACATAGTTTAATTCTCTATCTCTGCCCTGTGGCTTAATTTCGTAAGAGAATACACGATATTCAATTGCCAATCTAATTTACCTCAGCTAGACACTGATATATGAGATTTTGTGTGTGTCTTTTCCTGTTGCTATGAACATATTTTTACAGATTTCTTTCTAACAGTTTTATTCACTATGCCGACTTTTTTGAGATTTCAAATGTCAATAACATAAACCATATTCTTAAAAACTCATTTCGGTTCCTATTAATATAATAAACAAGTATCATTAAAGTACAAATGGGTATTGTGAAGTGATCAACATATTTCTCACAGAAATAGTAAATTATGAATGTATTATCTTCGGTAAATCACTCTCCCTGTCACAATGTTATTAGTCCGAGTATAGAAGACTGATGTTTTTCTGACATGGCATAGTTGATAGAGCAGTGGTTTCCAACTTTTTTTTTTAAATCGCGGACCTCTTTGGAATGATAATGGTTTTTCGTGGATCCCGCCGTTTAAGATTAATTTTTGTTCGCTATCAATATATATTTGCACACTACGGAAAAGTATACACAAGTTTAAAATAATGGCAACATGATTATTAAATTAACAAAAACCATTATTATGTTGACTTTAAGGCAACACAACAACACGTACTGCATTGCAATTGCTGACATAAATAGAGTTTTTCATGAAATTGATTCGCAGTCCCTGGAGCACCACAGGCTGCGAATAGCTGTGATAGACGATATATACATTAGTAGATTCGATGGTCTACTTTATCCGGTACTACGCTGAAGCACCTATGCTTTTATCTGTCAGCAAATGAGCTTCGCTTAGAATTTCGTTGCCGAAAGATATGCAACATGAGGCCATTATAAAGGTATTCGATGGAAAAGCTAGCTAATTAACGTTAAATAATACTATCAGCGGTTTCGGGATTCATTAGTAGTTTCGCTAGTGAACCAGTACTTCTGACATCGGAACATAATAAATGGGCTGGGAGAATACACCCGCATCAGTTCCATAAATCTCTTCGCTTACCGACGTGGGTTTTAGATTTATGTAACTTATTATTTCATACGTTTCCCGTATTTTATTTCCGTAACTAACGTGGAAATGCAGAAGCATACGCGATCTCCTGGTTTGTTTTTTCAATATAACACGTTTTTTTGCTGCTTAAATCTTTAACATAAGTTTGATGTGAAATAATGTGACATCAAATCGAGATTAACCTAAAATTGAGCAAACATTTCATCCATACCGTTTGTGGTTTTAAGAAGACCTTTTTGCTGAAGTAAAACACAGCTATCGAGAACATTTGATTCAGTGGTTGAAACAATATATCCAATATATAAATATATCAGCCCTCGTCCACTGATTGATAATATCAATCACATTGAATCACGTAGCCTGTTGTTTTTTTAATAGCACTCGTGAGAAATCGACAGCCTGCAGAACTCAAGCGGTTCATAAACAATTCGAACAGTAGCTCTAATCAACGTTATTTTCCACGATTCCAATTTTTCGTTGAATATGCCCTGAAGTCAGGTTCTATTTAATGGTTCATACTTTAACTGATTTCGTTTCAACAAAAGCCCTTGTTCAGCAACAGACTTCTCGAACTACGTTCAAAGATGCAGACATAAATTGTTTACATTTATTCTGATGTTAAAAGTGTGCCACCACCAAGTGCTGCAGTTCGACAGCATCAGAAAGAGAAACGAAACATATTTTTCAACATCGGTAGCATTAGTAAAATGCAAGCGTACAACCCACTCATTCAAACTGCGTTGCATATAAATCGAAACCAGAACCAGACAGCTAACAGACTGGCCCCAGCCATAGCGTGGTGGGCTGGGACCTGTTCGATTACCGCTTATTTATCCCACTCGAAACGTGTGGGCGTACATTAGGTATAGGTTGGTGGCATTAGTTGGACCCAAGGATAGAATGGCAGAGAAAGAGTCTTGTCAATAAGCCACAGTCAATTAAACGTTTGGCCACATAATTACAGTTTGAACTGCGAGCGTAGGCAGCAGTCGTAGGGTAATTAAGTAGTTGTATAGATCAACGAACAACAACAAGAGTATTTTCTACAAGTAGATTTATTGAAGGAACAGAAATTGGACCTGTTAACTGTATATTAACTCTAATTTAACGAGTATACTTGTACTTGTATAAAAAATAGTTCCTAGCTTAACATTTAAGGGTATAAGCATATTGATGAACGGTATGATCAAGGTGTCAAATTTGTCTATTATCTATAATTTTATTAACTTTAGTTCAGTTATAGTCGGGTATTGTCTATAAGATAAAAAAATATAATTTGTTTTTTATTACTCTGAATGAAAGAAATATTTTTCCCAAATCCGAAAATTACGTTTAACTCATGAAAGTTAAACATTTAGGCGAAGTTCACAAAGTAATCGGTTTGTGCGAAAAGCACTTATTTATTTTCATTTTCTTCGCGTTTTGCCTTCGCCTAATCTGTGCTTAAAATAGTTCAAATTGAACTGCCATTGCCATCGATTTAAACCATTTGGTTCAGGATATTGCATCTCGGTGCAATATAAAGGGTGATTTTTTTGCTGGTATCTTTTTGGCAACACTGTTTTTGACAGATCACGAATCGTGTCTCGTGTTATTGTCAAACTTGTTCAGTATGATCTATAATTTAATCATGAATCGTTGTTTGGTCTATTATTTATTCATGAATGGGCGCTGGCAAGAGGAAGTTCCATTTTGCGGATCTGGAGTGAAGACCAGCCAGAAGCATTTCAAGAGCTACCAATGTATCCCAAAAAAAGTCACTGTTTGGTGTGGATTATGAGCCGGTGGCGTTATTCGTGAAATACCGGCCGATATGTTGAAGAGAGTGTGCCAAAATTGGACCTTGAGCAAGGGCCATCTAAAGCGGAGTTGCGGCCAACATTTGCATGAAACCATCTTCAAACATCAAATTATATTGATTGTTCTATCGATTCCAATAAAGGTTTCATCAATTTTCTCATATTTTTGGTGTTTTTTTAAAATCAAATCATATACCTCTTAAAAATCATCCTTTACTTAAAGTGTTATATAAATAGTGTAGTGTAGTGATAGCAGCGAACTCAAGATCGCAGACGGGTACTCCGCCCTTGAATAGTATTAGTATTCAGAGATGTCAATCTCCTATGTGTGACGAAGAGCAAGCAAAATTTCTCCCCTCGCACTGACAACTTCAACGAGAGCTCTTCTCTTTTACGTACATACACCACTGTTGTATAAAGTGTGCACGCATCATGAGTGCGTTTGTTTATTTCCTTTTACCTCTTCCACTAAATCGCACCAAAGTGTTGGAGCATTAGCTAATAAATTCTCTGAGGTGGATGCAGATACTTTCACAGAGGTGTACACGCCGGTGAGCAATCTGAGGTATGGTTTGCGTAGAAGAAGCGTGGGGCACGCAAAATCAGCAAAATAAAACAATTCATCGTAAAATTTTCAGTTTTCATCGCAAATTTTTCATAGCAAGGCCAGATCTACTCTCTATTAACTGAAGTTCACAGAAGAGTTCGTTAAACATCACGCGCCAGTGATCACTTGAATGTATTTAGGCGAGAGCACGTGAGAGTGATTCGTGCGAAGAGAATGTTATTCTCTCGCACCAGCTTCTTTCAACACAGCACGCACTCAAAGTCTGTCTGTCTGGACACTGAGAAGAAGTGCGCTTTCCTCTTTGTGTGGAGCGGAGCAAATGTATCCGCAGTGTATAATTGAAACCTACGCCCTGGTGTATCACTCTAGTGAAATGCCATCTCTGTTACTATTGACACTTATAAGCCGTCCTGCAAGATGGGTTTGAGATTTCTCTTGAATATGTCAACTTTTGTTGTCCTGTCGCTCGTGTCGAGTTTCGTTTGTAGTAGTCATCGACTTTTTGGTACTTATTTGAATTTTGCGGTGAAAAATGTTGATAAATTGAGTGTCGTGCGCTGCTCAGTTGGTTCAAAACTTGTGTTCTAGATGGCCAGCATTTTACATGGTTCTGTGGCATATGGTTTCGTGCCAGATGCACAATAAGTTTAGTGCACCATGGTTGGATACACGGAAAAGCCATTACACTGCGTCTAGAATCATTGGGATTCACCTAAAAGACTTACAGTTGGGTGCCGCATTAGTCGAAATCAAGGAATATCGAAGGGCGGTAGGTACGAAATGTTTTGGGTGGTCGTTTTTGTATTGTCCGGCACGAGCTCGTAATTTTTCATCATGATAAAGCTCGGCCACAGTTCACGCCCTCTCAGCAAGCGGTTCTATTTGGTTGGACGTTGAGCGCTTGTTGAACGACATACTGCACGAAATATTCGTTCAGTTATCTGTGTCGGTTTGTTGTTTTTTTTTTCTCTTTCTAAGATAGTGTCAATATTAGGTGTTACCTTCATATAGAAAGAAAATTTATTGTTATTCTACGTGAAGTAGAAAAATTGTACAGGTATGTAGTGTTAGTTTAAAAAAAACTAAGTGGAAAAAAGTTTAGAAATTTTCCAGAAAAAACTAGTCCAATGGGGCTCCTACTCCTCATATTAAAAATGGCTCAACAATGGACCTCTGTCTGCCGGGTTTGTTGAACGAAAAAATGGGATTCGGTTTAACGGTCTGTTTCAAAATCGGCAAACAAAGGTCCCGTGTTGGCCTCCCGTTGAACGATTGATTGGACGTTAATTGGACCAATGATCCAAAGTGTTGGAGCAACCGTTGAACGTTCTTTCTAAGAGGGCGGTTTCAGCAAGAAACTATTTAGAATGGAAAATGATACTTTTCTGGCCTCATAGTCTTTACTCGACGACATTTTTGATGGACAATTGAGCAAATTATATAACAAGGTTTAAACAATAAAATTTAAAATTATAGGTAAAAATGCTCTACTTTCAAATCCAGACGTAAATTAAACTTTATAGGGTAATTATCGCTTATACCTGACACCGGAACGGACAGAACGTTTATTATGTTAGTTGGAGACGGATGCATCGGCTTCACGGGGAAAGCAGAATTGATCAGGTTGGAAAGAAATCCGAATTTCATCTCGATGGCGTTGATTTTAATCAAATTGTTAGCTTTTTTGTGGCGGGATGATAAAAATTAATACGTTAAAATATGTCCCGAGTTAAAAAATAAACACTTTTTTTGAAAACTGATAAAGATAGTGTTTACTGGTGTACTTTATGAAAGCCTTGGTTTCTTTAGATTCTCTTATTTTTTTCTTGGCCATGCGGTACTCCACAAACTATTTATTTCGCATTATTGATCGACTTTTCGAAAGAATTCACCTTGAAGATGGAAACGCCTTATAACTTTGCGTTCAAAAAATTAATAATTTTATTGCGGTATTCAACAGCAACTTTTAAATTTCGTTATATTCCTTCCTAACTTTGATAGCCAATATTGCACATTTTACCTTTAGGGTGATTTGGAAAGCGAGAGAAATTGTAAGTACAATACAAGCAAATAAAAGTTTCTTGGGGTTTTATCGCAATACCATTTTTGTCTCATTCGCAGATGATTGTAAAAAGTTAAATGTTCACGGATGTTCAAAGCGACCGTCACTACGGATCTGAGAGGAAGTTTGAGCTACTGAATAATATACTTTTATTTACTTTGTTCGGAAGGCTGTTATTGATTTCCTAAATTAAATCTGGATCCAGCAGTCATAGTGTGATTAATGTTCGAAGAAGTTGATATCTAACGAGTTTTTCAAAGGATGACGGTAATCATAACTCATTTTATTACTTTTGTTTCGGGTATTATAAAACAAATAACTAATATAATCAACGGCAATATTCATTTTCGGCTATCCTATTTCGTTTACGTGAAGAAATGAGACTTACCTCGTGGAAAATTATAGCCGCAATAAAAATTCAGCACCAGTTGCTCTGCAAGTATTTCGTGGTTCGTTCCTCCTTTGTGGGTTCCGTTAGGCGTTGGTTCAGCGGACGACGACCATCTGGCACACGGTAAAAAACGACTTTTTATTCCAACACTAGACAGCAATCAAAACATAGGATATCAACAAATGCACAGAAATTCACTCAGCTTGCTCAGGGTGATGTAATGCTGCTGCTGCTGTTGTTGTTGGCATTGACACTGACACGTAAAAGTAAACTTTCATTCACACTTGTAGTGTATTACTACTCTATTTTGTTTTGCCTCGCTCAAAATGGCCCCACGGTTAGTTCAGGCGCTATGCACTTGGAAATGTTTATTTCGGGATGAAATATTTGTGGTTGTTTTCACTGATTTACTTTTTTTCTCTTTTGGATAAGCAACTGATGGGTTTCTTTCATCGTATGAGCAGTTGAGTATGAAAATCTAAATCTATCAGATGGTATTAATTGGCTGATTGGCTTAAATTTCACGTTTGCTTCTCCGTTTTCCGTTTGACGTGGCCGTGCTCTGCGCGTTCTGCGAAGAACAAAGAGAAAAACCATTTATTTTCATCGATCATATTGAATGGGAAAGAAAACACACGAGCGTACGGGAAAACCTCTGCTTGTTTTCTATTATGCGTGAAGCGTTCTCAAATATGGAAAAAGGTACGATCCTATTCGAACACCGATAGTCATTCCACTGCTGATGCGTATTCAGATGTAGGCACATTAATCATTTGATTGTTTGTTATGAGTGTACTCCAACAGAGCGTCATAGGTTGAAAATGGAGACGCACGGTGAGTCAATTTTCAATTTGGTAGGATTTAATGTTGAAACGCTTATATGAATTAAGTTTTGATATCAATGTCATGTATATTTGCAATTCACCATAGAGCAAAATCATAAGAGTTTCTAGTTGCCGTTGTTAATGTGACATACGTTCAAAGGAGTTGAATGGTACTTTCTTAATGTGATAAGGAAATTTATGAGACAGAATTGAAATTCATACAACCCCTTAACATAGAAGAAGTGACATATGTTCTTACTTTAGGAGTTCTCTTGTTTTGAAGCAGAATTTCAATTCTATTCTGTCGCGTGTAATTTGTAGTCTGGCAAGGTACGTCTTTTTCAATTTTTGTTTCAATTTATAGAAAATATTCAAACGAAATATTTTATGTTCACGCTTCCTTATCATATAATTCATGCTTAGATTCGAAGGAATTTGAAGAAGCTTATATTCTTTTGGAATCTGTTCCTAATCATGCGATCTACCATCGTTTCATCGTTTTTTCTCTCAAGAGCAACTGTTGAAAGGGTACAATCATATGAGTCTAAACATTTCTAAAAATAAATCTCCCGTTCCGTCGTAATGATTGAGCTCTAGAAAAATCAATCAATTAGAAAACCAATAATTTACATAAACATCTGGTAACTGAAATCAGCTTAATATGCAGTTGAGTGTTCGTTTATTATCTAATATTACCTGGTTTGCCAATTTTATGAACATAATTCGATTAAAATCTTTGCTTTAGACGTAGATAATAAGGACATACGCTTAAGTGTCGAAAAATATTGGGAAAGTTGCTGTTGTGTCTATGTTACTGTCGTGTATATTTTTCGTATATATGGGAAGGTTCAGTTGTGTATTGCAAAGAGTAAACATAGTAAGAAATCAGTGATTTTCTTTGTGTTGTGTAATAACAACAGGGATTTTCTTGAGTAGCGACTTTTGACAGTAGACGTGAAACTAATGGAAGTAGAGCTCGAACAAGAGGAGCTAGTGTAGAGTTAGAGCTACTAGAGCAACAGTCAATAGAGGTATGGCTAATTAAGAGAGAGAGAGAAAAACCAAGAGTTAGAAAAGATGATGCCAGTAGAGCTAAAGATAGTAGAGCTAAAGTTAGTAGAGCTAAAGTTAGTAGAGCTAAAGTTAGTAGAACTAAAGCTAGTATTGCTAAAGTTAATAGAACTAAAGTTAGTATTGCTACAGCTAGTAGAACTACGGTTAGTAGAGCTACAGCAAGTAGAGCAACAGCTAGCAGAGCTACAGCTGGTATAACTAGAGCTAGAAGAGCTACAGCTAGTAGAGCTACAGCTAGTCGAGCTACAGCTAGTAGAGCTACAGCTAGTAGAGCTAAAGCCAGTAGAGCTAAAGCTAGTAGAGCTATGGTTAGTAGAGCTACAGCAAGTAGAGCTACAGCTACAAGAGATAGAGTTAGTAGAGCTACAGCAAGTAGAGCTAAAGCTAGCAGAGCTAAAACTAGTAGAGCTAAAGCTAGTTGAACTGAAGCTAGTAGAGCTACAGCTAGTAGAGATAGAGTTAGTAGAGCTACAGCTAGTTGAGCTACAGCTAGTAGGAATCAGATCTAATTGGCTCAAGTGAGCTAGTAGAGCAACTGCTAGTAGAGCCAAAGCTAGTAGAGCTAAAGTTAGTAAAGCTAAAGCTAGTAGAGCTAGTGCTAGTAAAGCTAAAGCTAGTAGAGCTAAAGCTAGTAGAGCTAAAGCTATAAGAGCTACAGTTGGTAGAGCAACAGGTAGCAGAGCTACAGCTAGTAGAACTAGAGCTAGAAGAGCTACAGCTAGTAGAGCTACATCTAGTAGAGCTACAGCTAGTAGAGCTACAGCTAGTAGAGCTAAAGCCAGTAGAGCTAAAGCCAGTAGAGCTACAGCAAGTAGAGCTACAGCTACAAGAGATAGAGTTAGTAGAGCTACAGTAAGTAGAGCTACAGCTAGCAGAGCTAAAGCTAGTAGAGCTACAGTTAGTTGAGCTAACGCTAGTAGAGCTCCAGCTAGCAGAGCTAAAGCTGGTAGAGCTAAAGCTAGTAGAGCTAGTGCTAGTAAAGCTAAAGCTAGTAGAGCTAAAGCTAGTAGAGCTAAAGCTATAAGAGCTACAGTTGGTAGAGCAACAGTTAGCAGAGCTACAGCTAGTAGAACTAGAGCTAGAAGAGCTACAGCTACTAGAGCTACATCTAGTAGAGCTACAGCTAGTAGAGCTACAGCTAGCAGAGCTACAGCTAGTAGAACTAGAGCTAGAAGAGCTACAGCTACTAGAGCTACATCTAGTAGAGCTACAGCTAGTAGAGCTACAGCTAGTAGAGCTACAGCTAGTAGAGCTAAAGCCAGTAGAGCTAAAGCCAGTAGAGCTACAGCAAGTAGAGCTACAGCTACAAGAGATAGAGTTAGTAGAGCTACAGCAAGTAGAGCTACAGCTAGCAGAGCTAAAGCTAGTAGAGCTACAGCAAGTAGAGCTACAGCTAGCAGAGCTAAAGCTAGTAGAGTTAAAGCTAGTAGAGCTATAGCTGGTAGAGCTAAAGCTAGTAGAGCCAAAGTTAGTAGAGCTACAATTAATATAGCTACAGCTAGTAGAGCTTCAGCAAGTAGAGCCTTTGCTAGAAGAGATAAAGTTAGTAGAGCTACAGCTAGTTGAGCTACAACTAGTAGGAATCAGATCTAATTGGCTCAAGTGAGCTAGTAGAGCTACAGATAGTAGAGCTACAGCAAGCAGAGCTAAAGCTAGTAGAGCTAAAGCTAGTAGAGCTAAAGCTCGTAGAGTTAAAGCTAGTAGAGCTTAAGCTAGTAGAGCTAAAGCTAGTAGAGCTAAAGCTGGTAGAGTTAAAGCTAGTAGAGCTATAGCTGGTAGAGCTAAAGTTAGTAGAGCTACAATTAATACAGCTACAGCTAGTAGAGCTTCAGCAAGTAGAGCCACAGCTAGAAGAGATAGAGTTAGTAGAGCTACAGCTAGTTGAGCTACAACTAGTAGGAATCAGATCTAATTGGCTCAAGTGAGCTAGTAGAGCTACAGATAGTAGAGCTACAGCAAGCAGAGCTACAGCAAGTAGAGCTAAAGCTAGTAGAGCTAAAGCGAGTAGAGCTAAAGCTAGTAGAGCTAAAGCTAGTAGAACTAAAACTAGTATGGCTAAAACTAATAGAGCTAAAATTATTAGAGCGAAAGTTAGTAGTGCTACAGCTAGTAGAGCTACAGCTAGTAGAGCTACAACTAGTAGAGTAGCCATTGAATTGCTAGTTGAGCTACAGCTAGTAGAGTAGCCATTGAATTGCTAGTAGAGCTACAGCTAGTAGAGTAGCCACTTTGAATTTTTCAAATAGATGCAGAGTTATTTGTATTGCAGAATTTGATCACGAGATAGTTGCAAAATAAAACATCGCATTCGTTGTAATGTAAAGCCAAGACTTGGATTGGCGTGTTTGCTCCAATCTTCGAGGGAAGCAGTCGTTTATCGAAATGAGTTTTAAGTAAGAAAGGGCCGTAATTTTCGCATTGCTTTATTAAAAAATCGAGTAGGTTCATTGAAAAGTGGGTGAAAAAGTACAGAGCTAGGGGACGGGTATAGCGTGATGGGTAAGTCGATGCCTTTCACGCAGCCTGCCCGGGTTCGATTCCCAACCCCGCACATAGGGTCAGAAAGTTTTTCTGTCCCGAAGAATGACATTAATGTTAAAGCCTCTATAATAGAAACAAAAAAAAGTACAGAGCTAAATAATTTTCCTCGTCGAAAATTTTAGTTTTTGATAGTAGGATTCGGTCAAGCGTGCCTGGTTGAGAAACAATACCGAGTTCGATCAGTGCACGTGACAAACATCCAAGAGAACTTTCGCCTTTTCATTTATATATTACTTTCTCTTGATTTATTCCTAATTGGCTGGTGAAAAAATCGGAAATAACTGAGGTCATGATGACCCAAACATAAAACATGTGCTACAATCATGAGCAAACAAGTAGAACTTTCAAATTGATTTGATTTTATGTTGAACTTCCCAGTGAGCCTCAGTTACAATCGATGTTTACATATAGTAAACAATTAAACGAAGACAATACTATTTGTACATAAAAATACACTTCATTGTTTTCGAATAATTAAATTTTTACGATGTAGAATACGTCGAATAATTTTTTTTCCAGTCGGTTGCTTGTACTCTATTTCAGTTCACCTTCAGTCATCCTGTCGTAGAAAAATCATCATGCGATAACCCATCAGTCTGTGGGGTAATAAAAATAGATTTGAACTCTCATTTTTAGCCTTTCAGCTTATCTCACTGGATACGATTTCGTCCGAGCAGGTATTTTAATGCGCAAAACGCTTTTGGTTTTTTTTCTGTATTTGCGAAATAACAATACAGTCAAGTCACTCATAGTGCCGAGAGGCCGGTCAGATTGGTGATTGTGTCATGATTTGAATAATATACAAATATGCTTGAGGTTTGATGTCTGACAGTAACGACATCATACCCAGGCACTGATAAAAGAACAAAATGAATGAGATGATAATTCAACTACGCAATGTTTGGTGATGAGCAGTGGTCTGCCACTTTGATTATGCTTAGACACTCGCATCCAATCGTTGACTTCTGTTATTGTATAAGATTAGGATGCTTGCGTTGCGTTGATTGGATTTGCGCCTCGTAGCAGTTGTTTGCGTGCTGTTAAACAAATCTATTTGGCAATTGAAGCAATGAAAGTTGCATCAGTTAGGAAGATTTGGAGAGTCTAAATTGGTGACGTGTGTCTTTGCAGCTTCAAGTATTATCAAAGTGGGAGGTACTGAGTAACCGTTGAATATCAACGAAAGTATGAATAATTTTAAATCATCGCCTTCGTTCCGGTTTGAAAGATGTAGCTGAAATTAAGCAACATGGACAAATGGAAAATATCTGATACTGTAATATTAATTTTCTTAAACAATCATCATGTTCCACTAAATCATTCTTGTGACATTATGATTCATTTGCCCTCAACCGTACCTGTCGCAATTCACTCAACTGCACCATTGCAATTGCAGTAGCAGGCAATCTCATAATTACGATTTACGACATCCACTCAACGCCAGACACTACTAGAATACAAACTCTTATCAACACTAGGTTAGCCGGTCAGACAGTGAGAAGATGGATTTATTATTGTCACTGGAATAATCGTTTGCTCATTTTGCGTTTAGTGATGCCAGCGATTGTTTGGAAGCGCGTTTTAAAATAGCCTCTAATACAATACTCTGGAAAAATTCAACGTGATCATAGTTGTGTCCCGTCTATATTAATATAAGTGTTGTAATTTGACTGCCCTATTTTAGAATGATCCTTCGTCGACAATTCAAGGGTAGAGATGAGTGCTACATTAGAACCTTTTATTAGTTGTGAGGAAAGGAAGAAGTGTTTTAGCTAGTGAACTGCTGTTAAGACTAATTATTTGGTACGACACTATGATATTATTTCTCTCATTCATACGACTGTCTGATTTGCCGTAGCTAATTAAAAAAATGCGCTCAATCTGAAATTCATATGTACTGTTTTAACACAATATTGTTGAGTAATGTTTCTTAGTGTATGATTTTTTTATGATAAATGGAATCCCAAGCTCGATAAGTTTACACTGAGGTCTTTTTTACGCGTTTTTATGTGAATTTTTAAAGCTATGTGGTTTTCTTATTTTGTCTTAGAAATGCATGATGCGTCGAGATCTGGTGATATCCTCTTTGATAATTTTTTTTAGTTTATACTAGATCTTAACGTTTCATGCACATCTAAGACATTCGGCATTGTTGAAAATCGATTTAGGAAATCTCAAAGTCGAATTTTCAAACATTTTTGTTGATACAACACCAGATCTCGATGATTTAAGAATTTTATAAGACATTTGGCAACGAAAAAATGTCCATAATTTTGCGAATTTTCACGCGGATCTTCGAAGTTATGCGTTTATTCTACGCTGATTTTCGAAGTTACGCGGTTTTGTTTGGTGAGGTACGCATTCCCCGCGTAAAAAGGACTGGCTGTAGTGCATTTAATAATTTGGAAATTAAGCACTGTTTGTGCACAGCGCATTAAGTCTAATTTCAATTTTCTTCACGGTTCGTCTTCAATTCGTCACTACACGGCAGTGCAAATTGAGCTACTGGAGCAGCTTAGCAGTTTAACTTGAATTGTGACTGTCGATTTTATTCATTCCAATAGTTTTAAAAAAAGGAATAATAAATAATACTAAAATATTTTACATTATTATTACACCTATGCATGGATAAGGCACTTTCCATTAAATTCTAGGTAGTATTGACAAAGTAATCATTAATTTTTGAATTTTCAAATAAAAGAAAGCTATGCAACCTTTGTAAAAGCTGACTTTTGAATGGAGGCCTAGAGGATCAATTGTCATAATATTGAAAAATGTATGTGTGCATGTGACAAATATATGTCCTTGCATCTATCCGAAAATGCTAAACTAATTTTAACAAACAAAGATTCATATGAAAAGCCTAATGGCTCCAAAGAAAATTTCGAATTTTATCCTGTTTCAACTTCTGGTTCCAGAATTATACGAGGATGAGTGAAAAATTTTTCAAAAGCACTCTTTTATAACTAATATTAGAAGCTAAGATAATCACCTAAATATAGTCAGAAAATTATTCTAGTTCTCCGGTATTATTAGTAAATGACCACACAAACTCACTTTGGCTATTTTAGACCCGCGGAGATAGTGGTCATAAACAAAATAGAACTTTGTTTTATTTTCTAAGGAATGACTTGGCCGATTTTCATAAGCGTAAATTCACAGGAAAGATCTAATGGTCTCGTATGTTGCTATTTATTTTTTTATCCGGATCTGACTTCCGGATTTACAGGGTGAACTATGTCAAAATTTTCTGGCGGTCGTTTACAGTGACGATTCAAAACACGTTAATTTTTTTTCCAAATTTGGTCCATAACCACTTCAATTTTAAGATTATTTTAATTGATGGCCAAATGAACAGACTTCGGGTAAACTGGTTCCCAGTTTCCGATTTCGGAAGCACTAAAATTAGTGGCAAATGAACACTAAATTGGAACTCACTTTGTTTTCTCATAGATGGATGGATCGATTCACATTGCAATGAATGTATGAAATTATAAGTAATTTGAGTAATGATGCCCCTCACTAGATGAATGAAAAACGGTTTTATTTCTGATGAAATTTCCAAGTATGCTTTGTTAACTTCCATGTTGTAGGTAAATGGCTAGTCAGGATATAAATTATTCTCATGCCTATCATTTTCTAATTGAGTCAATAAGTAAGTTATTAGCACTTGTTTTCGACATTTGAGGCATCATTGTAAAAAAACTGACACTTACATATTAGCAGCGGGAATTCCATTTTCTCATCTCACTGGAAGGATAATGATTTCTGGATCCAAATAAAATTCTGTTCTTCTGAGTTCCCAAAATCTAAGAAGAACCTTTTAATTTTCATAACCGGAATTTCCGTTTTCTGAAGTAAGCGATAAATTTTAGCCTATCTTTTCTTTGTATTAAAGAACTAAAGCCGCATAATGTAAATCTGAGCGAAACATGTGATTGCCCTAATTTAGTAAAATATGGCTTACGCCGTATCACCGAATGACAATAACAATTAACAAATTGTAATGACGCAAGAGAATTGTCTCATTCGGCACATTGTCATAATTTTTACGGGGCGTAGAACGTCACGGTAATTGTCGCATACTATTCAAGTGCAGTTAATAATCTATGCAGCGAAATAAACTCTCAATTAACAACCAACGAAGGGTCTTTATCGGGTCAAGTATGATGGCGTTCTATTCATGAATGCCAAGATTGTCTCACTGTCACTGTTTCAAAGACGATGATGTGGAATGGGTATAGCTAAGCTTACCAATGGTCACAGTTTTGTGCATAAGTTCTACACAGACTGATCGACTGAGTGTAATGAATGATTATGTTTTTTTTTTCCTGAAGCGGGGTATGATGCCAAATTGATAGAGTTGAAATACTTCGTCATGACACCATAGCTTAGCTTGCCTATGAAGTGCGCCGTTGCGGTTGGTTATGATTGGACTTGTTTGTTAGTGCGAAACGGTAACAGTCAATGGTGTACAATTCTACTTGTTTCCAGTATCAAAATGATGGACGATTCTGGGTAGTTTATTTTTGTTTCAATTATACAGGTTTTAACCGCCTCTTCGGTCCAGAAAAAAATTCCTACCATATGTGCGGGGTTGGGTATCGAACCCAGGCAGGCTGCGTGAAAGGCATCGACTTACCCATCACACTATACCCGCCCCCAAGGGTAAAGTTAGTTACGTCTAGAACATATGGCAACAGCAGAATTGTTTTGATTTCATTCTTGCTAAGAATAAGGACCAAATAAAAGAGAAAATTAAAATTTCGTTGGGAAGTGTTGTTTAAGGTTTATTTAATGGACTGCGATGGGATTAAAACATGTATTGCACGGGCTATTGAATCTTTAGTCTCCGGATCGTTTTACTCATAAATTCTGCCGATATTTGTAAAAAAAATTTGTACGCGGTGAATACCGCATTATTTGACAAATGATAAAATAGGCTCTTGTCGACTAGCTAACGGAAATGTTGAGAAAAGTCATCATACAGTCTGCGAAACGAAACAGCAGTGAAGCAGCTCTTTCATATATTTTTAGATCGAGTTCGAGATTTCCACCGAAAATGGAAGTTTCGCAGTCGTTCGGAATGTTTAATTTATGTTAGTTTTAAAATTTAAATCTAGAAATTATAACAAAATAAACTGGCAGCCCCAGCAGCATATTATCTGTGTTTCAAATATAGAAAAAATAGAACGGCAGCGTATACCAGGTTTAAATTTGACAGTAGAACCCTTCGAATAAATAAAACTAAAACGTTTGTTTCAGTTTCAGTTATATTATAGACCACCCATATGAATCTTGCAGCTGCTAAATTTGCTTTTACAATATGGATATTTTCGGAATAGATTTGATGATTACATGTCGAAAAACGATGTTTTAGGTGGTTCTAAAATCTAAGATGGCGACTTTCGGTTTATTAATATTCTTTTAAAACCCTTACAAAATGGGTATTTTCGGAACAAGTTTGGTGAGTAGACGCCAGAAAGCGAAATTCAAGGTGGTAACATCGGTTTGATAATATTTCGTTGAAATCTTTACAATGTGGATATGTACGGAACGGATTTAATTAATAGATACAAGAATACGATATTTTGGGTCGTTGCGAAATCCAGGATGACTGTATCCGATTCAATTTCTTGAAAGAATATTGCAATATTTTCGTATTTTCGGAACAGGGTTGAGAAGTAGTTGTAGGGAATTACAATGAATCAGAAGTCATCATCATGAAATTCGAGACCACCTCAAATCTTCATTCCCGGCATTTACTTATAAAATTCGATCCGTAAATACTAACATTGTAGAGTTTTCAAGAAATAAACCGGGAGTCGCATCGGCATCTACTCATCAGTCTCGTTTCGACATTTGTCCACATTTTAAGGATTGTTAAGGTATTTCGATAAACCGAAAGTCGCCATCTTTGATTTCAGAACCACTTCAAACATCGTTTTTCGGGACCTGCTCATCAATTTCGTTTCGAAAATGTCCATATTGTAAGGGTTTTTCAAGGAATTTAAATAAATCGGGAGTTGCCATCTTGGATTTCAGAATCATTTCAAGCATCGTTTTCCGGTAGCTACTCATCGAACCCGTTCCGGAAATATCTGTTTTAGCAGGGTTTTTAAGGAATTTCAACGAACTGGAAGTCGTCATATTGGATTTCAAACGACCCCAAATATTTTCAAAATCTACTTTTTTTTCAAAAGACTAAATTCTTTGTCTATTATTATTCTACCTTGATCTACATTGTTGTAAACTTCATGAGTTCGAAACTCATTGAAATTTCATTGTCTTTTATATAAATGAAATTCTAGCTTTGTGTTCTTTGTATAACCGTTAATTTGACTTTCCTTGGAATTAGAAATGAAAATTGGCATATTATAGTTTGATTTTATTCTCATGAACAAAGCTTAAACATAATGAAATCGAACAAAAGAACTTAAAAATTCGGCTTCAACCCAATTGTATGCAGCCACCAGTTAGGCTTAACTAGTTGAGCATAATGAGCAGACGAAACTTGCATCCGGCCGAAACACGAGACATAACCAGGCGAGCCAAAATGGATGATTTTCGTCCACTATAGAATACGATGCCAAGGTCGAATCTGTGATTCCGATAGGAGAATGACTTCACATGCATTGCGACGACCAGTCTCAGGAGTTACGTCGCAATCTAATTGGTCTAGTCTCCGGATGCGGACAACCTGACAGCTAACTTCTGCGGCAACAGACGTAGTCTTCAAAATATGCACTTTGTTTTTCAGAGATGAACCGATTTGTTCAAAATTGGCTTCAATTGAAATACCTTATGGTTTTTCAAGCAGCATGTGAATTTTAGTTGGACTCTATGTTCCAAAAAGATTGACTCTATCAGGGCCGTTTTTACATAGGGACAGTGAGGCCAAGTGCTCCGGGCCCACGGTTTTAGGCAGGCCCGTATCCAGGATCTCATTTCGGGAGGGGCCCAAAGATTCAAAAATAATGTACGTAATTCTCTGGATACGTGACTGGTTTTAGGGAGCCCCGGACAGGACCAAGCGAGCAAGAAAAAAATAGACATTCAATTAGCATTAGGGGCACACAAAAAAATTTGTTCCCAGGCCTATCAATACGTAAAAGCGGCGCTGGAATGTTTTTTTTATAGATGTGGATTTGAAACGAAATGATTTCGTCACATCTCCACATAAAATAATTTGTTTCGGGCTTTCTTGTAAATTCTTGAACTAGTGGTTACGCATTACACCCCAGTACACTTGAGTCTCTGTTATGTGATTTCATGTGCGAATTTGCAAAGTTATGCGATTTATTTAGCAAGTTTTCGGAGCTGTGCGTCTAGTCTTGTCGAGGAAATGCACTAAACGTCGAGATCTGGTGTCGTCTTGAAAAAAAGGCGTTTGGGTAATGTCAGAGACATAACTGGATGTCGTGAATACGAAAAAACTGGCACGCTCCCATCACTTTTTCGAATATCAGTTAGTTGATTGATTGTATGAATTTTGCAAGCTTTCCCCTTTTTCACTACTAGAGTATGAAGCAATGCACCTACATTGAAGTACAGATTAGTTATATTAAACAGCTACTATTCTACAACTATATATTCCAAACTTGAAACAATATCTTTTTAATTTGCTAATCTTGGCTAGGTATTTGTAGTTTATTTTTATTGAAGCTATGAAGTTCGGAGATAACTAATTCTTCTCGAAATTTCAGTACGAGACAATTGCAATGGCCTGGTCGGAAATGTATCGACGATCTTCGGTATGCAAGAATAATTTTAATAATAATAATAATAATAATAATAATAATAATAATAATAATAATAATAATAATAATAATAATAATAATAATAATAATAATAATAATAATAATAATAATAATAATAATAATAATAATAATAATTATAATAATAATAATAATAATAAGAATAATAATAATAATAATAATAACAATTATAATAATAAAGATTAATCTATTAATATGGCAACCCTGTTTCGCATGGCATATTTTCACACGATCCCATACTAGTATAAAGATGTGTTCAACATCATCACTTCCACTTTCGCATTGCAGTTCGTAATTGAATGTGTTAGTGACGGTGCAAATTATTTTAACTTCGATCTTGATGAATCTGTTGGTAGGAAATATTGAAAGTTGAATTAACTTTTAATGATTATCTGTGACACTAAGAAGTGCCTTGAATTGTCACAAACAACAGGATCTGAGATGGTTCTCGTGTGTGTCTTGTTTCGGCAACAGTTGCTCAGAAAACGGTAGGAAAAAGACGAAATTCAACTAGTTCTTTATGGTTATCTTTAGCAGTGAAAAGTGCTTTGCATGGGCCTTGCTGGACTTTTGGACTGCCTTTCTAGCGGTTTTCGGTGCCATCGTGCTGACGGTGTCTCGTACGTTCAGAGTAGCTGCTTTAACTTTAATGATGCTATTTCTCACATCATATTTGATTTTATACCTGCTACTGGCAGCGGTGTACGGACAGCCCCTTTGCCAAAATTCCTTTTCCTGTTCGCAGAACTGGAAACAGTGAGACGACAGGTCCTCGATGTTGCACTCGTGTGTGTCTTGTTTCGGGAACAGTTGCTCACCAAATGGTATGAAAACTTAACCACTGAACTTTTATATGGATGCTCTTCTATAGATGCAGACATCTCGCGTTCTGATTGGCTGGTGCTGTCATGGGTTAAATCAAACAGGTTTTTCAATAGTGTACTATTGAAAAACTTCAAGGTTGTTGCAATACACGTTCAAGTTGAAAATGTTCGATTCTATTGGTAGTTAGATTATATAAATACTTCTACAGATCACTGAGCTATGAGCTTTCAAAATACGAGAAAGGCAAATGCGCCTTATGAATTATCCTCTTCGATACTCGTTTATACCAAACATTTCAGAAAAGTTTAATTTTGAACTATTTGAGATTATGTCACACAACTGAAAATTTTCTCATAAAATTGTGATCATATTCCCGATGGCATGTAGCAAGAATTATGTTGATTCATTAGATACAACAGGAGATATTCACGAACAAAAACTTATCACTCTCTCAGAGGGTAAATTTTGAAAAGGCGCCCCATAGAAGTGAAAAAAAAATTTCCCCTTCAAATCTTGATGGGTCAAGCATTTCTGAAATATTTGCCATAAAAAAAATTGTGTTCAAGGAAATGTCAGAATTTGTTAGTCCTAGAGCCGTTGTTATGCGGTATTCTTATGGAAATTTTCGAAGCTTTACGGGTTTTTTATTCGGTACGCATAGAAATAAAATTGAGTGGTTTGAATACATCAAGTATAAACTATGATACTATCATTTACGAGCTTCAACGGGCCACATGCTACTACCGTCAAAAACCTATCCACTTCGGTGAACCTTGCGAGAAATTGGACAAAAGAACATCTACTTCCAAGTACGCCTTAAGCTTTTCTCAACCAGTTCCAAACAACGCCAGCACCTCTGAGATAACAATATAAATAAGTGCTACGACTAATAACGACACCAAGAATCTACAATATGAAGACGAAACGTTCATAAAACAAATTCATTAAGATGCTTCCAACATCAACGAAAGCAGCAACAGCAATTACAAATCAATGGACGAAGACGCGATTAGCGAACTAATACCCGTCCAAGCCTAGTTGGTAGGTAATGAGACTAACTCTTCGCCATAAAAAACGAGTATCGAAGACATCCAGTTCAAAAACCGTGGCAGTGACTTCATTTACACATAAAAAAGGAAATGAAATGTGTCCAACATTAAGATTAAGCCCGGGGGTTGAAGAAAATTTTATAATAATAATAATAATAATAATAATAATAATAATAATAATAATAATAATAATCATAAAAATAATAATAATAATAATAATAATAATAATAATAATAATAATAATAATAATAATAATAATAATAATAATAATAATAATAATAATAATAATAATAATAATAATAATAATAATAATAATAATAATAATAATAATAATAATAATAATAATAATAATAATAATAATAATAATAATAATAATAATAATAATAATAATAATAATAATAATAATAACAATAATAACAATAAACAATCACACACTACTAGTCATTGAAATTGTGGATTTCTTATATCTCATGTTAACGACCTAGCTAGAGCTTATATTTTAAAAGGGTAGGCGATTTTATTGTTAAATTGGAAACTTAGAAACTTGTAAACCTCTCCACTACCAACAAACTTTTAGTCTGTACTGTTCATAAATTTGCGTACGTGCTAAAAATGTGATATTGATCCTTTCTTTCAATAGGCCGTTCGCACAGTCTTTAATCTATTATACAGAGCATCATTCCAGCGGTATTTTCATAGGGCAACTGTTCCCTTATTGATCCCATGTCCACCATTCTTCTCATATAGGAAACCATTAGTTAGAGAGATATGCCCTCTCTGTTTTAGTAGACTGACTCAAAAGATAAGTGCAAACGATTCGATTGTAGGCCAAGTAATAAGCAAAAAAATATGTTGACTCGACTAATAAGATGACTATTGGCACAATTCCCCTACGTAGTAAGCCATTGAATGGTGTGTGGTATAATCCTATTCTATAAATTGCCCTGGGAAAACCGTTCCCATGTCAAATCAAGGTACTAGCCAGATTGAGAGCTGCACTCGACACTCTTTGCGCGGTTATCATGTTACAATCCTTTCTCACAACCTGCAAGTAGGTTTAGATTTCTACTGTTGCTGGCCAATTTTTCCTCTATTGAACACACGCACACAATCTCAGGACTGGTATCGTTTTTCCTTCCAAATGAGCAGCAATCATGATCGTAGTGTTCTTCAATCGCAGTTAACAAAAACCTGTTACATTATTCCAACGGGTCAAAAGGTTTGGGTGAACCGGGTTTTTCAACTTGCTGAGATAAATATAATGTGTCACCTTAATTCTGATTGTAAAGTATGAAGTGTTTGAAATTTTTTTTAAGTTGTAATTCTATCTTATCGTCACTAAAATACGTGACAACACAAGCTTATTGAAAGAATGTGTCACGCAAGTGTAATCTCGCATACCCACAGAGTGAAAGTGACAAAGAGTATGTTAATTAGGCTCGTTTTTTTATTTTCAATTACAATACTCGGTGTGTTAGCCGTAGCGTGCTAATACCTAATGAAGTTACGGCATTCAATGGTGGTGGTGCTTTAGTTGCCGGCTTGGATTGAATAGTTTGTAGTACATGGCATATGAATTTTAAAATTCGAAACTACTGATTTCCGAATGGTGAAACCGTTTCGAACTTCTAGCAGCACTTTCAGCTTCATATGTAATAAACAGTACCGAAAACTAATGGATATGAGCAACATACAAAAACGCTTTTTGTCGGAACTGATTAGGAAACGTATGAAAATATTTATGTTTTCAACCATGTCAACTTTCACTAAGAACGATATCCAGCAGCAGGACTACTCCGCAGCCCTCGAGAATATATATATATATATATATATATATATATATATATATATATATATTTCCTGGTAAATCGATATTGCCACGAAAATTACTCAAGCACAAATCTGTTCTTATGCGCTGATAGATACACTGAATTCATCCTTCATTTGACCGTAATTTTCGTCAGTTTGACGCCACGGCTTTTGCTTTTTCGATTTCTGCTACTGGATTTAATCTCCCCAAGGATTGTAAAAATAATCAATTTCATTTTCAGAGGATCAATTCGATCGATAGTGGATGGAGAATGTATATTTGGACCAATTATTAACTGTGATTCTTCCAACGGTGGAACCCGGCGGAACAAAATCTGGATAGTTTATTTCCGCAAATTACTACCAAAGACTGAAAGAGAACCCAAGAGATGTTCGCGCTCGTGTGTTTGATGGGCACCTTACACTAATTAAATTACGGACTCCTACCAGTGATGAAAAATGAGCACAATTTATATACTGCACTTCGTTTACTCGGTGTTACTAACGCTGCTAGAGTCCGGTCAGCTTTACTGGATCGTCATTAATTTTCATTAATTTTGGTTAATGTTTTTTCGCCTGCACAAACTCACACTGGGTTTTACTGGTAACAATTTGCTAATTAAAAACAAGTGCACACATTTGGCAACGAACATCCAACAGGCCACTTCTCGGTGAGCATGAAAACAACAATAATGCAGCAACAAAATCACTTTCGGGATTTACAACTTCTTAAAATTACACTTTTTTCCTATAGTATATCGAGCAGAAACGGAAAAACCGTAGCACCTGATAGCGAATGAAAAAACACAATAAGGCAGCATGAAGGAAAACTGCTTCTTAGAACCTGAGTGGTACCGATTCTACACAGGGACAGTGAAAAACAGCGATAGTCTCCCACTCTCTGCCTTCGTGCTCGCGAAAACGTGCAGAGTGTATGCGTTCGTAGCTAGACTGTGTGGGTGAGCTGGAGCACTTGCATGCTATTATGTTACGTTACTGTTGCTATGAGCGGCTTGGACATTACTGGCTGAGAAGCTGTCGGTGCTGAGACTGACCTGGCTAGTGAAGCATAATCCGTCACCCGGTCGACAAATCAGTGGCGGATAATGGGTGGGAGGCCCAGACGCATGCACCATAAAGTGAAATATGAATAAAGCGTGATATGATAGTACATCGTTCACAAATCAGGGTAGATAACGAATCTACATAATAAACTCAATTCGTGTAGAAAACCGCATATAAAAATTGCGATTAAAGTGTAAACAGTTTTGGACATCATGAATTGTCAGATTCGCTATTTTTTTTAGAACAAATGGTCACTCTGTATTTAACCAGAATCGAAGCCTTGATTCGCCCATTGTCCACTAAATATTGATTGCTGTGGGAAAGCAGTGACGTTCTGTTCAATGAACAAAACGTACTTCACGAGTTGCTTATGTTCTGTCACATGGTTTCGAATACCAGTACTCACGATTATCGCTAGTGTATGTATTAGTGAGCATGTATGTATTAACAGAAGTGAGTATTTTGGATTTGTTCGATGAACGCTTCAACACGGGAGATCCAAGTGGCTCTCTACCAACCCGCTAGCTTTCGCCATCTATGGCACCATGCTTACCTTTTCGGTAAGATAAGTATGTTGTTTTTCATATCCGAGGTGAAACATCTGATAATCAACAGATAACCTCTAAATCATAACTATCAAACGGACAGAGCTGATAAATGTTTGATCTACTTTCAAATTGACAGCAGAATAATTGAAAAAACGTATTTCTCAATTTGCCCAACCCTCTACCATATTCGTGTAACAAACCGTTTTCAAATAATTACAAGTCAGCTCGACGCATAAATTACATACAACACGGGACATTTTCAGAGCAGCCCAATCGCCGGGTGACAATATTTGCCCTCTGGCTCAAGCTTGCTGTACCATGTTTAGAAATGCTGCTGCATTTGGCCGCTCCGCAACAAAAAAGGTGCTTTGTGGTGTCTCCATTCACTTTTGCCGCACTGACTGTCAAAGTGCTCGTTCTCCTAGCGAGGCCTAAAAAGGGAAAAAGGTTGCTCAGTCCGTTTCAATCAATCCATGCCATTCATGCCGAAGCGGTGTGGCCTCTGAAGGAGAAAAAAAACCACGTTATAAGCGGGTCACTTTTGATACCATCAGCAAAAAGCCATAGACCGAACGTATGATGGCACGTGCACACCAACTCTGCTCATTGCTGTTGATGGGAAAAAGCTTCTAGGATTAACTGAACGATTCGAACCAACATGTATACGGGAGCAAAAGGAACGCACACACACCAATCGAGTTTGTTTTGATGATAACAGGAAGCCTTGCCGATACTGACACACATTTTCCACTGTTTTGCTAGAGATGCTGAGGTAAAGAAAGAGAGAGAGAGAGAAAGAGAGAGAAGACATATCAAGAGCGGAACAATGTTGCTATCGAAATTCTCTCTCCAAAAAGGTATGAACATCGGAATATCCCAAGTGGGAGGTATTTTCCGCCCAAAACAAATGAAGCTTTGCACTGATGGTGTTAAGCATAATCGTTCCTGAAACGATCGATACTGCTTTTATTGCTTTTTCATTTATGTTACGATGTAGACACTGTAATACGTTCGGTAACACATCTGAGGTTAATCATTTTGTCTCCGTTCTATTCCAAATTTTCGAAGGTGTGGTAGGGAAGGCGTTCGTCATTCATTAGAGATAAATAGTTATTGAACATCAAAAGCTCGAGTCAATTGTGATTTAGAATGAACTGCTCACATTTGATACAGGATGTCTTGAAATATTCATACACTTTATGTAGTATTCAGCATTTGTATCTTCAGAACGAACCGGTGATAAATAAATGACTACTTACAATTAAAGATTGTTTCAGTTGTCATGTATATTCTGATACATTCTCGCTACAGTGTATATAAATATTAGCATCACCACAACTTATCATCAATCAAGGTAGAGTTAACGTGGACAATATTATAACAAGTTTAAAATAGACTGATTCAAGATAGGGGTTTTACGGTTAAATTCATCATTTAGAAGGAAATAAATTATTAATTGATTATTTTATTTGATCAGATTAAATTGATTCGCTAGCATTGTTGATCGCATTCGATGGATCGACAGGAAAACAATGAAAATAATTGCCTTGATGAGTCTAAGACGAAACGTAAACAAAATTCAAAACGGTTACGTGCCCTGAGCACAAAATTAGGCTCACCCCTGAATGAATTGCCTTGTGTCTGGCGTGTACGGACACAGATCGTATTGACGAAGAAGTCTTCGTACTGGAGTGAAAGCGTCCATCAGATTTTCAATCCAAAATACGGTCTCCAATCTTTATAATTTTTCAAATTTGTTCAATACTAACACTGGTAGCATAAAAGGCGTTTGGTCACATTATTTTCATATTTATTATATTATATACTAGCTGAATGACCCGGCGTTGCTCGGAAATGTTTCGGGAAGTAAAGGCCGAACCAAATTCCCGAAGATGTCCTACTTAGTGTAATGCTCTGAACAGTTTTATGTTGTTATTCCTTCAATTTTACCTTACACTTCCCATGTTTGGGGCACTTACTGCACTTCCTCTCCCTTAAAATAACTTTTTAATCTACATTGACATAGAAGTAGTATCTGTATTTGTCAAGATGCACCGTTTCTCGTAGAATAAATTTTATATTGAACTCCCCTTTTAATTAGTGAACTTACAACAACTCTCCTCCATGATAACCCTTACGACCACCTCTTAGTAGTGTACAAAGTATCTGTGCTCTTCAAAAAGTATCGATTCATTCATTCAAATTAACAATATCAGTACTACTTAATTGCAATTAACGATTGCACGATCTTGACATTTTTGCCCCTTTCTAATTTTATAAAAAATTCAAGATGAAAATTGATTTTCAAGACCCTTTCTGTATTCTCCTAGACTGAATCCGTCCCCCTATCTTGTTTGACGACGAATAAGAAAATGCTACAATAAACCTTTGTCATGAATATCTAAGCTTGTCGTGACCACCTCTGAATAGTAAAAAGTACCTGTGCCAAGTTTGGTGATAATTTACCGAGTTATTATGGAACTTTGCCCCCCCACTCCCCACCTTAAAATATCCAACCTAGTTAGGTGTGGTGAGTTTGAGTTGTTTTGAAGTTACGTTCGATTATATTAACAATTTGAACTTTGCTCTCCCCTTGGATGAGACCCTTACTTTATCCACCCCCTCCCACTCCCTTCTTAAAAATGCTCTTAGGATCATAGCAAAGCAAAGTCCTGGCATTACATTCCTTTTTGTGGAATTTGGCCTTTCTGTTTCAACAGACTTCGCAGCCGATTCTTAGTGTACAGAATCATTGCATGGCTAGTACTATGGATCCTACTGACACTAAGAATCCTTCCAGGTCGGGGCTCGAACATACGACAACTGGCTTGTAAGACCAGCGCCCTATGCATTGAACCGCTAATCCGGGCTCTTAGGATCATCTGAAGCGCAAATAATATCTGTACTCAGCAAGAAGTATCGTTTTATGGAAAATTCTATAAACTTCACATTAAACTTCCTTTTTAGAGACACTCATTATATCCATCCCTCACGAATATCCTTAAAACCATATTTGAGTTTTTCAAAATGTATGTATGGTTTTAAAAAGTATCGATTCTCTTTAAATTAGATAAATTTCGACATGGCCTCCTCAAATTAAGAACGTTTGCTACACACTCTCTCCCCTGAGAATGTCTTAATGATCATTTCTGAAGAGCAAGAAGTACCTGTACCAAGTTTGATAGCAATACGGTCAGTAGTTTTGGAGTTATACCGTTAAAAACATTACACCCTCCCTCCCACGTCCAACCCCCATATAATCATACCTACGGAATGCAAAATGTTTGTATGGTTTTCAAAAAGTATCGATTCTGATTCCCTCTTCTGTTAAAGACCCTTGCTACGCTCCCCCGGTGAATGACTGATAGGTTAAAACCGGGCTAAAATAAATAACTAATTAACTAAGCCTTGCTACGCTCCCTCTCTCATTAAAATACACATATGAACATTTCTACAGAGCAATAAGCACCTGTACTCAGTTTGGTGGCAATCCGCTCAGTATTTTAGTAGTTATGCCATTACAAACATTACACCCCCCTTTAAAGGTACTTGCTACATCCACTCCGCATATAGTCACATTTAAGGTATTCAAAATGTGTCTATGGTCTTCAAAAAGTATCGATTCTCATCAAATTAGACACATTTTTTCATGATCCCCCTGTTAAGACACTTACTACGCTCCCTCCCCCACAAAAATACCCTTATGACCATCTCTTAAGAGCAATAAGTATCTGTACCAAGTTTGATACCAATCCGTTAAGTAGTTCCGGAGTTATGCCATTACAAACATTACACCCCCCTTTTATGGCACTTGCTACATCCACTCCTCGTATAGTCATATCTAAGTTATGCAAAATGTTTCTCTAATCTTCAAAACGTATCGATTCGTGTCAAGTTATATGAATTTTGTCACGACCCCCCGTTGTTTATGACACTTGATACGCTCTCTCCCCTATACAAATATTCCTTAAACCATCTCTGAAATGCAAGAAGTACTTGTGCCAAGTTTGGTGGCAATCCGATCAGTAGTTTCGAAGTTATGGCGTTACAAACATACAAACTTACATCCATTTTTATATACCTTATGATAAAAAACCGGAATTTTCATTTTAAAATTCCCGCGCTTGTCCAATCGGTAAACTTTTATTCTCTCAACGTTGGCAACACTTTTATACACATTCTCTCAAATTTTGACGCATATCGTACGATTAGTTTTTGTTTGGCGTCTATACAAAGAAGTTGAAAAATTTTCGTGTGGCGATTTTTATAATTGATGAAAATTTAGAACAACCGCTCGCCTTCGAAGTGCCATTCGGTCGATTGTTGTGCGGTTTCGACGTCATATTCATAGATCCACACCTCATCACCAGTTATGATGCATTCGATGAATGTGGGGTCACTATCTGCGTTGGAAATCATCAACACGACGCTGTTTTTGAATGAAATTCAGCTTTTTTGGCACCAGCCGAGAAGCGACGCGTTTCAAACCCAAAACATCAGTTAAAATGTGTTCGGCTGATTCATAAGAGATGCCCAACAGCACAGCAATTTCTCTAATCGGTACAAAACGATTTTGCAACACGATTTTCTTCGCCGATCCAATGTTTTCTTCAGTAACAGATGTTGTTGGGCGGCCAGGGATCTCATCATGATCCAAGCTTGTACGACCACCTCTGAAGCGTTTATACCACTCGTATGTCTGTTTTTTCTAGACACGATTCACCAAAGGCCTTTTCTAACATTTTCAACGTTTCGGAACACTTAAATCCATTTGCAACACAAAATTTGATGCACGCACGTTGTTCTAAATTTTCATCCATTATAAAAATCGCCACACGAAAATTTTTCAACTTCTTTGTATAAACGCCAAACAAAAACTAATCGTACGATATGCGTCAAAATTTGACAAAATGTGTATAAAAGTGTTGCCAACGTTGAGAGAATAAAAGTTTACCGATTGGACAAGTGCGGGAATGTTAAAATGAAAATTCCGGTTCATTTTTGATCATAAGGTATATCATTCAAATGGGTATAAATACTGAACTGCTCGATATGATGAAGAGTTGAAGAGATTAGTAAATCCGACTAGTTCTTCAACGCTACGAAATTCTCGATATCAATGATGATGCTGACATCATACACCACAATTGAGCGGAAGAGACGTTGTCTTGTAATTTATGACAGGGATTCAAAATCTGAAGACTGATTAATCATTTTATGACAATCAATACTGCCGTGAATTGTTGAATGAATGATTTTAGTTAACTTTCAAACTTTAAATTAGCTCTCATAATCGTTTTCTTACAGACAACCTGTTCCTTTTTTTTAATTTTTCTCAAAAAACTAAAAAAAAACAAAACTCTCATCAGAAACCGTGTTAATTGCGAAAACCGCGTAAATAAAAACCGTGTTGATTTCGGAATCCGTGTAAAAAAAACCGTGTATAAAAAAATTGTGTAAAAAGAGTCCTTAGTGTACATTCCTTTTGTGGAATTTGGCCTTTCTGTTTCAACAGACTTCGCAGACGACTCTTAGTGTACAGGATCATTGCACCGTTCCAGGGCGGGACTCGAACATATGACAAATGGCTTGTAAGACCAGCGCATTGAACCGCCAACCCGGGATAATTGGATTACCGTACGGCATTTTAAATACATGCCAAGTCCAGAAAGCAGTCGTAGATATAGTATTAAATCAAAACTAGCCTGATTTGTTTAGAAGTTTCCCATCAGATCGAGTTCTCGTGTAATAACCGGCAGTGAGTTACTAAAAATTGTTAATTTGAATTAAATTAGAGTGGAATTCAAACAATTCAGTATGTAATAACATTTGGTATAAATTTCAAAAGTTTAATGAATGAAATTCTAGTTTGTAGATATTACCTAGCCTAACAAATATCTTGGTGGAGACCAGTGTTGGTCAAACAATATGCCAGCCCTGCATTGCAAATCGTATCGACGCTGTTATGTGCAGGAATTAAGACTGACATTTTCAGTATTTTATTTTATTTAAAAGACATTTTTATTCAGGCCTATTAGCTTTACGTGGCCGATTGAGCCAATTTTTTAAATAAAAAAATTTTGGTATTGGATCTCGTTGTCACCCTGTTTCTAGTGGGAGAGGAGCTTCCATTTCCCTCCTGCGAGGATTGAGGGGCACTTTGTTCGTGGCTCGTCGCGTCATCCATTGACGCATCGGTTATATGGTTGATTTCCGTTTTCTTTTCGTTTTCCTTGTTATTCGCAGTCTTGCTCTCGTTGCTATTTACTGTAGAAGCGCCTTGTACATTGGTTGCAGTTGCTGGTTGGTTAGATGGCGAAGGTGTTTTTGAAACAGGAGCACTGCATTCACTAGTTTCCGTTGTTGAGCGGTTGTCCTTGTTTTTGTTTGTTTTGTTTGTTTTCGCAGTTTCAGTGCAAGGTTTGCCGTAGTGTGCAGGTTGTTCACAAAACTGACATGTAACCAGTTGTTTTTCATACGTAATCAGCGTTTTACACGGATGTATTCCATCTTGACCACAAACGATGTAAGATGGAATTGCTTTACGTAGTTGCATACGTACCACTCGCACGCCATTCCAGATACCGGGGAATAATTCCGCCATACTTCCCTTTCGATGGAAGGAACTTCACCGTACTGCGACATGCTTTCCCGAACAAACTGATCGCTGGTCTGCGGGGGAAGGTCATGCACGCGTACTTCTATGGCATTGTCCACCAAGTACAGAGGGATTTTATGTTTACATTATCATGATCAACACTGTGCTCCCCGTTGGTAACCGAAGCGAATGCAATTGCATCTCTTTCACGTTTGAACATAATGTACACACAGTTAGACGCCTTGTTGAATTGAATTTCATTTACATTATTAGCGTCTAGATGAATTCGTTCTTTAGGTGAGATATCAATTTCATTTGTTGCTGGTCTAACTTTGCAGCGCTTAGAATCAATACAAATTGAATTTGGTCTTGTAGGCCAAGTTTCAGGCTTTGTTAAATCGTATTTGCCCATTTCGTAAACTCTATTGTTCACTACACTGGATTGTCTTTGTTTCTGTTGTCTCGGCCGTAAACGATTTGCGACTGTGTCGGATGAGATGCGAGCACGAACTGTTGAAATGCAGCATCCGATGAAGAAAACAGTCGAACAGTCAATTTACTATTGTAAATATTGACTTAATGCAGGTTGTAAATACCGACTTAATGCCGATTTTTCATGGGTTTATCTTCACCCGCACTGACGAAACTACCCGTGCAGCATCAATCATAGTAACCTATGAGTCAGCAGACAAAATTTGACAGCTCTGCCAGTTCAGAAGTTCGTGGGTTCAAAGAACGGCACCCCACCGCTTCGAAAACGGACATCGTGTGAAACTTTTCGGACGCTTTATACGCCCGTTTGGGCATCTACAATATCTTGGCACTACTAGACAACAATCAAAGCACCGAGACCGGGGAAAAATGGTTTCATCGTTGCGCGCTCTTGGCCGGGAGGTCGGTGTAACCGGTCAAACAGTGAAAAAGTACCTGGTGAACATGAACATACATGTCAGGAAGCGGAAGTCGCGTCCACTGGTTTCGGAATTGCAGGCAATAACGAAGCGGCAGCGGCTGATGGTCAAACCGATTTTTCCGGCGAATCGCGACGTGCGATGGTGATGGACGATGAGACCTATTTCACTCTGGATGGCACCGAATGGCAGGGCATCTCTTGTTTTACTATTCCTACGTAAGAAGTAAGCTCCGAGGTGAAGTTCATTTCACACACCAAGTTTCCCAAGAAGTTGCTGCTGTAGCTGACAATCAGCAAAAAGGGGATGTCAAAGCTTTGAAAGCTAGAAAATTGGTTTCCGATACATAGCTCATTGGTGAAGCAATCTTTTGTTGTATCAGGAACGGATTTTTCTTTTCCATTTTCTCGATTTCAACAAATCTCGTTATACTCATGCAGTTTTCGTCTTCAAAGTAAAAATCTCTGCTCTTGTCGGTTTGATGCCACGACAAATCGATCCACCAACATGTTTTGCTTAGTTGCCGGCAAAAAAGGTTCGACCTTAGCTGCAGTAAACTAGCTTTGAGGCTCTATATATTTCAGCTTTACTTATTTGATCGGTGATATATAAATTCCGCGTTCATAGATGAACTGAACAACGCAAACTTATTTCCACCCTCTTCATTCCGGTAGCCAATAGATGACGTTCAAAAGGCAAGCAATAGAAATTTGTCAGCACTTCGTTCCAATGATAGAACTAAAATGATTAGAATTATTTAGACGATAAATTCTGGTAAAATGTTGGAAGGGGTGCTGAAAACAAAATAATATCGTTGCAAGAAAACTTTTCTTATTAAACTATAGACGACTGATAGAATGCTTCTAGTGAACTTTTGTTATGGGCTAGTTTGATTAAAACTATGAAATGAGGTTCATCGACCATAGACAGTGACAATAACACGCTTCACTCAGTTCTATATTTCTTGTTGTGCGTCATTAAACTAATCTCGCTTGTCAGGTAGCTTCGATACCAGCTCAGCATTGCGTTGTAAACCGCGTATCTTTACATGAGATCTTTTTTGCTGTGGAGTCATTAACTTTTGATCGAATATTACGGACAAGAAATCGAAACTACTCACATACACATCAATTTATTTACTAGATCAGATTTGGACAAGTGATAAAAGCTACTGGACATGCGTGGTTTTGCATATTTAATGTATAGGGCTTATAAGAACAGCGTATTCTACTTACTACAGTATCTAGGTACAAGGTAAAAGTTTTCAACAAACATGATTATATGAATTTGAAACTGACCGAATGGACAATTCGAGATAGTTTATCTCGTTAGCTAGTTCTAATCGCCTAATTGAATCACACTATTTAAAACCATGTTTCTTTTTTGAGGGTTCACAACATAAAGACAATAGTGTGGAATTGTTCTTCGCAATCATTACTGGACATGAAACGAATTTCAGCGACTATGAAATCTCCGTCACAATAGTACTTAAGCTGAAGGATAATAAATAACTATATATTAGTATCGTAGTTTGAAGTATTGTGTCGCTTTCAACAGCCGCTCATTTACAGTAATATCGATCGTCATATTTTTCGCAGTAATCGCAAACAATCTGACAGCAGCGCCCATTGGTGAACCGGCAGCGACACTTCTCGATTGTTTTGATTACTTTTGTAGTGTAGCCACGCCCGCAGCACAGTGTTGCACAATTATCCGGATGCAGGCACCGTCTGCCGCGAGTGACCGAGCAAAATGTGGGCGATGTTTCGAAGTAGAAGAGCTGGTCGTACGACGAGTCCTGTGATAAAGGCTCTATTAGTTAAGGGTTATTCTGTTTGAGTAAACCAATGACGGAAAGTTAGTTCCGTTTTACCTTTTCTCTCGGCTCCTTGGAAGCATCCCTTCTTGAGGCTTTGTTATTGACGGGAATTTTCCTGATAGCATGGTGGTATTTAGTTCGTAACATCGCTGCTGTAGCGTTGAAGTCACCCAGTTTTCTCCAACAGGTTTTCAACGAACACGAGCCTGAAACTCCGTGACACTTGCAGCGATCGTTCAGGTTCGACATCACTGTCTGGATACCAACCTGAAAATTGGAACGAACAAATTATCGTCAATCGAAAATTCCTTCGTTTAATTCATACCTCACTGTCGTGCCGTAACATCTCTGCCACCGGATCGCCATCGGCTGGTTGCAGCTCCAAAAAGTTTCTGGTAACCCGTTTACCATGCTTCACATTGTCGCTACATCCGCCCCATTTCCATGCCAACCGTGTCGCTTCGGGACGTTTTTCTGATGCACACTGGCATTTGGACATTTTCCCTTCGGCACAGGCACGTGCCACCGAATGAGTGATTGCTGCTGCCGTCAAAGCATGTACGAATGCAGTCTCGCGATAAACCTGTAAAGTAGGTATGTGCTTTCATAAATGAAATTCATATACATATCTAACTTTCGAAATTGCGAACACCTCAAACTAACCTTTTTAAAAATGTTTCGTTTTCCCCGCGTTTCAATCGAACAATTCCAGCGATCATATCGAAACTGTTCTTCGCAATGGGTGACGGCTAATCGGCGCGCTTCCTTGATTGCCTCCGGAAGGCCGGTATCTCTGCGACACTGGTGGTTCTGCTTTCGAGTTCCGGATAAATAACGACACGGTCCCGGAGATTTTGTCATAGGACTGAATACCGCCATAACGGTGTTTTTCGCTGGCAGCGATGTTTCTTTGCTGTGGTGAATTAGAAAAAACATAGAATAAGCTCAGAGGGGAATGAAAGCTTTCGGTTTGGTTCAATAAGCTTGTAGTTTTAGCTTCGAGAAAAGCTTTGCTAATGATTTCATACAAGATAAAACATCGAATTAGGTTGCGTACTGACGTGTATTTTTTTTTATTCAATAATATAATTATTTTTAAGGCACACTGCTTTAGCTCTAAGGTGCCAAGGACTTTTTCTAATTTTATTAACGACTAACTTAAAACTAGGATAGTATGATTGGATAATGTTGTATTGGGGTGGCAGTGGTCGACTTTGGCAGATCTAACCTTCAGCTGGCGATCGGCACCGGCCGGTGGATGGAATATATCATGAGTCTTCCAGATGACGTTGGCCGCATCCCTCGGTCCGTGTGGGTCCGCGGGAAACACCCCCAGGCTACGAATACCCGGCGGGTGGCCCGCATGACTAGAGCGACCTTCCGTGGGCGATGATGGTGATGTAAATATAACGAAAAAATATAGAGAAGTAAATATTGCGGAAAACGAAGTAAAATGGGGATATGGGAACGAAATGACTAAGAACGACAGAGATCTAATTAGTTGACATCGTGATGGAGAAGAGACGGGGAGGGGGGAAGCGAAAAGGTTAGTGACAGCAAAAAGATCTTGTTAGTTCCGATGAAGATGGTGGACAGATGAGGAATCGGGATAATCGGCGGAAGTTAGTGTCGAACCTGCAGGTGAAAATAATTCTTAGCCACAGTTGAAATAACGTCGATAAATAGGAGGAACTTTCTAAGCAAGATGTAACAGATTACACTTGTATATTAATGTGTTTGAGGAACTGGTATATCAGAAGCATATATGAACTATCCCGACTCGCCAACACATCCCGAACCGGAACCTCAGTCGGTCTACCTCGGGCCCTGAGGGATTCCAATAGCTCCGATCTGGCGTCGCGATACTCTACGCACGACCACACGACATGCTCGATGTCCTGATAACCGTCGCCACAGGTGCAGAGCCCGCTCTCCACGATCCCGATACGCCGGAGATGTGCGTTGAATGTATAGTGATTTGACATGAGTCGTGACATAACGCGAATGAAATCACGACTCACGTTCATCCCCTTGAACCAAGGTTTCGTCGATACCTTAGGAATAATGGAGTGTAGCCATCGTCCCAGTTCGTCATTCGTCCATGAAGTTTGCCAACTTTCGAGAGTTTTCTGACGAGAAATACTGAAAAATTCATTGAAGCAGATTGGTCTTTCATAAATGTCCCCTTGTAATGCGCCCACCTTAGCCAATGAGTCTGCCTTTTCATTTCCCGGAATGGAACAATGCGAAGGGACCCAGACTAACGATATTGAATAAGACCGTTCAGATAAAGTTCTCAAGTGCTCCCGTATTTTCCCCAGAAAATAAGGGGGATACTTTCCTGGCTTCATTGCCCGGAGAGCTTCTATTGAGCTTAGACTGTCCGTGACAATGAAGTAATGGTCTTTGGGCAAGGTTTCAATGATCTCGAGGGTGTACTGAATAGCAGCTAATTCTGCGACGTAAACTGAAGCCGGATCACTGAGTTTGTAAGAAGCAGTGATGTTTTGATTGAAGATGCCGAAGCCTGTGGACCTGTCGATGTTTGATCCATCAGTGTAAAACACCTTTTCACAGTTGACTGTTCTAAATTTATTATAAAATATATTAGGGGCCACTCGAGGGCGTACGTGTTCCGGAATTCCACGAATCTCTTCTCTCATGGATGTGTCGAAAAACACAGTAGAATCAGAAGTATCCAAGAAATGAGCACGGTTGGAAGCAAACGAAGAAGGATTAATATTCTGAGCCATGTAATCAAAATACAAGGACATAAAACGGGTTTGAGAATTAAGCTCAACTAACCTTTCGAAGTTTTCAATCACCAGAGGATTCAAGATGTCGCATCGAATGAGCAAACGATATGAGAGATCCCAGAACCGGTTTTTCAACGGTAAGACGCCCGCCAACACTTCAAGACTCATCGTATGAGTTGATTGCATGCAACCCAAGGCAATACGCAAACAACGATACTGAATTCTTTCCAGCTTAATGAAATGGGTGTTCGCGGCGGATCGGAAGCAGAAGCATCCATATTCCATAACGGACAATATCGTTGTTTGGTACAACCTGATCAGGTCTCCTGGGTGGGCACCCCACCAAGTTCCGGTTATTGTACGAAGAAAATTGATTCTCTGCTGGCATTTTTGTTTCAGATACCTAATGTGACATCCCCAGGTGCCTTTGGAGTCGAACCAGACCCCGAGATATTTGAATGTGAAGACCTGAGCTATGTTTTCACCCCCTAGTTGAAGCTGTAGTTGTGCTGGTTCTCGCTTCCTTGAAAATACAACCAGCTCAGTTTTCTCCGTAGAGAACTCGATACCCATTTGAAGAGCCCATGTGGATAAGTTGGCAAGAGTATCTTGTAACGGCCCTTGCAGATCGCCAGCTTTGGGTCCTATAATGGACACAACGCTGTCGTCGGCAAGTTGTCTCAGCGTGCAAGATGTGTTGATACATTTATCGATGTCGTTTACGTAAAAATTGTATAAAAGGGGGCTTAAGCATGAGCCCTGAGGAAGACCCATGTAACTGAATCGTATTGTCGACAAATCACCATGCGCGAAATACATGTATTTCTCGGACAATAGATTGTACAAAAAGTTATTCAAAATTGGTGAAAGACCATGCTGATGCAGCTTCTCAGATAGGATATTTATAGAAACTGAGTCAAAAGCCCCCTTGATGTCTAGGAAAACTGACGCCATTTGTTCCTTACGAGCAAATGCCATTTGAATTTCGGTTGAGAGCAACGCAAGACAATCGTTCGTTCCTTTGCCCCTGCGGAAACCAAATTGTGTATCTGAAAGTAAGCCATTAGTCTCGACCCAATTGTCTAGACGAAACAGAATCATTTTTTCGAACAATTTCCGGATACAGGAAAGCATAGCAATCGGCCGATACGAATTGTGATCGGAGGCTGGTTTTCCTGGTTTTTGAATGGATATCACTTTCACTTGTCTCCAGTCATGTGGAACAATGTTGTCCTCAAGGAACTTATTGAATAAACTCAGCAAGCGCCTTTTGGCGGGGTCAGGCAGATTTTTCAACAAGTTGAATTTTATTCTGTCTAATCCCGGGGCTTTATTGTTACATGACAAGAGCGCAAGTGAGAGCTCTACCATCGAAAACGGTGTTTCGTTTGTATTTGGTGTCGCGGCGCGGGTGATCTTCTGTTCCGGAACAGAGTCTGGGCATACTTTTTTAGCGAAATCGAATATCCAGCGGTTAGAATATTCCTCGCTTTCATTCGTTGTGTTATGATTGCGCATTCGTCGGGCTGTGTTCCAAAGAGTGCTCATAGATGTTTCTTTTGTTAGGCCGTCTACGAACCGACGCCAATAACCGCGTTTCTTAGCTCTAATCAAGTTCTTAATTTTAACGTCTAACGCCGCGTAATTCCGGTAATTATCAGGTGTTCCATTTTTTCTGAATATTTTATACGCGGAGGCTCTCTCCGCGTTTAAATTTGTGCACTCTTTGTCCCACCACGGGTTGGGAGGACGGATGTTAGTTTTTGCGCCGGGTACACGTTTCGTCTGAGCTTGAATCGCAGTATCGAGAATCAAGCCAGCCAAAAACGTGTACTCTTCCTCTGGAGGAAGTTGTTGAGTTCTTTCAAGTTTCTCAGATATCGAGGTCGCATAGCTATTCCAATCAATATTTCGTGTGAGGTCATACGAAACATTGATTGTCTTCGATGGTTTTGAGCCGCTGGTGATTGATATTACGATCGGTAGATGATCGCTACCGTGGGGATCAGGAATTACCACCCACGTGCAATCCAACCGTAGCGATGTCGAGCAAAGTGATAAATCCAGCGCACTTGGTCTTGCTGGTGGTGCAGGAATCCGTGTCATTTCTCCCGTATTCAAGATTGTCATATTGAAGTTGTCGCAGATATCATGGATCATAGCTGATCTGTTATCGTCGTGAAGACAGCCCCATCCCGTACCGTGTGAGTTAAAGTCCCCTAAAACCAACGTCGGTGCGGGAAGGAGCTCAATGATATCACTGAGCCACCGATGCCCAACCGAGGCTCTTGGGGGAATATAGATTGAAGCAATGCAAAGATCCTTGCCTTTGATTGTAACATGACATGCGACAGTTTCAATACCTGATATCGAGGGGAGGTTAATTCGATAAAAAGAATAGCACTTTTTGATCCCCAAAAGTACTCCTCCGTAGGGATCATCTCGATCCAGGCGAATAATGTTAAAATCGTGGAAGTTTAAGGATATTTCAGAAGTTAGCCAAGTTTCGCACAATGCAAATGCGTCACATTTCAGATTATTTACTAAAAATTTAAAAGAATCTATTTTTGGAATGATACTTCTGCAATTCCACTGTAAAACAGTGATTAGATCCGTGACCTCGATGTATGATTTAGCCATCGAAGGATACAATCGCTGAGAGAAGGGGCCAATTTGCAGTCAACTGCTTTAAATATGTTTTTACTGTTGGTATGAAAGCAATTAAAATGCTTTTAAGAGGGTCAGAAATATTAAAAGTTGTAAAAATCCAGTCCACAACATCAGAGAACTTGATAAGTCCAGCACCTAGTTGGTTCTCTGATAGATTTTCAGGGACGTTTGTGGATTTTGTTGTCCAGGGAAGTGGTGGGAATTCCATCTCGGAACTGAGTTTTCCGAGACCAGGAGCCTTTTGCTTCGGTGGTTTGTCCCGATTCCCGTTAGCTGTAACTTTTCGAAGCCCTTCGGAAGACACCTTCGAACCCTTACTAGGTAGCTTATGAGAGGATTTATTCATTCTTTTCCTACAGCTATGAGGGACCGCCGATGATGGACCTTCCAAAGGGTCGTCAGAATCGCTCTCGTCAGTTGACAAGCAGGCATATGGGTTCGTTGTCAGTTTAGGAGGGGTGGCACTCTTAAGCATCTCGACAAAGGAACGCTTGGAGTGTTCCTTCAGGGAACGCTGAAGGTTATTATTGAACGGTCGAATGAAGAAAAAAAAAATATACAAAATAATAGTACTTAACTTTTAATCCAACGGGGGCCACCAAGGCCAAGCCCTCGTCGATCGGCGTATCGCCGCTTCGAGGGTGTGCAAAAAACCTCCGAGAGGAAAAAGCACACTCACTTATAATCCGCACAGTATAATCACAATGGCCACTAAAATCTGGCCTTGATCGATCAAACAATCACCGGCTAACGGTACTGTTTAGATCGTCCGCTCACAACAATGCACTGCTTCAGTGTATAATGTACAAAAAACCTCTCACAGAAAAAAGCACTATTGTCTATTACACAATAGCGATATAATCTAGTTTTGATCGTCCGGTCACGTTATCACACACGGCACTGGTTTTTTTCGCAGTAAACACAAAGCACGTCCGTTCGCTCGGAAGGTTGAAACGGCAATGCTTACTGACGTGTAGTATGATTTTGTCGGTTAGCACGCTGCTTCGTGTTCAGTCGATAGTCTGTTATTTGAAGTTTTGAACGTGGTCTAGTAAATTCATATTAGTAGGAATCATCAACTGCAAGTCAGTTAAGTCTTCTGAGCAATTCGAAGGCAAATTTATTTTTTGTATATTTTGATTTGACTAAAATTTTTCATAAGTCTAACTGTTGAAAAGGGTCAGGCTAAAACTACCTGAAAATTTTCAATAGCATAAGCCTCAAAAACGATTGGTTCGATTGATTCGGTGTCTTCGGCAATGTTTCATGTAACTTTTGAGATTATATGGAGGAAGTATTTTTTTGTCTAGATAATAAGCCTTACCAACATTTTCTCCCAAACAGTTGCGTACCCAAGGTATTTATTTTTATGCGTTAAAATTATGGAGCACAAATGAAGTGAACTTGGAATGTTAGTGATTCTAGAACTTGAAATGTATTTAGAGAAACACATTTAAAAAAAGAGTGTCGATTTTTAGCAGTGTACTGCTTTACTTTCGCTATTCGACTACATTAAACTACGGTCGATAACCGGAACTGTTACTTGTTCACTAAATAAAAAAAATTAACAGTCAATCAGAGAGAGAGAGCACGACGACTGAAGACTATGAACAAACTGTGAATTCATTTACTAAGGGATTTTCGTGTTGCGGGCTTGGGTGGAACCCCGGCCGAATCTCTGAAAATTTGAAGAACTGGTTGTCCGAAACGTCGCGTGGTCGGAATCTGTGGAGAAGGGAAATGTCTTTGGATTTATTGGATGGTCTCGTATGCTCGGTCTAATTGGACCACAGGTTAAATTGTAATAACTATCAGGGTATAACGTTAATCAATACTACGTACGAGCAGAGATGCCAGGTGAAATTTTAAAAGTCGGCCTATTCAAAAGAAAAAGAAAGTAAAAATCCGCTGGCTTTGAACTCTGCTGAAATTGGTTTGCTGAGTAAACAAAAAAAAAAAAGAAAGATAACGACAATTTGACAAGTCTGTACATCTTGACGACTAAAATGTATTGCCACTAGTGCTGCAGATTATTTTCGTGGTCGGCAGATACCAATGCAAGTGTCAAGAAGTTCACCTTGCGATAAATTCTTGGAATACAACTCTCATTATCTGTTCGTAGGATTTAGAGCAACGTACGAATAGTAGAATTCTTCAAATTGAACTAGATTACTATAGAATTTGGTTTAATGACAAAGCTGACTAGAAATCAAGTGTTATGATCAGTGTTGGTGATTACCGAAAATTTGACAGAAGCTGCTATATTGCTATCTATATTGTATACAACATTTTCAATCCGGTAGAAGATGCTACAAGAACTCGAGTCTTTCAATGCATGAACCGTGAGAGAATTTTACTAAATTTCTTCGCTCCACTTCATACTCTGAGTATTTCACGCCCTCAAAAAAATTTACAGTCAGATAATGATCGTTGCAGTGTAAAATTTCCCAAGAGAGAATCGCAAGTTGACAATTATCGCAGAAAATCGAATCGATGACTCGACTTGATGATTCTCGTACTAGGTTGCAATATTTCTAAACCCTTGTGTGGAGCATTCACAGACATTTTCATAGACACAACTTATACAAAGTTTATATGCACATAGTTAGAATAAGCGGCAAAAGTAAAATGACTCTATCGCAATTATCAACTGCCTGTATAGAATCGGATCGCGAAACGAGAATAAGCGACCGTTTGTTGCTTCAAAGAGGATCCCCACAGCAGCGTGCTAACCTTTGATTCTCAGAAATGTCATCGAGAGCAATTCGCTCTCGCACTGGTGTCGACTCTATGTTAAATGAGCCATGCCGGGTTTTTGTTGTTGCGATGATATCCGTCTCTCTTTGATGCCACTGATTCAATCGTTGAAGAGTTGCAGTGAGCGTTCTTTGATACGACAAAAACCATCCTTGGTTATGATAGTTGGTGTGAATTCCGTGCGACATTGGTAACGTAAGATGGATTGATGTAGGGCGTTGCACCCTCAAATTTGTTGTTAATCATAATGCTTGTGGTTGTGTGAGGTCCCAGGTCTAAAGTATACTTAGTAAAAATCGTGGAAAAGGCTGTCAATAGCCGGGTAGTCTTCGTACTCCCTCGTTATGGGTAAATGAGTAGAATGCGCATATGTAGTGGGAGTGCATAGCGACTGGAAAGTTACTTAATGTGTGCTTTTATTATGTAGAAAAAATGTTCAATAGTAACATTTTATTATGATTAGTTTTGTTCATTAATTTTATCATGAATCGCCATAAAATAATCACTAGATATGCAATTGTTCTCTCTACTCTCAGAATCGATTCTTAAGTCTACTGAAACTGCAGGTCATGTTCCCCATCAGAATGTAGTACCTTTGCTGCTTCACTTGTCGGTTAGCTTGGTAACTTAACGATGATTTAATTAGCTAGCCGAAGCTAATGTTTCTGGATAAGTAATAAATGTGCACCTTGCCGTCTGGTTCAAGTGTTGATGTTTTTAGTCTCATCCCGCTAAATGCATACCTAGTCGTTCACTCATTCATTCATAAATCATGGTACGATACCGTGAGTAAATGTGCATTTACGACCACTCTTGAGAATCATGGGTGGGTTATTTCTCAGTGAATTATACGTTTGTCGATGGATGGCATAAGGAATTAATCGTTTCAAGCTGGATTTTATGCAGAGCCTGCCAAGTGCGGTACCGTCGGTCAGTAATAGGAATGCTGTTTGCGCCCTGCTAGATGCATACATCCCAGACTATCTCCACTCAATTGTGAAAACCTATGCAAATGTTTTCTCATCTCCCTCTTCATGCTAATTCGTCATTACACATTGTTCGCACTCGAAAAGGCTAATTTAACATGTAACTTATCATCGAGAAGATTCGACGACACGGTTTTCACCAAGCCCGCCTTGATGGAGGAAGTTGCGATTGTGATGCAGCAGGTGAATCAGAGCGTACTTCACGAGGGAAATATTTGCTATTTGCGGGATCCCATTTTCAACCACAATAGATACTAATGGGGTTGTGGTTCCCATTTCACGTTTATTTCAGTTAGAACGACTGGAATACGTATTCCGAATCTGTTGTCTTTAAATATTTTCACTTGAGCTGAGTTTTGTTATCCTTTTCCCGTGCACCGTTCAGTCCGTAAACGGCAGCAAACAGAAATAAAAGCGACCTTCCCCAGCTACGATAGCATCGTATCTCGTATGGAGCATATTAATGCAAATGGGGCTTGTGATTCCTGAGATTTCTGCTTGGCTCTGGCAATTGCCATCTAGGTTAAATGAAACAAAAACAAAAAATATTTCGATTGGAGTCACTTGTTGAATAGAAATCTTTCCCCCATGTGAAAAGCGTTCAATTTAGGTTTGGGGGAGATGTTATACAGTAGACTTTTGTTATTCTCAAAGCAGACAGAAACCATAACATAAAATGTGATAATTTTTGGTTTCAACGTGGAGATAACAGAATGTCAACCTTCGAAAGTGTATATCATTCAATAACTAACTTGTTTTCCATTTTAGAATATTTGTACTTGTCTCCCTCTTTTTCTCTTTGACACTCACACCCATAAACACACATACATATCAGTATTCTTTTGGAAACAGATAATTAAAAGCATTCCTGATAGGGACCACCGATAAAAACGGATTACCATTTGTCGATCAGAGCAAAAATCAATTTAAATTCCACCAAATCGTTGCCATTACTTTTATTAAATATTCATAATTTAATTAAAATATTTGCTATAAAAGTCACCCACAATTCGAATCATGGAATGGCTACAGTTTCCGCTGTGTCTCTGTGCTGATGATGTTTTGGGGCAGTGATGTTTATCTGGCTGCCTGAAAATGATCTGGCTGGTGAAGCAATCGGCAGCTGCCTAATTGGTTTCGGAACAATTTTCAATGGGGGTGACAGCATTCCTTAATAATCATGAAATGTGAAAGTTCAAGTTCGTGGGCAGAAACTGAGTCGATTTTTTAACACATGTAGACATTTATGGTACTAAAATTTGACTCAAGAGTGAAAGTAGAACGAGTACTTCGTCATAATGCGAATTTCTTTGTACTGCTATAATAGTTTTGTACAGTCATATTAGTCCATTTTTTTCCACGACGATCTATGTGACGAATTCCGTGATTAAATAAGCACTGCTATTTCTACACTGAATCTTGTCACATGGACTGTAGAAACTTTATTGGGCGGAACAGAAGGTACACAGAAAACTCCCAGATTAGAAAAGTGCAATATTGCAATTGTTACTATATTTACTATGTTTTTTTATCAAGTAATGTAAAGAAACTAATTTTACTGATACATCTGCTGGTTTTGTCATGACCAGCTAGGAAAACGAAACTGTTGCATTGAAAGGCTGTCCGTTGGCTGGGAATAGACAGCAAAACGAAAAATTACAAGGGACAGCCCAATGGGATTGTATGAACTGTTGACGTAGGACTCAAGAACTAATGTCAAAATCAGGCCTAACATTTGTTTTGAGTATTTAGGCAGCAGTTTTTTTTGTTTTCCATAGAAACTAACTTGTGTCCACACTAAAAATTTTCTTTGTGAAATTTTGATGCCCTGGAAAGGATCGTTTAGTTGTTTGATGCTGATCGCATTCGTTCAGCATTTCATGATCATGTCTCATGTGCAAAACGAACAGCCAAACGGTTCAGTTTCTAATGTGCATAGCTACCTTCTCAACGGCATTAACAAACCACACAAAGTGCAAATTGATTGATCCTTGTTTTGTGAAGGGGCACTATGTAATTGCTAACAAAATCGTTGTCTATTAAGCAAAACGAACGGCGTGTGAAATAAACAACCCATACACAAATACAGAAAAGAAAAAAGAAATGAGCCTGTTTCATATGTGTTCCACTGAATTCAAGACGGCGCTAGTGTACCTAAACAATACGGGTTCAAAGAATTACGAAACAAAAAAATCACAAGAGAAAAAAGCACTTCATTACGTTATTTACGGTTACTGTGTATGCGTCCGGCAATATATTTAAAAGGAGCGTAATTTTCATATTGTGACTCACGCAAGAACTTCTGAATGAAATGAAAATATTGCGAATTTTTCTCACAGCGCTGCATAGCAACAAACTTATCAATAACACACGTCATAAATCTCCAAACATGCGTATTTTGTAATCTTTCTATCTTTCAATTCACTCTGCCCAACGTCTTCTCTTTGATCTAAAAAGATAACTATTAATAGTAATTGATAGAATTAGAAATGATCTGTTTTTTTAAATGTGATGTGTGACTAAAGAGTACCTAACGTATTTAGTCGTATTAATGAAAACGTAAGGAATTAGTAACTATTTGTAGGAGTATTTGTTATCATTGTATGATCTTATAACGACTCGGATGAAGAAATGGGAACCATAGATTTAAGCTTGGTTTGCAAATTAGTAGTATTGTTCTTCAAGATTCAGTAGAATACATTACTTCACGTTCATTGTTCATTGAAATTTGATGAACTACTTTTAAACCTTCTATTGACGAAAAGAGAAAAATTATACTTATACTAAACCATAGTAACTTGTCATCATAATTATTTTATTAGTGTCAAGGAGGGGACGGGTATAGCGTAATGGGTAAGTCGATGCCTTTCACGCAGCCCACCTGGGTTCGATTCCCAACCCCGCACATAGGGTCAGAAAGTTTTTCTGGCCCAAAGAGGCGAATGACCTTAAGGTTAAAACCTCTATAATCGAAACAACATTAGTGTCAAGAAATGCTAGCAAAATTTATTTTACTTATTTAAATATAAAAATTAAAACCGCAGATTGTCGAAAAACAGATACGTTATTTCCAAATGTTATTCTATTTGCGAAGCCATTGTGGAACCAGAGAACCAAAACTTTTACTTATATTCTCGATGTATGGGAGCTGTCAAGTTGTCCACGGGTTGGAAATAAACCCGCAGAATGTGCTCTACGGCTTTATTGAACTGAACAGAGTGCAAGCCGATTCTTGTTTTATGGGGCCGCCGAGATACAATTCGGACCCGGTAGGACTACAATAATACCCTAAACATGAAAATTAAATCTTGTTTTAATCCACCTAGTGGTGTAATGATGCCTTTCTCATATATAATATTGTGGTATTCTATTCAAAATTTTTCTCTTCGATTTTTGAAAGAGATTGTTTGTGCATTAACTAGTATAACATACAGAATGAAACAATGCTTTGCTCGCGTAGGTCATCCTTAAGAAAACGAAGTGGATTCACTATTATATGCACTTCCGGCACCGGATCCCGAAAACCGGTATAATCGTTGGCTCCAATGCTCCTAGCTTTTAGCCTAGCAGAGAAGGTTCAATAAATCAACAATTCGGAAGTTTTGCTAATATGTGTTTAATTATTCCCTGAGAGTTTAAAAAATATCCGACTGAAAATGATGTCTTGTTGAACACTTTCTTCACTTCTACCAGAATCATTGAAAATTATGTTCCTCTGCCGTATTGCAATGAAATACCTGCATTCTAGACATTAGAAATAGCTCAATATTTTCCTAAGGCATATTATGACACATTGCCCTACATGATTTACAAAGTAAAGCTGTCGAGTTTTTTTTCTTTTTTTTCTAAATTTTATATTTTAGAATAACGAATTAGCCGATCTTCATCGTAAAAACTCGCGGGCTTTTGAAAGTTAAAATTGTCTTGAATTGTTGAAACATTTAGCACTAACAAATATGTATAGTTTATTCAATTATTAATTGCTTCTCAAATGGAAATTATATTACATTGTTACCTATTTTGAAGTATACTCTCTTTTTATGCGGTTTATCTTATGCAGTTTCTTGTTTTGCGAATTTGACGCGGTTTTTATGCGAATTTTCGGTTAAGTGGAATTTTTATGCATAATTTCAAAATTAAGGGGGTTTTCATGCAAATTTTCGAAGTTATGCGGTTTTTTATTCACAATTTTCAAAGATTGCGTTTTTTTTATGCGGTACGTATCTCCTACATAAAAATAGACTTGAGTTTATGTTATAATAATTCGAAGAGAAACGAAAAATAAAAATTGCAATAGTCATTTTATATTATATGCACTTCCGGCACCGGAACCTGAAAACCAGTATAAAGACTGTGCCAGAAAATATGGACGCAACCAAAAACCGCTGCCATTTCGCAATGGTTCAGAGTCTGTCAATTTTTATGGCTGCGTCCTGTTGTTTATACTCTTCTCTAACCACTTGTGCAGTTGTTTATTCGTTTCCACTTGTTTGTTTCGAAATTCGTAGACTTTCAGCAGAACAACGTCGAAAAATTGTGTACAAATGGTGCACAGAACGCGGACTGTCACTGAGAAAGATAGCAAAAATGGAAGGAGTAAGTGAAAAAGCCGTGCGAAATGCAACCAGGAAGTTCGGTGAGGATAATACCTTTGAGGATAAACCGAAAACGGGTCGAAAAAAAAAGGTCCTGCTAATCCTCAGTTGGATAAACGTATATTGAAGGCGTTCGAGCAAAAGAAGGAGGTTCGGGATGTGGCCAAAAAGTGGGCATTTCGAAGTCAAATGTTCTTCGTGCTAAGAACGTTTGAATCTTCGAACCTATAAGAAGCAGAAACAACCAAAACGTAGTCCGAAACAAGAAGCATCGATCAGGCCGAGGATTCTGCTACAATATGACTCTTGCTGGAAATTTGAACTGCATATTCATGGACGACGAAACCTACGTGAAACTCGATTACAAATCATTGCCGGGACCACAATATTATACGGTGCGAGAAGGGCAAGTGTTAAACCAGTCCGAGACATCGATTGAAGTCGAAAAATTTGGTAAGAAAACTATGGTCTGGCAAGCAATTTGTAGTTGCGGTAAGATTTCGAAACCCTTCATCACCACTGCTTCAATGAACAGCGAAATATACATCAAGGAACGTTTACAAAAACGACTTCTACCTATGATTCGAAGCCACAAGGATCCTGTTGTCTATTGGCCAGATCTTGCTTCTTGCCACTACTCGAAATCAACGGTAGAATGGTATACTACCAAAAATGTCACTTTCGGCCCAAAAGACATGAATCCACCAAATTGCCCACAACCTCGACCAATTGAGGAATTTTGGGCATTAACGAAAGCACATCTTAGGAAACATGTCTCGGCAGCCGATACCATTCAACAGTTCGAAAAAGATTGGAAAAAAAGTGTCAAAACTTGTCGCCAAGAAATCTGTACGGAATTTAATGAGGAACGTTCGCAAGAAGGTGCGCCAGCTAGTCTACAATGGCTAAATAGCAAATGTTGAGAATATTTATTTATATTTATTAATTTATTTGAATACCTAACACTTGTGAATTATTTACAGCGAAATCAAAGTGCGTTCATACTTTCTGGGACAGTCTTTAATGACTTACAAACTCTACTAGTTTTTATTCAAATTTTGAAGATTTTCTACATTTTGCCATCGTACTCTAAACGACGATTTAAATTTTTGTTGTATCCGAAAATATGCAGTAATTTTTGGTGGGACCCTAAGACCTTTCATTGGACCCTAAGATTGGGAATAACGGTTTTGAGTCCAGTTTACAACATGTTTTACGGTTTTTGTTTCGCCAGTTTAAGTGACGGTGTACAATATTTAACACTTTACCCTATAACTCCGAAACCGGAAAGTCGGATCTGGATGAAATTCAGGAATTCCGTATGGCACTATAAGAGCTTTCATTTGAATCTAAGTTTGTGGAAATCGGTCAAACCATCGCTGAGAAAAGTGAGTGAGATGAGGTGCTTCCGGAACCGGAGACCGGGAACAAGGATAGCCGAAATCGTTTTGTTTAGTTGCCTACTGATAATGGCTATCGATTTGTGTAGTTTTGAGACTAGTTCAGAATTTCTTTTTACGTTTTTTGTTTCGTCGGTTCAAGTGAATGTGTGCAATATTTAACACACTTTACCCTATAACTCCGGAACCGAAAGTCGGATCCGGATGAAATACAGGAATTCTGTATGGGACCGTGAGACCTTTCATTCGAATCTAAGTTTGTCAAAATCGGTTCAGCCATCTCTGAGAAAACCTAGTGAGATTATTTGACACACACACACATAGACATTGCTCAGCTCGATGAACTGAGTCGAATGGTATATGACACTTTTTGCTAGTCGGGTTTTCAAGTGATTGCATAACCTTTCTATATGAGAAAGGCAAAAAAATTGTATGCTTGGGAGTATCATCGAATCAAAAGATTTTCAAATACATTATTTTAACAAAATAATTCGCGATTAAAATTGGCTGAAATTGTCTTGAATTGTTGAAATATTTATAACAAACAAATATGCGTAGTTTCTTTTACTATTAATTACCTCTTAAATGGAAATTATATTCAATTATATTACATTGTGACATATTTTGAAGTATTCTCTCTTTTTATGCGATTTATTTTATGCAGTTTCTTGTTCTGCGTATTTTTTAAGCGAATTTGACGCGGTTTTTATGCGAAGTTTCGGTTAAGATCATTTTTTATGCAAATTTTCGAAGCTATGCGATTTTTTAATGCAAAGTTTCAAAGTTTGCGTTTTATTTATGCGGTACGTATCTCACGCATAAATATAGACTTGAGTTTATTTTATGATAATTCGAAGAGAAATGAAAAAAAATGTAACAGGCACTTTAGTTCTATCGACTGAACAATAAAAATTCTTTTCATTTCCAATCCATGCAAACTTCTAGCAATTACGTTAACCACGTGTGTTAATGCTCAGTTGTAGTAATGACACCTCATTTTCCTTTGCGACATTGCTAAGCTGCCAGCATGACAAAACAACAATGACAGTTGTACCAAACTTTAACTTATCAAATTCAGGAAAATAACTAATAGTTTAGTTGTTTTGCGATGGATAATCCAGCACGTGACTGAGTTTCAGTCAATCAGTGATTAGAATTGCAAATCAAATATTTTCCACTGGTAGTAAGTCGGAAAAATGACAACAAAAATTGATAGGTAGGTACATGGCTAAAATAAGTCGTGAGCTGGAGTGGTACTTCAGATGAAGTCTAACCACATACAAGATTGATAATACCAATCGAAACTGGGTTTGTGGGTAACCTTAAATTGATTGTGATTAAACTTGAGTCACAGGAAACAGTTATACAGGGTCCCAAATGAACTGTGTATAAAAAAATGCTTGCATACACATCACGCTAATTATTTGTTTCGAATTCAGATATGATTTGAACGACATCGGAACAAACCGCGTGTTTTTACTTGTGAAAATCGTGTGACAAGTGTGCTAATCGTTGTAATGGTTTTTTAAAGGAGGTTTTTTTTTCAACAGGGATTACTCTATTGTCTGAAAGACGTTTTAACAGTGTAAAGTGATTTCTAAACTAAGTATTGTTTTGCAAATCATCATGAATAGGTTAACTCCAGAACAGGGCTTCCAAATCGTGGAAATCTATTTTCAAAATCAGTGTTCAATTAAAATTGTAAACTGTACTGTTTGATGCGGTATATGGGCTGGTGGTGGAATCATTGGTCCTTTTTTCTTCCAAAACGAGGGAGGAAGACGCGCTATCGTGAATGCAAGTTGATACAGAACCATGATCATCGAATTTTTGTTGCCAAATCTTCAAGATATGGATGTGGACGAAATGTGATTCCAACAGGATGATGCCATTTGTCATACTGCGGCCGAAACAATCGATTTATTGAAAGAACATTTCAATGACAACATTATTTCGAGAAATGGACCAATGAATTGGCCTCCGCGTTCGTTCGATTTGGCTCCACTCAATTATTTTTGTTGGAATGTATGAAATCATTGATTTATGTGGATAAACCAGCAACGATTGATGCTTCGGAAACCAATACTCAACGTTTCATTGCTGAAGTATGCTCTCAAATGCTGGAAAATGTGGTCGAAAATTGGACCTCCAGAATGACCTTTATGAAAAATGATAAATAATTATCTACAAATGAAAAAATGGCCTCTTAATAATTTGGTACGTGTTTTATTTAAATTTCAAATCAGCAACCTCTTGAACTAGATTTTCGGTGGAAAATTTACGTAACAGGCAAGAGAATTTTGCTATCGAAGTTTTCAAAAAAAAATTTTGTTCAAGCATATATTTGTTACCTGTGTTTAAATCATCATTTTAAATCATTTCACATAAATTTCAATCACGTGATTAGACAGTTGAAAAGGAATCAAAAATTTTTAATTGGTAAACATGAATGACAGCTTTCGAATATTTCGCAGTTTCTTAAAGTGTCAAATGATTTGCATACCGACGAGTTTGAATGAGTGCGTGGGTGAGCTAAACCGTTTTGGGAGGAAGCCTTAATCCGGTGGGAGCTGTATGCTATGGGAAACCAATCGGTCACAACGTCGTACGGGGTGGGATGTTAATTAGTATAATTGATATCAAACATAGCGTTTGCACGGCGGGTCAAAAAGGCGGTTTCGCTTTGAGGTCTGCTTGGGCAAGCAACATAGGAATGATTTTCTTTCAGTGTAAACCAGCCCGCGGTGGTTTCCTGAGATAGTTAAATATTAAACCAAAGAAGCGGTGCTGATTGTGGTAATGTTTAGATTGATTCGTAAGCTCTGTGATCTCTTTGATTTGTTGTGCGATTGTTTGTTCTGATACGTGAATGTGCATTAGTTAATTTCATCATCTGAACTCATTTATTATGATAAGTACGTAATTGTAGTGTATATGATATATCTCTGATTCAATTCAATGGTTTTCAAAAGACGAAATAAATGATTTCCGGGAATCATGTGATTGTATTAAATACATGGTACAACATTTAAAGCTTGCTTCAAATAGAATTGGAACAAAGACAATTGCCTGTATTTCAGTTATTTATTATTGTATTCAAGATCTTTTTTTATACAAATGTAGCGTTTTCTTCATACTTTTAAGAAAAAATACGGATAAAATTATTCGTCACGGTTTTGAAGGAATTCTCGAATTCTTCCTGTAACAAGGCTCAGTAGGCGGCGCACACCTTCTTCGTCCATCGTTTTAGCTATCTTATTCCACCAGGTCGTCATCTGATTGAAGTCTTTGACAACGTTTCCCTTTGCTTTGAGTCTCCTCTTCATGATTGCCCAGTATTTCTCAATAGGGCGGAACTGGGGGCAGTTGAGTGGGTTAAGGTTTTTCGGAACAAACTGGACCACTTTCTCTGCATACCATTCTTAAACGGCTTTGCTGTAATGACAGCTTGCCAAATCTGGCCAAAACATTACAGGATGGTCGTGGGATCGAATGAACGGCAAAATTCGTTTTTGGAGACACTCTTTTTGGTATAGTTCCGATGTCATTGTCTTATTTGTAACGAAAACTTTAGTTTTTTTGCCGCAGCTGCAAATGCCCGGCCAAATCATAAATTTTCTTGCAAATTTGTCGGCAAAAACAAATTTAAATTTGGCTGGAACATCCCCCGAGCAGTTGCCAAGTAAAATTTTTGACCTGGGATTTGACCGAAGTCAGCCTTGACACAGGTTTCATCGTCCATCAGAAGACACCCTTTGAACTTGGTCAGCACCTGGTCATATAGTTTCCGAGCACGAATTTTGACCACACTATTCTGTTTCATGGTCCGATTTGGCTGTTTGCTAGCTCGATCCGACTTGATTCCTTCCCGGAGTCGAGTTCTCCTCACGGTACTATGGGCAGCACCGAATTTTCTGGCCAAATCACGGTCCGACAGATTAGGATTCCTCTTAATCGTCTTCAAAATCTTACCACGCAATCTCCGGTCGTCAGTTCGACTCCGACGATCGGCTTGAGGCTTCCGAATCGTCGTCAATGTTTTCTTATACCGTTTGATAACGCGCCATATGGTATTTCTGGGCAATTTCAGCTGTTTAGCTAGCCTAGATGCAGACCACAATGGATTTTCCAAATAACTGTGCACATTTTTTTTTCCTTCTTTCGGCTTCCATGTTGATTGTTTACAAAGTACAGTCGATTTTCGGAATGTCAAAAATCATACGTGAAGCTGACAAAATTCCCGACACGTGGGCGCCAAGAGCTTCCAAATCCGTCCACCAGGAGCGCCACAATATGAGCAAAAGTTTGTTCCAATTCTAAATGAAGCAAGCTTTATCACGTGCCGTCCGTTTTGGCGGATTAAACGATATGAGATAGTATGAAGTATAAGCTCTCTAATCTAACATTAGAAAAAATGTAGACGATTTAATTTACTGTTATATTTTTCAATTCATCTATTAGAAAATATTAAAACATGAACTTAGTATAAGAATGCTATATTGCTAAGCGGTATAAGAAATAATTTCAAATATCACATCTCGAGTGATGACCTCGGAAATAAGTCGATTAATTATTGTAGTTGCGAATGTTTCTTGCGATACGATGTTACATGACAAACATAATATAAAAAGTATTTCACTGAAAATACACAGTCTCTGTCCAACTCCCGTTAGTAAATGGCATCATTGCTTTATTCAATTCAATTGAAACCGAATGTGGAACACAATGACGTTCACTCTACTGCAGTAAACTTCACACTCTAACACCCAACCTTCGCTGACGTGCCGAACGGGCAGCATTAAGTTCTTCATTCGTTTCTCTTTCAATCGAAGCTCAGCTTAACAATAACAAGTGTGAGTGTAAGAGCGGCTTTTAAATGAGGTTCATGTAAACATTCGATTTTTTTCAAGATAATAGATAAAAGGCAAACCAGTCATTATAGCTGAAATATCAATTACAAAATAAACATAAATCAATTGTTTCCTCCTTTAGTTTTCATTTTTAATACTTTAGAGCACATCTCATTACATTTCAAACAGTTGAAAATTAACATTTTAAACTTACTGGTGATAATCCTAAACTCAAATGTGAATCGCCACCCTCTATTTATAATTTTATCCGGAGAGAATTTTTGATTTCGAGTTGATGTCCATACCTATTCACACTATTGCTCACTACCAACAGCGAAGACAATGAAGCAGTTAGAGTACTTGGCACTTGAAACTGAGCAAGCAAAACTTCAAATGACTAAGTACGTTTATTCAATTGACGGTGAATTCTGGGAGCTTCACTTGAGTATGGCAACAAAATTCAAATGAATGAGAATGGATGTGCTGACAGTCAGAGGCCACCGTCACATGTGCTGCGACGACATTTGCAGCGCGCGATCGATTTCAACCGTGACACTGATCAACCCACAATAAATAAGATGAGTCTCGCCAACTCGGGATAATCGAAATCAATGTAAATCTTGCAGAAAACAGAAAATAAAACAATGGTTTCAATAATTATTAGTTGACTTTGACTGATAACTCATCCGAAATGTATCCAATTTATCAAACTAGAAGCATAATGACGTTTTTTAGGATTTGCTGAATTTATTTCAGTTTTAAAAATTATAAAAATATATACAATTCCTGCATTTTGAAAAATTGTTGGGAACATCGAATCACTTCGCAAATTGAGACATTTTGAACAAATATTCATGTAAAATGTTCGTTTTTGTTTTGTTACGTAACGTGGCATATTGACGATAAATTACCAAACAAAACATTTAAAAGATCTTGGAACTAACCATCTAATAACTATTTGGCGAGAATTTTTCCGTTATTCGATGATTGAATCATTCAAAAGCATAAAAAATACATTTAGGAGCATAAAAAAACGTAGTGGTTCGAAATTCCCTTCAAACAATGTATCAGGAATCAGAACAAATTGGCTCAAATGGCACGTTCCGCTTGATATTTGGAGATTTGTACCTTGATCAAATGCCATGCAAAAAAATTTTTCAGGATATAAATAGTTTTCGCACATAATGATTTTAAAGATATCAACCTTATTGGTATTTAGTTAAAGTGTTGAAAATCTAATGTAGTCTAAGGGAGGGAGAAACCGAACAAAAAACGGAAATTAGAAGAATGAAGGCTTATTTTCCTCTAGTAGCTTTCCAGCATGGAGCACTGGAGTGTCGCTCACCGCGTTTTTTTTCATAACTTGAAGGTTTTTGAAGAATAAAGTTAAAACTATTCGTGAGTTTAAAAACGTTTTAATTTAACCTTCGCGTAATACTGTGAAGCTGTGGGCGAAAATTTTTGTAAAAACAGGTTCTGTTACCAACATAAATCTCCGGGCCACGTCTGAACTGTCCGGACACCAGACAATATCCGTTCCGCTCTTGTGAAGAGTCCCGCGCGTTCGGGTAAGAAACATGCGGCTGCTCTTCATGGTTTCTCGTCGTTCTTTTCATCGAATTTTCGCGGAAATTTGTTGTTTCATTTATATAAGATAGTCAGTGGTGGCAGTGGTGAGATTTCTGGTGGTGGTGTTCTTTGGCTGCCGCGATCGCCTGACTTATCGAACGGTGACTTCAATTTATGGAACTATACTATTATATATTCAGATCCGACAGTGGCTGCCTTCTATTTCCATCGAATCTGATAAATGACTCAATAGTAGTTTTTGAACAAGCCTAAAATTGTTGAAATCGTTTCATACGTCTTCGAGACAATTGAGAGAAAAGAAAAAAGTGCGTTTTTCGGTTACGTCATTTATACCATTATATCTCCGCAGACGGAAGCGACAGCCATTTGAATTTCAAAGCTAACTCTTTGTAGCTTTCCAATGAAGCTAAATTTTTTGAAATCTGCTCAGTCATTTTCGAGAACTTTGAGCGTATGAAGAAATTTTTGGAATCACATATGCATACAGACATTTTCCGAGCTCGTCGAGCTGAGTTGAATGGTATATAACACTAGGGGATTCCTCAATTCGGTCCGATTTGATTCCGATCAAATACTAACTCACATAAATAGTATCATTGTTGCACACCGGACGAGTTACTTCAATACTTGTCTAAACACTTAATCTCTCGATTTTGTCTGGTGAAATTCTGCCAAATTTCAATGTTTGAATATTTCTTTTATTATAAACAAAACAAACTAAATAAAATAAACGAAAGTACGAAAAAAGTCCTAATTTTCACTGTAGAACCATTTTGCGGATTGGCTTAATTTTGCACTAAGGATTATTCTAATTTGTCGATCGTGCTTTTAAAATATTTTGACTTTCAACTAATCTATTTTGAATAGATTGAAAAACATTCTTCGAAATCACTTGTAAATTGAGATTCACAAGGACGAATTCAAGTATTTCAGATCAACGTGTAGTTCGTTCCGACGGGCACCCGATTAGGATTAATGTATCGAATTTTTTTGATCGGTTTGGATTGATTAAACGAACTTCGCGGAGTTAAAGTTCATAGAATTTATGTACTTACCTACTAGAATTAATGATATCATTGCACTCACTTAAACACAAAATTATACTAAATAAAAGCACACAATAAACAATCATCTTTTTCCGCAGTATATCCATAGGCTGAACTTCTATTTCTCACAGTACGTTTGATTTGTAGAGTATTGTAACGTGCCACCGTAAATTTGGCTTTCAAGGATACGTGCACTTATCGATAGTCCCTTGTGTTGAACGAACGCAGAAAACAACTGTCTATTCCCAACCGTATGCTAGCGGCGAATAACCTTCTCGGAGCGGGTTTGTCATGCTGCCGATGATCGTGTAATAGCATGATTATTGCCGTTGGAATCATATCCATGTGCGCTCGCATGTAGCATCTGCCGCGGGCACCATCGCCGTGCTCAGGATGTTACGGAAAAATTCACCTTTAGCTGAGTTCTGCATCCTGTGCGACGCTGGAGTTTATGTTATTTCGACCATATTGGTTGTAAGCAATCTAAGCCTCACACGGTGTTTTATTATGATCGCTTATTCACGACTTTCATCGAACGATAACAGGAATCGCAACCGAACGTCAGTAGCTTCCGAATGCACGATTCGAGTTAAATGTAATCTAACGAGTGGAATTCGTTTCTAATTCAGACGAATAAAGAAAAACGATGTTCAGAGTGATCGTTTCTGACTGCCTAATGCAGAAATGAACCGGAAAGTTCGCAGGATTATTTGTGTTTTTCTTCGATAACCGGTTGCAGCGTTCAAAGTTCACATAAACATCACATTTCTTCTTTTCACTATCGACACCCAGCGCAAACAAAGTCCAATGAACCACTCGCGAGCCACCTGAAGGCGGTAGCACATCCTACCACAGTGAACAACGGAAATCTCTAGGATTGCTACCCTCTGCTGTCGGGCGACCTGTTCTCGCTTGTACCGTTGCTTGTTACCGTCTGATGTCCACGTCAGTGAGCATGTGAGTAGTGCATCCCCGCAACACACGCGGCGCAATTTTCGAAAAAAGGCAGCGGAAAACATCGCCCCCACATTCACAGCATTTTACGAGCGGAGCTGGTGGTGCGCGCGATGTTCTCCATGCTCACAGGTTGCTATGAAAGCACGGCACGCGACTCTAGGCGGGAGAAGTCACATGCGTGATAGACAATGGCGCGGCGGGATGGTGATGCTTTTGTGTCATTTTGTGCAATTCGATGAAAAGTTTTATTAACTAAACCATAAACAAGATATTATTTTGATTTATTTTATTTATTGTGTGTCCAAATAGCATAGGGTAACTGTATATTTAGTCATCTAAGTTTCACCATTTTCACATATATCAAACCCGTTAGATAAAGCAAGATTCGTTTTCTTTGGCTTTGGTTTCAATATTTTGGCTCAAAATGCACTTTCCGTTTGAGTTTCGAAGAATGCGGAATACCTCCAAGAATTTCATAAGACTCCAACGAAATATGTTATATTGAAAGACTTCGATAAAATTTGAAATAGGGGAGAGTGGGGTAGGGTTTTGTAGATGCAATTTTTTTTACAGATTTTCAATATGGTGCGGACATATTAGTGAAAAACATGTGTAATTTAAATCAATTAAAAACAAACTGAGATATATTATCTTTTTCAACCTTCATATAAGTTATATCACAATATTCTCTTTCCTGAATGGGCACTTTATCATTAAACATTTTCCGATTTTAGGGACAATTTTTCATAATATAATATTTAATTAAAGTGATACTTTATAAAAAGTTTGTAATGAAATTAAAAAACAATTTCAGAAAACTTCAACAGAGCTTTCAACTTTTGCAGAATATTGCTGGGGACATGATATTGAAAATCGAATCAGATCAATAATTTTTCAGACGACAGAAATTATCAAGAGACATGAAAGCGACAGTATAATTGCGGACGATACTACAAAATTATGAGTATGATTTGCCATCTAGCAGTTCAATTTAAACCGCTAAGCAGACACAAAATTTACATAATTTATGTAAAACACACGTTCGAGACATCAGAAAGAATAAATTTGAATCTGCTTAGCAATTTAAATTGAACTTTTAGATGGCAATGCAAGCTCAACCTGAACTGCTTATAGCACTGATGAGCCGAAGGCGAAAAGTGAAGAAAATGAAAAGAAATATGTGCCTTTTGCGCAAACCGATAATCTTGTAACTAAAACCCTAAATTTTATTAGTATGAGTTTCTTATGCTTCAGTTCAGAATGTTGCAACAATTTAGTTTTATTTTTTCGAGATAGCTTTTGTCGATTCCAAAAAACTCTGGAGTTTTGTAAAAAAAAGTTGTAAAAAGAAATTCAATGCACTATGGAATGAAAGTATAACCAAGTATAACCTTCCTGAAACGGAATATAGCGACTGGTCCAGACGAAGTCGATTAATTTGGTCATCAAATGAAGGATTTATAAATTTCCAGATATCTGACCCGGATGAAATTTTGGAATTTGTATGAGACCATAACACGTTTCATTTAAATCTAGGTGTGTGAAAAATTGTTTAGAAATATCCGGGAAAACGTGGAGAATACCATTTTAGAAATTATACCACAATGGAACTTCCGGAACTGGAATTCATAAGCTTTATGTCAAAATATCTGGACAAGAGTTACTACTACGGTACCGGTAGAATAATATCCTAGTGTTTGAATAGCTATTTTACATAAAGAATTTGCAAATTTGCAAATGCCTATATATTGTTTTAAATTTAAAAAAGGCATCTGAAATGGACTCCAAATGCTGCTTTCATAATCCAAAATCCGAAAAAAATGCAAAATGATTTAAAATGTCATTTTCCTAATTTATTTTTTTCGGTTAGTTTTCAAATTCTTGAAAAACGGAGGACGAGTTTAGCGTGATAGGTAAGTTGATATCTTTCAAGCAGCTCATCTGGGTTCGATTACTAAACACGCGTTTTTCTGGTCCGAACAGAAGAATGACAATAAGGTTACAACTCCTATTACAACAGAACAGAGCAGAAAAAATCATGAAAAATTGTTAAACGGTATTTCAGTGTATATTATTTTAAAGGTTGACCTAATTTTGACTTATTTCTAATACACCTTTTTTGTACAAATAATAAATACAGAAATACAGTATATTATATTAAGTATCCTTATATCTCGAGAACGGTTTCGTTTACGAGAAAAGTCATATTTATTGTTTTCAATCTCTAGTATATTTTTATGTTTCGTTTTCGACACATCAGTAAATTAGCAGTTTTGTATCGTTTTAAAAGAAAATAAATTCCATTCAATCACATTATGTTAAAAAATCTTTACTGTTTTGCCACTAATGTCACTATATAGTAACAGACACATATACTAGTATCTCGGTGTGCTATTTGCAACTTTCGTCAATGTATCAGTTCTAAGTCTGTTAATCTTGTAGTAAACAAATTAAATAGTGGGTACTTTTCGGTATGTATTTGTACTAATAATCATTCTCTTGTGTGTACAATTTTAAAGATCGCGAATGAATGCAATGATTATTAAATTCCTAAAATCTGCGACCGTTCCAAAATACGCAGTTACTGTGTACACTCTCTCAAAGAATTCGATTACTTCTATTTCTATTGAGCTTGAGCTTGAGCTTGAGCTTGAGCGACCACCCCTGGTTGCTACTCCGTTACTGATCGGGATTAGCTGAAATTGTACAGGGAGTTTCTAGATGATCCGACCTGGGACTGGTAAATTATCCATCAATGTATGTATGTTCCGGTTTCAAGATGCTAGGATGCGCCATTAAACTCACTGACTTCTCGAGTGAACGTTTCAACAATATCCTATTTTGAAGTCCCGGAAAGTCTTGATTCACAGCTTGATTACATTTTGGCGAAATTTAGTTAATCTGAACACTGAAATTGTAAGATTAATTTATGATGAATTTCCAATATTAATAAAATATTATTTCAGCTTTGAAGCTTACCGTAAAGGTCTGCTGTGAAAAAAGTATTTGATTTTAGACATAAGAGAATTTCGTTACAAATTCATCAAAGAATTTCTCCTATTAGTGAATAATGAAAGAGTCATTTGGATTTGACTGCATTTTCTGCGATCGCGAAAATGCCTCGGAAAATATGGTACAATGTGACAGGTGCCAGTTATGGTGCCACTATAGCTGTACCGATTGAAACTACCCGGGGTTTTCTCAAATTTACTCGAGGAAACTGAAGAAAAATTTTCAATACTATCGCGTAATGAATAAAAACTTCCCTATTTTTTTTATAAATGAAATTACGTGATACAAAATAAACGAGTGTATAGGATTTAGACAAAATTGTTGATTCATAGTATTGGCATATTCTAAACAGTTGTTAAAAAATCATTTTAAATCACTAAATAAAGGTCAACAGATTTCACGCGCGTCTTGATTCTGTATTATTTCCGCTTTATTATTTTAATTATTTATTAAAATTATTAATTGGTTATGTTGGTTGATCTGGGCAGCCGGCTACCGAGAAAAATATAAATTTATCGTTTGAAATATTAATATCAAGTCAAAAACATGGAAGAAGAAAACATTCCAAATGAAACTTTTCTCAGAGGCTAGACGGAAATTGATAGGTTGAATGAAGTGATAATTTAGTAAAATAGAGTAATCAGAAGTAAAACATTGAAAATATCTGATAACTGAAAGGAAAAAGAAACTCCTGCAATTGTCGCCTTTTACGACATGGAAGCAGGAACCCAGTGGATCTATTCTTGATTCATTTTTTCCGCCGGATTCCACACGGCATCTAGGCTGGTACTGTCCGGAGAGAGCTAATAGGTACTATCAATCTCCTAGTGGACCCCAGCCCCTATCAAAGAATTTGATTACTTCTATTTCTATTGAGAAGAAAAAGAACTATCATTCTTCAATAAAAAAAAACTCTTGATCACTCATTATTTTAGAAGAACTAGTTCTTTTGAACCGTTTGTGAGCGAATTGCCCATCTCTAATATAGAGCGGCGACGATGGACGGTGAATGCACTTTGGCCTTATAGTTTTACCGACGACGTTTTACAGTCTGCTGTTAAATTTCATCTGGAACCGACTCTCGGTTCCAGAGTTTCAAGATAAAATGTGCAAAATAAATTAAAAAAGTGCGCTCAATTTTCTCAGAGACCGTTCATCCAACTTTCACAAGATTAGGTCACAGTCTTACAATTCCATATAATCGTGATTCCGTATGATCGTGTACTCCAAGCCGTAAATCACTTCATTTTCTCAGAAACGACTGGACCGATTTTCACGAACATAGATACAGATGAAAGGTGTTATGTTCTCCTAAGTAAGTGTAGATTTTTGTCCGGATCCGACTTCCGGTCCCGGAATTAAAGGGTTAAGTGTGTATGAAATTGCAACCCGTCATTTAGAGCGATAATGCAAAAAGAAAGAAAAAAAATCTTCAAAATTTGGCATAATATTATTTAAAATTGTAGGTTGTGTTAGTTGCTAGTCAAACGAATCGATTTTAGCTCTGCCGGTTTCTAGTTCCTGGTTACGGAAATAGTGGTCAAAAGCTCAAAAATGGAACTATCTTTATTTTCTCAGAGTAGATTTTCACAAATTCAGACTAAATTTCATAGACTGACAACGATTTTTGTTCGGGCGCGACCTCTGGTTGGAACAAACGGAGGAATTGTGTTGCAACGAAAATGCAAAAGAAAACGAAGAATTCATTTAAATTTGACTCAAAACTTTCTTTAACTTGGAAATATTAAACTAGTGTAACAAACAAACTTTTTTGTTTTTATTCAAGATTCAAATGAAAGGGATTTGTAGTAATATTTGTAAAAACATGAGTTATATGAGAAAGTTATCATTACACCACTAGGTGGATCAAAACAAGGTTAATTTCTGGAATTGCTCCATTGCACAGTGGTTCAATAGCCCAACGTCGCGCTCTTAATTGTTAACACGTTAAAAACGTGGTTTTCGAGGTGTAGTATCTTCAGCGAAGTTACTCAGAATGATAGACTAGAGACGGTAACTTCGACAAAGTTGTGCAGAAAGTCATTTCAAACAAATTTAAAGAAGGCACTATTCTCGTAGCTTGAGTGTAATTCATGATAAAATGTATTTCCTGGAAAGGGTGTCCTAAAACTAGTCTTTGTTAGAGAACTTGTATATTTTAAATTTCTATGAGTTTTTCATGTTATGCAAAGTTTTTCATCATTAAAAACTACACAACTTTCTAAAATATACTATACCGCTATCATTTCAGTGTAATGAAATAGAGCCATTTTTCCTGTTTTACATAATTCCAACTTGTTTGTCTTAAAAAGGCGCAGAAAGGGGGAGATGAGACCACTTACATATGAAACTACTTCAAAGAGCTTTCATACTTTGGTTGAATTACTCATCTGCGATCTTTTGCAGGCGATATATGTTCTAGTTAAATATCCTTGTCCTTGGTTTTGGGACATCATATCTTGAATTACACTCAAGTTACGAGAATAGTATCTTCTGCAAATTTGTTTCAAATGATGTTCTGCACAACTTTGTCGAAGTTATTTAGTCCCTATGTTGGCCCTGAGCTAAAAAATATTATTATCTAACCTTTAGGGAGATTAATCACATAGATGACGCCTATAATTCTAAGCAACTTTGCTGAAGATACTGTACCTCGAAAACCACGTTTTTGACGTGTTAACAATTACGAGCGTAAAATTGCACTTTTGAACCACTGTGCATTGTGCTTCTATAATATATTTGCATTTATCATGCATTTGAATTATTTCATTTATTGTTCTGTTGGCTGAAGAAATAAAATGATATCGGTTAGGTGTGTCCAAACATATAGATATTAATGGTTTATTTTAAATTTGTTTTCACTTTTATTTCTCCTTACATCTTATGCAAGCACTCTTGTTTTTAGTTCCATCTTTCTCCTTTTTTGTCTTGTTTTTTCCTTCTTTCTTACTTCTGTTTTTTTCCTTACTCTTTTTTTCTTCCTTTTCCTTTAGTATGGATGTTTTGCCAGGTTCTGGGAAATATTTAAATAAACTTTACTAAGTTATTAGAAGCATATAACGAACTATCGTATTAGTATTTTATTTTAGTGATTTCGTAACATAACACTTCTTTCTATGTCATATTTACTACTCGCGACAAACTTTAACAATTTCATTTCCATATGTTTGTATTTCCATTTGCATTCTGCATTACTTTATGAAAAGACTTCCATTTTAGTGTTAATGAACCCAAATCCATTTGACATAATTTTAGTATGACGGGTTTTCATAAACAGAAAGTGCCCATTATTTCCAATACAACTTCCTTTCCCACATAATTGCTGGAATTCGTGTCATTCATTGGCTTGAACTGTCTAGCGAGACTCTTCAAAGTGGTCATTCTTCACAGTAATAATTCCTCGTGATTTTGCTTTGGAATACCGCTGGATCATCCGTTGCTTGTCGCTAGCAGGGTTAAAAAACAACAAAACAAAACATTTAATTGACCACACACTCGGCTCGAGAATCCAATCCGTTCCGAGAGCCATCTCCGGCAGTGGGAGTTCGGCCTACCCCGCAGTGTTGTAGCGTTTCATGCAGTTTCACATGCACTGTGTGGTGGGAGTCCAACCACGACGGTATGCCACGCGAGCAGGAATTGTTGTCCCTCACGGTGCAGACTGTCAATCTCGTCAATATGTCAACATAGCTGAACCGCTGGGCCCTTGGATTGGACCAGGTGAGGCGGAGGTCGGGTACGGTCCCATTTATCAACAAGTACATATTGACACGTTCCAAGCCCATATGGGGCGGTCTTTTTTCGCGGCCGCCGCAAGCTTAATATCCGAGAAATTGTGAACGGTTTTCTGGGGGCCTCTCGTGTGTGGTATTGCTCGGTATTTTCTGGAAAGGCACATAAATGTTGTAAAAAGTCAAACAAAAACTTTTATACGACTGAAATGATATGTTTGCATAACGGGTTGGAATGCAAGCGGTTTAATTAAATTTTTTTATGCGCTTTTCATTATCGACTTGTCATATTTTTCTTTATCGTTCGAGGGTATGGCTTTGACAAATAAATTCAAAAGCTTTGGGCGGTTTGTGGTTACGCAAGAAACTATCTAAAGTGTACCCGAGAGTGCCTTACAGTTAGCGGCATATTTGGACCTAAAATTGCTATACCAACTACCGTGTCGACTATTAGGGGACGTTTTGGTGGACGAAACAAAGAGCTATAAATGTCCATTGCACCCTACCGTGGGAGCTCCGGTAGCCAGGGAGTCCGAAGCCAATTAAAATTTAATGTCCCACATGATTCGGGAACGCCGTGGCAGGGATGTGTTAGTCGTTAAAAAGAGCAATTTCGCGCGAGCGGGAGATGATGTTTCTGAATTGCGCGTGGACACAACATCCGCTCGACGTTTCCTTGTGAAACGGGGTTCCGTTGATGGTTGGTGACGTTGAACTGCAAACGTCATCGCTCCGTTTGCTTTTAATTTGATATGATTTTGATTCCCATGTCGGGCTAAGAACGAAATATAAAAAGGGGAAAATCGTTCGCCAACACACCAACCGAGACGGTCGAATGAAATTGACCGCTGGTAAATTTTATGAGTTATCCTTGAATGGTTCGAAATGAGCAAATTGGTATCAAGTAGGCTTCAACGGTATATTTCGGTTTTTGTTGGATTGCGATTTTTCTATTCAAAAGATTTACTCATAAAACGGTAGAATCAATGCAATGGTCCAGGGGGTTTCTAATACTCTAGATCGCTAGAAGATGATATCGAGTTAATCTTCAAACCGGCGTATAGATAACAAATCCCTACAGAGAAATGTTCTTATTTTGTTCAGACTTATGATTTGGGACGAAATGCATTACCAAGCAACTAAATGTAAAGTAAATTTTATAACAATTTGAAAATTATTTGATTTTTCAAAAACCAAGAGTTTTTTATGCATGATATCGAAATAATTTTGATTGGGCATTAATCACTAAGAATACTTGTCCACAAAAGTTGAGTCAACTAACCGATCATTGTTAATAAAGAACTGTTCCTTTTAAAACTAATGTCGTTTTCGCTTGAGAAAACTGAAAGTGACCCAGGGTAGTTTCATCAAACAAACACTTTTCACGAAACTGTGTTGATTTCGCACTTAGCAACGGGGGTTTGAGTAAAACTGATTTAAAAACCAGGTTGGAAACTGACTCGATTTTCAGTTCAACAACGTTGAAACTAGGTTCGAAACTGACTTCAAACAAACGGTTTGACAGCAGTTAGGGTGGAAACTGGGTTAGGTTTGGCATCAAGCGAAAACAACATAAATAACTTTATAGTTGTTCCCCCGGGCTAATTAGTTGATGTTTATATTGGTTCATCTAACTACGATTCAGCAAAATCAACGAAATTTTTTTGACTGAAAATAAAGTATTCATAATTTCGAAGAAATTGAAATGAAATATCCTTCTGTGTAGGCATTGTGGGATATAATTTTAACACCCACAATTGCTTGATAAACACAAACAGAAAGTGTATATTTGAATCTCATTTACCTTTCTTCGAATCGATGATAGTAAATTATTGTAAATGTGTTATGATTCAATTTACCAACAAATTCAAATATTGATAGAAAAGATCCACGAACGACCGGAGAAAGAGTGCAGTAGAAAACGCATTTGGAAGGGGGAAGGGTTTGTTTATCGAAAACACTTAAGAAATTAAATATGGACGTTCTATCGCTGACTTTTATCTTCATAAATAAGATTTTTATGAACTTTATTCACTTTTCTTTACTCACTTTGCTGCGTGCTCTGTCAGTGGCGGTAGCGCCGCACAGTGTTGCAGAGCGGCGGATGCGCGGTCACGATGGAACATTTTCGAATAGAAATTTATGTCCGGTAGGTCGTTTTGTTGCGTCGGATTGTGCATAACAGATACTACTAATAGTTACTAATCAATCTATATCAAACTATGTTGAAATTATATTCAAATTGCTGCTTGTTTAATGTTTCTATCGATAAGGCTTATACATTCAAATATACACATGTTTTATTTTTATAACATTTGTTATTGTTTTAGTTTTTCAGCCTGGATTGGCAATTCAATGCGTATGGTGCTGCCCTTACAAGCCAGTTGTCATATGTTCGAGTCCCGACCTGGAAAGATTCATAGTGTAAGTAAGATCATAGTAATAGCCATGCATTGATTATGTACGCTAAGAATCGGATGCGAAGTCTGTTGTAACAAAAGGCCAAATTCCACAAAAGCAATGTAAGACATGGCTTTTTATTATTTTATATTCTAATGTTACTGATTATTAATAATAGTAGTTAATGGGAATTATAATCATTTCATTTTAATTATTCTAAAGATTAAAGCGAATGAAAAAAATTATGATGCAACAATTTTCAGAGAATTTATTGCAATGATATTTAAATTATTATAATATATTATAATATTGAAATTTTAGCCACCATCTATACGTACCAGCGTCATGTGCACGGTTAAAATAAATAAATTATGAGTATCACATGTACCTGTTTTCAACTTCAATTCGAGCTATCAAAAGTAGGGTACATTTTGGCATATGAAACTTTCCACCCAGTTTCAGATGCCAAAATTTACCCTACTTTCGACAGCTCGACTTTACCAGCAATAGGTCAACTAAATAAAAGGGTCAAATAAAACGCATAAGTGGTTGAAAAACTCTCAAGTGTTTTTGGAAGCGAGAGAACGGTTTTTTTTTAAATTTTCAAAACTAGTGCATAGCTTTCCTATTTGTCCTGTTTGAGCAAGTTCGCACATTATTTTTATTTTGGTTTCGTTTTGTATTATTTGCTTCTTGTTTCAGAGGTTCACAACTTTTTTTCAATAATTTAATCACATTTAGCTTCTACTTATAATATCACTGAAGGTTTAATAAAAGTAAATATTTAAAAAAATATGAAAAATGCATAAATTCCAATAACTTTGCTATTCTCAAGCAATCAGAAAATACACCATGCTTGATTTCGGAATCATTTTCAAAATGGGAAATTTCCTCCACATTCTCTGTTCGTTCCTTAATATAAAACTGGGTAATAAACCACCCAATTTTTAACATATATTTGCTTTACCCAGGTTAGCGAAAATGGGTCAAATAATTCACATTAATGGGTACTTTATTTTAACCGTGTGGATGATAATGAAATTCAACCTACTAGTCTCTGTCATCCTCTAGCAGGAAGCTGGATTCCCCAAAATGATCATCATGATTGAAATGTCTACGACTATGTAACACACAATGAAGTTATCCTAGTTTTGAAAATTTTTAAAAAAATGGTCTCGGCATCGTAGAAATAACGCAATGTGCCCTAACATATTATTTCTTAATAAATAAAACATATTATGATTTTGATTTTAATTGAACAATTCTAAATAAAAAAGTAATATTAGGAAAACAGATATAAACTGTTTACTCCTTAAGAGTGATTATGAAATTATTGTAACATCGTTAACTCACTATAAAATCGCCTGTATTTTTGCGTTGCGATAATGGTTTAGGCAGATTGCACGCTGATATCATCATATTTTGTTGTCGATTGTTTGACCCGAATCAGTTCTTTGTAATGAATTGTTACAAATCTCAATTTCAAATTAAAGTTTGAAGCAAAAGTGAAAAATATTTAAACTTGCGTTTTTGGCTCAGACTCTACATACACAAATTCACGAAAAAAAAAACAAATAACACAATTCAAAAAAGTAGTATTGAGCGTTGCTATAGATGAATGTTAGCCTATCAGAGCTAGTTGAACTTGTTAGTGTATGCTTCCTTCTACCTAAGGAGTGTATCGAAAATAAGCTATCCACAAATTTTTCTTTCAGATTATGATAAAAAACGATATTTTGTTCAAACTAAAAATTGATCCTTTATTTTACGAGGTTAATCTTGAGCTTAAAGAAAACTGGATGAAATTCAAGTTATTCCTTCACGAGTTTTCGAACTTTTGATCGAACGCTCTTCAACAAATACCGGACAAGTGTTGCGTCGCATTTTTTGGACGCTTGAGTCCAATTTTTTTTGAACTCCTGCATGTTCCCAGCTGCCTTACCAGTCTTCTTGAAGACCCTCTTCACGATTGCCCAGTAACGTCCGATGGGTCGAAGCTGAGGCCAATTTGGTGGATTGATATTTTTCTCAACGAAATTCATACCCTTTTCCGCAAGCCAATTGAGAGTGATTTGGCATAGTGAGCCGATGCCAAATCCAGCCAAAACAGTGGAGGTGTACTATGCTTCTTATATAAAGGCAGCAATCTCTTCTGGAAACACTCAGATCGATAGATTTCTGCATTTATTTCCGGTAGTGTAAAAAATCGTTGACTTCAAACCACAGGAACATATTGCTTGCCATACCAGTACCTTTCAACCGAGTTTCTCCACTTGAATCAACATGTCCGCATCGCTCACATCCTCCCCAACGACGACAGTAAAGTATTGTGGACCTGGAAGGGTTTTTGAGTCCTCTTTCACATAAGTCTCATAGTGCATCAAAACGCATGCATCCGGACCCTGCAAAATACGTGAATACAATTTCCGGGCCCTTGTTGCTGCTCGCTTCTTCTGTTCTATACTTTGTTTCGACATTTTCTGCTTCTTGTAGGTCTTTAGGTGATTTCGCCTCTTAATACGCTGGATCATTCCGGCACTCGTTCCTGCTGTTTTGGCAAAATCACGTATTGACATTGATTTGCTCTTCATGATTAGAGATACAATTTTCTGGTCCAGTTTCGGGTTAGAAGAACCGGGTTTTCTGACTCTTCCTGGTAGCTCATCCTAAGAATAATGTTCCCCAAACTTATTAATTATGTTTTTAACACTGGCATGATGAATTCCAAACCGCTTCACCAATTTTCGCATAGTAATACCCTTCTCACTTAGCCATATGTCCAGAACTTTAATTTTCACTTCATTTTCAATACGCGACATTTTGAAAACGCAGAATTTCAACCAGACAAACAAGTAAAGAATCGAAAGCTGACAGCCAAACGCACAGCATGCTGCGATCTGAGCATAAAAAACCATCACAAATACATGCGTACAGCACAAATGTATGTTTATAGCTTATTTTCGATACACTCCTTAAATGAGAGCTCGTTTAGCGGCGAATTCATACACATATGCATTTTTAATGTGATACATTTGTCGGGGAGAGTGTTCGGTTACCGGAACCTTTTTATTTTAAGCTTATAACTTCTGACTAAGTGCACTAAGTGCACATATACGGAAAGCTAAAATTCCTAGCTAACAACTGATTAAGAAACTCAGTTGATTCATTATTTCAACTTTATTATCAATTTAGTAAAGTGATGCATTTTGGCCATTTCAAAAAAGTTGTTCGGTTACCGGCACTCCAAGAAATTTCGCTTAAAAAGGAAAAATTTCAAGTAAAGACTAAAATTATTCGAAGAAAAAACGGATTTTTTTCTTTTTCGGAATCGTTTTGGGCAAAAGTTTGGACATTGTCTTCCACCGGCTTCGCGGCATTGAATACGTTACTGCAGTTTGACTTATTGGTTTCTTATCCACTAAGCAACGTTTAATGGTATCAATCAGTGCACTAAAGTTCATTTTTGACATTGACGATTTGTTTGGAGTCGCCATGGCTAACAGAACCAGAGGACTAATACTATGTTACGTTCACACTACGAGTTAAAACGAGTTTTACCTCTGATTTCATGTTTTAAGCGAAATAACATGTTTTTCTTCCGCGTTATTCCATATTCAGAAACATCAAATTAGAGCATGTTTCCCAAAATAACATGATATAAAGATCAGTCTAGCACAACCCTGCTAGCGTTTTCCGTCATTTTTCGACTATGTTAATTGACAAGCTTTTGCCGAAACAGTTTTCCATCAGAGTAGCAATGTAATCATGACAAACCAGAACAGGAAACTGGTGCAACCATGCTTGTTTTTTGTTTGTTTAAAGACATGACTTTTTTGGTCATTTATTGCTAAAAATATTTATTTCACGTAAATGACGTGATATACACATTTAAAACCAACAAATGACCAAAAATGGACTTTTTAATACGTAGAAGAAAACTTTCTGAATGAAGAAGTGGAAAAATTTAAGCGATTGACCCAATATTTTTACCAATTTTTCCAAGGCATTATGAAAAACCATGCTTCTTAAAACCGGGAATGTAATCTTCAATTTTTTCTCTGTAGATTTTCCTATTACGAAGTACTATAAACTATTCTATGAGAATTCCGGAACCCAGTGAAGAGCAACCCCTTTATTTGCTTTATTTTATTATTGTTAAAACGTGTTATTTTCTGCAGGTATAAAGTTCTTACCTATATGACGGATGTATTGAAGCTGTCAATTTGTCCACGTGTTGCATATTAGCTTATAAGTTTAGTTAGCAAAAACTAAAAGATCGTGCCAATTATTAAAAGTCTGTAAATTCTGACGAATGTCGGCAAACAATCTAAATTCCAAAAGTCTGTAGAATGTCTTCAGACGCTATCTGCTTTCTGTCAAAAGTGCCGGGGGGTGCCGGTAGCCGAACACTTACACTATATTTTGCGATTTTTTGGTCTAAACATTAAACGTTCATATCATCCAGCATAACTCTGGAGCACAGATTTCCACCACAGCTTGTACTTTGGAAACGTTTATAAGGGTATTTTTAGCTCGTTTCAATGGCATGGTTCAAATCGATACAAAAGAACGTTTTGGCTTGAATTTTGAAGGATGGATGTGGATTAATTAGAATTATTTACTTAACGTTTCGTCTTCGACTTGTCAGTGCGCAACAACTTATGTTGAATTAACTTTTATTGAAATAAATAATTAAGATTGCTTAGCAAGTTTTTCTCAGCACTGATATAAACCACCAGAGAAAAAATTGGGTTTTCTTCAAGCGCTAAAAAAAAAATCCTAAAATAGTCTTGAGAAACGGTCGTCACATTAACTGATCTCCTAAATTGTTTCGAAGTAAGACAATTTGGTGCGAAACTTTGCATTTGGTCAAACAACGTAAATATTACAGAACACTCTGCAAGGCGAACGCGTAATATTATTGATATCACGTTTACTGCAACGGTATTTTGTAAAATAACGCTATTCTGAGATAATTTCGTTCATTACATATGTGCTGCTCATTGCTTTCCTTTTTTTTAAAAACCTTAATAATTTGAACTTTAGTATGTCGATTTTAGTAAAATCCAATTGACCCGGTTATGTATTGCTGTAGATTTCTTCAATAAACTAACGAACGTCGTTTTGACAAAAATAATCTACACTTGTACCACTGTTCGAGACTGCATTTGCTGTTGTACACTAGCATTGAAGCGACGCATATTTTCGTAAATGGCTACGAGGCTAGGTCGAAGATGTAAACAATCTCCGATGCGGTAAGGGCGTTAGCAAGATCTGACGGTTGTGAGTTTTTCTCCTTCTTTAGTCAAATGAAGATCGAACAGTCTTGCATGAAGTACTTTCAATGTTCATGACAGCCGTCGAAGTTTGGGTAATGTTTTCGCGATAACAAGCTGATTGAAAAAAAATGTAAGTCGTCTGGTTTTATTCCGTTTCATAGGTTCTCTAAATACTGTTATCTAAAGAAATTATTTACTCATTATTCATTTTCTGGCAACACGTCTCAACCGATGGCTTGATCGTTGTCCGTCGATCCTATTTGACAAACCTCATATCAACTTTCACATACGAATCGTTCGCTCAGTTCAGATATCAATAGCAGACTGGCGCTGACACATCCTAATAAAGTAGAGTATCGAATGGATAGTCAAGGGATAGATAACACTTGCCCTCGAATGTGATAGAAAATGGGATAGAAAATTTTCGGTGATATTGGTAGCAGTCCAGGTTCTATTTTTGGTTCTCTTTGACGGCAGGTGCTTTTGCAGGCCACGCGCGATCTTCAGCAGCAGCACTTTTTCCAGCTGGAGTCGGTTTAATGAGTCTTTGAATGACTTTTCGTCGGGTAGACAGGAAGCGTGGGATAATTAGGTTAGCGCCACCACATTTGGATGGAGATTTGTCTGGGCTGATTGCTATAAACCGTGAACTAATTAAGGAACGCCCTGCACGGTGGTCAAGTGGAAATTTCGGTAGCTTTGGAAATTGTCTCATAAGTCAGAGATTTTATTAAGATAAGAATGATGGGCCGACCGACAGGCGCTTAGCAGTTCAGATTGTTTAGTCTCGAAAGAATTTATTTATGAAACAACAGTTCCCACCATCCGTTTTCCCATACACCACAACTGCATGTGGTCGATTCTGATAAGACAAGTGTTTTTTAAACAAACGTTGCCCGCATAATTTTTTTTTCATTCATTCACTTCTAGGACCGTTTCTCACCTCAAACAGGTTTCCGAACTCTCGCAGTGCGTGTCTTACAAATTAGTCGAAAATGTCAATAATTAAACATTCCCATGGAAAGAGCGCGTCATGTGTTGATGTGACACACCGTCCGTTGAGTCGATGCATTTATGGTTTACAAACAATGAATGAGGCCGGTTGGCATGGCTAATGACAATGATCTCATTTCCCTTCCGCTGGTGGTTATAGCTCAATTCGAGGACTATACCTTTGCTTGCTAGCATTGGGAAACAGGAAATACACACCTCATTTTGGATGGAATTTGTTGACATTCTACAAAATTCTTAGTAATTTTTAGATAGATATTGTTGAATGACTGGCATTTGAATTTAATTCTACGTCAATTGTTGTTATGGACGCTGAGTTGAGTTGAGATCCCTTCACAATATTTTAATGTTAATTGAAGTTATGTGTACAAGCACAAGCTAATTACCAAATCACGGTGTAATAGTAAATATCGTGTGACGTAGAAAAATACTGGGAAAAATCCTACGGTACATCTCAATTCGTTATTTCGTCAAACATGAAATGCAATCTATATTGTTTACAAGCCAAACATATCATTTGGCAGCGAATTGATTTTTGGCTGCTATACATCGTGGGCTGTAAGGGTGTTAATAATTTAAATACCCTGTCCGGAGAGCTGCTTTGAGTGAATCATAAAAATTACTATACCAACTGTTTACCCACAGCTTGACGGGTGCTTTTAATGGCAGATAAATCATTCAGTCGGTGCATCAAGCGTGAATCCAAATAGCCATTCGATAATTGGTGGGATTGCATAAAACATCGAACGAGAAGCTATTAACCACGAACCCGACGAGAAGTCATAGAATCGTAAGCATCAATCATGGTTGGCTCTTTGGCAGTGACGGACCGGTCCAGCAGCACAGATTTCTGGTAGAGAGCGATGAAATTGCGGAATAGGATGAATGAGAAAAGTGACCCCAGAGAAAGCTTACTGTGTTCGGAAGCTTTTGACTAGATGTCGCAGTGTTTGTTATCCAATGCGGAACAAAGGTAGGGGATGAGATGATGATGATGATGATGATGATGACGATGATGAAGCGAATGCTTCTGTCGATAGCGTAAGGGTTGCAACAAAGCTGCATTATTTACTCCTAACGAATGTTGAGTACTTGGTAGTTTTGTTCATTCGAGTATTATACACACAATAAAAAAAATCAAGATGTACCAAATTTTCCAATTGAGAATATTTACTATTGTAAATATTGTTACTAGAAACTACAAAACAATATATTTGATTTTTTGTCGTGAATACGACATACTTTACTATGGGGCGCCTTTTCAAAATTTACCCTCTGAGAGAGTGATAAGTTTTTGATCGTAAATATCTCTTGTTGTATCTAACGAATCAACATAATTTTTGTTACATGCCATCGGAAATGTGATCACAATTTTATGATAACATTTTCAGTTGGGTGACATAATCTCAAATAATTCAAAATTAAACTTTTCTGAAATGTTTAGTATAAACGAGTATCAAAGAGGATTCATATGGCGCGTTTGCCTTTCTCGTATTTTGAAATCTCATAGCTCAGTGATCTGTGAAAGGATTTATATAATCTAACTACTGATAGAATCGAAATTTTTCAACTCAAGCGTGTATAGCAACACCATCGAAGTATTTCAATAGTACACTATTGAAAAACCTGTCTCATTTGACCCATGTCAACACCAGCCAATCAGAACGCGTTCTGAGGAAGAGAACAAAATATCTGCTGCTGTACAACAAATCGCTCGAGAAAAATGTTTCGAACAGTGCTTTATATAGTAGTGAGTTCCACAATTTGGTCCTTTTGAAAGGCTGGAATAAATCCCGTACAGCATCCTGATAGTTTCTTTCAATAAAGTGCAAATCCAAAATGAAATAATCGACATTAAAATTCTGTATGCGGCTATTTTTATAGCCGTTAGGACCGCCCATTAGTGAAAAAGCTACAAACGAAATCACGTAAAAAGAAAGCTCCTAACAAAAATTGGATCAGTTTTAATTCTATCGCCACTGCGAGCAGATGTATTGTGTGTCGTTTGCAAAGCTAGTTTCGCTTCCGACAAAAGCGATTACGTCACAGCTGCCAGTCGTTTGCATTGGTGAAAAAACAACGAAAAGAGGACAACGGTGGAGAGCATCACACAAAATCAGCCGTTCTAATGGCTCTAAAAGTTCTAAAGAACTATTAGGATTTCTTGCTCGCAAATCGAAGGTAACTATCCTCAGTTTAATGCAAATCTAGAACAGTTTGATTAGATTTGTGCACTTTGTGTGAAAAAGGGAAATGCTTGCATAATTCATACATTTGGTCAATTAATTGATATTCGGAAGTGTTAAGGAACATGTCAGTTGTTTTCGTATTCACGATATCCAGTTATGTCTCTGACATTACCCACCCGCCTTTTTGATGAGAAAATTTGATTCTATTAATATTTCGATGAAAAAAAAATGGTTTAGTTGTGCGTTCCCGTCAATTTCCTAACAAACTCAATCCTCAACGAACTGAGGATGAAATCAAGATTTACAGTGCTTTGAATTTGAATTGGTTGAAATAAGAGATAAGATTTGTTTTTGAAAAAAATAAATAACACATCACTCAATAAGGTAGGCGTAGGTTTCGTCGTCGATCAGGATGTATCCGTCTTTATTCTGTATAATCCGGTTATACAGTTTTCGCGCTCTTGTATTGGCCTGAACTTGCTGTACCAGGGACTTTTTCGGCACCTTCTGTTTCTTGTACGTTTTCAGGGAGTTCCGAACTTTGATCCGTTGAATCATCCCGATGCTGGTGTTGAACTGCTTGGCCAAATCCCGCGTCGACGCCGATGGGTTTTCTCTGATGTACTCAACCACTTTTAAGTCCCGGCCGGGCTGGCTGGGACCCGTTTTCCTACCGGATCGGGGCAAATCCTTCATGGAAAGGGTCTTACCGAACTTCTTGATAATATTTTTGACACTGGTGTGTTGCACTTTCACCCGTTTTGCAATTTCGTTGTACGTGACACCACTTTCTGAGCACCAAGTGTGCAGAATTTTCTTTCGCGTTTTCGGATCAATCAATTGAAACGATAAACCGTACCGAAACCAATCGATTGTGCAGCTGTTATTGACATGTAAACAAACATGTCACCGCAAAACACGCTGCAAAAAATTAAGCCATTTCAGAGTAGTAACTGTTTGAATGTTGCTAACTACTTATCGATACACTCCTTATATTTGAATTTAATAGTGGTCGTACAAACACCGATGATGGTAAACGTTCTGGTTGTCAAATTTAGGTGGAAACATAAAATAAAGTCCACAAATTGGTTATGTCTAATCGAAAATTCAAATTGCGTAAGACCGCTAATGCTGATTTTGGGATGCACATAGTATAATTCACATGGACTATCTTGAAAAAGGAGAAACAATCAATAGAGAATCCTACATAGCGTTGTTAGATCGTTTGAATGCAAAAATCATGCAAAAAAAACAACCTCATTTGTCGTCAAGACAATGAACCAATTCACAAGTCGATGGTAACGATCAGTAAATTGTACGAATTACACTTCGAATTGCTTCCTCATCCATCGCATAGTCCAGCTGTAGCTCCAAGTGACTACTGGCCATTTATTGATAGCTCAAATAAAATCACTTCACGCTAGATTTTTTTCTTTATTCTGTATAATCCGGTTATACAGTTTTCGCGCTCTTGTATTGGCCTGAACTTGCTGTACCAGGGACTTTTTCGGCACCTTCTGTTTCTTGTACGTTTTCAGGGAGTTCCGAACTTTGATCCGTTGAATCATCCCGATGCTGGTGTTGAACTGCTTGGCCAAATCCCGCGTCGACGCCGATGGGTTTTCTCTGATGTACTCAACCACTTTTAAGTCCCGGCCGGGCTGGCTGGGACCCGTTTTCCTACCGGATCGGGGCAAATCCTTCATGGAAAGGGTCTTACCGAACTTCTTGATAATATTTTTGACACTGGTGTGTTGCACTTTCACCCGTTTTGCAATTTCGTTGTACGTGACACCACTTTCTGAGCACCAAGTGTGCAGAATTTTCTTTCGCGTTTTCGGATCAATCAATTGAAACGATAAACCGTACCGAAACCAATCGATTGTGCAGCTGTTATTGACATGTAAACAAACATGTCACCGCAAAACACGCTGCAAAAAATTAAGCCATTTCAGAGTAGTAACTGTTTGAATGTTGCTAACTACTTATCGATACACTCCTTATATTTGAATTTAATAGTGGTCGTACAAACACCGATGATGGTAAACGTTCTGGTTGTCAAATTTAGGTGGAAACATAAAATAAAGTCCACAAATTGGTTATGTCTAATCGAAAATTCAAATTGCGTAAGACCGCTAATGCTGATTTTGGGATGCACATAGTATAATTCACATGGACTATCTTGAAAAAGGAGAAACAATCAATAGAGAATCCTACATAGCGTTGTTAGATCGTTTGAATGCAAAAATCATGCAAAAAAAACAACCTCATTTGTCGTCAAGACAATGAACCAATTCACAAGTCGATGGTAACGATCAGTAAATTGTACGAATTACACTTCGAATTGCTTCCTCATCCATCGCATAGTCCAGCTGTAGCTCCAAGTGACTACTGGCCATTTATTGATAGCTCAAATAAATTTTCGACGGTGAGAAATTCAACTCAAATGAAGAAGCGATTACTGAATGTGAAGTTTATTTTGAGGATAAAGACTAATCCTTCTACAACTGGACATCGAGAAGTTAGAAAATCGCTGGAATTATTGTATTGCTCTTGAAGGAGATTACATTGATGAATAAAATCGTTTTTTTGTGGTAAAAAAATGTGTTTTCACATGGTTTATTGAGAGACGTTTTAGATATTCAAACTTACGCTCTGGTTGATCGAAATAATTCTGTTTTGTTATTTTCAAGAATAAAATGCCGGATGGGTAATGTCGGAGACATAACTGGATGACGTGAATACGAATACGTTTCCTTCTGTTTGACTTAAATACGAATGCCTTTCCTTCACACTTCTGAATGTTGAAAATAGCCAGTTTCATTTTTTTGCATCCAGAATTGTAACGGTGCACCTATACTAAAGTGCCAACATAATAATTTCTGACACTAGAACTTCATTAGAAAAAAACAATCTTTATTTGGGGTCGATTTGTTCTTTTTAGGTCCAAATAGTTGTGTTTCTTTTATATTGAACAAGTGCGAGGACATTTTCCTCGAATGCAATGCTTCAACAGCTGAATATTGCCGAAAATAATTGCCATTTTTGTCGTCAATGCTTTACTATGGGGCTTCTTTCAAATATTTTCCCTCTGAGAGAGGGATAAGTTTTTGATCGTGAATATCTGTTGCTGTATCTAACATATCAACATAATTTTTGCTACATGCCATTGGGAATATAACCATCAATTTCTGTTAACATTTTCAGTTGTATGACATAATCACAAATAAATCAAAATTGAAGTTTTCTGAAATGTTTGGTATCAACGAGTATCAAAGAAGAAAATTCATGATGTCTTTCTCGTACTTGTGTAGGTATAAAAGGTTAACACTTGATATATTTGCAGTTGCAGCTTGCAGTTGACTGAGCAGGAAGTAAAGCAAGTGCATCATTCCGGTTCGTTCAGGTCCAAAGCTCAGTCCAGCGGTCCAGTATCATGAAATCAGTTCACTATTGAATCAATTGCGGGACGTTCGCAGAGCCAGTTTCACTTCAAACACAGATAACAGATATACAGGCTCACATATGAATAGTGTGTTAAATTTGCTCAATCAGCGTGGCGAACACTTGCAGATGTTACCACGATTTGGGTGCCACTTTCACATGAGCCATAATTTTGGGGGCAAAAATCACTTCACGCTAGATTTTTGTTTTGCTGTTGGTTAAAATGGCAAGTTTGTTTCCGGTTTAATCCGATCGAATTCTCGTGTGATTTATGCGACATGGACATAAAGTTGTCTTTAACACTTAGGGAAATCGTGTGATAAGTGTTAAAACTGTTGAATACGTGATGATCAGTGACTAAATTGCGTGTTTCGGAACGAATAAAGCGGGTGAGCTTTTTTGATGGAATACCTTTTTAATACTAACTCGATTTCAATTTCCCATTCCCTTTTATAACAGTTCATTATAGGAAAATATAATGGCTACTGAAATGAAACATTCGAATTCAACTTGATAATAAGATAGCCCGATGATTTATGATGGTATTGGAAGTTCTCGCGTTCGTTGGAGGGCTGTCCTTGAATTCTGCCACAACAACTGTTGTACTTGGAATATTTATATAACAGGCAGGAGGATTTTGTTAACGTTCCGGAACGTAGTGGAACATTTTGAAAGATCGCGGCGAAGAGTCGAGTAGGTGGTAGTAGTGTCTCCAACGTATAGCAAGTTTGAAATTTACACAGGTTTTTGAAAAAAATTGCTCGAATCTGTATATCTGTTATCTGTGCTTCAAAGATGATCGGTTGCGTCATCCTGCTGCTGGTCGTTTGCATTGGAGTAAAATACAACGTAAAGTGGACAACGATGGGGAAGATTATGCAAAATCAGCTCTTCTGATGGCTTCAAATATTATCTGAAGAACTAGAACGATAGCTTCTCGCAAATCGGAGATAAAAATCATCAAAATTTCTTCCACTGCAATATTCAAATCCGAAATGAAATAATCGACATCAAAATTCTATATGTTGCTATTTTTTTTACTCTCATTTGTTCCGTGTTATTTAGTTATGTATTACTTAATTGTGTGTTATTTATTTGTGTGTTGTTTAGTTGTCGCCAATAAGTCAATCTTTTGTAAAATGCATAACTACGAAGCGAAGCAAAAAAAGTTGCGAGTTCCATACAATTAACTAAAACACTCCAAAAAAATTGAATTCCACAGGTGACTTAATCCTTCATACGATGTAATTCATAAAGACCTTATTTGTCAAATGACGGAAAATTTTGATTGTAATGACTTAATGTTAGATGAGCTTGAATTTGACTGGTTTCGACTGTAACTTGCGTTCTACTAGCAGGTGCGACTGTATGAATTTAAATGCACCTTTTAACGGCCTAGCAGATGCATGCTTCTGTGGCTCAGTCGATTAACAGACGAACTTGCGATCCAATGATTCTCGGTTCAAGTCGCGGTGGTTGCTACAGAATTCTTTTTTTTTATTTCAATGAATTTCATGTCATGGAGTTTTAGGCACAATATTAAATGTTCTTCCACGTAAATTTGCATGAACTGCGACGCTCCATTTATGTGCATCTAATAAGATGTAAAAATTTTTAAGTGTGTACGAAATGATTATCATTTTTAATCGTATTCACGTCCTTCTGGTATGCCTGCGGCATTACTCACCCATCTTTTTTTGGTTCGAATGGTGTTCCAAGTAGATCTTCGGCGGCGTTTAGTTACGCAATGATAACGAAGGTCAGGACCAATGTGAATATCAATGCTATTATTCCTGCAAGCGCCATAGTATTCCGGAAAAAAGCAATTGATTATTTATAACCTTAGAGAGTTAAAGGAATTAGAGTTCGATAAACTCTAGGTTCACTTTTCATCAATTTCCTTACCATTCTTTCGCTCAAATGTATTGAAAAATTTGGCGCCCCACTAGTTCATTTCAATCAAATGTCCAATTTCCTTAAAATTTGTAAAAAAAGCTGATTGCAGGTATGGAATTAAACTGTTAAAAGTTACATGGATATTGCTGCGAAAAATTATTTAAATTCTATTTAGAAAAATCCAGAATTTTTCTTGAGCAAAATTATATCAACAAATAATTTACCGATAACTTTAACTAAATTTATAAACGTTTCAATAATTTCAGCACAGAAATCAATTGAAACAAATTGAATCACTTGTGAAGTCAATGACATGATTCATTTTTACATGCTTTGGGCTTTGTACCTACGTAAGGTAGAGTACGAATATATACATATATAGATACTATTTCTTCATTTAAAACCAATAGTTAATAGTTTTCTTTTCAATATATTAGCTTTAAGGACAGGACGAAAATTGGTGCATTCTTTTCATATATTTACGTTTCTAAAAGACGTGTATTTCGCACTATATATCAATTTGGTAATTTGGTATTCGGTATCAGAGAGAAGAATAAATCTGTGTCGAACAATATTAATAGACTAGAAACATTTTCTAAACACCAATTATAGATCTTCTTATTTTTTTTTAATTTTATTTATTGATGGAGCAAGGGAAAAGCCCGATGGAGATGAAATTTGGTAATCTCTCTCTCCAGAAGGCATAAAACCTTCTCATTAAACGTATCAACAGATTATAATGATCCAACAGATACATTTGGATTTATTACTAGCAATTGAAACTAACAATTAAAACTAAATCTATAACCCTATAACTAATTGATGACGCCAAGCCTTACATGGCAGTAATAGTACTCTTGCTTAAAAAGTGAGTGAGAAGAAAAGAGTGGAAATAGTATACAAGGGTTGGTGGAGAAGGTGGTAGACGAGCGTGAGCTAGCAACTGTGTTAGAATCGGCATGAAGATCTAATTAGTGGCCAAAAAGATGATGGAAGGCAGAGAAAACGACGGGTTTAGAATCAGCATGTAGATCTAATTAGTGATCGAAGAATGCATGGTGGAAGACAGAGAGACAGAAGAAAAGACGACCGGGTTAATTTCGGCGAGCGAATCTAGTTAGTTTCCAATGGAGAATGGTGGAGAGGAGTGGGGATTGAACTAAAATACAATAATGTATGTATGCATGTATGTGGAGTACGGAAAAGCCCACTGAAGTTGAGAATTTTTAAACCTCTGTCTCCAGTAGGCATAAAACCTCCTCATCTTTGTATCAATCTTTGATTCTAAAACTAACATGATAAGTGACTAAGAAACAATCGTTTGATTACATTTCGAGATACATGAAAATCGAAGACATTATATAAGTTAACGAATAAACGACACATACTAGTAAATGATTCATTGAATCCATAGTTTGTTCTGGCGGAAGGTAATCTTAAAAAGGGGTGATAACGCAGACTACGACGATGAATGTCGAAATTAATTAATTGTAAGAGTTCGAGACAATCGATACGTGATTGTAACAAATCGGCTATGAAAACTGCTTTTGAGACATTCCTACGAACAGATAATAGATCCAAGCCTATAAGTTTACAGCGATCTTGGTAACTAGGTAGATTTGCAGGGTCGTTCCATGGTAGATTGTGTAGAGCAAACCGAACAAATTTTCGCTGGATTGCTTCGACGCGCTCATCGTCGATTTGATAGTAAGGTGACCAAATAATAGCGCCATATTCAAGCGTTGAACGGACTAGTGCACAATATAATGCCTTAAGGCAGTGTACATTAACAAAGTTTTTGGTTACGCGAAAAATAAATCCTAGAAGCTTTGAAGCCTTGAACATTATATAATCAATGTGGTTTTTGAAGTTTAACTTGGTATCAAGCATAATTCCTAAGTACTTTACAAATGATTCTCGTTTCAGCACTTTTCCCGTAATGTTGTATTCGTATCTTATAAACTAGTGTTTGCGAGAGAAGGAAATAACAGAGCATTTTGAGGCGTTTAATGCCATTCCGTTTATTTGACACCAATTGGCGAATGAATCAAGCTGTGATTGTAGAAATATTGTGTCTTCTTGAGATTTCACCTGGTGATATAGCTTGAAATCGTTAGCAAAGGACAGCTTACAGCATTTCAGCAAAAAATTGAGATCATTAAGGTATAGTAAAAATATAAATGGTCCCAAATGACTACCCTGGGGTACTCCAGAGCTAACGGCGAAATGGAAAGAAATATTGGATTGAATCTCGGAAGACGTGGAAAATTTTCGTTCCCGTCAAAATTTTTCGAAAATTAACTTTTTCCCATTTCAATAGAAAATGTCATTGCAGTTGGATTCTTTACTAAATAAAAGTAAATTTTAGTTAATTTTTCGAGTGAATTGGTGATTGTATGGAATTAGCGGATCGGACTTCCAATTTGAAAGGAATGGTGTGAACGGCAAAGTTACTCTAATTTTGATTCATGTTTTTGCGCTTTGTTATGAAAATCAACTATTTATTATTGTTTCCAACTTATACCATTGTTGTATCGCTTAGAGCTTAGAGAAAATCTTAGACCTCATATCTACCCAAATCTCCAACTGCGCGATACCTATGGAAGAGAATGATGAGTCGTCGTCCTTCCGGAATGTAGGTAAAATATTTCCTTTCCTCCTTATCTATTACCCTTCTCTGCAATCAATAGAGGCTGGATCGACCGGCAATGATGGCAACCATGCTGTTGAGATGTTCAACACTATTTTCTAAGCAGCTCTTATTAGCCAATCAGCCGAAAACATGGTGATAACAGAGTAATCCGCCAAGATCAAAGTCATAACGAAACGCAACAAATGGTTGAATTGAATCTCGTTTCAGTGTAAGTATTTATTTGGGTAACAATAATTTATTCGACGGATTTAAACAAACAAAGTATCTACGCAAAAAAATAGATACTTTGCGATACACTTACTTCAAGGTAGATCGTGTATTACCTGCTAGTAATAAGTATTGTAATCCAGGCTATAAGCCGACTAGAAATTAGCGCTTAATTCCCACGACATACTTAACAGATAAAACTTTCCCATGAAGCAGGTGAATCATGTGCACGAAATAAGCTGTTTCATTGCACTATCCGTTGACGATGCGGAGGATCACGCTCATCCAGCCAGAACATTGATGCCCCTCTCTCTATAGTGTGGACGAAAAGGGCTTTCCAACGGAAAACGACAAGCAAACGCAGCCTTCACCGGAGCTAACTAACGAACTAACTAACTAACCAACTCATTTTTATCGGCCTAGATAACAACAACGTTCGGACTGGATTTTATAGAGGACTCCCCGCATGCTCACCAAGTCATCCCGAATGGATGGTAATTTGAGCAAAGAAGAAGTAATGGCCTGCAATAACACAACATTTCCGTCTTATCAAATGAAGTCCATTAGGTTTGACCACTGGATGACAGTTTTATACGATATTTCATGGTGGATTAAAAATTACGCTGCTTGTTCAGGGAAGAAGCCATAGATATGCATGGCTTTAGAAGAACCAGATCATCTGGAATGTGCCAGGGGAATCTGGTCCGTTTTACTAAGTAATAACCATTTTAGGTACCCGAAGAGGAGAGCGTCCTCCTACTTATTCTTTCAATCGAGTGGTAAAGCGCCTTAGGTGAAATTTTGATCGTACTGGTCTCCCCTTATTGAATCTTGCCAAGACAGCTTTGGTAATAATTTCTGTATTTATTAAAAATTACAAATTAATGATAATGTATAGCTGTGGAATTAAGTGATAACAGAGCCCGCGACGTAGTGGCCAAAGCCCGTCTCTTCGGAGTTCCACTATCGTAAAATTGAAATTTAAATAGACCGGATTTGTGATAGCTTGCGTTTGTGACCGGTTCAGTCGTTACGTTGCCAAGGGACGCCAAGCCAATGCTGTGTGGTCTCGGCGAACAGGTTCCTGTACAGCATCTTCATCAGCACTTGATTCCCGTGTACCGTTTAAGCCTTCGCTGATGATCGCCACCAGCAGAAGAAGCAGCATTAGCAGCAGCAGCAATCCGTCGAATCGGGGCCATTGCTGCTGGCCCGTGAAAGAAGGTGTTGGCGAAACAGGGGAATCAATTAATGGTTGAAAAGAAGCTGCGGTCTGGCGAGAGAAATCGTGTGTGGGCGTTTGATGAAGTGGTTTGGCCACCTCACGGTTGGTCGCTGCCATGGTCTGGTGGCTTATGGCTTTGCTGCAGGGGTTTTTTTTCCTCCATCTGTGGTCTGCTCATGGACTACACGAGAAACGATGCTAATGTAGCAGACATGATAACAATGCTCACAATGTGATTGGCTTTGCGAGTTTGGGCAAAATGGCGGTTCTGAATAACCTTGTAGCAATTCGTTCGTGAGCTGACTAGTGTTCACATAAACATTTAATCCCGAGGAAATTTTTTCCGTGGTAGATTTGATGCTGTTTTTCGTTCCGATCCTGATTAATACAAACTTGTTGACCAACGAACGTTTGTGATGTTATATCAATCCATCGAGACTGATTACAACTCTTCAAAGTCCTACATCGCCCACTAAATCGCTCAAAAGCAAACCCATAATTTGATTCGAATTGAATCTTGGAAAATATTGAATCTTAATCACCTTAAATAACCGCCATTAGAATCAATAAAATGAAATTAACTATAATCTTTTCTCTTCTCTTCAGTCGCCAATCGACGCCGTTGGTGGGGTGTCCATTGCTGAAAAGTTTCCTGGCCCAAGCTTGAAATCTATTTGCTGCTGAGTGAGTGCATTAGCCGACCCAGGAAAGCCTGTTGGGCCAAGTGCCAAAGAGTTGCAGCTTCGCGACTTGGAAGAGAGAACAAGATTAATAACCATTTATGCTGCACGGTTTGCGTTCAGCCCTTTCGCGGTCGATTTGTGTCAGGCTGTGCCTTCGTCTTAGCGCTGTTTATCGTGATTGCACCAAAATGATGATGAATTTTCCATCGAAAAGCTGGGTCTGAATGGAGAAAAGAGAACGAAACCTTTTAATATTTTTTTATAGGTTCACTTGTTTCTCACGCTCTCATTCAAGGGTGGTGGGTGAACTATGAAAGCCCTTCAACTAGTTATAAAATTTAATGTTTTCTTTCGCTGTACTTCCTCCCGGAATTCATCTGCGGGTCATTCAATAGTAGGTGGATGCAAAAATTACCGTACTTCCACTCTATTTTATCTACTGGCTGAATTGCTTGGCCTCATCTAAAAAGGGGGAGGGAAAAATTATGGGCTGTATTCAGCTGCACATTCCGGGCGATTCGATGTTGGAGGTAAACTGTTTCCAACAATACCCGTAGGTACTATTCTCGGGGCCTACGCGCATGCACCCGCTCTGTCCCAGTGTGCCTGGCAAACCCATGATGTCTCGGGTCAGCTTTTGTTCCAAGTTGAAAAATATTTTCAGTGAAAAGATAATGATTTGGTTATTTTCATTATAATGATCCCACACACTCGGTTCTGAACCCAGAGACAGAGAGGAGGGAGCCCAACAGGCTGCAAGAATCCGAGGGATTCTGGTCGTTATCGTTCCAGCTCTTTAAGAGTGATAATCGGTGATAAGCATGACAAAATGGTCCTCGGAAATGTTGCCCGGTGGACCTGAGATCTTAATTTTTCTTAAGAACCCCGCAAACTTAGCAGGAGCAGCAGCAAAAAAGGGTCACCGGAACGAATCATGTTTTATGACAGCTCTGGGCTTCTTTTGGTATGTACAAGCTGCTGCTTTTCGTTTAATGACTTCTTATGCACGCTTTTTGTTTTATTTTTTATTTTTTGCACCAGTTGGCAGGAGTTTCTACCTACAGACCTACAGTGCGTTGGTTGCGCACCAGTAGGTCTGCTGTTGGTAAAAAAAAAATTAACGAAAACCCTCGTGTTGCGCCGAGCAAGGTGACTCAATTCGTGGCTTACAGATTAGTGCGAATTTGCCTGGACACTGTAATTTTCGATTTAGAGGCACTTCGGATGCCTTTGCGATTCGGTTGATTAGTTTGTACGGTTGTCCATCATCGAGCAAGACCGTTTGTCGTTATGATTCAATATTGGCATATTAGGTGCGGCCAGTTAACTGCGAATGGTTGATTCATTTGATTTCACGGTGCTGAGAAGTGTTACGTTGGGAGATATATTTAATGTTATATAATGGCAAAATACTTTTTCCAGGAGATTTTGGCTATTTGTAGCCATTTGGTACATCGATTTGGAAAAAATCTAACGCAAATAATCGAAACGATATTTATTGGGACTTAAAAAAATGCAGGTTTTTATCATTCATTGAACCGACTTAGTTACGTTTGCTCTAGTTAGGATACAGAGAAAAACACAAGAGTGTGTGTTTGGATTTTAGGTGCAATAAAACAAATGCATCTCTACTTTCGAAGCGGGATTTCACGCAATAATTTCATAGAAGTTCAATTAAATATATTAAAATTAAGTATGTCTTATTTACAAATGTCCGTTGAATTTTTTTATGTTAATTAGACACAGCCGCAAATACATTAGCATGCTCGTTTTGTCTCAATCTTTATGATTTTACATTAAAACTCAAAAGAAAACTAATTGTGTATACCCAAAAGGTATTCTTAGCACGTGACTAGCTTCAATGAATCGATTGCTGTTAATCTGAACGACCACAAGAAGTCCTGGTTTACCCCAAATCATCACATAAATTTTTCTGAATTTCTACAAATAGGTTTTTAGTCTGTTTGCGGCACACCGAATTTTGGTTTATTTTGTAGGAAATGCCCCTAATAAGTTTACAGAAAGCTTCAAACATCGCGCGAAACTAGCTCTATCGACCGTATTAGTGACTAATTCTATCGCCCCATATCAATGATGCTAATAATTAAACAAAGCCCTTTCACGTAACCTACATTAAAACCAAAAACATACAGACCTTTGAAATACTTTCATCTATCTACAGGGTGAAAATGGCTGAAAAATTTGGAGAATTTTCCGAGTCTTATCAAAAATAGCTCTGAAAAATGAGTGTTTTTGTGATCTTTCACAACTATCTGAACAAATAATGCGATGACATAATTTTTTTTTCAGATAAACCTTATGTTGGATACACAAATTACATTCGGACACATTTTTGGAAAACCTTTTCACGCATTTCATAGAAAATCCACGAATTTCAAAAATTTTCACGAAATCGGTTATATGAAATTCGTTGATTTTCCATGAAAAGCGTGAAAAGGTTTTCCAAAAATGTGTCCGAATGTGATCCTTGTTACCAGCATAAGGTTTTTTTGAAAAAAAAATCCTTCCTTCGAATTATTTTTTCAAATAATTGTGAAAGATTACAAAAAAAGCTCATTTTTTCAGTGCTATTTTTGATAAGACTCGGAAAATCCTCCGAATTTTCCAGTCATTTTCACCCTGTAGATAGATAAAAGTATTTCAAAGGTCTGTATGTTTTTGGTTTTGTCAATTTTTTCAAAAATTCCATCGAAAATTTCCTAAAACCACCCGCGCGCATGGTACTTGGACGATGGCCTTAATAGTGCAGTTATTTGCATAATGTGCGATTCGTAAGGGCTAGGTTGAAATCGTTCTGTCAATTGCAAAACGGAAGGATTTGTGTTGACAAGCCGATAAAAACAGCATTTCCCGATTTGTATTGAGATTCGAATGCCCCACATGAGATTTAATTATTAACATTGATATTCTGCTGATCCTTCGTTTCCAAAGAGATGCCATCAATATTATTTAAATAATCGTCTTTTTAGAGTCAATGAATGGATTCCAATGATATGATTTGAACATTTTCTTCCATTGTAAAAAAATTATCTGGAGTAAAATAATACCTGTATAATATCTGACTATACTCAAAAAGCCGAGTGGATTATGTCAGAGGCACAGCCGGAAGAGTTTTGAAACCGAATGTTAGAACTGAATTTAGGATATCAATAATTGCACTGCTCCAGGTAAAAATAGTGAATTTAGGATTCTGAATTCTAGAACCCAGCTCTTGATTTGGATAGTCGAACTGGTGTTCTGTAACTGAAATTTGAAACTGAATTCGAGACCAGGAATCTGTTTCGGCATAGAATTCTGAGCCTGAATCGTAGCACTGAGCTCTAAATTCTGATCTTCAGCTAAATTTTAGTTACACAATTCCGATCCAGGATTCCGTGTTCATATTTGGATGATGAATTCAACCCCGAAATTTGCAATCCAGATCCGGAATTTTGCTTCAAAGTTTTCAGAATTTGGTATCTAAATTCAGTTACATTTCTAGAATTGTGGTACTGCATTTTGTGTCCAAATTCTAGACCTGCATTCTGGAATTGAATTCTGAATCTGCATTCAGGAATGCGTTTTAGAACTGAATTCGGAAAATACAACTGGATTTTTGAACTGAATTCTTGTCCTGGATTTCGGTCAGAACTTCAGGCTCAGGACTCAATTTGAGAATTCCTAAGCTGATTTCGAAATCTGAATTCCAGACAGGAATTTTAGACCTGAAGTCTGAACCTCAATTTCAGTTTCAGAACTCAGTTCCAAAATTCTGATTCAAGTCTAGCATTTATTTCTGAAATTTAGTTCTAGAGTCCAGTTCTAGAATTAAGATCCTGATCTCAGTCCCAGATTTCGGTTCCAAAATCCAGGCTTAGAAAAAAGTTCTGAAATCCAAACTCATTTCCAGAATTCTGGAACTCGATTCTGGTCTTGGATTCAGGACGAGGAACTAAACGAAAAATATGGTCTAGGATTCTTAAACTAATTTTAGAATTGAATTCTTGAATTGGATTATAACTACGCAGGCTAGAATGAATGAAGCATCAAAATTGTCACTTCTGTTCTGTATTTCGATCGAATCGGATTATTTCGATCGAATGCGAAAATTCGCATTCTGTATCTCGGTCGATTCTTCCATACAAAAGTAGCACTCGATCAAACTGCAGAATGGAAATTTTCGCATTCGATCGAAATAATTCGATCCGATTTGATCGAAATACATGATAGGAATGTTTAGCTTCTTTGCTTATCAAACATTTAAAAAAAAATTAATTTCGAGTTTGAACTAAGCAATTTGTGGTTATCTCATATTACTAAAAATTGTGTTGATCATATATCCGATGCCGTGAAGTAAAAAATATATTGATACGTTAAACAAAACAAGATATATTTACGATCAAAAACATAAATTGTGAAGTGAGTGGGAAAACAGCACTAAACATAAAGAAACAAATCGTTTTGCTTCGCCGAAAGGATGGTGAATGATCTGCAGGTGAAAAAATTCACAGTTAGTAAAACCTCCAACCCTCGAGAATATTTGGAGATTTTACAAAAGCGATACCATTCTGCATTCCCGGAAGAATGCAGAACGATGCGTAGTATGTATGAGCAGAAGTAAATTCGGCACACTACAAGGGATGCCAAACAACATGCTAAGACCCAGAAAGGATTCACTCACTCCAGGAAGAACGATGAACCTCTCTGACTATAGCTCCTTACCACATTGGATGATAAACGAAAGAATATCCTTAGATTTTAGCTCCGCATACACAGACTCAATCATGTATGGAGAACCAAAAACCCGGATTCGTAGTTGCATCAATTTGGGATAGTTACATATCAGATGATATGAAGTACCGTAATCGTAGCACGCTGAATAGTAACCATGTGATAATTGAGTTTGCAATGTCCAGTCAGAGCTCTGACCAGAATGCAGTAGACATTTCGACATTTTAAGATTCAAATCTGGTAGAAATGCTTTTGTGTAAGCGCAAGTTTGTAAGCTGCGCCAGTAGCTGGCATGTTTGAATGCAGACCAAGAACGAATCCAACTCATCAGCTCATTCATTTCCAGTAATACCAGAATGGCCGGGTACCCATAAGAAGTAAACAGCATTTGAAATGCTGAGGTCTTCAATTTGAGTTCGACATGCGATCACTAGATTTGACCGTGAATTATTTGAACTCATGTGAGTGCCTGATTGTCGGAACAAAAATAAATTCGTTTACAACAGACTTTCTGCTGAATTGCCGATCGCATTCAATAGAGAATCGCGTAGGTTTCTGCTTGGAACACAGTACAGTATCTACCAAGTGAATGAGACTGCTCTAGCCTCCTTTCACTACAGTAGACACCAGCACTAACACGACCATCCAACAGAGAACCGTCCTTATAACATATTATGTGTTCATCAAGTTGTCGTTCCAAATAACCAGACAACCATTCCTCACGAAGTTTTTCGACACAAATTATTCAATGGCAAATTTGTCGACCTTCTTCTACGGAACATCCAGGCGGGTCTTCTTCAACGATTTTATCACATAAGATACGGTCGAATGGTCGATTTTCAGCTTTATCTTTCATTGTGTGATGGTGGGTATGAGTCATGCTTTAATCAAGGGGTGCCATTTGAAATTTCGGAAACGAAAAGGCTCAATTCATACGACCATTTTTGAGATATTTTGGAGAAAGTTCTGGTAAATCCTCTATCGATTGCAGTGCAGATGTTGACGTTTCATTCTTGAATATTAGTAAAAACGTTTGATGGATTATTGAAATTAGTAACTACATTTCCATACATTAGCTATTCAAGACGATGCAATTCGTTTCAGCTCCGATAGTCCCATTAGAAATTGCATTAGGTAATAATGTATTATTCTTACTTTTCGTACACAATATTGAAAATTTTCGAGAAATCACTTTTTGACATTTTTCGTATCTTTGAGATATGACTAATGATGTCATTAAGCAGTTTTATGAAGATGCAGATTAAAAATTAGTCTACAATATAAAGTTCTGTAGTGTTAAAACGCGTTTCATTAGAAACCAATATTTTTAAATGTTCGGACAGAATTCCTTGACAGATCTACTTACAATTATTACTGACTCATTAATAGAGAAAACTAAAGGTTCCCACGCAGCAGTTTTTCGATTTTTTAATTTTAAGGTTTGATTATCATGAAACATGCTGCCATTTTATCAGTTTTGATATTTGCAGGTCTGCACTTCGACAACATACACAGAAATAAGTTTCTGTGTTTTAAATAACTGATTTTTAGCGGAATCTTGCCCACAAAAAATTATTCTAATTTTCGAATTAGTTCTAACAAAAAGTTAATAAAATAGTAAAAATTCGAAGACTAAATACAGGTGATGGTCGCATCGCTAGCTTAGGGCGAATTTCCAAACTTCGCGACACCTATGGAAGAGTCTGATGACTCGTTGTCTTGCCGTAAAGTAGATTATTAGTTAATCATCAGCAAACATCAGTGTGCGATCCGCCAAGACCATCGTCATAGCGCAATGAAGCAGATCAATTCATATTCACAGCTTCGGACGATCGATTCTCGAAATAGAAGACGCATTGATTCTGTACATTCGGTTGTGCCAATTTATATATTCTCAAGTAAAAGTTGACGCAGCGCTTATGATCATATTGTTTCAATTTTAGGCTTGTAAGTTTCTAGTTCAAAAAATTGTTAGGATTTTATTTGGTTATGTATGCTTTGACTTTTGAATTCCAAACTTTAGTCGGAAGAATGATCAATTGTACTTGTTGCCCGGGTTGGCGGTTCAATGCATTCGGTGCTGGTCTTACAAGACAGCTGTCATATGTTCGAGCCCCGACCTGGAAGGATCATAGTGTAAGTAGGATCGTCGTACTAACCATGCAATGATTCTGTACGCTAAGAATTGCCTGCGAAGTCTGTTGAAACAGAAAGGGCAAACTTCATAAAAGGAATGTAATGCCAAGACTTTGCTTACTTGTTGCGAAATGATAGTCAGAGTGGTATAATTCGATTACACAATTATGTGTTCTCAAATAAAACCACTAAAACACGATGAAAGTTTTTCTGGAAATTATAGGGTAACAGAGGTATGTTGCATCAAATTTAAGCTAATCACATTAAATTACCTATTGCGGAACGATTTTTCCAAGATATTACAACTTTTGGTGGATATGTTTACAAATCGAGCCAAAATAAAATCAATCCTAAAATGGGCCAAAATACCAGTGTTACTCTAATAGCTCTATCATTTGAAGTTAATGTCATGCATATTTTTTTGAAGTAGGAATATTCTGAATTTCCGGACGTAGCTAGAATATACCCTGTAGACAAACATCATGAGGCTAAATGACACTCGATCAATGTTATTAAGAAAAACCAACAAAAAACTAGTGTGATAAGCTTGAACATCATGTTTGTCTTTAAATTTGTAATGAAGTACTATAAGACTCCAATTAGATTTATGTTTACGCAAAAATTTATGAATAAAAAATTCAAAGCCACTGGAATTACTAGTTCACTTCAACAAAATTTGCTCTGAAACCGATAACCTAAGTGGCATGCAGTAAAAATATTTTTTAGCTTGACATAGCAAAGTAATAAATCGTGCACTAATCCGAAAGAGGCTATTAATTATTGCGTCGTATGCCGCGTGGATCGTAAATGCACATCAGATAATTTGGATGCACAATCCCGGTGCGATACGAATATTACACAACTTAAGGTTACCGACTGAAAGCTGAATGAATGAAAGCGCCTACTCATGCCGACGACTCACATTTATTTCGGTTGCTTCCTTGGATCCTGGGAATACCAAAGTAGTTTTCAATTTCCTATCTTGTTATCTTAAAGGAAGTAATCGCCGACCATAATTGAATTAAAGCCTCGCTTGCTCCCAAAGGCAAAATTAATATGAAACCGTAGATAGTGAAAAGAGAGAATGTTTGTGTTCGGAAAGAAAGTGCAGGGAAACAGACATCTACTTTGAAATCCTGGTCAATTCTTAGTAATTAATAGCGATGTGTGAGCACAAACAACAATGAAATATCTTGCTACCCTTTAATTATTTTGCTTATCTTTCCATCCTTGAAGATACCGAAAAAAATGATAGGATGACGAACGAAGGAACTGTTGCAAGTGCGGTGGTTTGATGCCAGCCAGCGGAACAATTTTGCAGGTTTCACATATCATTACAAAAATGTATATTTCATGGATCTGAAATCATTAACTAACTGTTATTGATTGAATGCCAGAACATTGAATAATCAAGTGAATTGATAATTCTTTTAAAATTTTCAATCACCAAATTCAATTTTGTGAAATACCTTAGCGCATGTGCCCTCTTCGGTTCGTCGGATTGCCGGCCATTGAAGATCGCTTTGCCCTAAGCCGTTCGCCCATTCCGGCCACCCGGAGTGCTAATCCCAGTGTACGATATGATGATGCTCATTACTTCTCATTATTCGTTAAAATATTTGCACTCCTGGCCGGCCAAAAGCGTAATTACAAAAGTAAACAATCCTCTTAGCGGCTCATTTTGCGCTCGTACCTCTTCCTGCGAATGATTTGGAATGCCAAAAAAGATGCTGCACAGCAGCAGTTGATAGCGGCACGTAGCCAACAGGCAGGAAAAAGGAGTGCTTGATGTTCAGGAAATTAGCTTACACTCTGCTACTAATCAAGGCCAGATAATGAACCTTTCTCTACCTGGACAATCTATTGAAAAAATAAGATCAATCGGTTGTGTTTTACATGCGTTCGTGTTTCAGCACATTGTTCTCGAAGCGATATTTTTTGCATACGATATCGTGCTGTCCAATCCGGATTAACAGCTCAGGACACAAATGTGCACCCGTGCATCCTTTTTTGGGTTGTTTATTTAAAATTATTGAACGAAATAGGACAATGCATTTTTGGCTTTGAGTCCGTACGATGAAATGGATCCCCGAATGTCTACCAGCACCGTGTAAACCAATGACAAAGAGTGAAGGATGAGAGGATCAAGAGCTTGTTAGGTAGCGGGCCAGTATGTGAGTCCTTGAGAGAAGTCCGTCGTGATGGATGGACTCACAATCTAGAATCCATTTGACATGGAATGTGTTTATCTTTGCATGCGAACCAAAACTAACACTTTGGATCTTTGTTTCAGAATTTTGTTGTTTATCTTCGTCGTTTAGGAAATACTTGTGAATGTTCAACACACTTTTCGTTGGAATTCGTGAGGTTATAAAAAACTGTTTGATTTAAAATTTCAAATTCAAAAACTTTAAAAGCATAATCGATTGCTTGAAGCTTGTCATGAGTGTCATGTGGATGTGGATGTCATGTGGTTTCTTGGTCACCGTTGTAGTTGACAACTAATGGTACACCGTGCTAAGAAAACATGTGAAATTCTATTGAACCAACTGGAGCCAAAGGTATCCCTCATGTATAACCAAGTTTTACTTGCAATTTGGAAATTACATGGCTTGAAGTTCTATAAATTGAAAAGCATAAAAATGGTCGTGACTGAGTGAGCACCATTTGATCGCAAACTCCCGGCGAATGACCAATTATGCTTAAAACCGGGGTGAAACAGAATAACATTAATAATAATAATTAGATCACAAAAAACGTTCGTTTATCTACTTAGTTGCAGAGGCTCATATTACAACTAAACCGATAAATGGTACATTTTTAGTTTTGTTTCTACGTTTCGTTTTCGACTCATCAATGCGATAGCAGTTTATATTGAACTGCTAACTAGACTCAGTGGTTCAATGTAAACCGCTAAACAGACGTAAAGTCAATGCTATGTGCAAAACACTTATTGCTATTGCACCAAAATGCAATGCTAAAACTGATGTCTCGAACGATACAAGTTTCAGCCTGCTGGTCGCACAGATTGTGGTAATTTGAGAGGTTGAGACTAACCCCTAAATTTATGCGAAATGTTCATAACCATTATGATTTGTTTTCCCATTTCGGTGTTCTTCTGAGTGCACTATATGGTCAAGTAGAAATTAGAGGGCAAACAAATATTCAAATATTAAAAAAACCATTTTTGAAAAACACAGAAGCAGTTTTTTCCGCTACAGCTTGATAAATCATGAAAACTACAGTTTAGTTAGGAAAATGAGCCAAACTTAATGATAGTTCTCTTTTAAATATCCACTAAAGGATCAAGAGTAAATCAAGTTGACTTGTGTTGGTAATTTGTGTATTACGTACATTTTATTTGGTATGTATGCCATAGATCTGTGTATTCATATATACAGTGCACCGAGTTTATCATAGTGAATTGCATGATTGAGTTTCAAACAATCTTTTATTTTATTTTTTCATAATAATTTTTTCTCGAATGAATATTAAGTTTGACATTTTGGATGAAATATCAGTTTTGATCAATTTTTCACCAACGTTTGATGGAAAATTGCGTACATCTTATGAATGTAGATTCTAACTTCCTAATAAAAAAGTTAGCAACACTGCTTCAATGCATTTGTATTAGATTGTGCTACACAAAATAAACAAAACTAAATATTTTCGGTTACAAAAGCAGTTTTTCGGAAAAATAAATAGTTTTTCGACAACATTCCATATCCATTGCCTTTCGCGTGTAAAATTAAAGATTTCTTTTTTGCGGGTTTACTTATAGAAGGTATGTAAATCTTTATATTGCAATAATTTCTGCAAGAGGAAATCCATATAGGAATGTGTTTGTTGCTAATCAAATGTGTCAGTGGAAGTAAGCTGAAACTGGAATAATTTTTCTCGAGCAGTTTTAAGGAAAACGGAAGAGTTTTAGACTAAGATTTTCGCTTTTCTTGAATTGCAATTTTAAGCAGTATGCACCGATTGGTTTATTAGCTCCGGAATTTGTTTTTACGCACACATTGTTGGCGTTACACATACGCTTGCAAAGAGTCTTGCTCCTTAACGACAGTGAAGAAAACTACTTTGGCGCTTTGCAACAATGTCATAGATAGCAAACTCAACCAGTCATAACGTAAAATGCAATTATCAGGAAGAAAATTACGTTTTATTACAATTAAAGTTAATACTTCCATTTAGAGTTCAAAATGGAAAATCAATTGCAGACAAATATAGTATTAAAAAAGGAAGTCTAATGAAGATTCCGGTTTTCGTTATTACAAATACAATGAAATTTTCGCTAAAATTCTTTTCAAAACAAATCTTTGAAAAAGATTAGTTAACGTTTCTGTTAAAAGATCTAACGAGAACTCTTTCGATAGTGAAAATAAAGTAATTTTATTTTATATTCAACGTGAGAAGTATTTATCAACAATAACCAAAAACTATAGCTTGGTAGTAACGACTGATAATCTATGTCTGATATGGGTAGAAACTGGGAGAAACGCAGAAAAGGGCTTAAGACTTCAAGTTAAAAAAATTTGAGGGGGCAGAAATTTTGTTTTCGTTTAAGATATCAAAAAAATAAATTGTTGCAGTACTTCTAAATTGCACTAGCAGATCAATGCAAACGCACTGATTGATCGAAAAAGAAACGCAAAGTACACAGACAAGTGCTAAACTTATTCAAGCTTTATTAACGTTTTACAAATACTCGTTCAAAGACTAAAATTCAAGTGTGAACCTGGGAAGTCATTCTGGTGAGGCCGATCTCAGTGATCATCTTAGAGTTATTAAGTGTAAGTTTTTGATGATAATTAGTTTCAGAGAAGTGTTCGAGATTTAAATGCCATAATATTGAGAAGACTGCTAAAATAATTTATACGTCGTTAAACTGTGAGTATTCACATCGAAATTTCGAACGTGCATTGAATGTGTCATATATTTACGATAATGTTTCATTTTACGACACCATTACAAACAATGAACAATGATTTGACACTATACACACTATTCATTGAAACTCCCTTCAAGTAGTGGACTTTTCAACGAGCCTCCACGTTAAGTATTGTGACGGTAGTGCTATGAAATCATTCAAGAGTTGTATTAAGTGTTTCTACGACTGGGTTCCGTTGTACATGATTTCTGATACAGAAATCATTTACACCGGAATCCAGTCGTAGAAACACTTAATACAACTCTTGAATGACTACTGATTTAAAAACCCGCTCCTTAGACATAGCACTACCTGTCATATACGCTTTCTTTCATACACACTTTCATCACAGATACGCAGGCTCGAATAATTTTTTTCAAAATCCTGTGTAAATTTCAAATTTGCTGTACGTTGGAGACACTACTTCCACCTACTGGACTATTCGCCGCGATCTTTCATAGCGTTCCACTACGTTCCGGAACGATAGCAAAATCCTCCTGCCTTTTATATAAATATTCCAACTACAACAATTTTAACTGTTATCACACGATTTGCCTAAGTGTTATAGACCACTTTATTTCCATGTCGCACAAATCACAAATTTTTCTTATCCATTACGGATACTTTTTGCAAATATCGGGCAACCAGCATTCTGTGAAATCTCCTCTCAAATTGAGATTCATTGAATTTTTGGATGATAATGACCTGCAGTTTAGTTTAGTTTTCGATAAAAATACACTGTAATTTTTTTTTATTAAAATGAAACATTTTGTTTTGTATATTTAAATTTATTCAGTTTTTGCAATGACTGAGCGGAAACATATATTGGAGAATCCAAATGAATGAAAAACTAACAGAAAAGATGAATTTTTGGAAAAAGATACGCTCACAGACAGGACTCGAACCTGCGTTCTTATGCATTCCGTGCATACGCGCTACCATTTCGCCACTCTGAATCTTGTTTTAGTCACTCTAAAACGCCAGTCAGATACGGTAGCACGTACATCGAACATGGTCTACATCCTGGCCGTCACCCGACCGATACCTTTTATCCAAACATCCTCTCTGTCCATCAAACACTAGTTTTCTCGCTTTATACCTATTTCTCCGATCAAGCATTGCGTAGAAGAGTGTATTTATAATCGCTTGTCACCTTCTTTAATGGTGCCAGTCGCTGGCTGGACATCTTTTGTCCACCAACACCGAACATCGTTTGTCTTGATTTGTATTTGTTTCATAGCCGATAAAATTACACCAAATGTATGCGACTATATCTTTCTACATACTTGCGATTTTAAGTTTTTCTTCGCCAAATGTTCAAGTTTTATATGCAAGCAGTTATTTCTATAGCGTTAAGGAGCAAGACTCTTTGCAAGCGTATGAGTAATGTCAACAATGTGTGCGTAAAAATAAATTCTGGCGCTTCTTTTTCTTATTTTAATCAATAAATCTTCCATATGGTTGAAAAATAAACCAATCGAATCATTCTGCTTAAAATTACAATTCAAGAAAACCGAAAATCTTAGTCTAAAACTCTTCCGCTCTGCTTAAAACTGCTCGAGAAAAAATATTTCAGTTTCAGTTTACATCCACTAACACATTCCTATATGAATTTCCTCTTGCAGCAATTATTGCGATATAAAGATTTACGTACCTTCTATAAGTAAACCCGATAAAAAGGAACCTTTAATTTAACACGCGAAAGGCAATGGATATGAAATGTTGTAAAACTATTTATTTTTCCGGAAAACTGGTTTTGTAACAGAAAATATTTAGTTTTTTTTTTATTTTGTGTAGCGCAATCTAATACAAATTGATTGAAGCAGTGTTGCTAACTTTTTTATTAGGGAATTGAAATCTACATTCATAAAAGGTAAGCAATTTTCCATCAAACGTTGGTAAAAAAATAATCAAACTGATATTTCAACCAAAAAGTCAGGTTTAACGTTCGTTTGAGAATAAATTATTGCTGAAAAGATTGTTTGAAACTCAATCGTGCAAGCCACTTTAATAAACTGGTTGCACTGCATATATGAATACATAGATCTATGACATACGTACCATTTAAAATGTACGTAATACACAAATTACCAACACAAGTTAACTTGGTTTACTCTTGATCCTTATGTTTCTCTACTGTTCTGAGATTTCGGTTGAAGCGATAAACTTTTTCTCATTATCAATCGAGTTCATCTTATATAAATTAGAAATTAGTCTTAAGCACTCAAAATCTATCCTGGGGTAGTTGTCAATTTCTCAGGCGAAACGACATAACATGGAATTTCATCCTAGCTTGTCTGACACAAGATCAGAGCATAGCAATTAAAGCTTTAAATCGTTTTATGGTACTTTTCGTCTTGCTGTCTAGCAACAATCTACCTCTAGCATGCTACGCGTAGGACTGAAACGTTAGCTATAATTTCGCTTCTATTTATGGATTCGCGTGCTTCCAACAACTTCGCTTTTGCATCGATTGACCAATCAGAGCGATGCTTTCCCTTTGATATATCGCTTACTCCTTCAAAACCGTCGTCAGGGAAATCCGGAATGCCGGAGATTTTTAGCTAACAAAATAGGACACTGCTCGCTACTAAACAAAATTTCAATCATTTATAATTGAAAATACGTAGCTTGATACATTCAAATCGAAACTTAGAAATATTTCCAATCAAATGATGAAATAATATTAATAATTGATACAAAATAGACTGAGCTGAAAGTGTTTGAAACCTGACCACAATTCTACGTGTATTTTTCCTTGAGTTTCTGATTTGCACCCCTATACAGAAAATAATCAAAAGTTTAGCCCTTTTTAAAAGACAGTCTAGATCGACGATTTTTTTAACTTGATTTTCCCAGCTCTGATTATGTAAAAAGTAAATCTGAATGAAAATGAAAACTAAAGTTGTATTATGTACATATAGAATATTAATACCACTGCTAACAAGTCGAACCTGTCAATTTTCTTCGGCTAGTTCCTTCTTCTGGTATTGATCTCCCTTTTCCCGTGGCATTCCAAGCACCTTCTCCCAACGAGCTGTTGTCAGCAGTCACACAGCGCAATCACTGAACAACTGAAAGGAAGCATTTAGCACATCCAAAGAAAACACCAATTTACGACCCCAATCCCGAGCGTCAGTAAAACAAAGGAATCCCACAGAAAGGATAGGTAGCCCTCCGGAGGTCGATGTAGCTACGCACTTCTTTTGTGATTCCTGTTACGACCGGGGGTGGCCATAAAACAGTGTACCTTTTTCGGATAGAGCCACGGTGTCCCGACGCAATCGAGTCCCACGGAAGGAAAGAACAACAAATCGTGTACGTTTACCTGGAATCCACAGCTTCGACTGGTGGCCATCGAATCGGATTTTTCTCAACTGCACTGACTGAATGAATTAGCACTTCGATATTAATTTTATTGTGTTTGCTTATTAATAAATACTGTATGGTTCGTTTGCAGCCAGAAGTCCACATTGCTTCATTTAAATTTTTGTTTGTTCATCTGATTTCCCCACCATTTCGCTGCTGCAGCAGATTTCGTTGTCTTCCACGACGGTGGCGGTGGTAGAATATGTTCTTGAACTGGACTTGTATTGTGCTAATCACGGAAAATACTGGATAAGGAATAAATTTTGGCCCTCCTACATGTCTACTTAAGTGTTATTAAAAATCTTTTTATTTTTATTTTGTGTTTCTCCGTTTTATTGCACCCTTTCTGCCTAATATTCGGAACTGTCAAATTTAAAGGCTTTACCTGATCCGACCGTCTGCTTGAAGTAGCATGTTCAAGATCAGGTCCTTGGTATTCTTTTGCGTGTCCGGCAAGATTTTTTTTCTGAATGGGGTTTAAAAATGAACAACAGGTCTTGCAATGAATGAGCATGATGAGGACGGGAACAACTAATAAACTAGGTAAGACCTCTGTGGTAACGATCATTATTCAAGCCAATAAAATCATCAACTTGGTTCGGTAAAAAAGTTGGCAGACATCCGTAAGAGATCTCTCAGTCACGCAAAAACTGTGTTGAATTCATTGCGTCGTTTCGGAATACGTCGGGACATAATTAAGACATTCATCATCTGTTTTTTTTGTCATCTCAGACTCATGGTCGTAAAAATCGCTGCAATTGAGCATCGAAAAGTTTATGAGTGCATAGTTCTACATCTAATGTGACGTCAGGCAAAATGACGCAATTCTACTCTGCTGCAACTTCAAACCCACGTGCCTGCCCAAGCAGAAACAACTGGTATCAACTTACTGTCAACCGGCTTGTATTCACTTCCGAAAATGCTACCGCTAAAAAGCGCGCCTCTGACCCCTACGAAGGGAACGCACGGTCGATACGGAGGGACGAATGTTCGACACGCATTAAAAGGCCAAAAACATTTCCCTATATTGCCGGCCTGTTTACCATGCACATTTAGATAGAAAACCACTTTACAATTGAAGTGCATGCGGCAGATGCACCCGAGCTGAGTATCAGGAAGCAAGTCTGCGCCAAACCAGGCCATCACATAATTCAAGGGCGATGTTCGGTGAGTAAGCGAACTGTCTCTCTCTCTCTCTCCCTTTCTCTTTCACCCGAACGGTTGAATCGGGCTAGGGTGATGGAATCGAGGATAATAACATCTAAATTAGGAACTTGAAATGTGTAGCAAAGCCATGACGTAAAGTGTAAATCAAAAATTGTTCACGGTCACCAAAAGCCAGCTGAACCGGTGCTGTTCCGCTGGTATTCTGTCCCGGTGAGATGAAGGTCAGCTTCGCCCCGTCTGTCGGGCTTGTATATACGTGATCCGAACTGGACTATCGGTGAGAATGTTTGTCAATTTCTACTGGTTTAAAATAATTGTATTCGACCAACTAAGTGTAATTGGGAAACTTTATGCAATCAGATGAAGAAAAGGTGAATTTAGAATAACATTTTCCACAATTCGTGTTTTTTATGTGAATTATTCATACAATGTCTTGAACAATGATCATAAAATAAAATTTATTATCTTTAGTGAAATTAGATAGTAGTTTCATTTCAACGGAATACTTTACATGAATTGAGCTTCATGTTCTCCGACTGTAAAGCAAAGTTAAGAATGTCTGACAATCTGGGAAATTCTCTATCGACTTTACAATTGATTCGTATGGGTACAGGACAACTGCATGACTATACAGCTACGAACTACTAGACTAGGAACTTACGGGTCGTGAACATTCGAGTAAAGTAATGTTTAGTCCTTTCAAGAGTGCCTGATTTAGCACTGCTACACAATAATAATGGTGAATGATGTTGACTGTGTCAGCAGAAAATATATTCTCTAAACTTTTATCTACCTTTATGCACATATTTGGAGCATGAAATGAAATGTAGTACTCGCACAAATCTATCATACTATTTTACCTGCATATCCACTTGTTGTTTCAAACTTTGAACATTGAATTTGGTTGCAAAAATAAGGTCTCTCACTCCAATATTCTTCTCGTAGCGATTTTTTAAAATTCTCGAATCACATTACTTTAACAGTTCCCGATCTGACAAAAAAAAACATTTTTTCCCAAATTTTGACTATATTTATTTATGGTCTAAACGATGAAAAAAATCATCATTTTTGTGATTTTTTTCCAGAACTATCGTTCATGTTTGCATAATAACATATAAAAAACCAGATCCCAACGTTTTCCTTTTTGTTGTTTGTTACTTTGGGGAGGTTTTACTGCTACGAAATGGCGGTTTTTTTCGTGAAAAATCGTAGTTTTCACTTTGAACAACCACCAAAAATTTTAAAAATAAAAAAAAAAATCAATCAGAAACGTTGGGGTCTAGAAAAACTTCTACTCTAACTTTGCAGCTTTGATTTGTTCACTTTTAATTAGTCTGCGCTGAGATACAGTGGACACCGCAAATCATGATACCTCTTTACCGACTCGCAATTTTTTTCCACGAAAAAAATACAAAATGTTGTTCAAATGATGCAGTTTGCAACATTTTGTATATTCGAGTGCTCATGTAAAATTGTTAACACATTGTTTGTCTGTATTTGCAACGAAAAGAAGATAGTTGAATTGATTTCTACAAACTTAGATTAAAAACCTGTTTTTATCCACCTAGTGGTGTAATGATGCCTTTCTCATATTACTCATAACATTATGAATATTACTGTGGAATTCGCAAAAACAACTGTTCATTGAATAGAAATAAGAAAGTTTGTTCGGACTTAGTCTAAAAAACTCTAAAAATTCTGTTTACCCTAGTAGTTCCGGAACCGGAAGAAGTACCCATAACAAATTAAGGAATTTCGTATGAAACTGTAAGACTTTTCCTTTGAACCTATAAGTTTGTGAAAATCAATTTGGCCATCTTGAAGAAAAGTGAGGGGGTTCCTTTTTAAGGAATAAATATAAGTTTATTATTTAGGGAATAAATTTAAGTTTATTTAATTTAAGTAGTAAGGAGTTTTCAATCACCATTTCATACTCTTCCGAAACCGTATTCAGATGACCGGAACTTCAATTCATTGACACTCTTTTATATTTTTATATAATTTATTTTACCACGGCGTTAAATTCTTTTATTCTTTCGGTCACACTTATCATAAAATAGCCTAAATTTTTATCAACCGCAGCACCGTCTTTCACCGATATCACACACTAGTAGCAGACATCCGTAACCGATTCGTTTTCTTCCACCGTACCACCGCGTATCGGTGTTGTACATATTGTCATTCTATATGGCGATTTGAAAACTTTGACACTCAACGCCCTGTAACTGGGGAACCGGAAGTCGGATCCGGATTAAATTTCACAGTAGCTTTAAAGATAATATGAGCTTTAATTCAATTCAAAATTTGTGAAAATCGGTTCAAGCATCGCAGAGAAATCGAAGTCTATTTTGGAGTTTTTCTTCACCACTTTCGGTGCTTCCAGAACAAGGAAAGGGGGGGTTCAATAGTGCCGAATTATGTTTTTATGCCCACAAACTAACAAGCTCTGCAAGCTAGAAGAATTTATCCGACAGTTTTTTGGGATTTGTACCTGTTTTTGACCATCGTTCGTGGAAAAATACTGGTGGAATTGGTAATTTTCCACTTATCATGCTTTAGTTCCGGTACCAGAAGTCGGATCTGGACAAAATGTTCCAAGAAATTCAAGGAAACTATGAGACCTTTCATTTGAATTTTAGTTTGTAAAAACCGGTTGTGCCGTTTCAGAGAAAATCGAGTGCACATTTTTTCTCTAATTTTCACATATTACTATGTAGCTCTGGAACCGGAAGTCGAATCCAAATGAAATTCAATAGCAGGCTATGAGACCATAAGATCATTGTGAAAACCGGTTAAGCCATCTCTGAAAAAAGTGAGTGAGTTATTTTTTTGGTACATATCATTCTATATCGCCTTAGCCGGAAGCCGGATCGGTATGAAATTCAATAGCAGGCTATGGGACCTTTCATTTGAATCTTAGTTTGTGAAAATCGGTTCAGCCATCTCTGAGAAAAGTGAGTGCATATTTTTACACACACACACACACACACACACACACACACAGACATTTGCTCAGTTCGTCGAGCGGAGTCGAATGGTGACACTCGACCCTCCAGGCCTCGGTTAAAAAGTCGGTTTTCACAGTGAGCTTTTCTATATGAGAAAGGCAAAAACGGTTTTACTTTCGCATAGTATGCTTTTGAATTTGATCTGACACGACTTTCGGTTTAGTGATAAGTAAAAAGAGAGAGTATGTGTTTATACATGGCGACGTAAAGACGAATAGTCCTTTAACTAGTTATATAATTCTTTATTGTGCGTGTCTTGTTAGTTCATACCCAAAAAATTGATTTCCGATAATCGCAGTTCTCAGCTCCCAGTTTCATATTCCGAAAGCACCGGGAACAGTGAACAAAAACTTCAAAAACGGGGCTCACTTCATTTCCAGTACTTTTTATAGGACCATAAGACCTTTTATTTGAACCTAAGATTGGGTTCTGCCATCGCTAAGATAAGTGATTGAGATACATTTTGGAATATATGAACACTTAAGGGATTACAGAATCGGAAAGCGGGTGCCAGGAAAGCTGGAATCGGCTTGTTTGGCTGTCTCCTAAAAATAACTACCTGTTGAAGGTATTTTTAGGCCAGTTTAGATTTTTTTTATGTCTTTTGTTTCGCCGTTGTTTTTTGCCTTTCTCATATAGAAAAGCTATACAATCACTGCAAAAACCAACTTTTGAACCGAGGCCCGGAGGGCCGAATGTCATATACCATTTGACTCAGCTCGACGAACTGAGCAAATGTCTGTGTGTGTGACAAAAATTGTCACTCACTTTTCTCGGAGATGGCTTAACCGATTTTCACAAACTTAGATTCAAATGAAAGGTCTCATAGCCCCATAAAAAGTTCCTGAATTTCATTTTGATCCGACTTCCGGTTCCGGAATTACCGGGTGATATGCACCAAAAAGGGGGATATAATACATTAAAAATGTGAAAAAAATGTCACTCACTTTTCTCGGAGATGGCTTAACCGATTTTCTCAAACTTAGACTCTAATGAAAGGATTCATGGTCACGGTTCCATACAAAGTTCCTAAATTCATTTGGATCCGCCTTCCGGTGCCGGAATTACCGGGTGATATGCACCAAAAATTGGAAAATAATGCATTAAAAATGTGAAAATAACGTCACTCACTTTTCTCGAAGATGGCTAAACCGATTTTCTCAAACTCAGATTTAAATGAAAGGTCTCACGGTCCTATACGAAGTTCCTGAATATCATTTAGATCCAAATTCTGATTCCGGAAATACAGAGTGATATGCATAAAAATGTGAAAGTAATATATCATAAATGTGATAATAATGTCACTCACATTACTCTGGGATGGTTAAACCGATCTTAACAAACTTAGATTCAAATGAAAGGTCTTATGTTCCCATACAAAGTTCCGAAATATCATGCGGATCCGACTTCCGGTTCAGTAATTACAGGGTGATATATACCAGAAATGTGAAAATAATGTCACTCGTTTTTTAGATTAACATCACTTTTCTCATACGAAAAGGCAACGCAAATGTAAGCACTAGTTTGGAAAAATGATGCTGACTGTGTGACATAAACACTGAAGCATGCTTTTGTGAACTATTCTAATCAATCTGAATCAATTGGTGTCAAAATTAGTATCCGAAATTATTTATTAATAGTATGAAATATATTTTCATGAGACTGTTATGAAAGAAGAGAAAGGCATTATCACACCACTAGGTGGATTAAGAAGAGTTTTTCATCACACTTTAGCCTTTAATTCCAGGATCCGGATGACGTTTAGGAATCCTGATTGGGACCCAGCGCTTCATTTACGTATTTATGGTCCCAGGGACAAGATTTGTTTGTGTGCCTCTACCTAACTGAATGATCTTCTTTCTTGCTCGTACCGATTGTCAATAGCCCTTTAAGACCGTGGGCCCGGGGGCACGTGCCCCCAATGCCCTTCTGTAGAAGCGGCCCTGTTGGGACAACAGGACCTTTTTTTATATCATTTATTTTACCCCGGCTTTAACCATTTTGGTCGTTCACCGGGGAACAGAACCTTCCTTTTGAATCTAAGATTGTCGAAATCGATTCTGCTATCTCCGAGATAACCTAGTGAGTATATTTCACACAAACACACATCCATACATACATACACACACATATTGACACTGCTCAGCTGGTCTATGCCAATTTTTACTAGTCGGTTTTTCCAAAAATAAAGCAAAGCTAAGAAAAATCTGTTAAATTTGGCTCAAAACTATTTCAAATTGCAGTTCGTGTTAATTACTGGCCAAACGAATCGATTTTGGCTGTACCGGTTTGCAATTCCCGGTTCTTGGAGTAGTAACCAAAAACTTCACAAACGGAGCTCGCGTCATTTTCTCAGAGACGCCTGAAACGATTTTCAAAAACTTAGGTTCTAATGAAAGGTTTTATGGCTTAATAAGATGCTATTGAATTTCATTGGGATCCGACTTTTGGCCGGTTCCGAAGGTAAGGGTGCGAAGTGCGTTTCAAAATTCAAGCAGTCAGCTAAAGCGACGATATTAAAATCGGTAAATTCGTTTTAAATTTTGGTTTTGTCTAGAATACCGTAAAAATATTCATGGAAATAGAGGTAATATGAAAAGGCATTATTACATGAGAAGGTGAATTAAAACAGGTTTTTTTTCTCGAATATGTGTGTATGTGTGTGAACGAGAACAAACGAGAACGTGGGCGCAATATTACAATACTAAACATAGAAAAGCATTTATAGATTATTATCTTGATTAATATTATCTTGATTATTTATCTCAAATACTAACTTTGTTAATAGTGTCTCTTTTGTAAGACCTCAACACATGCGCTTGTCACTCCTGTCAGTTCTATCTATTCAGCTTGTGGTTTTAGTCCGTGGAAGCTACATGAATGTCATCTATTCCATCTACCGTTTCATAAGAAACGACCTTACCACTCACACATCAACATTGTATCCATTTGGCTTTTATGTACTGAGCATTGCTGCCACACCTTACCATTTTCCGCCAATCATATAAAATCTTATCGACCACTTAAAAATCAACTCTAAACCATCAACATATGTATGAAACTCTTAACGTGCACCTTATCAGTAGGTTTGTAATTAATCCCACGTGCAATTTAAGGTGGCAAACCACGTCGCATGATGTGATCAATCAATCCGACTGTTACGGCTAAGTAAATTCAATTATATGCTTACTTTTTCAATACTTATCCGTTCATCCGTTCGACTGTTTCAAGTGTAATCCGTCGACAGATAGTCATTAATGCAGGCAAGCATTGCCATACATAAGTGTAGTATGTATTGTTCTTCCGCTCCCGCGAAGGTATCCTTTCACATATGGTCTGGCCCAGAGGTTACAGGGTGACGAATGTTAGGTAAAACTGTGAACAAACGAGGACATAGTACCGCTGATGGTGGTAATTTAGCAGTGTACGAAGATGCCGTAGAGCACGGAGGACAGGTTCGACCTGGTGAATTAGCTATTGATGATGATTGCGTTTAACCACCTGATTGCTTGCTCATACCGGTAGGATGATGGTCTTGACGAGTCACTGTATAATTAGGCGTTGTATGATCGCGCACTTTACTTAATGGGAAGTGCAAATAAGGTATGATTAGTAATGCGCGATCTTAAAATCATATGTATTCATAGAATGAAAACAGTGATTAAATTGCATTGATGGTTTCTGAATGGTGCGATAGCATTAAGTGATGTGATGGGTTTTAAAGTCAATTATTAATGTTGATCAGGGAATTAATTCGCATATTTAAATTGTTGGTTTCATTCCAGCATAATAAATGTGAATGTCAAGCATTTGTCCCGCGGGCTTATATACCTTCCGACACGAGAAGGAAGCCCATATCTTTCGATTAAACTAGGGTAAGCGAAAATGATTTGAATGAATCAAAAAGTATCGAACTTTGTTGTGTTTGTGAATGTTTTTTATACGTTGTTTGTGAAAATTTGAGAGTTTATGGCTCATATTTGATCTCCTTTACCATTTGAGTACTCACCAACTTCGTATGAAAGCTATTTCTCATAAAATGGTGTGAACAATGTTATCTCTAGTAATAAAACATGTTTTAATTCACCTAGTGGTGTAATGATGCCTTTCTCATATTACTTATAACATCATAAATATTGCTGAGGAATTCGCAAAAACAACTGTTCATTGAATAGAAATAGAAAAGTTTGTTCGGACTTAATCTTACAAAATCTGCAAATCCTTTTTACCCTGTAATTCTTGACCGGAAATTAAGGAAATTTAGGAATTCCGTATGAAACTCTAAAATTTTTACTTTGAGCTTACAAGTTTGTCAAATCCAAATCACTGGTCATCTGGAAGAAAAGTGAGTTTTGCAGATTTTGATAACCTTTGCCTATACTTCCGAAACCGGAATCAGATGACCGGAATAGCCGAAGTTGTTTCGTTTGTCAGCAACAAATATGACCAACAAATGGAAAGAGTTTTGAATCTAGTTAAACCTAAACTTACGAAGCGAATCTGCGTTTCTGTTACTTTTGCATAGGTAAGTCAAGCTAAACAGCTTGATTTGGTAGTATAGAATATGTAGTAGGATTATTATTATTATTATTATTGTTATAATTGACATCTCTACAACACCGGCAAGGTTTTACTGCACTACCGGCTGTGAAAATTGCATTTACCTCGCGAAGTTTGAAATTCATATCTATGTGTATTTTTTTTCAAATATATTTCAATTCATTGACATTTTTCTATTCTTTCGGTCACACTTATCATAAAATAGCTAAAATTTCTATCAACCGCAGCACCGTCGTTCACCAATATCACACACCAGTAGAAGACATCTGTAACTGTTTCGTTTTCTTAATAGCGTGTACGAAATAGAACAAAGCACGCATCGTTCGTGTTGTGTTTTCTTCTTTCACGTTGCACGTACCGGTCTTGTACATTTTGTTATTCTATATGACGGTATAAAAGCTCTAACACTCAACGCTCTGTAACTGCGGAGCTGGAAGTCTAACTATCAACCCAGGTAGCAAATGTAACTCAATGAACTTTGAAGATGTTTTACAATTGATTTAGAAATGTTATTTATGTTCGATATGTTTAGAAATATAAATTAAAATTGGTTGTGCAACGTATCACTGTTAAGTTTCACAATACTACCGAAAAAAATCACTCTAGAACAACTTTAAGTACATCTAAAACAATTGTGCAGTAAATCACCAACTTGTTAATGTTTCACTAGAAGCTCTACAGAAAATTTCACATCGTCATGTAAAACGGAAGTAACTATAACAATTGTGCAACTTATCAAAAACTTTCCAAACGGCTTTCATAATTGTACCGGGCACAATACACGTCGAAATTGCTATAAATCTCTTGTGGAAGAAATATTAGTGAAATGATTGATGCTCTCCGCAAGGCAAAAAATGCTAAGCCGAATTGATAACCTTGCTGTGAAAAATATTTTTCTGCAGAGTCCGCATTGTTTTTGCTGCCTCATGAATTTTTAGATCAGTGTGCGCAGTTTCCTTTAGTTTTAGAAAAAAAAAATGATATAAAATTCAAAACTTGCAAAAAAGTTGTGCAAGATGTTTGAATTGAACGCAAAACTTGCAGACATAAGATTATTATCATAAATGTTGCAGGAATACAGCGTTATATACGCAATGAAAACAAAAATCAATCAGATAATTTGTATTCGGTTTTCATCGCGCGAAAAAAAAAGCAGACCTGACATCACTTTTCAAAGATATTAAACGAAAAGTTAATTTCATCATAATTACTCTCATAGTTATATATTACCGCTTGTGCAACTTGTTTTTGCAACTCCAGCACACGGACTTGCCAAAATAATACCTACAGTGCGTATCACAAAAGTCGGGCCCTGTAAGATAAATGACTACACTGTATTGTTGTTTAATTCAACTAGAAGATTAAAACTGATAGAAAACAAAACGTAGAGAATTTCTTTCCGAAATATTAATGTTTCCTGTTATTTAGATAATATATGTCATTACGTTGGGTGAACCATTTTCTATTTAACTCACTGTTACAATCGATGCCATTTTGGAAAATATTCAAGAAAAAATCATTTCGAGATTTTTCAGGTTTAATTACACATTAGTTTGATCAAAATCGTCTGGGAATTTTAAAGAATGTTTGAATACACGTATTTTAAACACCATTCCGATGATTCTTCGCTTTTTCCATAACACAACAGTTACTAGAATAGTGATATAAACTAATTTGATAAATTGCACAATTAGTAGAAATATACAGAACAGCAACTTAACATGCTACTTGGGAAGTTTGTGAAAATCGGTTAAACCACTTCCGAGAAACATTTTTTCTCTAATTTCATTACCCTGTAACCCTGGCACCGGAAATCGGATCCAAATGAAATTCAATAACAGGCTATGGGACCATGAGACCTTTCATTTGAGTCTAAGTTTGTGAAAATCGCTCAGCCATCTCCGAAAAAATTGAGTGCATATTTTTGTTACATACGTACACACACACACACACACACACACACCGACGGACGGACATACACAGACATTTGCTCAGTTTGTCGAGCTGAGTTGAATGGTATATGAAATTCGACCCTCCGGGCCTCGGTTAAAAAGTCGGTTTTCACAGTGATTGCATAGCCATTTTAAATGAGACAGGCATAAATATATAGTTATCCGAAAATACTAAGTTTTCAATTTAATAAACCGGTTTAAATCATAACATGAAAATATGTTGCTTAGTACTTTTATTGTAGTATTGTTTTGGACAATTTCCAGCTATTTTTTTATGAAAAAAATTCCTCAGTATATTTTTGGGACAAAGTAATCAAAACTATCTGTCTCCTTGACTTGTATCGTACAACATTACCGAACAGTGGCAAAATCATAAGTCAAACCAAAATTCACTTGAAGATTACGGTAGCTGAAGCAGTACCTGCTGTTTGTCTTTATCACGATTTCTTTTTCCACAAGGATGAGCATCAAATGGGTGAAAATATTTCTTCTTGGTATGGTGAAAACAACGAGCTGTGGGAGATTTACTTTTTTGCAAGCAGCAGAAAAACAAAACAATGCAGCATAGGCCACCCAGCTTGCTTGCATGGGTAGTATAACTAATCAGCACCTTGGCTTCACACTTTGCCGATTGTTGATTTCACAAGAAAGCAATATCCGGGACGTTTCAAAATTACACATCACTTTGGGATCAGTTTTGTCTCATTACAGGCAATTCAAACCACTCAACGGTACTAATCCCATCAAAATATGTCAGGTGTCAGATGATCATGAAAGCTCTGACGATCATTTCGAAAGCAGTTGGACAATACTCGCTCCCCATGCTATAATTCAGGATTTTCGAGTCCGTTCTTTGGTGGTCCATCGGAGATTTTCCCATTCGGTTCCTCCCTCACATTCGTTTCTATATAAATGTTGCTCTCCATTCCACGCCAGGTTGTTCTTTTGATCTTGTTTTTCCTTTGTATTCTTCGATGTTTAACATCCTTGTACCGGTGTGGTATGCGGCACCTTTATGTTTTTTTTAATGTTTCAATTTGCTGCATACAAGGATGCTGCCGGTGATGGTGATGATGACGTTGATGATCTAGATAACTCCGAACTGTTCCGTTCCGATGATCGGCTGCTGTTTGATATTGCTGTGTACCGATTTAAAAAACTTCAACACCAGTTCAGCAGGAGTTCCCGTCACAGTGATTTATGATTCGCACACGAAATATCGCTCTTTCGGGTTCGATGGGAAAAGTTGCATCTTACTGTCGGCATTCGGGCCTCAGTTTTGTCTTCTGGCTCGCCGATGGGCTGCAAAAGCGGTTATGAGGTCAAACCGGTGCTGCCGGTGTTAACCAACAAAATTAACGGCTTTTGAATTAGATCTATTTTTTCCGTGTTGTCTGTCTGCAACCCGACAGAAACCCTCCAGTTTTTATTGTTTTCAGCGAGAACCATGCCGGCCGAGACCACCTCAGACGCAGACATAGACAAATGGCGCTTTTAAGTTTGCGGGGGTCTAATCGGAGCGAATTTGCATTCTTATCGTTTGATTTGGGATTATTGTTCTTCTTTCGTGGGTTTTGGAGGTAGCCATTCGGAACGAACGGGTGCGAGTGCCTGAAAATGTCTTCATTTTATTGAAGATGTTTTCGAGCAACGGTTTCGGGGTTTTGAGCTTTGGGGTTTAACTTTATGGTAAGTAATTAACGAGATAAAATTCAAATTGAAATGTCAGTTAAACTACAAATTGAAGATTCAGACTTGGGTAGAATGATACGAATTCACTGGAAGATATGCCGTTTTCTCAATAGAACATCAGCATAATGTTATTCAAGTATGGGATAACTTTGTTTGTTGAATCATTCAGTGCGATTTTTCAAACCTTTGTACATAATGTGCAAAGAAATATTGAACCTGTTAGATCATTTTAATTGCATTAATATGTTGATATCTTGAGCAGTTTAATCGGCGTCCAATTAAACGGAATTTTTCATAAGGAGCAACTCATTCAGTTCATATGCGAGAAATAGTCGTGTTCAGCGTAAAACTTTTCAGTGAGTAACAACAACAACAACAACAGTTCGTGCTCGCATCTCACACGACGCAGTCGAAAATCATTTACGGTCGCAAATCATTTACGGTCGAAACAACAGAAACAAAGACAATACAGTACAGTGAACAATAGAGTGTACGGAATGGTCAGATACGATCTAACAAAGCCGGAATCTTGGCCTACAAGACCAAATTCAATTTGTATAGATTTCAAGCGTTGCAAAGTTAGACCAGCAGCAAATGAAATTGAAATCTTACTTAAAGAACGAATGCATCTAGACGCTAATAAAGTAACTGAGATTCAATTCAACAAGGCGTCTAACTGTGTGTACATTGTGTTTAAACGTGAAAGCGATGCAATTGCATTCGCTTCGGTTAACAACGAGGTGCACAGTGTTGAGTGTGATAACATTGAATACAAAATCCCTGTGTACATGGTGGACAATGCCATAGAAGTACGCGTGCATGAACTCCCCCCCGCGGTCACCGATCGGGAGAATATGTCGCGGTACGGTGAAATCCTTTCCATCGAAAGGGAAGTATGGCGGATTTTTTTCCCCGGTATCCGGAATGGCGTGCGAGTGGAACATATGCATCTACGTAAGGCAATTCCATTTTACATCATTTGTGGTCAATGTGGGACACATCCGTGTAAAACGTTGATTACCTATGAAAATCAGCTGGTTACATGCCAGTTTTGTGAACAACCTGCACACTACGGTAAACCTTGCCCCGAAACTGCGAAAAGGACATCTTCAACCAGAGACAAGGTTCAACAATAGAAACTAGTGAGCGCAGTACTCCTGTTTCACCATCAAACCAACCAGCAACTGCAACCAATGTACAACAAGGCGCATCTACAGCAACTAGAAACGAGCTCAAGACTGCGAACATCAAGGAAAACAAAAAGAAGACGGAAATCAACAACAAAACCACCGATGCGGCAATGGATGACGAGACGAGTCACGAACAAAGTGCCCCTCAACCCTCGCAGGAGTGAAATGGAAGCTCCTCTCCTCCTAGAGAAAGAGTGACAACGAGATCCACTTCAAAAAACACATTATTTAAAAAAATCGGCTAATTCGGCCACGTAAAGTTTGTACGCAAATAGGCCTGAATAAAAATACCTTTTGAATAAAAAAAAACAACAACAACAACAACAACAACAACAACAACAACAACAACAACAACAACAACAACAACAACAACAACAATATTTATGATAATTGTAATAATATTAATAATAATAATAATAATAATAATAATAATAATAATAATAACAATAATAATAATAATAATAAGAATAATAATAATAATAATAATAATAATAATAATAATAATAATAATAATAATAACAATAATAATAATAATAATAATAATAAGAATAATAATAATAATAATAATAATAATTATAATAATAATCATAATAATAATCGACATTTTCGTTCAAATAAGTTTCCAGGAGTAAACGATATACATTAGTTGCACTTTCCCCACATAATAGAACAAAACTTCATACAAATGAAGTTAGCCACTTGATAGACGTTTAATCTGTCGTGTGAGATCTGAAACTTCGTCCCTAAATTGACCGATATTTAAAACTCAGAAAACTAGAATGAGAGCTTAAGCAGTGTGCCTTAATAAATTATATAATTGAAAAAAAAAAACTCAGAAATGAATTGTAAGCACTTTTTTTCGCGTTTCGTCTTCGAGTCATCAGTGGATTAGTAGTTCATGTGCTAGTGCTATTTAGCAGTTAAGCAGTAGCCACTAAGTTTAAATTCACTAGACTATTAATGCTTGATTTAGTAATATAAGGTCAGTTTTTGTTGGGAAATGTTTAAAAACATCGCAGCCAATTTTTTCATCTCTACTACATAACTTTAAAATCAGTGATTGTACTTTTGTTTAATATGGTATGAATAAATAAATAAATAAAAAGAATTGACACAAAGGTTCAACTTCCGATTATAACTTTATGGTCGCTTTTATCAACATCATTATCGAAAAATAAAATAACGATTTGCTGCTACTGGAAATAGTTAATGTGGAGAAAGTAAAAGTATTTTTTCCACAAATTGATAATCTCGAAGCTTAAGAAATTTTATTTAAAAATCAATTTTGTCGATTTTTACGGAAACATCGCACATTTGTTATGCAGGTAATATTTCCAATCATTTGAGTTCATTTCATTAATTAAACAGTAGAATATATTATTTGTAGTCTACCGTTGATTATCATGAAGTCTCTAAATTAATATTTAAAATCATATTCGAATAGAGGGAAGCTTTGTAAATAAAGGAGCATTGAGCTCTGAAACATTGCAAAAAATAATGGTTTAACCTATATCTACACAGCAGTATTCCGTATAAACGGAAATGATTCAAAGCATCGGGGTTTGATTTCCCTATGCTGGATTAATCGATTACCGAATCGAATTCAACCTGAGAACAGAACGAAATTTCGGACGGGTGGGATGAGTGGTTTCTTTTGTATAATCCCTTGAAGAATCGCATAAAATCCTAATTATACATCAACCATTTCCAAAGAGGCGTCAAAATTCCTTTCCCGAAATTAAAAATAAAACACTCTTCCGAGGCCTAGCTTCATATATGGGAGCCAATGTGAGTAGGACGAGGACGATGGGAACTATTAAGAAAAGAAAACTTCGCAGCGCACATGTTTTGGAAGATGGAAGCAGAAAGCTTTTAACTCCCGGTACAATGGAGAAGATTTCCAATGCCGAAGGCAGTAAGGCTTGAACAAGGGAACTGTTCTCGCTTCCCGAGAGTTAATTGCAAACAGCGCCATTATGTGTGGAAGACCGTGTCATGTTGGCTCCAGAAGTCCCAAAAGATCAGACACCTCGGTCGAACGAAGGTGCGATCGGTTCACGCGAGATTTTAGACTTTCCGGGCTAATGATGTTTCGACCGAGGCATCTCTCTTTCCTTTCGGTATTGGACCACACACACGAGATCCAAAAAAAAAAGGTTCCGATCCCACTGAGCAGCGCGTTCGACTGCTTGGCTGCTAATAACTTTATTAAGTAATTAATCTTATTCGGAGTCTTTCGCAACCTCCTTGGGGTTCCTTGCAGTCAGCGGGAAGTGGTTGTAATGGGTGTGAACGGTAATTAGTAGGTGGTCTAATTTGCTTTTGAAGTTAACAAATTGCTATCACCCCAAACAACAACTGTGCCTTACAATACGGGGTTTCGAATCAGGTATGATTAGTACCGATGGCGGATCCAAAGAGTCAGTGAATCATATGTTTGCACTGAATGCGAAGGCAATAATTACGGACAAACATTTCTCGCTAGCCGTATTGGCTTTTTGGGTGGCATCTTCCGTTGGTAGATTAGACCGACTGTCTGATTCACCCTAAATTTATAATTTATTTGATCAAATTCAATGTTTCATCATGACTGTCTGAAAGAAGTTTTTTTTCTCGCTCTGCTGGAATGGAATGAATGAATCTACTAGTGAGCTCTTCTGTTTGACTCGAATCGAAGAATAAAACTCAGAACAGAAAAGGAAAACGCTCCCCGGCATATTTGTTAATGAACGATCAAAACTCATCCGATGCTGAACAAAAACCTCCCAAAACGCGCAACAAAAGATGAGAACCGTCTGACCAACATTATAACAGGTTATTAAACGGGGCGATTCTCCCCTTCGTCGAAAGTCATGCGGCTTATTTATCGGGTTTTGGCTGGGACATGGCAGACGAGAAAAATATTTAATAACATCTAAATATCGCCACGGAAGCGTGACAAATTCAAATAAATTTGGAAACGTTGTTTTTAGCGATGGAATTCGGGTGAAGAATTGGGATCTGGAAGAAGCGGTCGTAGCTAGACGATCAAACTGGTGGCAAACGCTGTTCGATTGAATGTTTATCAAATGGCGCCAGTAAAATAATTTTTTTGCCATTTTTATTTGCTGAAGAAGCTGACGATAAATTTGTTGAAAGGTTATTGGTATGATTTAAAATCTTTTTCATTGGAGCCCGCAGGTCATTTCACCCAAGGTACATACTTAATCATATGCTAATAATTTAAAAGTTTCAGTAATTTTTATTTGACTTATGAAACAAGATGGAATTAAAATATTTTTTTATATACATAGTATATCGACAAGATTATTTTATTATAATACATTAAGGAACATCCATGCATTAGTAGCTTAACTTCAACAACTTTGACTACCAAATCCAGCTAAGCTCAACTGTACTGTGTACCTTTAAAAAAATTCAACAATCTTAGGCTTGTTCGAAAGCTATTGTTGGGTCGTTGATAAAGTTGGAAAATTAATTGATCGACACTTTCTTTTCCCAAGATGTAACGCTCTGAGTGGCATAACAATCAATCTTTATAAACTACAGTAAGGTCCCCCGCACTGTTACTCGAACATGTGGAAAACGTTCTGAGCTACTTAAGGTGCAGTTGAACACTTTTCAAAAATCAACCCGGTTGAAGAGAGTTCGCTAGATGCTCCTACTTTGCACGGTCGGTGTAGAACAATTTTCAGTAGTGTCACAGTTTTTTTTTAAATCATCAATTTTCCAGACTCGTTTTCGTTGGAAAAAAACAAAACAAAAAATAAAAAAGAAAAAAAATTTGTCTATATTTTAATATTTGGAGTTTGTGTGTATAATTTTTTATATGGGATTAGTAGAACTTTTCAATGATTCATTTCTATTTGATTCTGCGACTTCACTAAAAATCCAAATATTTTGGACGAGTTACTCTATTCGGTTACTTTGCTTCAATTATTAGAGAGTCGTTTGTTCTGATTTAGTTTTTCACTGTTTAGTTTGGATATAGAAAATTAGGTTGGTTATCATCATAACAATACATTGAGGGTACATTGAACATGATACCAATTTAAGTTATTCAAATTCACTTTTTAACTGAACTGCAATGACTTAAAAATAGGTTGCTTAGAATACTATTTAGGATTTTTGTAAGCTGTTCAAGCCAAATTTTTTTCTTTTTTTCCAAGATTTGGGCTGTTTGGGATTCCTAATGTGAAACACTACTCGGAAAACAATTTAACTGAACAGAACCTTCACACATGTTTAAACTCTGCAATCTGTGTAGTTCATTTCTCAGTCTCGTGCATGTGGCATCGTCCCACAAGAGAACGTTTCACTCACAACCACCAATCTAATTTATCATCGGTCCTGATATGTGAGGCTTTTATTGAGTCTTTTTCGGATTAGAAACATTTGGACTTATTCAATTAATTCTATAACGTTTTGAATTTGTGTCTCTTTTTGTGTGTATGTAAAATCTAGATTAGTTCTTTAATAATTTTACTTCATAAAATTAAACCTCATGAATTAAATGAAATTACTAATAATCTGCTCTGGTTGGTTGGTTGGACGAACCTAAGTCCGGAATTATTTGTCATCCCCAATAGTGAATTCTAACCAATCTGTAGAAGTTCAAATCGTCAATGTAGTAGTAACCAGATCAGGTGTGATTATAATTGTATCGAATTTTAAGATTATAAATAACACAAAACCTATCCGAATTTGATATAAGTTTACTTAGCATAGTTGTTAAAATATCAAAATTTTGTATCGAACATTTGTCTCAGTTGTATCTGATTATATTTAGGACGATTTTAATGCAAAATACAATTATTATATCTTATTTGGCTGGCAAATGTGTATCGTAAACTGTAGTTCATTTACCGTAATTTTCAAAATTTTTTCAAGGGGCGCTGCGTGCCCCCAATGAATTCCACTATTTAATTATCTATGGACTGGAAACCTGTACATCTTAATTGTATGTCTTTTTTGGTATAAATATCAAGACGAGATATAATTTTAATATAACGCTGATATGGTTTTCTGGTCGGGAATTATGACCAACCATGACCCATAAGCATCAGATAAAGTCATCTGCACATACTCCGATTTGGATGAAACTTTGCCAACGTTTTCAGTATGATAAACTAACGAATGGTTCAATGGAGAGACCAATCTACTCAAGACTTTTTTGCATGCACTTACTTCAAATCGTTATTACTCGTAAACTGTAAATTGTACACTCTTTGAAAAAATGGAGGTTACACTTGACGTAGATTCAAACATGCAAGAATTTCTCGAGCGATGGTAGAGTATTGCATCTTTTAACAAGTAAAAATAAGTATTGTGTCTGTTTCGATTAACTCTAAAGTTAATCATATGATTCATTTTCACTTGCTTTAAGATGTAAATTTAAGTGGATTGCGACGCTCATTTCATGTGAATGTATAGAGCCGTACATTTTTTACAACGTGGACAAAGTTTCATCCACACACTTAAAAAAACCCTGTGATTTTACATCTTATTAGATGCACATAAATGGAGCGTCGCAGTTCACGCAAATTTACGTGGGGGATCATTTGATATTGTGTCTGAAACTCCATGACATGAAATTCATGGAAATAAAAAGAAGAATACTGATAGCAACGCCGCGACTTGAACTGAGAATCATTGGATCGCAAATATGTCCGTTAATCGACTGAGCCACAGAAGCATGCATCTGCTTCGCTGGTAAAAGGTACACTCTAAAAAATTTTTAATTTTACATGTGACTTAACTCGTCATACGATGTAATTCATAAAGACCTAATTTGTCAAATGACGGAAAATTTTATTTATAATGACTTAATGTTGGAATAGCTCGAATTTCACTGGTTTCGACAGTCACTTGCATTCTGCAAGCAGGTGCGACTGTATGAATTTAAATGTACCTTTTACCAACGAAGCAGATGTATGCTTCTGTGGATCAGTCGATTAACAGACGTACTTGCGATCCAATGATTCTCGGTTCAAGTCGCGGCGGTGTTGCTATATCAGTATTCTTTTTTTATTTCAACGAATTTCATGCATGGAGTTTTAGACACAATATTAAATGTTCTTCGACGTAAATTTGCGTGAACTGCGACGCTCCATTTATGTGCATCTAATAAGATGTAAAATCACAGAGTTTTTTTTTTAAGTGTGTACATTTAAATCCATACAGTCGCACCTGCTAGCAGAATGCAAGTTACAGTCGAAACCAGTAGAATTCAAGCTCATCCAACATTAAGTCATTACAAATAAAATTTTCCGTCCTTTGACAAATTAGGTCTTCATGAATTACATCGTATGAGGGATTAAGTCACCTGTAAAATTCATTTTTTTGGGGTGCAAATCGGAGCTTTTTGATCTTGATTTTTCCACCTTTTCAGTTGTTAATTTATGCAATTGTTATTTTATGTTGTTATTGCTTGGGCATACATTAAAAGTAGTTAATAGGGAAGTGTAAAACGTACCCCCGAGGCAAAACGCACCCCTTACTTTTCTAAGAAGTTACCATTTTTTCCGCGGATTTTTTTATGAACCTGGATGACATTTTAGTGACATTTTCATGATATTTTAGTGACGATGGTTCAATCATATCTGAAAATGTAACCAAAATACAATTAGGGCTTTACTATGTGTAATTTGTGAGTGTTCGTTCCATAGTGCTTTTTTGGAGTGATGAACGATTTTTATTATGTAACCAGTGAACTTATTCGCCACTCCATCGTTTTTTCTAAAATCTGTTCTAACACAGATGATGTACTTGCAACTAGATGGAAAATTCGTCAAAGTTGACCCGAATTATGTGGGGCAAAATGCTTAAGGTCTGAGGACAGAGGGTCACGTGTTGAGTTTTAAATTGACCACGTGGCTCGCTCAATCCCCTTTGCGCATCGTATTTCTCTTCTACTCTCTCGTATATGAGCAAACTGTACCGAGTTGCCAGCATACATTTTATTATTTTGATGAGAAGTTTTATCACATAAATCTATCGCATGGGTTGGACATTACATGGATTCCAATGAACAGTGAAATAATATTCGACTTTCACAAAGATTGAATGCGAAACAAAAAATGTGTTTATATACAATGAAACGTCTGTGTGTTTGGCAGCCTTGTCGAGCCAATTTTATTTCTCTTTCCTTTTTCAGAATGCTATCAGGAAACCAAAGCGAAAAAAATGGCTGATGTATTGAAACTGACTTTGTTTCACAGAAAAATACAAGACTTCATTTTTATCGCGATAACATATATGTTTTTATGTACTAATCGCATCTAAACTAAATTATCTAGACTTCGTCACGGTAGATTTATGATACAAGCCTTCAAAGCTGAGATATTCGATGAACAAGTAGAGGTATGCATTTCCGAGCGTTTCAATTTTCAGCAGTTCTTCAGTCAGAAAAAATACAACACGAACGCTAAACTCAATGAATCATTCTGAAAATTTCACGGAATATTCTCAACTAAATTTCGAAGACATTGTCAGGTGGGTTTTTCTATATTCTGCACCGTTTCCAAGAAAATTTAATTTGAAACGGGAAAATAACAAAAAACCTATCACTTTATGGTACTGTTCTCAGCCCTTAAGAACTCACTTACAAAAATTATATATAAATTTTCAATTTAATGAGTTCTATGAGGTTGCTTTCTTCCCCGTTGTTGTCATGTGTTTTGCTACAATGTTTTGATGAATGTTAACCTTGCCTCTATGTTTAGATACTCGAGACTTTGCGTAATTTAAAGTGAATATTTTTCACGTTTTCCCTGATCGGGCATTATGCACCGTATATATTTCAATGTAAAATTTTTGAGGGTTTGAAAAAATGAAATATTCCATATATTTTTCATTGCATACAGCGAGTATTTATTCGTGATTGTGAGAAATAATGGTGACGGAAGGTAGTCATGCATGAAACTTTCACATTATTTTTTCTTTGGTTAAGATATAGCAACATTTTCTTGGATGGTGCGTTTTACCCCATTTCCTTACTTGTTTTAACAATCATAAAGATGACAATTGTTACGGAAACTGCTTTTTTTTTATTAACTAGTTATTTGCGAGTTTTTATTTTATTCACGAGTTCCCTAAAGAAATCAGTTACCTTGCAACCTGTTAGCAGAATAATAAAACGATAAGTTACGCTACAAGTTAGCAGGCCTTTGTAAACGGGATTGCTATGATTGATAGTATTTAAACACATAGGTGCACGAAAAACTAATGGCGTTTTCGTTTTTAATTTGCACTACACCGGTGCAGTGCTACACTGAGGCATGAATAAACGAACAAAAATGACGAAAACATAAACAGTAACCATTGACTACAATGAACGATTCCATTGCACAGAGCTACACCAAACTTTTGATGAGTGCTACACCAGTGGTATCGGTGCAGAAAAAGTGTAGCACTGGTGTAGTGCAATTGGTAAAAACGAACGGTTTAGGTGCAGCTTTCGCTACACCGGTGTAGTGCAATTTAAAAACGAAAACGACATAAGTTTGGGTGAAAAGTGGTTAAGAGCTTTTTTCGGTTATGGTGAGCTCAATTCGTCTGCATCCCTTATCGTCATTTTTTTCAAATTCGTAAGCAAAGCTATCATTTTTCATAAGTACATTAGTATCCTATTGTAAAGTCAAATTGTGTTATAACCTCTTTTTCAATTGTATATTTTTGTCTTAGGAATGTGAATTTGATAGTAATTTAAGGGAACACGTATCCAATGGGTGAAGCTAATCGAGCTCACGCATTTTCTTGCTACAGGGTCCGGCACTCGAAGTGTAACCAACTTCAGACCTTCGAGCCTGGCGTCAAGATAAATGCGACATATTATCGGGAAAGTATTCTGGAGGTTGCTTTGAAGCCGTGACAAAGCTTCAAAGCTGAGATATTCGATGAACAAGTAGAGGTATGCATTTCCGAGCGTTCCAATTTTCAGCAGTTCTTCAGTCAGAAAAAATACAACACGAACGCTAAACTCAATGAATCATTCTGAAAATTTCACGGAATATTCTCAACTAAATTTCGAAGACATTGTCAGGTGGGTTTTTCTATATTCTGCACCGTTTCCAAGAAAATTTAATTTGAAACGGGAAAATAACAAAAAACCTATCACTTTATGGTACTGTTCTCAGCCCTTAAGAACTCACTTACAAAAATTATATATAAATTTTCAATTTAATGAGTTCTATGAGGTTGCTTTCTTCCCCGTTGTTGTCATGTGTTTTGCTACAATGTTTTGATGAATGTTAACCTTGCCTCTATGTTTAGATACTCGAGACTTTGCGTAATTTAAAGTGAATATTTTTCACGTTTTCCCTGATCGGGCATTATGCACCGTATATATTTCAATGTAAAATTTTTGAGGGTTTGAAAAAATGAAATATTCCATATATTTTTCATTGCATACAGCGAGTATTTATTCGTGATTGTGAGAAATAATGGTGACGGAAGGTAGTCATGCATGAAACTTTCACATTATTTTTTCTTTGGTTAAGATATAGCAACATTTTCTTGGATGGTGCGTTTTACCCCATTTCCTTACTTGTTTTAACAATCATAAAGATGACAATTGTTACGGAAACTGCTTTTTTTTTATTAACTAGTTATTTGCGAGTTTTTATTTTATTCACGAGTTCCCTAAAGAAATCAGTTACCTTGCAACCTGTTAGCAGAATAATAAAACGATAAGTTACGCTACAAGTTAGCAGGCCTTTGTAAACGGGATTGCTATGATTGATAGTATTTAAACACATAGGTGCACGAAAAACTAAGTTTGGGTGAAAAGTGGTTAAGAGCTTTTTTCGGTTATGGTGAGCTCAATTCGTCTGCATCCCTTATCGTCATTTTTTTCAAATTCGTAAGCAAAGCTATCATTTTTCATAAGTACATTAGTATCCTATTGTAAAGTCAAATTGTGTTATAACCTCTTTTTCAATTGTATATTTTTGTCTTAGGAATGTGAATTTGATAGTAATTTAAGGGAACACGTATCCAATGGGTGAAGCTAATCGAGCTCACGCATTTTCTTGCTACAGGGTCCGGCACTCGAAGTGTAACCAACTTCAGACCTTCGAGCCTGGCGTCAAGATAAATGCGACATATTATCGGGAAAGTATTCTGGAGGTTGCTTTGAAGCCGTGACAAAGCTTCAAAGCTGAGATATTCGATGAACAAGTAGAGGTATGCATTTCCGAGCGTTCCAATTTTCAGCAGTTCTTCAGTCAGAAAAAATACAACACGAACGCTAAACTCAATGAATCATTCTGAAAATTTCACGGAATATTCTCAACTAAATTTCGAAGACATTGTCAGGTGGGTTTTTCTATATTCTGCACCGTTTCCAAGAAAATTTAATTTGAAACGGGAAAATAACAAAAAACCTATCACTTTATGGTACTGTTCTCAGCCCTTAAGAACTCACTTACAAAAATTATATATAAATTTTCAATTTAATGAGTTCTATGAGGTTGCTTTCTTCCCCGTTGTTGTCATGTGTTTTGCTACAATGTTTTGATGAATGTTAACCTTGCCTCTATGTTTAGATACTCGAGACTTTGCGTAATTTAAAGTGAATATTTTTCACGTTTTCCCTGATCGGGCATTATGCACCGTATATATTTCAATGTAAAATTTTTGAGGGTTTGAAAAAATGAAATATTCCATATATTTTTCATTGCATACAGCGAGTATTTATTCGTGATTGTGAGAAATAATGGTGACGGAAGGTAGTCATGCATGAAACTTTCACATTATTTTTTCTTTGGTTAAGATATAGCAACATTTTCTTGGATGGTGCGTTTTACCCCATTTCCTTACTTGTTTTAACAATCATAAAGATGACAATTGTTACGGAAACTGCTTTTTTTTTATTAACTAGTTATTTGCGAGTTTTTATTTTATTCACGAGTTCCCTAAAGAAATCAGTTACCTTGCAACCTGTTAGCAGAATAATAAAACGATAAGTTACGCTACAAGTTAGCAGGCCTTTGTAAACGGGATTGCTATGATTGATAGTATTTAAACACATAGGTGCACGAAAAACTAAGTTTGGGTGAAAAGTGGTTAAGAGCTTTTTTCGGTTATGGTGAGCTCAATTCGTCTGCATCCCTTATCGTCATTTTTTTCAAATTCGTAAGCAAAGCTATCATTTTTCATAAGTACATTAGTATCCTATTGTAAAGTCAAATTGTGTTATAACCTCACTTTCAATTGTATATTTTTGTCTTAGGAATGTGAATTTGATAGTAATTTAAGGGAACACGTATCCAATGGGTGAAGCTAATCGAGCTCACGCATTTTCTTGCTACAGGGTCCGGCACTCGAAGTGTAACCAACTTCAGACCTTCGAGCCTAGCGTCAAGGTAAATGCGACATATTATCGGGAAAGTATTCTGGAGGTTGCTTTGAAGCCGTGGGCAGACAAACATTTCGGTGCAGGCCATGGACGTTTCAGCAGGACTCGGCACCGTCTCACAAAGCTCGAGTGAACCAAGAATGGCTGAAAAACAACGTTCCGAACTTCATCACGTCCACACAATGGCTCTCGAATTCACCAGATGCGAATCCAATGGATTATTCTCTTTGGGCCATTTTGGAGAGCAAAGTCCGAACTAAAAGATACACCAGTTGCGATTCGTTTTTTGACCGTCTCAAGACCATAGTCAAGGCAAAAGGTGGTCATATCCAGCAAAAGTGAATTGATTCTGAATTTTGTATTATTTTTACACATTTTGTACTTTGAATTAAGTAAAAGTAATTTTCCAAACTGAATTTATGGCCTTTTCAATTGGTTACACTTCGAGTGCCGGACCCTGTAAGTAAGCTGTATTCTGTATTTATTAGTTTTATTTCTCCCTAGTGTTACGTATTCATGACAATTCATATACAAGTTGTTGATCCAGGTTTAAAGTATCTAAATAAAATAGATCAGAAGCAGGTCGATGTTTGTTTGTTGTTTAAAAGACAGAGAAATATATTTGTGGATTTAGTGACACCAAATATTACATTGCATTCAGCGGAAATTGAATATTACGACCAAACAAACCGTTCAACTATGAATTCAACGCATCCGTTCCACAAATCTCCGATCCTAAATTGAGCGTGTAAAAGTGCAATTATAGGTTTGTGTAGAAACCTTCGACGAAGCCAGGCGGAAAAGGTGGTTACGGATAAGCATCTCTCTGGGTCGTAACAGTTACGTTTAATTGCCATCATTACACACACAATCATGGGATGGAACAGAGAGGATGATAAAAATCGCGCTTCGCTGACCGTGGAGGTGATTATTCATCTTTTCACTATTTGCCCACCCTCTTTGTGCACCATCAATCTGCAACATGCGCTGCCTTCGTTTTCCTGTAGGTACCATAAATTATAATCAAGCAATAAACACAAGCTAAAAACCACTTAACAATGAGTAAAACGGGTAAGAATTACATGTTTATTAAATAATAAAAGTTCGTCTTACCGTTCCCTGTTCCATAGTTCCACCTAGCACCGGAAAGCTTGTGAACATTTTCTTCGACTGCCCGATGGGGTGGAGGCAAATCGGTTCGTTTTCCTCTGGCAAAGCTTTCATGGTTGGTTAATTGAATGTTAAAACAGTGTTGCATCGGGGGAGAATTTCTCCTAGCAAATGAGAAGCCCCTCTTCGGGGCTCTTTTCGCCTGTCGAAAGATGGGGAAAACACAATGTTTAAAAACTATTACTGTCCGTTCAACTGACCAGAGCCATTTTGGGTTTTCACAGAAGAAATGACCAAATTATACGGTTGCTTGGAAATGCTTGCATTGGTCATTAAACCGATAGCTTTCGGTACTCTAGGATCGCGTTTCATGGGAAAAAAACATGTTGTGAATTGTTTGCTGATTGAGAAAACGAGACAATGAAATTTGAGATAACCATCAAAATTATAAATCTTAACTATTCGTTTCAGATCCTTGCATGAAAACTTTTCAATTAATATCTGATTAATTTTACTGTACACACTGATCTTAAAAAATCTTTTATCAATTTCTTTCCAACTTTATGATCTCGAATTCTCAAATTTAATATAACACTGTCTAAATTCTCATTTAGTTTACTCAATACTAGGTAAAAGTAAGTGCTGTGTAATTGTTTTGTTTGGTTTGGAAAGTATTCAGAAAATTGTAGCGAAAATGCTTCTTGTTTTGGGTTTGTATCACATATTTTATAAAATATTGACTTTGTATTCTCACAAACCTGGTTTGTTTTCCGATTTATTTATCGATTTAATCTTCTCTGGTCCTAGACACTGCTTCCTTTTTTTACGCTTCCTCAAAGATTTGAGTTTATTGATATATGGTTCTTTGGTCAAATGTTTCTTAAAATTTATTTATTCTGTGTAGGAAGCCGAAGTTTCGAAGGATTATATATTTGTTTTCAAAAACTACAACTATTTTTGTAACAATGTTTTATTCAAGTTAAAGTGCGCTTTAACTGTCTGTCGAATAGTAGCAGCTTCAAATATATCTAGATCAATAATTGTTTTCTGAATTCCTTTTACATTCGACGTATCCTTAACTAGAACATCATGTTGTCAACAGGCTTGAAATTAAAACACTGATTAAAACTGATACACTAATGAAGGTATGTAAAAACGTATCGGAGCGCTATTGTATATGTCTGTTACTATTTCATTACATTAGTTACGAAATAGTAAAGAAGTTTCAATATTGTGGAATTGAAAGGAATTCATTTTCATTAAAAGCGGTCTTGAATCTGGTTTATTTCAATTGCAGTATTGAATATTCCAATTCCTGAATTATCTGAAAAGTTATCCAATGCAAATGGTTCCCCTTAATGCGTCCTCATTTTGTTTTTTATTCATACTTAGCAATTGTTGACCTGAGTTCAGTCAATGATTGAAATATTTCAACGCAATGAGCAAAAACAAGTCTGAAATTTATTCTCCTCCTATCAATTCTCGAAAAATCTTGCTTTTCACTTGTGTATCAACTAAGCAGGGCCAAGCCAATTTATGTCTCCATGCAGCCATGCAGCGACTTATAGCAATTGTACGCTTTGCTGGAATTCATTTTTTAGTCGATATCAAGGCGGGTCTTTCCTTTCGGATTCGCGCCGTCATCATCGCCAGTGATTCGCTCAGTTCTCACGGTTGGCTGAAATTGTTAAAATTCTCCGGCAGAACTTTTTATTTACTTTTTAGCTTGAAAATGATTACCCTCCACTTTTTCGGGAGTTGCTTTCAGCAACGTTGATTTTTCTTTTCTGTTAGATTGCCAACACTAAACCAAAGAGAAAGGTAAAATCACATTAGGTTGGAGTCCTATTTTGGATTTCGTATTACCTATTCGTAATACGGGTTTGAAATATTTTTGACCATATTATATGTGTGCGTCACCATTTTTCCAAATCGCAATAAAAGATTAGCTAAATGCCTTTAAAAAAAAAGCTAATTTCAAATGATGCTACTTTACGAGGATGTCTTAGAGCTCTCAGTTGGGAAATTTCCATAGTTTAGAAGGCCTCAGCTATCAAGCAACCAACCAGTAACTCAATTTCTCCTCCAATACAATGCGTAATTCAAAAGGAGAAGCAAAAGTGTTCACTGGTGAGTAGGAGAAGCAGTAGAATTCCTCTACATGCTGGGAACTCCGAACCGAGCATTCCCCGAGACGCACACTCGCACACCTGAGAGGATACTGTCTCGCGCGACGTTCGAGCAAGCGAGCGAGCAAGAGAACGAATGGTTGGCGGCGATCCGATGGTTGGTCGAAATTGACTCCACCCCCTGCAATTTGCAGTTGCTCTCTGCTATTCGTTTTCCGCGGCAGTCGGTTAACACTGCGGGTCACTCTCGGTGGTCATGGGATTATTTTTCCAGCAGCTACGATGAGCACCATCGATTGAGTTCAAACGGTTTGCGCTTGGTTGCGAAATAGTTGCTGAGTGTTGTATCAATCTGGCAATCGTTGTTGGAGGTACGAAACAGTTTATGGACTTGTTTACTTGTTTCGAGATTGTTGCTTCAGATTAGTAATCAGATACGATTTTGGTAACTTTATTGTATCGTAGAATCGTTGAATTTTTAGAAGTTTATGAGACGTACTAATTGAGTTTATGTTAGTACAATAATTAACTGAATCAGGCTAGTCACTTTGATAAAATTCAAGAAACAGAAGATGTTTGAAAATTTGAAAATTTTTGGCAATGTTTTGTTTTCAAAGAATAAATAACTGAAAAGATTAAGAGGAATTTATCGTATATTTATCATTATTACATAATAAGTGGGATAATCAAAGTTGAAATAGATAACTTGAAAATTCTACGAACTATATACGTTCACTGACTTATTTATTGTATCCACAAGAAGATAGAATCATATTTATTTATTTTGCGCATTAATTGTAATGTAAAGCTGTTATAAACTTTTGTACTTATTAACTATTCAAAAGAAATCAACGAAAAACAAACTGAACGGGTTAAAATAAAAATTTAACCAGAGACTGGACTCGAACTTGCATCCTTCTCCAAAACGGGGTCGCCATTCAGTCCATTGAAGTACTCTGGATGGGATGAATCAAAATGGATTAGAACTCCATACATTTTTAGATGCTGAGAAATGTGTGTGGTGTCCAGTTTTATACTCGCTCGTGTGATCTTATTTTGCATAAAAGCACTCACACGTCAACTACTAATCTAATTTCTTTTTTATTCATCGTCGGATGTAAATATTTGAGTTATGTATTAAAAGTAAGTTTATTTTCTATTATAGAGGCTTTAACATTAATGTCATTCACCTCTTCGGGCCAGAAAAACTTTCTGACGCTATGTGCGGGATTGGGAATCGAACCCAGGCGGGCTGCGTAAAAGGCATCGACTTACCCATCACGCTATACCCGTCCCCAAAAGTAAGTTTAATTATCATTGCATCCTATGAATAAAATATCTTGTTTATGCTTTAGTAAATGAAATTACGTAAATGAAAATCATAATTTAATAAATGGTAAGTAATCATAAAAGAGAGTATCATGATATGGATGGCACATTTATCACAGATTTATATCCCAAGTAGCAAACATTGTTCTAGTACTGAATTTATAAACTCTTCTCACAACGATTTTGCGATTGGAAAAGCGCACTTTTCTAGTACGATGTACAACAAGTTACTTGTTTCATATGTTTCACAACAGTAATATTTGCTAAGTGGAAACCGGAATTTAAACTGCTCAAATGATCTTGTCGTACAGTCAGTTGAAAAACCGGATGTGGAACTTGATACATTCAGGTTTTCGAGTTGGTTTCACAAGCAGTAATATGAATGAATTTTACATCTCTTACAAAAACGCGTTGAATCAATTGTCTAACATATCTAACAAAAATAACTGATTTGAAGCAATTGTGAAACATGCCAATTATAACATGTTTTAATTGCTACTTGGGATATTGCCGTCAATGCTATCTTGCTTTCATTTATGAAAAAGAATAAGAAAAAGGTTTCCGGTTGCATTGAAATCATGTTTATAATCCTTATATTGTTTACATTTTTGTACAGTAGTTTCCATATTTTAGCGAAACAGTTATTTTACTATACATCTATGGTGCTATCTTGTTATAGTTTTATTACTCATTGATTCAGTCGTAAATCATTAATGACTTTTAATTCGTCTTTGGATTTATGCTAAATGTCATATACCATTTGACTCAGCTCGACGAACTGAGCAAATATCTGTGTGTATGTGTGTATATGTTTACGTATGTATGTATGTCACTTGATTTTCTCAGAGATGGCTGAACCAACTTTCACAAACTCAGATTCAAATGAAAGGTCTTATGGTCCCATAGATCAGTATTGAACTTTATCCGACTTTTTATCCGACTTCTGGTTCCGGAATTACAAGGCAATATGTGCAAATCTATCAGAAAAAGCGCACTTAATTTTCTCAGAAAATTCCTAACCAATGTTTACAAATTACTTGATTTTTTCAAAAAAGTCCTTGAATTTTTTAAAATAATCCTTGAAAAGTTGATCTAGAGCCGACTTCCGGTTCCGGTTTTACCGTGCGATAAGTGAAACATTTTCAATTTCATGAGGATTTTCTCTAAAGGGAAACGAGGCGCAAATTATTATAAAATTTGTGGTAAATTTATCAGACCTTGTTAGTTATTAGATGCATAGATCTGCTTTGGTACTACTAGTCTTCGGTTTCCGCTTCCGAACGCACCGGAAGTAGTGAAGAAAAGTTCCGAAAACGAGACTTGCTTCGATTTCTCAGTAACGGTTAAACCGATTTTCACAAAATATGATTCAAATTAATGTTCTCAGTATCTTAAAAGATACTATGCAATTTAATCCCGATCCGTCATTCGGTTTCGAAATCATAGGGCGATAAGTATCAAAACTTTCAAACTGTCATACAAAATTATGCAAACCCGGTACGCAACCCGGCCTGTGCTGGTACGGAAGAAGAAAACACCGCCACCTAGTACACAGCATGCTTTGTTCAACTTTTTATAGCGTACATGGTTGCCACATTTAAATTTATATTGACTCGACATAACTGTTTACAAATTGAAAGGGTTCTGGTAGTTTATGCTCAAAGAAAGTTTTAAATTTTAAGTTTGAACAAAAAATCTTGACAGAATCTTCTAGTGATGTTTTTGAAATATAAGTAATATGAGACAGACATCATAACACCACCAAGTTTTTACAAATTTCTGCTCTTTTGTTTCTTGTTCGGTTATTTAGTGTACATGAGAAGATCATATCCAGGGAGGTAGATTCAGAATTATTCTTTGAAAATTATTTCGAATAACTTGGAGTTTGTTTTTTTTTTGATATTTTGCGTAATATTTTCAAACGGGAACCAAATATTTAACGAAGGTATTAACTTACAAAATAAACCCATTCGAAGTGTTACAAAATAAATATCTATTCTAGGAGACAGGCATAGTATGATGGGCAACTGGATCACTTTCATTGGTGCCTGTATGTATTCGAATCTCAACCGAGATTCGTTTTAAGTGTTATGATGTAAATTCTTTGTCAATAAAGTTGAGTTAGATCTGAAACGATATAGGAATAGATATGCGAGAAGGTCAACATTATCTCTCAAAGGCAGAACTCGAATCTCGAAGCAAATTACCCGTACATGTACACTGCTCACATCCCTAATCAGATAAGAGGACCATAAATACGTAATAAGTCTCAAATAAGCGGATCTGTACAAGATCTAGTTGAATTGTTCAATAATTTTATTTAACATGCTACGTTTATCATGTTTGCATTTTTGTCATTAATCTTTTCTTCCAACAATCAACAGCGGGTGAGATTTCTAAATTTTCATAAAAATCTTTAGGTATCGAATAAAGTTGTTTAATTTTTGCACAAATCATTTTGATCTCTTAAAAATTTCGTGTCACTAAACTTCTTCTACATGTAGTCTTGTTCGAGTGAACTCGATTATTTATTATCATATTTAAAATGTTAAAGTTGACCTAATTTTTATACACATTTTTTAAACAAGTTAAATTCAAAGCATTTTCGAATCGATAACATTATGCAAAGTGTTGTACTTCAAATATTTCATAAAATATTTCCAAAACACTATGTTCGTTGAAATTTTTTTTTACTGATTATGAATGTTTACAATATCGGTAACATTTTTTTCTACCTGAATGCAACAAAAATCGCGCAGAGAAGTTACTTTATGTTCAATTCGTTCCGAAAGTTTTGTTAAAAAGTTTAGCAAAATTTAACGTATCTTCAAAAGTTTTGTTTTATATTTAAAATGAAACAGTTCTCTACCTATTTGCAAAGCTTTGAGAAATCTAAGATGGAACTTGAGCTTCAGGATACACAACAATTAAATCTTGTGTATATGTTTATGTAACAAAAAATATTATAAATATTATGTACTATAAAATAAAAACAATTATTGTAAAATCGGTTACTTCGCGAAAAAAGGGAGACTCTTCAGACATGTTTACTCTTAAGTAAGTGAGAAAATAAATAACAAAATAAGTAAATAAATATCACCAAGCAAATACGTAAATACATTTCCTACAGTACCGTTTATTAGATAAATTTCATTTATACGAGGTCTGTTCAAAAAGTACCCGGAATTCTCATTTTTCTAAAAAAATATTTATTTATTCGTCTACATCTATATGGTCCCCTTCAAAGTAATCCCCCTAGATATAATACACTAATGCCAGCGTTTTTTCCAGTCTTCGAAACACCCCTGATAGTCACTTTTTGTAATGCTCTGTAGCACTCTCAGCGATTCTGCCTTTATCTCTTCAATCGATGAAAAACGCTGTCCTTTCATGGGTCTCTTCAACTTTGGGAACAGGAAAAAATCACACGGAGCGATATCTGGTGAATAAGGAGGTTGGGGCATGATTAAAGTCTTGTTTTGCGTTTGTTTTTTGGATCAAAATTCAGCAGTTTTGGAACGAATTTTGCTGCCACTCGTTTCATGCCCAAAACATTTGAAAAAATATGATGGCATGAGCCAACTGATATGCCAACTTCATCAGCAACTTCTCTTATAGTGATTCGGCGATCATCCATAATCATTTTTTCCACTTTTCCCACATTTTCATCGATTATTGACGTGCTGGGTCGACCGGAGCGTTCGTCGTCTTCAACGTCTTCGCGGCCATCTTGGAAACGCTTATACCACTCGTAAACACTTGTTTTTTTCATAGCAGACTCACCGTAGGCTCTCTGTAACATTTCGCACACTTGGTTACACTTTATTTCATTTTTCACGCAAAATTTAATACAAATTCTTTGACTCTTCAATTCTTCCATTGTTTAAACTAACAAAAATCGCCGAACTCAAAAAAACACGTCTACACCAGCCGCTACAAGACAGAATGTAAACAATGAATACAGCTGAAAATTTCACCATACATTAGGGACATATGTACCAACACAATAAAAAAAATTTTGACCACCGGACTCTCCAGACGCGCGCAATTAAAAAATTCCGGGAACTTTTTGAACAGACCTCGTATAAGGTATGCATAAGTACTTCTTTCTTCCATCCCGGGTTGGCAGTTCAATTCATATGGCACTGGTCTTACAAACCAGTTGTTGTATGTTCGAGCCCCGACCTGGAAGGATTCGCAGTGTCAGTAGGATCGTAGCACCAGCCATGCAATGGATCTATGCACGCTGAATGGGCTGCGAATCTGTTGAACAAAAAGGTCAAATTCCACTATAGGAATTGCAATACCAAAGCTTTGCTAAGAACTTCATTTTGATTTATAATGTATAAGAATGTATAAAAATATAATAATATATTAGAGTAGCTAAAATACTCCCGTTACCCTATTCACCGAAAGAAAAGTATGGAGAATGATATTTCTACGAACAACTTCTGAGTCAAAATGAGTACTCATATAAAGGTTGCTTCATTTAGAATTGGAACAAACTTTTGCTCATATTGTGGCGCTCCTGGTGGACGGATTTGGAAGTTCTTGGCGCCCACGTGTCGGGAATTTTGTCAGCTTCACGTATGATTTTTGACATTCCGCAAATAGACTTTACTTTGTAAACAATCAACATGGAAGCCAAAAGAAGGGAAAAAATGTGCACACTTATTTGGAAAATCCATTGTGGTCTGCATCTAGGCTAGCTAGACAGCTGAAACTGCCCAGAAATATCGCATGACGCGTTATCAAACGGTATAAGGAAACATTGACGACGATTCGGAAGCCTCAAGTCAATCGTCGGAGTGGAACTGTCTACCGTAAACTGCGTGGTAAGATTTTGAAGACGAATAAGAGGAATCCTAATCTTTCGGACCGTGATTTGGCCAGAAAATTCGGTGCTGCCCGTGAGTAGAACTCGAGTCCGGGAAGGAATCAAGTCGTATCGAGCTAGCAAACAGCCAAATCGGACCATAAAACAGAATAGTGTGGTCAAAATTCGTGCTCGGAAACTATATGACCAGGTGCTGACCAAGTTCGACGGGTGTCTTCTGATGGGCGATGAAACCTATGTCAAGGCTGACTTCGGGCAAATCCCAGGCCAAAAATTTTACTTGGCAACGGCTCGGGGGATGTTCCAGCCAAATTTTAATTTGTTTTTGCCGACAAATTTGCAAGAAAATTTACGATTTTCCAGGGCATTTGCAGCTGTGGCAAAAAAACGAAAGTTTTCGTAACAAATAAAACAATGACATCGGAACTATACCAAAAAGAGTGTCTCCAAAAACGAGTTTTGTCGTTCATTCGATCCCACGACCATCCCGTAATGTTTTGGCCAGATTTGACAAGCTGTCATTACAGCTAAGTTCTTCAAGAATGCAGAGAAAAGGGTCCAGTTTGTTCCAAAAAACCCTAACCCACCCAACTGCCCCAGTTCCGCCATATGGAATACTGGGCAATCATGAAGAGGAGACTCAAGGAAAAGGGAAAGGTTGTCAAAGACTTCAATCAGATGACGACCTGGTAGAATAAGATAGCTAAAACGATGGACGAAGAAGGTGTGCGCCGCCTAATGAGCCGTGTTACAGGAAAAATTCGAGAATTCCTTCGAAACCGTGACGAATAATTTTATCCGTATTTTTTCTTAAAAGTATGAAGAAAACGCTACATTTGCATTAAAAAAGATCTTGAATTCAATAATAAATAACTGAAATACAAGCAATTGTCTTTGTTCCAATTCTATCTAAAGCAAGCTTTAGTGACTCTTATGATTTGAATTTTATAAAATTTTTTTAATGAAATTTTTGAACCAGTTATTTGAGTCTACGTTTGTCAAAATCAATCTAGCCTTCAACCGGCGCTTCCAGGATTGATCACTGAAGACCGGTTTAACAAAAGTGAGTATTTCTACCGACATACTTCAGAAGTTAAAATTCAAGCGCATATCGCTTTTCAAACAAATTCTATTTGACCGTAAAATTTTTTATTTTAATCTTGTTTCATAAAAATCGGTTTTGCCATCTACTGGTAAAATGTGATATTATTTGAAACACACACACTAACCCTTCGCCACACCCCACATACACACACACAAACTCGGGGGAGAAGTCTCCCAGAGCTACGGCGTTGCTCTATACTCGGCCCAACGCTTGGAAACGGGATGTACAAAGTGGGATTGATGCTGAAGTATTTCAAAGCTGTGAAGATCGTCGGTTTTGTGGATGTCATCGTCCTAACGACAGTCGGTGAGTTGCGGGAAAATGTGGAGAAACTATCGACGATCGGTTGAATGTCAACACCCTTGTAAACTAATTTTGTGAAAAGGTGGCTAGAATGATCATTGCGCTAGAAAGGATCATGAGCCGAGTTGGCCCGAAAGGCAGAAGTAGGGTTCCTCTGGTGAATGTACAATTATAAATACTGAGGTACGGAGTTCTAGTCTAGGCTTTCACGCTGAAAACGAAGCGTAACCCTTAGAAAATTTAACATCGCATGTTACCAACGGAGAGGATCCAAAAATATGTGTAAGACTATGAGACAGGACTCTATGGTCAAGTGGCAGCATGAATAGGATAATGTGGAGAAGGAAGTTGAATCTACTGGCTCATTTTCTAAGCAACGACGAGGCTCCGGTTCCGTTCAGGACACAACTGCTTCCGTAAGTATCTAAAGACTGTCCCATAAAGTTTGGACCCACTTTGTTTTTGCTGTAAATAATTTACAAGTGGTAGATATTCAAATTTTATTCGATATACTGATAATATTAGACTACAACAACAGAATATTATTCTCAACATTTGCTACTTAGCCATTGTAGCCTAGCTGGCGCACCTTCTTGCGAACGTTCCTCATTAAATTCCGTACAGACTTCTTGGCGACAAGTTTTTCCAATCTTTTTCGAACTGTTGAATGGTTTCGGCTGCCGAGACATGTTTCCTAAGATGTGCCTTCGTTAATGCCCAAAATTCCTCAATTGGTCGAAATTGTGGGCAATTTGGTGGATTTATGTCTTTGGGACGAAAGTGACATTTTTGGTAGTATACCATTCTACCGTTGATTTTGAGTAGTGGCAAGAAGCAAGATCTGGCCAGAAGACAACAGGATCCTTGTGGCTTCGAATCATGGGTAGAAGTCGTTTTTGTAAACATTCCTTGATGTATATTTCGCTGTTCATTGAAGCAGTGGTGGTGAAGGGTTTCGAAATTTTACCGCAGCTACAAATTGCTTGCCAGGCCATAGCTTTCTTACCAAATTTTTCGAACCCTCGGCCTGATCGATGCTTCTTGTTTCGGACTACGTTTTGGTTGTTTCTGCTATTTATAGGTTCGAAGATTCAAACGTTCTTTAGCACGAAGAACATTTGACTTCGAAATGCCCACTTTTTTGGCCACATCCCGAACTGAAACCTCCTTCTTTTGCTCGAACGCTTTCAGTATACGTTTATCCAACTGAGGGTTAGCAGGACTTTTATTTCGACCAGTTTTCGGTTTATCCTCAAAGGTGTTATCCTCACCGAGCTTCCTGATTGCATTTCACACGGCTTTTTCACTTACTCCTTCCATTTTTGCTATCTTTCTCAGTGACAGTCCGCGTTCTGTGCACAATTTGTACACAATTTTTCGACGTTGTTCTGCAGAAAGTCCACGCATTTCGAAACAAACTAATGAAAACGAATAAACAACTGCACAAATGGTTAGAGAAGAGTGTAAACAACAGGACGCAGCCATAAAAATTGACAGATTCTGAACCATTGCGAAATGGCAGCGGTTTTTGGTTGCGTCCATACTTTCTGGAACAGTCTTTTTATAGATGGGATCATGCGTGTGAAAACGAAGTGAAAATGTAGAACGTTACAAGTCCCATGTTTGTGGAAGTGTGTGAGTGCCGACCTGATTAACGGAAATTAGTCTTCAACCGGAATCACTGAACCAACCCTGGCATTCTGCCAGACAATTCGTTGACGTGTATCGAAAGCATCGGTTTTGGAGGAACAACCTCTGCCGGTGACCTTCCTGTCGTCAAGCCTAAATCCGAAACCAGACCGAGTAGTCCATGACGTAGCACTGAGACTTGAATCGTCGGGTCGATCCCTAGGAGTGAGGCGAATGCTGGAATTTAAAGCAGAAGTCTATAAGCACAGCCTTCCATAAAGGATTGATTCAAATAAAGAGATGGCTTTTTGGTCAATAGGTTTCTCGTCAAAACATTTATTTTTCGTTAAAGGCCACGTTTCGAAGGTTATACCTTCTTCTTCTTTTTTCTTCTGTTTTGACGAGAAACCAATTGACCAAAAAGCCATCTCTTTATTTGAAACAACATTAACTGGTCGCACCCGCATCAAAGAAATAAAGGATTGAATATCTCTGGTAAATTTCAAACAAAACAACTACTAGTCCAAAGCGCCCGAAAGCACAACAATTGGCTGGAAAGGTTAATTTTGTTAATTTATTGACTATCTTGAGAAAGAAAATACCATTAACAGTGAATATTGTATAGCGTTACTGGAGCTTTCGAAGGCTGAAATTGCAAAGAAACGACCGCATATGGCAAAGAAAAAAAATTTGTTTCATCAAGTCAACGAAAAAAGTTGGTTCAAGCTTTCAAGACAAATCCAAACAGTTCTGATAGAGCTGTGGTGGAAAAACTGCATATGAGAAACAAATGTCTCGCAAAATGACGAGACGTACGTGAAAGCGTGACTTCTGGCAGCTTTCGGGACTCATGTTTTTCATTGGCCAGATGATGACCAGATGATGGCCTTATGACTTGATTCAGAAGACGTTAGAATCCAAAAAAAATTCAAAATTTGTTAAAAAATACAAAATTTGACCACCAAGTTGCTTATGTGGAAAGTTGAGCACTCTATTTGTGACAACCGGTACGATCAATTGGCAAAAAGCGTCTACTTCCACTTCTAAGGTCACAACATGGTCCTCCGCTTTTCTGGTCGGATTCGGAGCAGTCGAGAGAAAATTCTGGCCCGGGGGAACTGCTGTCTTATGGACTCCTATACGTAAGAAGTCTCTTAAAAATTGGTTGGCACGGGAATATCGTCGAGTTAAGAGATTTTCGAATACATTAATCTAACAAAATAATTCACCTGTCAAAAGTGTTTTTATTTGTATTGTGAAGAATAAAACACTGTTCTTATCTTCAAATTATGAATTATGAGTAGTGTTAAGAGGAAGGTTTGTTCATTTGGGTATAGTATTGAAATTGAATAAAAAAAAACTTAGGAAAAGCAGAAAAAAATCTTCGTTTTGATTCCCTGTAAGTTGAATGGTTCAATTTTGCAGAATATTTTCTAGTGACGCAATTTGAGTCCGTACACCTTTCAATAAGAAATAAAACAAGAAGATATTTGGAATGTTTCAGTTTTGTTTAGTGTTCTCTCGAATTATAAAATTAATTAACAAGTCTAAATGTACAGTGTAAGACATATCGCTTTCGGTTACACATTTCTTTATATAATTTTTAAGAACCTAATCTTTTTGTGATTGTAGTAAATCTGAAAACGTTCAATCGGGAAACCTTTACTCGATGTAAACATCATCAATGTTGTTGAAAAAAAAACTAACGTCGATTTGTTTTGAAAGTTACCAAAAAGTTCCTTAAACCTGATCAACTTATATGTTGCATCGCGGCTAAAAAAACTGGTTTATTTTCTTTGGTTCGCTATATCCTATAAATCATGCAAAAGAAATCGTAACGGTGTTGTTGTTTGTTACACTTTCACCGTGTAACAAAAACAGTTTAAGCTACAACAACTACAACAGTAAAGTGATAGTTGGGCAAACACTAATTAGAGACTGCTATGAGTGAAGAACAACAAATGCAACGATTGTTCTACATAAAAGCCTTAACAGAAGAGCAGCAGAGAGCTGCGTTCCCGTTTAAGCCACTTGAAAGTCAATCATTCGTTCTTGTGAGTTAACGCTGGATGCTCTTAACATTCTCCACTCCTTTTCGCCTTGCTGTTATAATTATATCATATCTAATCAGATCATCTCCGGGATGGTTCGCCGGGCCGAGTGGATTTCGAGATGAGTAGAAACAACAAACCCGAAAGGAGCACTACAAATTGGAAGGTGCTGGCCGAAAAGTCAAAATTCGCACATTTTCCTAGTAATTATGACGAGGCAGTAATTAGTTTTCTTTTTGTAGCTCTGATTCTACAGTTTTCGTGCTCTCTACCTTTCTTCCACTCGGATGCAGCCCACAGTGCTTTAATCCATTCAGACGCCATCGCCAGTCCGGCTGCAGTTGAGGTGTGGAAGGAAGAAATGACCGGAGCTGCGCTTATCAGAGTGTAAAATCGAATGCTCTTTTTGCACCCATTTCTAGGAAATCGCACTTGAGTTCGGTAGTCGCGGCATCATACGGACGGGTGGAAGATTCGAACGAAATATAGTGGGACGTTGAATAATACACCACACTCAGCCAATCATCAGTCGGATTTAATGAATCAACAATTATTGAATAATTAAGGAAGCTACTGAGGCAGACTGGGATAATGGGAATTGAAACTCAGAAACGTGAGTCGCACACGATATTGACTCTTGACTGTGCTTCAGTGTCGGATTTGTCTGGGCTGGCTTGCGTCTTGAGATGTTTTTCGAGGCTGCTGCTCGGAGGCCGTCTGCCAACCATACACTGCTTACTGCCGGTGCGTCGGTTGTTGATACTCCGGCGAGGCTGAATGGGATATAAAAATCAAGTGGGTATGTATCAAGTCCAAAGATAAAATCCGTGCGGCTTATAAAATACCGACAGATACCGGGGCATTTGTATGCGTAGTTGTGCCGAACGAGCAGCTATTTGAACGGTTTCACACACACGCGCTGCTCTTTATCTCGCGAGGTTGAGTCTTCCAGTTTGTTTGCTTGCTGGATGCGTGGATAAGAGTAATCCGATAGAGTTGAACGCAAGATGAAATTAATCACAGTGGACTCTGGATGCGTGCTGCGCGGTCAGATTTTGGTTGGTTGTGGTATGAAGATCTGCAAAAGATTTGGCGAAATGGGTTGAATATTTACGTACCAGATTTTGTAACATTCTTCGGTTAGTTACTAATCATTTCGTAAATAATTTAATCTAATAATCCATGGATACATAGTTAAAACATTGAAGCAACTTTTTATGTTCAATTTCATTCACAAGCTTTTTTTGTTGCCCAATTCGCTTTGTGTTAATTATACTCTCCTTGGATATAAAAGTAGTATCTGTTTTTGTCAAGAAGAATCGTTTCTCGTCGAATTATATTTGTATTGAACTCCCCTTTTTTAATGAACTTACTACAGCTCTCCTCCATGATTACCCTTATGAGTAGTGTAGAAAGTATCTGTGCTCTTCAAAAAGTATCGATTCTTACCTTTGGTACATGTGCCAAACTTGATGGGGATTCGTTTAGTTGTTTCGTAGTTATGCTGAAACTCACATACACTTGGGTTCATAGGCAGATAGAGATTATTTTCTCTTAGTGCTTTGAATTCCCCGGTAAAAAGGTACCTTCGAAATTATTTAAGCAAATTTGTGTTGCATTCAAATCAACAAGGACATAGCAACCCCAACCCCGCATATAGTAGTTTACAAAAAATGGAAGATGAAAATTTTCAAAGCCCCTTACTTCTAGCCTTACTGAGTTGTTATGGAACTCTGACGATATATACAAACAATTTGATTTCCAGCTTCCTTATTAGCGACACTTGCTATCTTTTCACGCGTGTAAATATACTTACGATCATCTTTTTGTTGTTGTCGATTGTTCGCAAACACTGACAACCCTTCCTTCAAAAATCCAACCTATGAAAATAACCAATAACATGTGCCAAGTTAGGTGTGGTAACCCCCCTTGGATGGAGTACCTGTGCCAAGTTTGATAGTTTTCCGTTCAGTTGCTCCGGAGTTATGCCGCTACAAACATTACACTCTCCGGAGTTATGCCGCTACAAACATTATGCCTCCTCCACTCCAAACGAATATTCTTATAATCATAGCTGTGCAAATAGTGTATAGTCTTCAAAAAGTATCGATTTTCGTCCAGTTATATGAATTTTGTCATGACCTCTCCTGTTAAGAACACTTGGAAACACACACGAATCAACGAATTGTGAAAAATTAGTTTTGAAAATGCAATACTATTGTTATGACGCGTTGAATAATCAAAACCAATTCATTAATTTCCATCCTAACCACTAAGTCAATGCTCCAAGTAACAATCGGCAACTATTTCTGATATGACTAAATCCAAACTATGTTGCAACCAGAGCACGAACATGTTTTTTTAAACAAGGTAACAGTAATGTTTATTCATAACATAATAAGTTAGCAAATAGTTCTTTAGGTTTCTAATCACCACATCTTTTATGTCATATTGAACTAATTATCATTTATAGGTTATCGTTACTTAATTTAAACATATATTTAATCACAACTATGAAAAAAGCTACTAGTTGAAAACAAGTTTATTTTTCGTTGCGAAACCATTATAAATACGTAAGCGTATGTATAAATCGTTACTGTGAGTGGATGTAACACATGGGCTGAAAAGTCCCGGGCCTAACAAAGAGAACACGATTTTTTTGGTTCAAAATTAACTTTATTGATCAACGTAATTTCCATTAAGAGCAACGCAATCGTTCCAGTGCCGCTTTAACATTGCAATACAACTTTTGTAGAACGATTTATCTTTTACCTCAAAATAGGCTTCAGTTTCAGCGATAGCCTCTTCATTCGAGCGAAATTTTTTACCGGTGAACATTTTTTAAAGTCTGCCTAGTCTGCCAGTAGTCGCTGGGAACCAAATCTGGCGAATACGGTGAATATGGGATCAATTCGAAATTCAATTAATGTAGTTTTGCCATTGTTTTTATTGACTTGTGACGCGGTGCGTTGTTCAGATGAAAAAAAATTTTTTTTCTTTGCCATAAGCAAGTTGACAATTATCGCAGAAAATCGAATCGACTTGATGATTTTCATACTAGGTTGCTATATGTCAAAATTCTTGTGTGGAGCATTCACATACATTTTCATAGACATAACCTATGCAAAGGTTATATTCACATAGTTAGAATAAGTGGCAATAGTAAAATGATTCTATCGCAATTATTCACTGCTCATACAAAATCGGATCGCGAAACGAGAATAAGCGACCGTTTGTTGCTACAGAGAGAATCCCCACAGCAGCGAGCTAACCTTCGATTCTCAGACAGGTCATCGAGAGAAATTTGCTCTCGCACTTGTGTCTATTCTATGTTATATGAACTATGTCGGTTTTTTGTTGCTGCGATGATATCCGTCTCTCTTTGATGTCACTGATTGAATCGTGTGAATAGTTGCTAATGAGCGTTCTTTGATGCGATAAAACCCATCAGTGGCTCCAATAACGCTATATAATATTTATTATTCATGGTATTTTCTTTCTCAAGATAGTCAATAAATAATACATCACGCACATCCCAAAATACCGAGGCCATAACCTTTCCAGACGATGGTTGTGCTACGAGGCTCGCCAGTTGCTGTCCACTCAGATGACGATCGTTTTAATTTCGGAGTGAAGTGATGAATCCATGTTTCTTCCATTGTTACATATCGACGCAAAAACTCCGGTTTGTGACGTTTATACATGGCCAAATACTGCTCAGAATCATAATAATAATAAGTCAACCCGTTCTTTTGATATCTTTACGATGTCATCAAACCCACCCAATTTCATGGTTCGATGATTCAAAACGATTTAGTGGATTTTTTAATTTTATTTTTGTGTTACCGTCTCATTTGGACATCCACTACGATGCATCGGTGTCTCTACGACCACGTTTGAAGTCAAACCAACGTTTTATTGTCGTTTCTGATGGAACGAAAATTCCATAACACTTTTCGAGCCATTACTTCGCTGGAACGGTATTTTTACCTTTTTTATATTTAAAAAAATAGGTATAGAATTCGCTCAAACATTAGAAAAATTTTCCGAGGCCCGGAGGGCCGAATGTCATATAACAATCGATTCAGCTCGACGAACTGAACAAATGTCGGTGTGTGTGTTTGTATGTGTGTTGTCAACTAAGAGGTCGAGATCTCAGAGATGGCTGGACCGATTTTGATCTAGTCGCAAATGAATGGTCTCCCCGTCACCCAGAACGCTATTGAATGGTTTTGAGATGGGATGTTTATTTTTTGAGTTATACGAAGTTTTATGTCAAAATTTTCAGTGTTTTGACAGTATCTGTCACAATTGAAATGAAAACAGAATATATTTTCAGACTTAGATTCCGCACGATAATACCTATCCAACAAGCCATAGATTGTTAAAATCCATCTATTTTTAACGGAGATATCGAAATTTTTGTGTAAGCGACTTTTTCCCCTATTCCACCAGTAGAAGTCTTAAGCGCTGTTTGATAATGCAATGCTTGGGAGCAACGTGAAAAACGATTTTTAATACTGTTACATACAATTATTTCTAAGTATCGAGAAGACTGTGTACAGCATCCTTTTTCGTGGCATTTTGCCTCGGACCGATTTTAGCACGGTTCGTTTTTGGCAACATAATTGTTCGAGTATGACATATGTAAACCAGATGATGGCAAAATTTTCGAGTTAAAAGTAATACCATATTTATATTGTTTTAAACTACAAACAGCAATAAATGCTGGAAGAGTATAACACTCATATACCATTCGAATCAGTTCGTCGAGATCAGCAAATGTGTGTGTGACAAATAATTTCACTCAAATTTTTTTGGAGATGACTCGACCGTTTTCTACAAACTCAGATTCATATGAAAAGCCGTATGCTCTTAATCAAGGTTCCTGAATTATGTTTGGTTCCGATCTCTGGTTCCGGAACTACAGGATGATATGTTAAATCTAATCAAAATTGTGTAACTCATTTTTTCGTAGATGGCAGAACTGATCTAAGATTCAAATTCAATATAAGAATCATCGAAGATTCAACTAGAAATACAAATTCTATAAAACATCGTGCTTTTAAGTCAGATCCAACTTCTGGTTTAGGGGATACAGGGTGATTAGTATGAAAATGTCTATTTCACATAAATTGATCAGGTTTATCGGGTTAGCAGATTTGAATAGTCGATAACCAAATAAACTTATTCCATTTTTGGTTGTATTCAGTTTTAAATTCGGATTTAATTTGAACTACGATTTCTCAAGAACGTTTCCTCTGATTTTCAAATATTTTGAAACAAATGTAAACTATACAGCTTCTCAGGTGAATTTATCTGACTTCGGCTACACCGATTTTCGAATTCCGGTTCTAGTATCGAATCGTTTTTAAAAGCTCAATCGTTTTCTCAAAAAAAGGTAAATCGAATTTCAGAAACAAAAATTCAAATTAAAATAAACTTATAGTCCCATACAAAATTCATTAATTTTATCCAATTCTGACATCCGATTCTAAAATTACAGGATGTTGAATTTTTAAAATTCAAACCAATATAGAAAATTACAATCCCGAAAAGCTTTAAAGTTGGACTCAAAACTATTGCAATTTATTCGTCATATTGTCATACGAATCGGTTTGGGTTATGCTGGTTTCTGAATACCGGCTCTGGAAGTACCTTAAATTACCGCAAATTTCAAAATGGAACTTACTTCGACATATCATGGAATGTTTAATCAATTGTCACACTTTTAGATTCAAAGTCGATCCTATTTGCAGTTTCGAAATTACAGAGTAATGAGTGATTAGGGTCTGAGGCCAGTGTGTTTTAGGGTGAGCTATTTTCACGTTTCAAATTTGATTTTCTCAGAAACGGTGACGAATATAAAAAAAAACCCAACTGACAATCTCTTAAAAAATTAGTATAGATTATTCTGTGAAAATTTCAGAATGATCCATTGACTTTAGCGGTCGGGAAAGTCTTTTTTCTGAAGGAAGAATGCATAGCTGAAAACGCCGTCTTTCAACTTGTTCATTGAATATTTCACCTTCAAAAGCATGGATCAAAAACCTATCCTGAAAATATCTAGAAAATTTAATTTAGATGCGATTAGTGCATAAAAACATATATGTTGTCGCGATAAAAATGAAGTGAATGTTATTTTTGTGAAGGTAAGTCGATTTCTATGGCGGCGCCATTTTTTCTGAGAGAGAAATAAAATCGGTTCAGAAAGGCTGCCAAACAAGCGGTAGCTTTATTGGATTCATGTGATGTAGTCAAACTTGTAACCGAAAATATCAAAAATGTCATTTTGCACATTTGCGAGGGAGCATGGAGAGAAATGTAATACGCACAGCGAGCCACGTGGTTTTACCCGTCCTACTGGCCTCAGCCCTAAAAATCTCAAATTGCCGCTAAAACGACGGTCATTAAAAAAATGTCATGAAAACTGAAACACCGAAGTATATTCATGCAAAAAGCACATGTGGATTGATGAAAAAGGTATCATCTCACTGTTAGGTGGATTAAGTACGTTTTTACCATCAAGAAGCAGTGTAAAATTAAAACACAAAATTGTTTTCGAGCCATTGTTCTGAAAATAACAAAAGTAGCGTCACTCTTAGCACAATAACTCACAAACTAATGAATAGAATATCATAAAATTTTAACAGCTGTCTTTTAAAGATTAGTATTAACTGAACAAAGATGACTGCAATATAACCAGCGCCATCTATATGTTAGGCCCGGGACTTTTCAGCCCATGTGTTGACAATGCTGCGTTTGAAATCAATACGAATTGAGTTTGATCGGAAATGCAAAGATACAGGCTTCTGTAGATCGTATTTGCTCATTTTGACTACTCTAATGTTCACTACACTGGAAAAGGTTTGTGTGTGTGTATGAATATGTGTGTAGCTTTCAAAGATTTTTATTTATTCGTTCAATTTTTTCGGAGATTGCTGAACTGATTTCAAAAAGCTTAGGTTCGTTAGAAAATTACTATCGAGTCTTTGTTTAAGTTCGAAAATCAAATGATGGTAACTTCCTGTTCCGGTGATAGGATGGTATGTATAAGTTACGTAACCGACAAACCGCCGTTTTTTCTATACGCCCAATTTTCTCGGAGACGGCTTAACATATTTAAAAAAACTTAGTCTTATTTAGAAGCTACTGTGCGGCCATTGATCAAGTTCGGAAAAGTTATGGCGAACATTTTCGGTGTGAGAAATGTAATCCTACACGTGACGTGACCGACAAATTGCAGACGTTCAAAACTTCGTAACTCTGAAGGTGAGTTAATAAGCACAAAACTTTTGGCAATAGTTAAAATGCAAACTCGACTGTTGCGGTACATGAAAATGCGATTTTGAAATAATGGTATTTATTTATATCAAAATATTTAAAATAGTGATTTCAAACTAAAAACTGAACTGAGTGACATGGTGCTGTTAAACAGACGACATTACCATGCCCATCGTTGACGACAAACGCACCCTTTGTGCGTCGTATTGTCATGCGAGCAGAGTCAACCACCGTGAGCCGTCGTGTGGCTGGAGTCCGCTGCCAGTACAATAACTACTACACATAGCAAGTTGTTGGTTCCGTGGACCGAGCACCGCGTGAAGCATAATCATAAAATGTGTTGAGGTGAAACAGTTTCAGTTTAACATAAGCATCGGTGTGGATAGCAATCAGATGATATTTTTCGTGGTAAAAAAAAGGGAAAGACGTGCACTTTACTGCTTTCGTTTAATGACAATCATTGACAGTTGGAATGTTTAAATTTGGATGTCTGTTGATGAGCAGTTAGTGAGATCGGTTTTATAGCTTTGAAATGGTTCTAATCATCTGACGATCGCGCAGACAGGAGAGTTTCAGTGTGCGGTTTTCCCGGTAAGGCTCCGGCGATCTTCGACTGTGGCATTCGTGGAACTCAGAGCGGGAGAGAAATAGCCCCTCTCTAGGAAGCGTTCGTGCGTTGTGCTGTTTATTTGTTTATGTTCGTATATTTTTATTAATGAAGTGCTTGCTCGTCGTGTTGATCGCCTTAGTTTAGCGAACTCACCAGCGTGAGTGGCGAAGAACACAAACAAGTAGCACGCTGCTTTACTAAGTTGCATGGAGAGGGAGCGAATAAGAACGAGAGAGTCGGATCAAATGTTTAGGTGCAAAAAGAAAAGTGAAAAGTTTCTTTTCTTTTCACGCCGGCCAATTTGGAGTTTTATTGCTGGAAAAGCCCGCAGCAATTACGAGAGAGAAGGCGATCGAGTATAGGAAGGAAACAAAAAAAGGAGGTGGTGACGAGTCCGAAAAGTATACACATCGACGAAGAGGAGAAAGAAGAGGGACAAAAACAAAAGGCAAAGCGCAAGCAAAGTGAAAAAGCGTGCCGATCGGAGCGGAAATGAGAGAGAGGGAGACGAATAGCGCAAAAATCCGAACCAGTGAGCCGATCCGAGTGTGTCGGTGTGAGCGAGAACGAACGGTTGTGCAGCAGAGCGGAAAAGAGATCGACAACTGACGGCGTTCAGGCAAAGTGTGAGAAACCACTCTCAAGGGGCAACGAGGTGCTCGGCAGTGTACGCAGAGCAGGCACGAGAAAGGTGCTGCCCGAAGGATATCGTCGGCCTAGTAGCGCAGAGCGTCAGCATAACAGTTTTCGTGCGCGATCGTGATTGATGTTCGCATCGGCCCCTGGTTTGGGAAAGCTAGGAAATCTAGGAGAGAGCGTGTGTAGTGATTTGTCCGCTGTGTGTCAGTGCTAAAAGGAAGGATTTGATTTCTAGGCGCATTCAACGGTTACGGTTGATCCGGGCAGACGGTCGATCGCTGTACTGAAGGAAAGTGATAAGATATTGTACCAAGTACTGGCAGGCAAGAGAAAAAATAAAATAAACGGCAGCTGGGACTTTAGTGCGGATCTTTCGATCCTGCGGATGTTGATGGTGTCGTTCGGTTTCCGGTTCCGATAGACGTGCAGTCATGTGAGATCGAAGCTGAGCATGATCGGTCCTCTGTTGGCTGCTGGATAGTGTATGAAATTTGTTTTTTTAGTCTTGGGATCGATTTACTGTTCTACACGGATTGAAGCACTTAGTGTTACCTGCAAAGCAAAACAAAGTGATCGTTGGTTTACTACGTACTGGTTTCGTTCGTTCGTTTGTTTTTTTTTTTAGTGGTATAAACACTATTTCGGGTGAAACAGATAAACGGGCAGAAACGAATAAAAGTTTCTGAGGATGGAACTGGTGACATTTATCATGGTCTGCCTGATGGCAGTAAGTGCAAACGGCGAGGTGGAAAGTAAAAGCAAACCTGGACGAGGACGGGGATCTATGTGGTGGTAAGTTTCGTTCAATGTTTGCTAGCAAATTGACAGGTTTCAGCGCATGTTCCAATATTTGTTAAATTATTTGGTTAAAAGTTAAAGCTACATTGCCTATTTCAGTAACGATTCAACTATATCACTCAGCTATTTAATTTCTTAGGGTCGTCTTAGGTTTTTTTAGCGCACAGCAGTTCAAACTGAATTGCAAGTGCACCTTAGCAGTACAAATTTGAATCGCTAAGTAGACGTTAAAGTTAATTCTAAATGAGTGTCATGTCAACAATAATCACTTCAGAGTAAAACGATTTGTTTTTCTTTTCATATTATTTTTTTCTGCCATATAATCAGCACAGTAATAATAAACTATAATTGTTTGGATGGAGTTGAATAAATAGTTCTTTGTTTTTCTTAAACGAACGAATCGCAAGATTTGAACTCTGTTCTGGTATGCTCAAAATATATCTCGAATTGATGTGTGAATCAAAAGACTCATTCTTCGTTAAAGCTCGAGATATTTGGAGGATCGTTTTGAATTCTTTCCAAGCAAAAATCCTACTGCAATAGAAAAACACGACTTTGGTTTTCTGTTTGCCCCGGAGATTATCACTGTTTTGTAGTAGTAATAGTAAAATGAGTTATCAATCGTCAAGATCGAATGTTTACTCGTAGCACAGTTGGCTGACATGTTTTCCAAATGAAGTCACGTAGTTTAATCAGTGTTCCGGTTGATTCACCGCAAATCACCGCTGTTTTGAATACTAAACTATTGCATCCCATTGGTATTGATCGATTGGCTCTGGTTATGTTTCAACACAGCCTAGCTTGGCATTAGCTAGTAGGAACCTGAAAACTTATCGGATACGTAGCACAGCATTCGATCATTAAAATACTCTAAATAGCATCCAATCTCGCTATTAATTGATGCTTGTTTCCGCCCCATGTTAACCACTTACGTCCCATTAGTGAGGCACGTTGGTTTCTAGTCACTTCGAACGATTTATCGTCAGTATATTTTTACGACCTGACCTTCTCGGATCAAATAGTTGGATAATGATTAATTGAAAATATATGACTCCCACGTCTGGCAACATTATCAGTTTAACAAATTTTGCGTAAACACACTACCAGTTCGACACATCCGCGGATACAAATTGTTCGTCTGTGAGCGGCACAAGGCCTTGCACTGCAGGGGATCAACGTAAACTTGCTTGAACGCGCGTACAACGGATGAAGCTTGTTGTTCGCTCGTTTCCTGTCCCCCGTAACTGGTGTAATCAATACTGTGATCATTATAAATGTAGATTATAATTATTTTAGCAATTAATTTCATTACTGAACCAATATCATATGGGTCCCTGCTAACTCGTTAACATGACTCACAATTTGTTGGCTCTACTTATCGGGCTTCGCGTTGACCGCCATCAACAAAACAAAAAAAAAAAAGAAAAATAGTGGATCAAAATCGAATGTCGTCGAAAACATTCACTTTCGACTTGCAGTGCCCGTCAGTCTGCACTGGGGCTGCTCGTGCAAATCTGCAAAGTCACATGCAATTAGCCTACGAATGCAACGAGCTTTCCATCACTCGAAGACCCGCCGAAAACTGAAATTACGACACCACAAAATTGATTTGTATGCATTCGCTGTCCCCGAGCACCCGAGCGTCCCAGTCGTAGTAGCTTGACGCGTTAATTAAATTAACCATTTTTTTCCCTTCGCTTCTTTAATTAAGCTTCATCCGCACATATCAATTGTGCATTTGTGCATGCAATGCTGGTTACTTGGCAGTGTCTGTTTTCGCGTCACCCAAATCGATCCTTATCTGCCATGTATCTACAACACTGCTACAACAGCGAAACTACGACGAACCCAGTGTCGTTAAACGTGCGAATGACTGCGTTATTTATATCTGTTCGCTGAATACCCCCAAAGGTTGACTTTTGATGGTCTTTTTATGGCAATCTCCAAGTCGCAAGGAAATGAGAATAAAAAAAAATAAAGTTCACTCGTTATTCCGATTATTTCAAGTCGCTATAGAAAAACCAGGTCAGTACGATGACGATGACAACAATAATCACACCGCGCTTGATTGGTGCTGCTGCTGCATCTATCAGGTGTGAAATGCAATTAATTTGCTTGTCAACTTACAACATGGCAAACCGTGCTTGTTAACATGCGCACGATGCAACAATTTATTGCGTCGTACTCGTGGGGCGTTGGTCACCGATTCCGGCGGGTTCGTCGTTGCCGGCGTTGAAATCCTGTTTGGTTTTTGCAAAGTTTAAGACGATTTTTAGCACATTTCTGTCTAATTTAGGTGATTTAAATGTGCCACTGGTGGGAAAATGTCCAAGCTGGTGAGTGAGTGAAACTTCGAAACGAAAGATTTCAACGCCGTTGAACGGTGAACCCGGCACCAGACTGTTCAATTCAATCGTGCGAAGTGCATCCTTAGGCTGGTTGGTTCTGCCGAGCTCTTGTGGGTCTTCTGTCCGTAAAACAGGCGTTTGTTAATAGCATAATAAATGACAAATTAACACTGTAGTGTCATTTTTCATTCGACCGGGCTGGTAGGTAGGTATTTTCGTTCCCCCTGCTTGCTTAGTTTGACCGACAGCCAGCAGCGGCACTCGGAACGAAGAACGAAGAAAATGATTACCGGTTTGATTAATAGTAACAGACAAGGAGCAGTGAAACGAGACGCGAGAACACACCACCGTCGATCGTTTGATAAATTAATTTAGTTTTATTGCAAATCTTATATTGCCGGCGGAATGACGATCGGTTGTAGGATCAATATAATTTCGTGCCAGTAACCGATCGCCGCAGTAGATCAGGGATCAATGAAGTGGCCAATCCGGCATTCTGGTGGCTTCGAAGACCATGTGGAAGTTTTTCTTGCTCCCCCATAAGCGACAAGGCACTTTTTCTATTCAAATTATTATTCATTATTGGATAATTTATAGGATTTTAAACGGTGCAATGGCAATGCAGTGCACTGCATGACGACGGGTATTGACTCAAGTGGACCAGACCACACGAAAGGATCGTAATTCCCATGGTTTGAAAATGCGGTAAACGTTCGCAGAATCGTGATCGATGTCAATTTGAAACGTTTGTCTCATATCAATTTTTATATTTTTATTTGCACACGAACTTAGAACGAAAAAATCTTCCTAATTCAAAGCTTTCAGAACTTGGCATACACGATGATGGCGCTTTACCAATGACACCACAGCAAATCACACGATGAATTCCGAACCATCTTAGTTTCCAGCGTTCGTCGATTTGCGTTGAGTGAAACTCATCCGTCAAAAAAAAAAAAAACAAGAAAAAAAACCTACAGCTTCCTCTAATCTTGTCATCTGGATACACGTTACTGTCGCTTCAGCGACCCGGCCCGGCGTGATGGCGTGAAAATTCTTCGTTCCGTCTGTTTCCCGAATTTCGTTCGGCTCTAGTAGCGGTCACGCGTTTCTGTTTTACATGAAAAAAATAAACTAAACTGATCTGAACCGCACGGTGCATACAAACAGAATCGCACAGCAGATCGCAATCGTCGTAACCGAGCAAAACATGTGTAAATTTTAATTTGAAGAATTTTACAATTTCATTTTCACTATCAGTCCCGTCGTTCCGAGACCGTCTGGGGAGCCAAGCTCGAAGTTTTGATGATTTATACCGCCAGGACAGGGCCACTGGAGCCAGGCCGAATTATCACGTTTGAATTTTCAGGACAATCACCGCCAGTGACGAGTGTCGACTGGAATGACGACCGGGAATGGGAGGTAGTTTTTGTGTGCTGCTTTGCGCCAACTGTCAATCAAACATCCATGCGGTGCGAGGATTTATTCGGGTGAGAGAATTCCGCACGTCCATGTCAGCATCGGTAAGCCCCCCGAAAGGCCAAACCTCTCGAGAACTGACAAAAAGAGCACTCTTACATAATGGCTCTTGTTATAAAATAAATTAGTTTGTCTTTCAGTGAGCCAAAACACGGCAGAAGCAGCCAATTGTCAACTCTCTGGGATTGGGTCGCAGAATGTACGGACTGGAAAAGTACAATAAAAGCGTCTGTACAGTGCGGATCCCAAACAAAACAAAAAAACGCAAACGTAGTAATAATAATTATCATAAACAACATTGCTGTGCATTGTAAATCATCTTTTCTTCGCTGTCGCATTTCTGGTTCTGTTGTGTTGACAGTGTCATTCCGGGGCCCATCCGGGGAAGATGCTTAAAAAAGGGCATAAAACCGAAGAAGATCGTATACGATTGGAAACTACTAATAAGGTGGCATGTCCCGAATGTCGTAACGTGTGCCCTAGGATAACGTATGCACGAACAGCGACCAACCCGGAGTGATTCTGGAACAGTTGGCCGCTCGGGTTCCGTCCCGAATGATTCGTGTGAATTTTTCCGTTTCCGTCACGGAGTGAAACACCGTCATCGTCGCAGTCGTCGTCGTCGTCGTCGTCGAGCCAAGTGCCATAAATGAATGTTAAAAATTCCATCCCATCATCATCAAACGGACTCATCATCTTTGCAGCACAATCAACATGGTCGACTGGCGTAAGGAGGTAATTTATGAGCCGTGCAGTACTGTCTGTCTGGTGCACCTTTTTTCTCACCCGCTCGGCGGACGAAAACTCAAACTACCTCCCGGAAGGCACGTCTGGATGTTCAGACTTTCATCGTCACTTTCTTCCAGCAGTGGACCAACTCAACGTGCGGAATTGCGATTATTGACCATTTCTGGGTCTCCTCGCTGAACGGATAAGCGCCGTGTGACAACGTCGTCTGGTCACAGTTTTTTGTTGTGATCGCTTCCACCGATCTGATCTGATCTTGGTATCACGATCATCAACTGAAAGCCGAAAGGTCTGAATTTTATCCTAGGAGAGCGACTGCGTAGGACTACTTGGCGGACATTGACGTCCACATCGTCGGGCTTCTACCGGCTGGCGGACTGATTAAATATTCAACAAAACATACCCGGACCAAACATGACCACAATCGAACGCGCTGAACAGCGCTTTGCCAACTCATCCAGAGGATCGCATTTTATTATCATTGTTGGCGATTTTATGGCAATACCACTTTGTCACACTCTCGGGGCATCCGCGCGCGCACTGATGGCTGCCGACGACGCGCTGTGGTTTCGCCCGTAGTCCACCCTGGCTCCTCCCTGCCCTTTATGGTTATTAAATTACCTGTGCTCTCCATATTGTCACACTGCTGCGCTGCCAACAGCTGCCAGCGCAACAGAACAGAGGGATTTTTTCGCGAAGCATTTCTATCAGAGTTAGTTGTGTTTTGCGGTTTTCTACGTCAAAATTAGCACCTTCCCAACCTTCCCACTGTCTGTCGACAGATTGCTGCGAATGGTTTAATTTATCAAGCGGAAGGCTTCATAAAGTGTGCTCGGATATTACTGCATGCGAGTGCGCATCGAGTAGAATATGCTAAAGGTGGAAGAGTTTGTTATTGGTTGTATTGTACATTTAATACTGAATGTCGCTTCAGAAACATCTGAATCGGAAGGTGCGCGTAAATTCGTTTATAACAACACCTATCAAGGATGATAATATGAATGGTATTTTTATGTTTCTCAACTTGACGAGAGATATATATCTTTCGAATATATTGTTGGATTTGGTTTGTAGATCGTTTTTCTATTATGAATAATTTCACTAGCTTGCTATCTAAAGAAGAATTCTTCTAAGTAATAAGATTTCGTGATTTGACAACAGTTTTTTTCTGTCTACCACGGACTATGATTGGTATTCCGTTTTATTATGTACTAAACTTAGAATGACTTGTAATTGTTGGACTCTGTCAGAAATGTTTCGGTCTTCAACCTAAATCCTATGTACTCTTACAGTTACTGGAAACAACACATCTTGTTTCTTATTTTAATATTTATTGCACCCTAGATTTAACATTGATTTATCGAACTTAATTCTTTGCACTTTAGATGAGATAGCAAAAAACACCCTAAGAAGTTTGCACATCTACTCGAGTGTGCAAAACCAGTTTTTTTTCAAAAATTTTGATATCTGTATTGAAAAAAACTTAGCAGTTGATTCCTATTGTACATGGGAGTTTCCTGCCAAACGCCTGATTTAAACCAAGAATCATTTCAAATTGAGGCGCTAACATATGGTAACTAGCTTGTAAGAGCAAAAATTTTAAATACAAGTTATCGAACCACGTATCCATCCAAAAAACTAAGCTTGATTACAAGGTATAATTGCTTTTAACAAAATCAAATCATTTTTCTTTTTCAAAGTTAATTTTATATAGAATAGAAAATCAATTACTAATTTATTTATTCAATAATGTTTTGTTCAGCCTTTATGGTCACTTGAACTGCATTTCGTTGAAAACTGTTTTTCGCGCCTGTCTGCTCGAAATTTCGCGTATATTGCGAAGATTCACGCCTTCGGGTATACACCTTGACGTTGTCTGCGCGGTATACCGTGTTTTTCCGTATTGGCAAGCTACCAAATTCAGCCAAATTAGAACAATAATTGCGTTGCGTGAACTAACTGGTAACTGATCTTCCTGAAGATTACTTTCCTGGTTGATAGTTCTGGTTGCAATGTAAATTTCCTGTTTTTAAGCCACCGGAACCTAATTTCGTGGCAAACTTCTACAGTTTAATGTGTTTCACGTTACCGTATAATATTTCAGGCCTATGAACTGTTTAAAACCTGCCCTGACGTAGGTGACATCCTCCTGTACTACTCAATTAAAATTGCCGGCATTGTGTTGTATAGCTTCGTAGTCTGGGCGATTTGTTCTGGTTATCGTCACTATTCGTAGTCACCATTTTCTTGATAGTTCGACTAATTTTTTAGTGCAATGCATGAGTTCAGTAACCCTCTCAGATTTCTCGTGACAATTCTCATACGATTTAAAATTAAAGTTTCCTAATTACGTCGGTGACAGTTGATTCAGACTCATACAACAATTTCACCAACTAGCGAGAAGTGCGGATTTCTTCGATGAGCGAGCAAAATTTTGATGAGTTTTTCCTGTTTCTTCGATGCTTTCTCGTAACTGAAACGCAAAATTTTAAAACCAATCTTTTGGCACAAACGTTTTTAAAAAAGTGAGTGTGCAGGTTTTTTGAGCGCACGACGAAGACTATGTGTGTGAACTGGAATTTGATTAATTTTTGATCGTTGCACCGCAGCGGAAATTAAAATCTTTTGCTCGAGTTCTATCTGGTCAAATATTGTTTAGTTGAAGACGATGGAAATGGTTTATTTCAAGAATGGCTTTTATGTTATCGTATCAAAGAACGTTCACTGGCAACTCTTCAACGATTGAATCAGGTCATCAAAGAGAGTTGGAAATCATCGCAACAACAAAAACCCGGCATGGCTCATTTAACATAGAATCGACACCAGTGCGAAAGCGAATTTCTCTCGATGACATTTCTGAGAATCAAAGGTTAGCACGCTTCTGTGGGGATCTTCTCTGAAGCAACAAACGGTCGCTTATTCTCGTTTCGCGATCCGATTCTATACAGGCAGTTGAAAATTGCGATAGAATCATTTTACTATTACCGCTTATTCTAACTATGTGAATATAATCTTTGTATAAGTTGTGTCTATGAAAATGTATGTGAATGCTCCACACAAGGGTTTTGAAATATTGCAACCTAGTATGAGAATCATCAAGTTGAATCATCGACTCGATTTTCTTCGATAATTGTCAACTTGCGATTCTCTCTTGGGAAATTCCACACAGCAACGATCATTATCAGACTGTAATGTTTTAAGGGCCGTGAAATACTCAGAGTATGAAGTGGAGCGAAGGAATGTAGAAAAATTCTGCATTGCATTGAGAGACTCGAGTTCTTGTAGCATCTTCTATCGGATTGAAAATGTTGTATACAATATAGATAGCAATATAGCAGCTTATGTCAAATTTTCGGCAATCACCAACACTGGTTTATTTCAACGAGTTCTTCCATTAAATTCTTAAGTAGTGATGTACGGATGGCGAAGCGAACTGGAACTTTTATGCCCATACTAAAAAGCTGCGTATTAAGATTGAGAATTTGCTCTAACGGTTAATCAGCAGTCCTTTCGAGCTGTTTTTTACTATCATTATACTAGTTCTGCTTGAAGTAGCGTTTAATTTTGTCGCCAATTATTCAGCAACGCAAGACTGAATTCCTAAACTTTCGACCCTTTCGAATAAGAATGTCTAAATTCGCTGAATTTTGTTCTATTTAAATTTTCCCCTGGTTTATGTTGTTGTCCATTAACTTGCGTGGTACCACTGATGAGCTTTGTAAAAGTTGTTTGCTTCACTATTTTAAATATTTGAACCTGCCTTCTTTCAGCGCCAATCGCTTATTTTAAATCTCGATATTCGGCGCCACAGTTTGATAATAGTAAACACAATTTACATAAAACAACAAATATTTAAAAATTAGCTGAAACCAAAGGCTTCCTCTTCATAACTTTGTAGTAAATTTACATCTATGGTAAGCCGTGGTAAATCATTCAGTTTCCGAAATCGTTGGTGGAAGACTACGCACAATTGCTGATAGTTTCGTTCGTCAGTATCACCCAAAACCATCAACTTGTTACTGCCTTATGAGACCCATAGGCCGGATGGATGTGTGAAATTCAATGCCTCGGTTGCGCAGGCCGAGATCAATATTGACACAGTTTATTCAGAATCATGAATTCTTCCGCCGGGGAACGCGTTAATCCATCCTTCAGTGTGATCCTTTGTTGACTTTTTCCCTTTCGAAAATCTCTTCCTGTCGCTGTTAGCAGGTGATGCTTTGTTTTCGTAAAGAATTTTGCTCCGCAGGCAAAACAAACATCTCGGGAAGGCCGGTGCTGAGGGCTTTGTTTTAACAGATGATGCTGTTACCTGTGAGACTCAGACTTTTTTCCGTTCTGTACAGTTTTGTTTCATTACTTATTTTTGTTCTGTGTGTGTTTGTTCCTTGTAGGGGAATCGCCAAGGCGGGTGAACCGAACAACATTTCTCCACTGGCCAACGGAATGATCTACATGGATCCGGCAATTCACGCCACGCTGCGACGAAAGCAGCGAAGGCTTGCGCGGGAGAATCCGGGCGTACTGGCAGCCATTGCCAAGGGCGCCAATATGGCAATCAACGAGTGTCAGCATCAGTTCCGCAACCGACGATGGAACTGTTCGACGAGGAATTTTCTGCGCGGCAAAAATCTTTTCGGCAAGATCGTGGAACGAGGTAAGTTATAATGTTTAGATAGTGAATGACCTTTTCAGCCTTTGACAAATCAACGTATTCGACGAATTGACATTTGACAGTGAAGTTCTAAGCTACTGCTGTGACCAAACGTTAACTGGAAATAGCTTATAGATAAAGTCATCACTGATTCCATTTGACATCAGCAGAGAAGAACAATTCTTCAGCATAGATCTCCCGTAGCAAGATTCTCAATTACACATAGATTGGCTAGAGCTTGCCAATTTCGATTGTTACCACTCGTGTGTTCAGCTGTCATCGTTCGTACGTCGAAAGATCGCAATCGGTGTTGTGAAACATTCTAGCAGTTCTGTGTTCATTAACATTCAGATGCTACCCGATACAGCAGTCAAACCGAGTTCGTGTAGGTTTTTCCGTAGCTTTCCGTTTCTGTCACGCGTTTAGCCGTGCCCGGATCGGCGGGTAATGCGTAGGCAGATTTTACGATCGGCAACCGACACCGCGGCTACCGTGTTCAAGAGTCCATCTCCCGGGGCATTTTTCAATGTCAACCAACAGAAACGTTGCACGTTGATCTCTGATTGTGGCCCTACACGTACCGAAGCTAGGAAACCCTATCCGAAGGTATGCGCGGGATTGAGACTGCTAATTTTTATTTCACACTAGACGCGATTATCGTGTTTCGCTGGTGAAGCCCTCATTTTGCTTTGTCCCAATGTCATCGTTTGTGTAATATGATCATATTACGACACACGGTTCGCCGACTTCCCCTTCCTTGTTTGTAATATTCTGCCACACCGTCGTCGTTCGGCATTGCTGCCCTGCCAGTAACAAGAGGCTTAATGTTGCGAAAATAAACTGTTACAGATTTACTTTCCCTACTCGGAGCATCAGATAAGCGCAGACATCTGTCCCTCTGGAAAAGCAACAATTTTATTACTATTATTAGAGCCCGCACTTCGCCGGAGGAGAGTTAAGAGGTCCCTAAATCAAAACGTTTTTACTTCTTTTCAAGTGGTTCGATGACAAGGAACAGAAAGGAAACGTTAAACGTCGTCAAATGGTTGCTTCCTTCTTGTTTTCTCCCTTCATCGAGGTTTAATCGTTTGAGGGATCGAGCCACTTACCGGATTTCTTTCGGGAGAAAAAAAAATGTTTCTGCCGATGTTCCGGTGAACTTGGAAAAATCAACATCAAACACATCACAGCGTCAATGGAAACAACAAACAATTATACATTTTCTGCTATAGCGTTTCGGGAGAGCCTTGTTCCATCGAACCCTGTCAACTACGGGATTTAATTTCAAACGCTCATATATCTTAAATATTGGTGCGAGGGAGATCGACAGTGAAGCGACTTGCCCGAGCACAGAATGAGACCATATACCACATACAAAGGATTCTCCGGTGACATAGGGATGATTTGTTGTCTTTCTCCCTTTTAATATTTCTAGCGCTCGACATTCAATGAATCGAAAAGTAAACAGCAGAAACCAAATTGGCTGGCTAATCTCACTCGAATTACATAACACTGCCGGAGGGCCTCTTTTGTAACAGTATAAGGGGGAACAGCGCCAGTTCATGCTATCCAAAGTTATCGGACTACGCTCGAGAACTGTCGTTGGTTCTCACCGGGAGGTCCCTCATGCCACATAGGAAGCTACTTATGTACTCTGGCATCTGATCAAAAGCTAAAACAGAGCTGCTCTAATTGTATTGATGGGTGTCGCTTTCAATCAGCGTCTACCCGAGCGGCCAGAGAAAGTCCGCGTGCGAACCATGAGCGAAATTGAGTCATTATTCACCGTACAGGTCCTCATCACCCTCCACCGCCCTGGTGACGAATCGAGTTTAGCAGCGGTGTTGGGGCCTGAGGCTCCGCCATCGTTCCATTAGAGAACGTTGCAATCTTGACCGTACTGCCGCTATATCATTAATTAATGCGAACTCTCGTGGCTAATACAGTAGTGATTTGAGTAGCAGTCGCAGAGCCGTAACAAACAGCAACAGCAACCGTCTAGGCGGTTTGTAGATCTGGAGCTGTGGACTCTGGCCGGCGGCTTCCACCTCGCGCTCCATGCTGGTGGTGGCGATAAATTATAATAATTGTCGGAAAATTAATGGCAATTTACCGAACAGTTATAGCGAATTCATACTGATTGATTAAGTAAACATGCAAAATTAATTGCTTACTAGGGGGCGAGTTGGCGTGGGCTGACGGGGCAGGAGGTATTTTGCGGGAATAGATGACGAGGGTTTGATCTGGTTTGTGGTTTGTCTTTGGCTACGGAGGTCTGGCGGCGGTAGATAAGTGGGAATAAATTAGCACGAGGTTTTTCAGTACAGTTGGCAGTTGACGGCGGGGCGATACAATGTGTCGTGTACTCTTAAACTGTACAAAAAGGAAATTTATGATCATCCTAGTTCTGAGCTGGAACAAAATAGGAATACTACCAAAATTTGAAACTTAATCCGCTAGTTTTCCTTATGTTCAAATTATAATGGGAACCAGCGGAAGATTCCAGCATCTACAATTACGATTTATTAATTTTAGTTGTTTGGCGTAAAGCCGCCATAACTAAGTTCAGTTTTTGCGATGACTGAGCGGAAACATATATTGGAGAAGCCAAATGAATGAAAAACTAACAGAAAAGATGAATTTTTGGAAAAAGATACGCTCAGAGACAGGACTCGAACCTGCGTTCTTATGCATTCCGTGCATACGCGCTACCATTTCGCCACTCTGAATCTTGTTTTAGTCACTCTAAAACGCCAGTCAGACACAATAGCGCGTACATCGAACATGGTCTACATCCTGGAGAAATAGGTATAAAGCGAGATGACTAGTTTTTGATGGACAGAGAAGATGTTTGGATATAAGGTATCGGTCGGGTGACGGCCAGAATGTAGACCATGTTCGAAGTACGCGCTATTGTGTCTGGCTGACGTTTTAGAGTGACTAAAACAAGATTCAGAGTGGCGAAATGGTAGCGCGTATGCACGGAATGCATAAGAACGCAGGTTCGAGACCTGTCTCTGAGCGTATCTTTTTCCAAAAATTCATCTTTTCTGTTAGTTTTTCATTCATTTGGCTTCTCTAATATATGTTTCCGCTCAGTCATTGCATCTACAATTAATTACTAGTTAGACACATGAAATGTTATACGAATTTGAACCACTTGTCGGAAATTGGTACTCAATTTTGATTTGAAGTTTGTTAGGTGCGTGAACTAAAACTCGATTCAAATGAATGTGGAATGAGTTCACTGAGACGAGACTAAAATTCGAACCACCAACATGCCGTGCACAGTATCAGTGTTTACGGAAATCGGGGTTGCTCTCTGATTTGTGTTCCATCACATCCAAAGTAGTTCAAAACTCAAAATTCAAATTCCAAATTGATACAATTTAAAAAAAATAATGGGTGTGTGTTCATGTGCACCGAATACTTTTGAAGGTTTCAATTTTTTTTCAGAATACTCGATGAAATCAGTTTGTTTTCGTGTGGGGATCTATACGATCTATTGATATACACTGAGGTCTTTTTTTATGCGGTCTTTTTTTATGCGGTTTTTTAACGCGACTTTTTTTGCGAATTTTCAGAGTTACGCGGTTTTTTTATGCGAATTTTCAGAGTTATGCGGTTTTTTATGGGGTACGTAAATTCGCATAAATAAAGACTTCAGTGTATATGATATACTTTTAGGTACTGAAACATATGAATTTACTTAACAAAAATCTGAAATATCCTTCCCTCTAAAAATGATTAACCCTAGAACGCTTTTGAGATTTTTTCTTAAGGTAAATGTTATATTTGTACCCAGAATTGAAATGTCTCTAAAATTGCTAAATTTTACTGTGTGGGCAAATAAACCGTACAGTTTCATTCCAAAATCTTTTGCGAAAAAAGCTGCTATGAGAATACACTGAAGTCTTTTTTTATGCGAATGTACGTACCGCATAAAAAACCGCATAACTCTGGAAATTCGCATTAAAAAAAACCGCATAACTCTGAAACTTCGCATAAAAAACTGCAGAAGGGAAAAGGCATAACTCTGAAAATTCGCATAAAAAAGCCGCAAAACTCTGAAGCTTCGCATAAAAAAACCGCATAACTCTGAAAATTCGCATAAAAAAAGTCGCGTAAAAACCGCATAAAAAAAGACCTCAGTGTATATGAATTTGGTGTTTTTATGATGAACCCATTTAATTTTTAGTAAAACAAGTCTCTGAATTACGTAAAAATATTTTTTTGCCTTTCTCTATAGAAAGGTATTAGAATTGCTGGAAAAATCGACTTTCGAACGAAGCTTCGGAGACCCATAGTGTCATATACTATTCGACTCAGTTCGACGAAATCGGAAAATGTTTCTCTGTGTATGTGTGTGTGTGTGTGATCTTGCCTCGAATCCCCCCGGAACTAAGCTAAGCTCAATACTTTGGGGGAGGCAGTGCTCTTGCACTTTTTCGTTTGGAAGAAAATGAGCTCCTGTGTGTGTTTGTGTGTGTCTGTCTGTGTGTGTGTACTTTTCGAAAATATTTTAACGCGCTCACTTTTCTCAGAGATGGCTGAGCCGATATTAACAAAGTTAGACTCATTTGAAAGCTACTCTCGGGCCATTGATCGAGTTGGTAGTGACTTTTGGTTCCGGAGATATGATTGTATAAGTGAAGTAACCGACAAAATACGTTGTTTTTTTACCGCTCTAAGCCTAAGGTATTTAATTTTGATTTTTTTTTTGAAATATAAAAATCAAAACTATGAAAACTACCGCTCCGTGCACTGTCAGTACCAGGTGTCACAACACAGTGAAAACTTTACATATAATGCTTAGCTCTTACTTATTGTGATAGGCTGAGCAAACTGCCAGATACTTTCGAATCTTTTTCCTTTGACTAATTTTATGCTTTCCGGAAGCGAGATGCTTTCGTTGTAACTCTTTTAGAAAAAAGGGCAAATCATATTCTTATTAATTTATCCTGCTACAGTTTTGTTTCTGTAGATAGCACTCTTGAAGCTGTTTGAAAAGATGATTTTCAGTACGTTTACTTACTTTTTAGAGATAGCTATTAGATCAGTCACATCTACTAGTATTCCAGATGAAATTATTGTGAGGATCAAAATTTTAGTTTCAACTCAAAGATTAATTGATTTTCTCATTCATATTTTATGTATTAAAATCTATTTATGTATTAGTGATTATTTTACTTTCCTCAAAAGAGCCATGTGAGTAGAGTGAAAATCACTGAAGGTAAACAAATTTACCGTAAAACAAACTTTAAATGCAAGGAGAAAATTACCGGTCAAACAAATTACATCAAAACTATTTTCAAATCACAATTCTAAAATGTACTTACTATCTTACGCGTCCTGCTACAGCATCATCATCAACAGCAGCAGCATCATCGCGAAAAGCCAACAAATGTTTTTCCATCCAATTAACACCAATCAGCCTGATTTAAATTCAACACACGCTTCACCCAGCCAGTTGGTTTGTGAGTGCTAGAAGTGCTGGTGGCTTTCCCACAGTAATCGGCAAACTCGGAGTCCCCTTCCAAACTGTCTTACCGGTTTTTTTTATGTTTTCACCCGGTGTATGCCCAGTACCCACGAAAGCCCACCTACAAACCATTCATCGTTCTGTTTGCTCTGGTTCGAAAGCCATTTATAAATCGCTATTGTAAGCCAACAACAGCTTCGCAACTGAAATAATCGTAGGTTGGTAGCGGCGTCGCGATGTGGCCGCCTGAAACAACTGCTCAAATTGTATTTACTCATAGATCCGAGCATGGAGCGTTTTCGTGCCGTAAGACAATAACCGCCATTCATGCGCTCGCGAACCGACTCTTTCGTAATTATGTTTAAACTGCTTGAAATAAGCTTCGGCGGCCCCCACTCTGCTGCTGTGGCTGTTGCTGTTGCTGTTGCTGCTGCACTGCCCACAACCGAGTACTTCTTTCCCGCAACTTCTCCAACCCAGCTAATGGGAAAGAAACGTGATGTCATTCAGTTTCTCAAGGCGGGCACCACTACCTGATGCGGATCACGGTTGCCGCTGTTGATGACGGGACCCATCTTCGCCTCTATCGCTGGAAGTCCTTCAGAGCAGGAGATTAAGCGACGATAAAACTGAAAACAGAGTGGTATTCCCTACCAATATCTATCTGGTTTTCTTCGTTTGATGCGCGGTGCTTATCTTTTCTTAATTTCATCATTTTCTCGTCGAAAATCGGGCGAGAGCAATCTCATCGTTCCGTGTGGTCCCGGCTGTGCGTTCGGACTAGTTCCCGCTGATGCTGCTGTTATTTGCAGGGCATGGTTAATCCTCGGAGAAGCATGAGGAACAAAGATTGATCAGGCTGCGATAGACTACCGTACGAGAACGGACCGGTCCAGCCGGCTTCGGTCGACGATGGATGGATCCGTGACAAACGGCAAATCGAAGCGGAAAACTCCAACCGTGAGAACATTTTTATCGCGATTTTATCTCCTCACTTCGATTTGTTTATCGCACGTACCTCGGAGGGACCTGCGAGTGGTCCTAATTGACCAGCAAATTAAGGCTACCTCAAGATTTTCTCCGAACGTCAGCCAGCCCCCGAGTGTTTGGTGACCGTGCGGTTGACCACAGGAGCTGCTGAAGCGCCTCCTGTGCTACAACTTTATTACCAGAAGGCAATTAAAAGCTATAAATCTTGTCACACGGCGGTTTGCGTCAATGCCCTTACCACCACCACCACTACCATCACCACCATCATCATCGTCATGATGTTTGTAATCCCGACACACTAAAGTGGGTTGTGCAGCCGCACAATATCGAATTAAGCATCTCTCAGATTGCTTTCCATTCTTTCGACTAGATCAGTAGACAGGCCCAAAGGCTCCGACTTTTATGGCCACCCGATCGTTTGCTGTCACTGCTCCTGTCGCCTTTCTCGGAGGTTCCACCGGGTCCGTCGGTCCGGATGACGATGGTGATGATGACAGTTTTATATTTATAATACCGCAATAAAAATTTCTCATATTGGTGCCTCCTGCCTTTATTTTTGGGACATCTTCGGTGTGTTGGGTTGATTGCTTTTTTGCACCCCACCGCAGTCTCACACCGACCGCTGGGAAGGCTGGAAGTTGTCTAGGCATCGTCCCGGTTCGATCGTACCCCGAAGAATATACCCGAAAGCAGATGACTACAGGAACGCTATTATAGCGTATCGATACATATTAATAAACGATTTTATATGGGCAATAAATCAGGAAATGGTGAGTCTGTTGTTTGGTCTGGTTTTTGGGACCCGTTGCGTTGGCTGGTTGGTGAAATTCCAGACTGTAAAGCATGAGCTGGACAAGTTCTGGGGCCACCGGTTGGTTGATGAGTTCGACTTGGCGAAATTTACAGCATGAGCCGCTCAAATTATTTCATCTGGATTAAAAAATTGCATGTTTTTTTACTGTTTACTGTGGATTTTTTCGGAATAAATATTGACTAATAATATTTTCATTATGATTACAGGAAAAAAGTTATAAATTTTACAGATGACCTAATTCCACTTACGATGAAATTCAATTAATATTTCATTCGTTATGACTTTATGGCACATTTGGATGATTTTCACACTCCGACAGTAATTTGAACTTGGATGGCAAGTGAAACTGTTTGGATTTATATGTATTAATTATCTGTTTAGAAAATAGGTGATTTAGTTTGTGATATAATGATTTTCGGTTGAAGATTTTTTGTTTCATAAAATTTCATGTCATGTAGTTTTCTAATTTCACAATTTAATATACTTTGGAATGTAAACTTGCGTTAACTGTAGCGTTCCGTAATATGCATCTTTTAAGATATGAAATCACAAAATTTTTCCGAACTCTAAAAATTTATACACAGAAAAAAATATGACTTCAATGGGTGTTCTAATTCTACATACGAAACTGTCTATAAAAACTTAACTGGATTTAACAAGAATGACATTGATCTGATGAAAATGAAGGAATATTCCATTCGTGATTATTTTATGACACATTTTATCGAAATTGGCAGGATTCGCAAGAAAGCGTATGAATAGTTTTCCGGCCAATCAAACACTCTTAGCAAAATTCATATAAATTTACCTCTCTATAGACGCACACAAAAGGAGCGTCGCAATTCACTTGAATTTACAATGCACTTGAATTTACAATTCACGGCATGTGAAATCGAATCATCATTAACTTCAAAGCTACACTGTGAAAATATCTGAAACTTAAATGTAACAGAATGTGACAGAGATGCTCGTATCTGTTTGATAAACAACTGATACATACACAGAAAAAATTACGAATTTTACATGTGACATAAATCTACAAACGATATAATTCATAACTACTTAATTTTTCAAATGACGCAATATTCCACGGGCACAGAATTTTACACGTTCCGAGTGTAATTTGCACTCGGCTACCAATTACCGCTGTATGGATTTATATGTATCAATTATTCAGCCAGCAGATATGTGCTTCTGTGGTTCAGTCGATTAAACGATGTGCTTTGTGATCTAATGTTTCTCGGTTCAAGTCCCGCTGTTGCTATTGATCTTTTGTTTTTTATTTCATTCGAGATCAAGATATGTAGTTTTCAAATTCAAATTGTGTTTACATGTTGTTGAACATAAATTTTTGTGAAATACGACGCTCCATTTATGTGCATCTTATAAGATGTAAAATCACAAGATTTTCTCAAACTGTTTTTACTCGGAGCTTGTAAAATTCTGTTCGAATTTAATATTGCGTCAATGTATAAGTTAAGTGTGGTTGTGAATTGTATCGTTTGTAGAATTCTGTCTGTGTATAATTTTCCATTGCATGAAACATAAAATTCCGAATTAATGTTTATGAATATCAAGCTTGCTTTCAATTAATTTTCTTTGCAACATTGACTTTAAAGTAGATAAAACGCATTTTTCAGTCTACCATTTCTCGCTATGACTGATTGAGTTTTACACGCATCTCACGTAATTTTCACTTGCCTTTTTCGCACGGTTAGCTACTGCGAAAGGGCCAAGTGAATTTATATGCACAGTTTGCCTGTCAAGCTAATATGTTTCTGTAGCTCGATCGATCTAAGGACGCCCTTTGTGATCTAATGTTTGTCTGTTCAGCTCCCAGTCCGTTACCAATATTTTTATATCATATTTCATGCATTTTCTAGCCATAGAGAATTATATAATTCCGTTATATATGATAGATGCTTTTTGTTACCGTTGACCGTGACCGTTGAACAGTGTAGATTAGCTGAAGTGGCATCAAAGCAGACACAACATTTATGTTTACTTATTAATATATGTAATGTTCTGTCATTACCGTAGGCTTAAATTTACGTCAAGTGTAAGTTACATTTCTTTTTCTAAGGTTGATGTCAGAGTGAAAGCGTCAACAAAACAAACCTGTCAGAGTGAATGCGATGCGAAAACAGTACATCGCATTGAATCGCTTCGCTTCGGTCCGCGTTCCGCGTTCACTCTGACATCAACCTAAGAGTGAGTATGTAATGCAATGGTTCATTTGATTAACTGACGTACTTTGTGATTTAAGGATTCTCGGTTCAAATCTCTGTCGATTTTCTATTTAAAAATTTCATTGAATTGCAACCCATTATATTCTCAAATCACACCATTTAACGTGTTCCTAAAAGTAAATTTGTCTTTGGAATGGATTATAACGGAATTCCTAAGCTGGCCATTTTAGTAAAGCGAGGATCTGTATTGGACATTATTTTTCTCCATTCAATCTAATGCCGTTTTTGAGACATGCTAAAACTTACCAGTTTGATTGATGCCAGTTAATAATTTAGTTTCAACGTTGTTGCACTGAAATTCCAGTCAGTTTCGAACCTGATTCCTTTATAGGGTTTGCTCACACTCCTGTTATTAAGTGCGAATCCTACACAGTTCCGTGAAAAGTGTTTGTTTGGGCAAACTACCTAGGGGCAGTTTCAGTTTTTTCAACCGAAAACGACATAATATAAATATGACGAATGACTTTTGTCACAGCTGATTCAATGGAATTTTACAGGTTTCTATCGAATTGAGTAGATTTTTCGTATATGACCAGATGTTATAGAAAGTAAAAGTCGTGGTTAGCAAATACCACAACAAGAGTAAAAATTTCGAAATCAATTTGACAGGATTTCGCAGCTCAATAACGAGATCACCTTATTCTCGACGTGTCGTTTGCATTTACGATTGCCCTTTCATAGATTTGAAACCATAAACTCTTCTCGGAAAATCCATCCCGTGCTTCCTGCGGGAATCCTCCTCGGACCAACGTCACAGCACTCGTTCAGTACGAATTAGTACTCATTTTCAGTCCGATTTCACGCCTACAGTGCTAGAAACATTCGCCTCCGTGTGAGCAAACTGCTCGCATATTAGACCGAAGATGATCCTCAATTATAAATTCCCGTAGGCCGTAGACAACAATCAATCATCATAAACTTCCCGCACCGGTAGGGAAACATAGGGATAACCTGCCCCGGTACGATATCCTGTAGGGTTTGGTTGCCGCTTGTTCTTCGTCTGTATTCGCATTTCGGCTAGTGAACGATCCCGAGTCAAGTGCATTGACCAGGCAGCCAGATCTGACAACTATCCCATGGGAGCACTGAGAAAAGGACACATCTGGATGTGTTCAAGGAAGTCACGTTAACCACTTGGTAGCACTCGTTCGGTTCAATTGAGTTGTCAAATTTTACGCTCAATATATCAATCATACAGTTTGGAAGTTGAGCGGCAGCCAACAGCGGCACTAAGCATTCTCCTGGAAGGTCCGAAGGCCGTCTGGGGTTGGCCCTCCTGGGAGCGACAATAAAGCAGTTTTTCTCTACCCAATTATGACGTTTATTTGTCATTCAATTTAAGCAGTGAGATCGATCGGTTGAAGGTTATTTGTCAATCGCCTGAAGGTTGTTAGTGTTGGTTATCCTATGCGGTCGAGCTATTATCGACTCCATAAAACAATTATGAGTGGCGGTGTTCCAAAACAAGCCGCAAAAGTCGTTATCTTGCCGTGCACGCCTTGGTTTCGAGGCTGATAATGTGCTTTTATCGAACGGTCGGGTAGGAATTCCAAATATCCGTTATGAATTGAAATCAGAGCACTTCGTCAAACATTTGTGGAATGTTTCAACCTGAGGCGTAGAACTGGAAAACGCTGGAACAAATTTGACAATTCATTTGTCATGTTGGAGTTCAAATTCTGTGGATGCGTGAATCGTCATCCTTCATTAATCTCCGACTAATATCGGACCGACCGAGTTGATTGACCATTGACAGCTGCTACGATTGCTCCGAGGTTGAACCTTATGATCACCATCATCGTGGAATGATCGCTCGGAACGCAGACTCAGAAGTAGCCAGCGGATTAATCTTTATTGATGTCATTTGTCACTGTTCTATCCTACAGAGATCTCCTTCCGAAACAACGCGAGAAAGTGATACAACTTTTGATTGATCTCTTATTAATTGATTTATTAGGATTCGTCATTCCAATCCGGCTCGGACGTTGGGTCGGGTATTTATTTATTTTGAGCATCAGTTAAATGATCGCTCCAAGTAAGTCGTCCCATTCCCCTTGTTCGGAGGGGGTCAGGGCTCAGCTCGGGGCAATCGATCGCGATCATACTCGACGATGATGAATATATTATTGGATTAAATCTTTCCTTCCTCATTCTCCGTCGGTCTTTAATCTCTTGATTTCAACAGTGATTCAACCAGATTTCTTGTTTTTTTTCGTTTGGGTTCAACCTTCGGGACGTAATTGATACCTTCTCGTGATACCCCTCGAAATACGCGGGCAATCCGGGAGGGAGTGTGTCTGAAAAAATGTTAATCCCGTAACCCGTTGACGAATACATTTACTCCCTGACAGTTGGAGACGGCGAGGTAGGCATCATTTCGCGAGTTCACACGCCATCAGATCGGTTTGCTGTCATCCAGCTTGACGGTTTTGTCCTACTTCGATAGTGATCTCGGTCCGGCACAAGCGAGCGCGTATTTCTCGTGAAACCAGACCGGGCAGCAGGCTGTGCGCGGTTAACGTGAAAGTATGAATGAACAAACATTCCGCGTTTGTCGAGCTGTTTTGTCATCGTCGGATATGTTCTGCAACGACTACAACCGGAGCATATATCCCGGGAGGGAAGCAAAACTAAATCTCAACAAAACGCCAAAATATTTGTGATCGCGTCGATTGTGTGATCAGTTCACCCTAATGGTCTAAAAAAGTACAACAAAATGAACAAAAAAAATAATAAAAAAAAACGCGCACTTTTGATTTGTTTTTGCCCGAGCAAAGATAATTACCGGTTTTCACGAGCGTCCATCAGGGCGAACAATAGCACCGCCGCGATGATTCGTATTTTCGGGTGGAAAGGAAATCCGGTTGTTCCCCACCTCGGTCTCCCGGCAAATGTGCTCTCGATCTTGCTTATTTTCGTTAAATAACAATTAGTTTAATGGGTAAATTGAGCAATGGGCGTAACGATATTCGTTTTGTTTTCTTTCATTTCGGAAATTCGTCCGCACTGTTTTGTTGTCGCTGTTGTTCTGCGTTGAAACTCATCTCAATCTCAGATTCTTTTGATCCTTGAAAGAAGAGAAAAAAAGTGACATCATAAAAGACAGCAATGATCACAGGAAAATTGCTGTGATTACTAGGATAATACGGCAACGGCTATATTCTCGGGACTTTCGGGACGGTAGGACCGGACTGCAGGGAATGCATTCATTTGCATTTGAGCGTTACAAATTGCAATTTCGTACTAAAAGCGTGGAAGTACAGTGGAACAAGAAAACCGAATAGAAATTGCTCAATTTGTTTGCCTATCCTTCGCACGGGACTCGATTCCAGTTCTCGCTCGGCTTACTACCGTCGACAGATGAACATCCAGCCCACAGGGATCCAGGAAATAATTGACAAATCCATTCTGTTTGATTGCGTTTGCGAGTACAGAAACTGCTGTGCTGCTACTTGGGTGGGATTTTAAAGAGCTCATTTGTGCAAGCCAGCATTGCCGGGATGCTGAGATGCGTGGTGGTTGATAGTTTGTTGATTTGGATTCACTGAGTTTGACCGTATGTTGGGGCAAGTTGGTATTAGGTTGATTGTATATCTCACTAAATTTTGATCCCATAACATCCTCAATCGATTATGGACAAAGTCAATAGGCAAGCATTGAAATAGTATAGATATAACTCTAGTTTATTCACTTCATTTTTTTAAACAAAAATTCAACCCATAGCATGCACTACTAATCGGAATCAAAGATGATGATGGTTATCATCAACAACAACAACAACAGAATTTCAACATGGATCTGGTTGAGTCCCTCTCCGCTCTTTGACTGCTAAGCTGCTTCTGGGTATGCTTTGTGATGCTGGGTCCACCAAAAGATCAGCTTCGCATCAGCTAAGCCAAATCTATTTACCTGACCTCCGAAGTTTCGGGTTCCTGCGTGCCCCCGGAGCAGGCCTCTCAATCTCTCTTGAGTTTTGATCTTTCGAGAGCCTCTTCTGGGCTAGGTCAGCCAGGCGAAGATGACGACTTGAACTCACAACAACAACAACTACAACCGAAACACAAAAAAAATGCTGAAAGACCAAAATTCTCGTTAGACCCGGTTGAACGACTTAGGCATGATTAGACCGACCATAAGTAGGATTACAAAACGATTTAATTTATTTTAATCGTCTTTTTTTTCGTGTGCGTGTGGATTTATCTATGATACTGATGGATTTTTTTACGTTCGTTTTCCTTTCGTTCCTGTTCTTTTTTCTAGGATGTCGAGAGACGGCGTTCATCTATGCGATCACCAGTGCTGCCGTGACGCACAGCATTGCCCGGGCCTGCAGTGAAGGATCTATCGAATCGTGTACTTGCGACTATTCCCATCAGAGCCGGGCACCTCAGGCGAACAGTCTGGGAACGGTAGCCGGTGTTCGGGACTGGGAATGGGGTGGCTGCAGTGACAACATCGGATTTGGGTTCAAATTCTCCCGGGAGTTTGTGGATACCGGCGAACGAGGTCGGACGCTGCGCGAGAAGATGAACTTGCATAACAACGAAGCTGGACGAGCGGTAAGTGTGGTTACCTGCATTTTTTTTCTAGCAAAGGGTTTTTTTTTACTTGGTTGGGAGAAAGCCGTGAAGGAACGAACTTGATTCGAGTGGCACTCAAAAAACAATCACAATAAAACCACGGGAAATTAGTGAAGTTTGACAGTGCGCGAGGACAAGTAGCGCCGCATTGAGTTGAAATTAACGTAAGCTCCTCAGGGAATAGAGTTTCCTGGTACCACACAAGTTGCTCCAAAAGTCGTGGAGCGATTTACGAAAGCTCATTTGTGCACAACGGCAGCGAAGAGAAATCAAATAAATAAAATTTATTTATGACCGGCTCTTTTTGGCTGCTTCCAAACTGCTGCCGTTGATGGAGACTTTGATTTCGCAAGCCCATTTCGCCATACTTTTTAAATTTCATTAACAAATGTTTTAATCCCCTTCTCTGCGGGCTCGCGTGAGCCACGAAGGTGCGCCCGTCGACTTCACTGGTGGCGGTACGGTCCGTAGGGTACTGCTTAATGTTTCTCGCTCGCGTTTTGCCTCGGCTCGGTGGGACCCACCCCGAGACACACGAAAAGCTGCAGCTAAACATATTTTAAACTCGCTGACAGCTGATAAAAGGCCTAATGAAATCATTTATGAATTTTATTAATTTGTGGTGATTGTAATTAAGTGACATATTAGTCCTGCCGATGAGGTTCCGAATCCAAGCGACACACCGACCGCGTCCATGCCGTCCCGGGCCAAAGGATTAGTGTGAAGTGGTTTCGATTTCTTTTCCTCTCTTAATGGTTCTCCGGGTTTTTCAGCGACCTCTCGGGAACGGTCGTTAAAGTGTGGGATTCTGGTGGAAAAAAAAATGAATTGAAACGTCGATTATAAGAGCTGAGCTGGAAGAATGCAAAATTCTGCCAATGATGATATTTAATTGATTTTTATAGGATTTTATTTGAACTGAAAAAGGAAATAAATGGTTGTTTAATGTGGTCATAAAACTGCGATTTGTTGTGAAGTTTGATTGCACGAAAAGCGAGGGTTTGGCCGATCGTGGCATCACTCCCCGGAGGAAATGAACTTGTAAACTGCATTCCAAGGGTTGTAAATTACCGAAGAAGAGTTCATCATGGCTTCGGAATGGAGGCCCCATGCTGTTTCGTTGATCTGCTTTGAGCATGATTGCCGAGTGGAAAGCCGTTGCGCAATTTTTGACGTACAAATTAGTGCGATTTTTCCACTTTTAGCTAACAATCATATTAGTGTATATCAGTCTTCAAGTGTTGAGTAACTTTCCAGTTAGCAAATCCCGAACAATTGTTCCTTCACTGGTATCAATGTCTGCCCCTTCTGATTTGCCGGCTCAGCCCTCTAACCAACAACACGATTAAGATCATCGCAATCGTAAATTATCTACCGACGATTTATGATATCAATTCTTTCTTCTCTTTCCCGCTCGTCCGCTTCTGCAGCACGTTCAGTCCGAGATGCGACAGGAATGCAAGTGCCACGGGATGTCCGGCTCGTGTACCGTCAAGACCTGCTGGATGCGATTGCCCAGCTTTCGAGTGGTGGGCGATCTGCTGAAAGATCGATTCGATGGCGCCTCCCGGGTAATGGTTTCCAACAGTTTGCGGTCAACCGTGAACGAAGCTACCCTATCGAACCGGGCCAACCCGAACGGCCTGAAGGGACCCAATCAGCTGGGATCCAGTTCGAATAGTGTTTCGAGCAATTCGATCCACGCCAGAAGCCATCAGCAGAAGAAAATCAATCGGTAAGTTGCTCTAGCAAAAGCCAGGATCTTCATAGTTTTCTAATATCTCGTTTTTTCCCCCTTACATTCTTGTCTCTACAGATACAACTTCCAGCTGAAACCGCACAATCCGGACCACAAGCCGCCAGGTTCCAAGGACTTGGTTTACCTGGAACCATCTCCCGGGTTCTGCGAACGGAATCCCAGATTGGGCATCCAGGGAACGCACGGTCGCCAGTGCAACGATACATCGATCGGAGTTGACGGTTGTGACCTGATGTGCTGTGGCCGAGGCTACCGGACGCAGGAGGTCATCGTGGTGGAACGGTGTGCCTGTACGTTCCATTGGTGCTGCGAGGTAAAGTGTAAGCTATGTCGGACCAAGAAGATTATTCACACATGCTTGTGAGGTGCAGGGCAAATCGAGTCAAGTCATAAAGGATCGTTCGCTTATGTTTCTCCCGCGTCTATGTCTTCGGACCGTTTTTTTTTTGTTGCGTTGATCGCTGAATCATAATCTCGTAGTGAAGTTTGAAGCCGGAGGAGAATGGAAGAGAGAGAGAGAGAGAGAGAGGGAGCGCACGTACAAAAAGCTCGCGCGACAGTCTCACTGTCCAGCAGTCAGTCAGAGTGGACATCCGCAATGTGGGAACCGAAGTTGGGTCATAAGAGGAAGAAAAAAAACGAGAACATCGCCTTATCTTAAATATTCGACTTTTGTTTTAAGTTATAATGGATGACATTTTGTGACTCTCCTCGCAAGAGCGTTTTTTAATCTGGTGGAATTTCAACTCCTTTAGGAGTAGCAGAAAAAGTTTAAGATAAAAACTGCGGCGAGATTTTGATCCCAGGGCTCAGCCGAAGGGGGTGTGCGCGAATTGACGGTACGGAAAATTGTAAATTTTTCAACTTTTTATAAATATTATTTAATTAACTGAATTGACGACCAAAAAATATTATATATTTTTGCTTGGAAACTTTTCTCTTTAGTTATTTTTGTGCCCGAGAGTGAAAAATAATGTTAAGAAGAAGAACCTTCCCTTGCTTGTACCCTTCCCACAGCTTCTCCTGTCGAGGAGATGTGTGCGTTGTCTTTTGCGTGTATCATATAAGTATTTATTGACCTATGTGGAAAGCAACAAATGCAAGAACCAGCAAAAACTGTTTCAGTATTAAATGTTTTATTTAATCCTTGATAAACTATAGTATTATGAATCTTAGACAAACCTGAACAGTGACCTAGTTCTGTAAGCTAAAACGAGATCCCAGTTATTTAGTGTTTGCATAAACAAAATGTTTATTTAGGTAGGTTGTATAGAGAGACTATCAAGTTTTAATTAGTTGTACATGTAATTTTTGCGTAATTGTAATCACCCTAGTTTGTAGATGAACAACGATTTAGAACTGACTAACCAATAAACAAAAGACTGATAGAAATTAAACAATTTTGCCTAAAAACGAGGGAACGATAGCTTTGTTTTTCGAAATTTGCAGCTGTTTCTGTAGGAAGCTCAGTGCAGGCACTAAATTGCAGAAAAAATGATTTTTTTGTGATCACTAACGATTCGTTTGATTTCGCTGAATACGGATCAAACACCGATGCTATAACATTCGATCAACTACCGGAATGACTAGTTTGAAGCCGATCAATATTTAAAAAGTTCCAGCAATGCTCATGCTCATGCACTGTGTTTGAATGATTCGATCAATTTTTCTGAGTTAAGTTACAATTTTCTATCTCATTCGCACAATTAAAAACTAAATCGAATCGAAGTAGTTGGCTTCATCTATTGACAGCTAAGATTGAACCGTCCTTCAGGTAGATCCGAACACCATCCCTGGATCTAGGGCGGTGGTCAAGTGCTCGATTCGATCGGCCTAACTCGAAAGCTAAGCTTGAATTATTCCATCACAATTAAACAAAGCTTGAGATTGTTCTAGAGGTTTTTAAAGTTTGATCCGCATAAAATCAATCGGACCGGATAGTTCTAAAACATAGATTTCCATCAAGTGTTTAATCTCTAATTCAAAGGGATCAAGCGTTGTTTCTTGATCTACATGCCCCCGTGTATAATTCAATCAAAATCAACAACTAGTTAATTACCTATCTCGAGTTTTTGCTTTCATTTAACGCTAACTGGAGAGCAGCCAGTCATGTAAATATAGTCATTAGAAGAAAAGTGTAAAAAGTGAACAGTTTTCAATATATGTTCCAACTACTGCTTATTTAAAAATATTGTAGTAACTTATTAACAAACTCCTGTTTCGCTGTACCTTTAATCTAGAACCGCATCGATAAGTTCAGGGTTTACTTGTGCCCATAGTTACGTAAGATGTTAGAAAGTAGGACTACTATTATTGATTTGTGTACATAGCAAAACCGCTCTTGTAGTAGGACAGGTGATAATTGTTTTAAACGACTTACTTTTAACACACAACAATGTCTAACAATTAATAGCTATATTTGTGTGGCACCTTAATTGATAGGACACTGCTCCACTCACTGCTGTATTCTGAGTGAACAGTATTCGTATAAGAAATAGGCTCCCTACGTAGTTATACTAAATGGATGTTTGTCTCCCTAATAACGCTATCTGTTTGTGAGGATTGTGAAGATGAATGAATGTTACGGTGCAACGATGGTTTCGCATTTAATTACGTTTACTAAATGTTGGATTAAAACGACGAAAATTTATAAAATAAAGATGTGGAATTTTCATGACAATCAGAAATTGTTATTGTTGAAAAATGATCCGAAATTATCCATGTATAAGTTTATTTTTTTCAAATTGACTCTCCCAAAATAGCCAGATTTAAAGTCCACTCATTGTCATGTTATTTTGCATAGTTTTCCTGTCTTATGGTGTGATTCACAATACGTCTATGGTAAGATTTAACGGGTTTTCAATAAAAAATGAGAATTTTTTCTGTCATTTAGTAGAACAAATAAAATCGGAATAGAGGGCTCTGATTTGTTTTTATTAGGTGTACAACTTTGCTTCCGCCGTTTTTTTCTAAAATTTAAAGCTTTATTGCGAAAAAGTGCTTACAGATGTATTATTCAATGTATTGTCCGTCGCTAGCAACAACTTTCTCCCATCTTTCCGGAAATTTTCGGATCCCGGCTTGAAAAAAGGAGTCCTTTTTTGACGCTATCCATGAAGCAATCCATTTTTCCAACTCTTCGAAGGATTGAAAATGTTGATCTGCCAGGCCGTGTGCCATCGAACGGAATAGGTGGAAGTCAGAAGGGGCGACATCTGGGGAATACGGCGTGTGGGGCAAGACTTCCCATTTCAGCGTTTCCAGGTACTTTTTGACCACTTTTGCAACGTGAGGCCGAGCATTGTCGTGTTGGAGGTTGACTTTGCCATGTCGCTCTTGATACTGTGGCCGCTTTTCTTTTAGCGCGGGACTAAGGCGCATCAGTTGCGTTCGGTAGCGATCTCCTGTGATTGTTTCACTCGGTTTTAAGAGCTCGTAGTAAATTGTTATTCATCTTTGAAGGTTTTTTCTCTTCCACCATCATGTTTGTCTTCGACATCGAAATCACAATTTTTAAAACGTTGAAACCACTCCCGACTCGTTCTTTTACTCAGAGCAGCATCACCGTAAGTTTCTGAAATCATTCTATGCGCTTCAGTTGCATTTTTTTTATTGTAACAGAAAAGTAAAACTTCCCGCAAATGGCGAGAATTGGGCACATAAACAGACATTTTCGAGCGTGAATAATGCGAAAACAAGAACAACTGTCACTGAAACGGCGATGACAATTCGTTAGGCACTGTACACATTCACTTTGAAGGCATTATCATCTATGTATTTTAACCTGCCTCAGCCGGTACAGCTACCTATTGGAAAACGGCGGAAGCAAAGTTGTACACCTGATATTTAAAAGACATTTTTATTCAGGCCTATTTGCGTACAAGCTCTACGTGGCCGATTGAGCCGATTTTTTAAATAAATTTTTTTTGTATTCGATCTCGTTGTCACCCTTTTTCTAGGGGAAGAGGAGCTTCCAATTCCCTCCTGCGAGGATTGAGAGGCACTTTGTTCGTGGCTCGTCTCGTCATCCATTGACGCATCGGTGCTATTGTTGATTTCCGTCTTCTTTTCGTTTTCCTTGTTATTCGCAGTCTTGATCTCGCTGTTAGTTACTGTAGAAGCGCCTTGTTGTACATTGGTTGCAGTTGCTTGTTGGTTAGATGGTGAAGGTGTTTTTGAAACAGGAGCAATGCATTCACTAGTTTCCGTTGTTGAGCGGTTGTTCTTGTTTTTGTTTGTTTTCGCTGTTTCAGTGCAAGGTTTGTCGTAGTGTGTTCACGAAACTGACATGTAACAAGTTGACTTTCATACGTAATCAGCGTTTTACACGGATTATCCCGTCTGGATCACAAGATGTAAGATGGAATTGCTTTACGTAGTTTCATACGTACCACTCGTACGTCATTCCGGATACCCGGGAAAAAATTCCGCCATCCTTCCCTTTCGATGGAAAGAACTTCACCGTACTGCGACATACTTTCCCGAACAAACTGATCGCTGGTCAGCGGAGGAAGGTCATGCACGCGTACTCTATGGCATTGTCCACCATGTACACAGGGATTTTAAATTTAACATTGTCATGATCAACACTGTGTACCCCGTTATTAACCGAAGCAAATGCAATTACATCTCTTTCATGTTTGAACATAATGTACACACAGTTAGACGCCTTGTTGAATTGAATCTCACTTACATCATTAACGTTTAGATGCATTCGTTCCTTAAGCAAGATTTCAATTTCGGTTGCTGCTGGTCTAACTTTGCAGCGCTTGAAATCAATACAAACTGAATTTGGCCTTGTAGGCCAAGTTTCTGGCTTTGTTAAATCGTATTTGCCCATTTCGTGCACTCTATTGATCACTACACTGTATTGTCTTTATTTCTGTTGTCTCGACCGTAAACGATATGCGACTGTGTCGGATGAGATGCGAGCACGAACTGAGGGCTCTGATCTGCCATACGACCCAACTTATTCGCGATACTCTCATAAGATGGTTAGACGACACTGGCATTCATCTTCCGGAAGCAATGCCGGATCCTCGTGCTCAACTGCTTTGTATCCTTGGCCTGCTAATTATT